>NC_092463.1:55998426-56600926 GCF_047495875.1 Pithys albifrons albifrons | reverse complement strand
AGTCAGAGTGAAAAGTAAGGAATGTTCAGAATGTTGTATTTTGTATGGTGCACAAGTGCAAAATGAAATCTTTGGGGGTTTTTTCCCCCCAAGACTCAACTAAAATCTTGCTTGTGGTTTCTCAATCAGTGTATGGCATGATTGTTTCTTCTGTTTTGTGGAGAACTAAATATCCTGGAATTTTCTGTGCTTGCAGCTGACAGCCTAGAAAAGTGTAGGGTCCTCTTTTCAAGCTGTTTTCTGTCATACTAAATTTTATAAGCTGCTTTATAAGAATTATGTATTTCCAAGACAATAAAACGTGAACCTGAGATACACAGCATATGCTTCAGTTTCCTTGGGAATATTGGAAAAGTTGGTTAAATATTTTAGAAGTATCCAGTGTGAATTTTAAAAATACATTTGTGTTTGGAAGTAGTTTGCTGTTCCTTATCTGTCTGATACGTGCATATTGTATCTTCTGCATGACTCATTTTTGTAATTATTCTACTCAAAAGTAATTTTTCCTTAATTTTTAAAGTTAAAAGTTAAGTTTCAAAGAAAGAACTTTAAGAAATGAAATGATACTTATAGTACATTTTAAAATTAAAAATAAGTACCTTGTTTCCAAAGAAGATTCCCTGTGGTATGTTCTATTTCTGTTCTGTATTTCAGCATTTAAGATCCTCCTAAAGCTGCCACAGCCCAAATTACCATTTTGCCTGTCTTACATTATCGGTTTTTTGCTTTAAAACCAATAACATAAATTTGTGTTTTCCTTTCTTGCAATTGCATATTTATTCTGGCTGGATTCAAGTTGCATCATACCACTGAAATACACTATAATTTCTCTGTAACAAAATGGGTCACATTCTTAATGAGCTGTTCACTGTGAGCATCTGCTTGAAGATGAAAATAATTGCTTCCAGATGTTGCCATTTCAAGAGGGGACATTTACTTTAAACGGCACTTGCTTTCAAAGCAGAAGTTTGGATTCTGGAGATGCAAGAGAAGTTGGCAGCTGTTTTAAATCAGTGGAGCTCCACTGAAAACAAACTAGGGCTACTTAGCTGGTTTGTCTATTTTAAGTCACGAGCTTTATGCCAGTTTAGCTGAGACTCTGATTCTCCAGCTTCAGAGCAAACTGTAACATTTTATTTGAGTTGATTAAAAAAAACGTAAAATCAGCTGCCTTCATGCTTGCTTACACCAGGTAGTGCCATCATGTTCACACGGAGCTACTGAACTTAGGATGAGAGTCTGTGTATTGCTCTCCATTGCAGAACTAAGTGCAATTTAGGAGTCTATAGAAAAAATAAGGAGTAATGCCAGATGGTGCATTCAAAGGACAGATCTTTTGTTAAAAATCTCTAGAGGGATGCTGTGTCTCCTTCCCTTATTAAGAAATCTTCCTCTCATATCATGAGACACCATGTCAGTGTCCAAAACAAATTCTAAATGGTTAGTTCAGCACGGAATAGTCTTTGTCCACAGGGCCAGAGTTAACTCATCCTGCTACCCATTCTGGTGTTCAGTGGCCTGGTGTTCATATCAAGGTTCACATTTATAGCTCTGTCTTAACCTGCAGCAGTCTGCTGTGTCAACAGCTGCACAGAGCCTACGTTCCAGTCTGGACTGAGCCTCTGAAATTCATGCAAGTTAGTGTTTTTCTGGAAGATAGAGCAGTTATTTGTAATTATTGTAATCACCTTTGTAGAATCAGCTACTCTTGGGTTTTCATTAGGTGACTGCCTCTTAGAGTTTCTCAATAGTAAAAATCAGTGCAATATCTTTTTGTGGTTAGGGCTTGATTTATTTCATTTGGAGAAGAAAAGAACAAGCCAAACCCATGAGGCAACATGTTTGTTTATTTTCCCATCCATACACAAATATTGTTAATGTCAGCAGGAATGGGCATGGCACTGGGAATAGTGGGTGGCTTGGAAAATTAGTGTTGCAATACCAATGCAAGTTTAGTACTATTTTTAATTTGGGCAATATTCCCCACCAGACTAAACCGATTCACATGTAGAGCAGATTGGGGTGCAAAATAAACTTTAGCTGTATGATTTTTAAAATAACCTCTGTAGCCTCCCTGGCTCCGAGCAACAGGCTGTGGAAGAGAAAGATGTGAGAAAAGGGTGATGGACAGGGCAGTTTCTGGTCATTGAGTAACACCAGTATAGACCCAGAGTAACTGTGGCAACTTCAGTCAAATCACTGCTGTGTAATTCAAAGCAGAATCAGCTGTGATTCCTCAGTGCAGTTCATAGGATCAAAACACTAACATGATTTGCAATTACCACAAAATGCTTTAACCCTTTGGAAACCAACATCCTTTTGAAAAAATTAATTGGGCACTTGGAAAGTTTAGGTATCAATTTTTCAGTAAGGCTTAAACTCCAGAATGGACTTGTTTCATTTTGAAAGTGGAGGCCAAAATAAGCCTTTTATGTATATAATAAACAGTGCTGACTTTTTGATGATTTTTTTGCATGGGCTTTCTTGAAAACTGAAAGATGCAATGAAGGTGTGAATATTGACTGATTTCCAAACACAGTGAGATGACTCCATCCAAAGAATGTCTTCTCTGCAATCTGAAAAACAAGCCTGGGGCACGCAAGCAAAAGTCATGGCCAGTTGTTTCTCCTTTACACCGTTGCTCAGTTTAGACATTGCCTTTTAGTTCCAGTTAGGACATACCACTGTTCATTCACTGCTGTTCCCTCCACAGTGTGTAGCCTTCAAAAGTTCTCAAGTACTACATGGTGTCAGCTTTCAAGTACCATCAGTGTGACTGCAGAAGTTTGTCTGATACTGTGGTATTTTGGTTAGAGCTCATTCTGTAATACATCCCTTACTGAATAACATGGGACAAGAAGGTCTACAATGTAACACTAAAACATGGCTTTGTCTGATGAGTATTTTAGGCAGGCGCCAACTATTTTGTAATGTGTCATTATGTAGGTTTGTGTTTGATCAGCCTCAGTATTGTTCTTGATTTCATGTCTTGTCCAGGGATTAACTTTGCCACACATTTTCTTGAAATAAGGAGTGGGACAGAGTGGTTTAGTGATTAATGCAGAACATTTAGATGAATAACTGCAGCACTTGAGAAACACATAGTTCAGCTGTGGGGTAGGGACCTTAGCATGGGTCTGCCAATAAATCACATAGCAGTCTGTCAGTGTTCAAATAAATAACTGGAGAAAATATTCTGCTTTGCTTTCAGGAGTTGCTGAGTCGCACATCGCTAGAGACTCAGAAATTAGATCTAATGGCTGAAGTCTCCGACCTCAAGATCAAGCTGGTTGGTATGGAAAAGGAACAGAGTGAATATGAAGAGAAACAGAACAAAGCTGAGGTGAGGTTTTCTTCATTAGCTTGTTTTTAATGTTTTTCTATCACGTGTCTATGGTACAGTGTCATACACCTGAGCTTTTGAGCTGAATTCAGCATGCAGTGGGATTTTCCATGGTTGCAGCACAGCCGTGTCATTGATCCTATGAGTTCAGGGAGGAGTATGATCATGCATTTTTGGGATGTGGTTTCTTTTCCCCTCTCTCATTATACTTCAGAGTTTGCTGTTTGGTTTTAATCAAGGCAGAGTGCCTTCCAGAAGCATATATTACAGTTAGTGTTCGCGTAACCCTTTCCTTTCCACAGGAGCTGGACTGCTATTCCTACCAGAGCTCTTCCTTGTTTATGTGGCAGAAAAGACAGTCAGCTCAATAGTATCAGGGGTGCTACAGGCACTGAGGTGGTCAAACTTGGGGATTTTTATGCATTTGTGGCACTTGGGAGGGAAACACACGGGGCAGGGCATTTGCCTCAAATGAGTGTTTTGCCTTGTGGTTACATAATAAATAGTCAAAAAAAATTGTCATGGATTGGAGGCAATTCCAGCTCTTGCTCCCCTTCAGATGTGGAGAGTTCTAGAGATCAAAGGAGCTTTGCTTTCTGCCATACTGGTTAAGAAGGAGTATGAAACATCATCTAAGCAACATCCATGTCACGATAGTGAGCAGCAGGTGGGAGCCAGGAAGGACAGCAATCGTGGAAAAGAGTAATTCATACAAATTGCCATGTGGTGTTCTACTCAGTGGTCCTGTCAGGGGACCAACTAGCAGGAGAGGATTACCTGGAAAAGAAAGATTACACTGAGATTTTTACAGTGCTGACTGAAAAAAAAAGCAAACCCAAAACTTTGTTCCATGTTGACTCAGGACAGAGTTTGTAATCCAGGCAGCATTAGGAGACTGTTTGGTCTCCATAACATTGCTAGTGGAATATTTGATAACTATACATCAGTAATTTACCTGCAGCGATGTAATACATTTGGGGTGTGTTTGTTTTCTGACTTATTTATTCTCTGAAGTTTTCCTTAGAGATCAAAAGATAACTTAGAGAGAGCAGTTTCTGGCAGAGCTTGCAAGCCAGAGAGGCACCAGCTGCTGTTTTTACCATCTGTGGCCCTTCTCATGCTCTTTCAGGCATAATTGTCAGTGCCTTGTGTACAGAACCTCATAGTACCTGAAAATCTGAACAGGTCTGAGCAGCTCTTCCCTGCTGCAGATGGGAGCCTGCCCCCAGCAGCCACCCTCTGGAGTGGCTTGCAGTTCTTCCCATGAATACCAGGGCAAGGATGCCTAAATTATTCCAGGACATGCACAGTCAGCCTGACTCCTGGAAAGCAGCAAAGCTTTTGAGTGCATTTCTATCGACAGGACTTTTGGGTACCCTGTAGGTCTGGTCCTGTGGTGAGGGTGAGGCTGTGACCTGTGAAATTCTTCTGCCACTGCAGCAAGGTGTGTGTGCCCCCTTGGGTGGAAAAGTTGAGCTTTGTTGGCCTGGAAGCCTGTGTCGTAGTGCTAAGTGATAGGACACATTCCTGCTGAGATGGAAAAGGATTCTAATCTGATGGAAAAGTTGAGAATCATTGTGTTAAGTATGTGCTGAATTATTAACTACCCCAAGATGTGATTAGATTTCTGGCCCGCTGAAAGTCAAAAATGTGTGTGTACAAAGCAAGGAAAAAGGTGTTGTAGGTAAAGCTGTGGGAAATGAACAGCCTTTTTGGTTTGCTTGTTGAGATGTTTGTGTAATTATTGTCCTGAATAAGCATTAATCCAATTTATAAAAACAAATGGGTTGTTTCAATCAACTAGGACAGCTACTTGAATTCTAGTGCTTTAACCCTAATTGCAGCTCCTTTTCCTGTAAATTATGATTTTTTTAAATACAGACACAATTTCAAACATCAGAATGAAATTTATTAACCCATATTCTTTACACTATTAGACTCGAGCTGCTTTACTTTGATAATAGTTTGTTTTCCTGAAGTCCTTTCCTCCACTGCCCTGCTCAGTCCTTCTAGTGAACAAATCACTTAGACATGCCCAGTGTGCCTGTGGTTTGCTCTTTGTGTGTACACAGGTGTGTTCTGGTCACCTCTTGCTTCAGAGTGAGGCAGTTTTCCAAACTGACAGGTGACCAAATGGAACTAATCTTGCTGTAACTGTATCTCTGCACGTCGTGGCCACTGCAACATGTTCTTGCAGTGTGCGATGCCTCAAATGCAATTCCAGTTAGTATTTTCACACAAGAGGAGCAAAGCTGGGGGTGACAGAGCTAAACCCTCTCTCGTGGACTGCAGCTGGCCAGCTGCTGCTTCCAAGACTGAGTTTAGGATTGACAAAGGTGAGCAGAGTAGTGGCTTCATGGACTTGAACTATCAGTTTTATCACATGGATGCATGTGTTAGAGGCAGTAGTTAAACCATTTTAACTATACTTCATGGCTGACCCTGCTATTTCTAAATATAATAATGGGTTTTCAAAAGTTTAACATTAAATGTGGCATTGCAGAATAATTCAGCTAAACCCTGTTTTCTCTGTATTCTAATTCTGTGTCGGCTTATTTCACAGCACCCGTTTCCAGTCACATAGAATTTATCTATAGAATTTTTTTTCTGGTTGAGTTGGGAGGAAACAAAGCAAATTAAGATATCCTTCTAAATATGAGCAAGTTTTAATGTGTCAGATGTGTTTCACTTTATCTTGTGCAGCTGTCATGTGGGTTTGGTTTTAGTCAGCAGCAAGGAGTTTATCAAGCATCTCTAACCTCCCCTCAAAGGTATTGATTTCACACCGAATGCCACTTGTCTCTGGCTCTCCAAAAGCACATACTAAATTTAAAGTGCCATTTATTTATATATATTACACAGGGGCAAGGAGAATAGATGCTTGTAAATGGACTGTCTCACTCTTGGCTTTGTCCTCTTAATTCCTTTGCTGTGGAATAATGTTCTACTTTTACTGCAGTAATGCTATGAAGCTTTCTGAAGTCTCACCTGAGGGGTTTGTGTAGCTTTTCTCTTACCTGAGAAGCCTCAGAAACTTCGAAAATGTGGCGGGTTTTTATGTAGCAAGGTATGAGTGAGGGGCGTTGTCAAGTGATTAATGGCAGCCCAGATCCCTGCTCTGCCTAAATGTGGACAAAAGAGACTTGTGTGTCACTCTCAGGAGACTGCAGTAGTAATTGTCTGGTTTAATTTGCCTAACAGCCCTTCTTCTGTCCTACTTCTTTCTTTTTTAGCATGGGATAAGTGCTGTGATTTTGTCTATAAACTGTTGGCAAGTTTTTTGTGGCTCTTGTAACTTCTGAATAAATATCTGGTGCAAAGTTACATACAATTCCAAAGAAACTTGAGTCAGTGAGCCACTGACTCCCACTGGGGAGTTTGGTGTGTTCTCGCATCTGGATCAAGATGTCGTATGTTAGTGTCAATAAATGTTCATGCTGTGAAACAATCTCAAAACTGAGAAGCCTTGAAAACAGACACAGCTGTAAAGGTAAATGTTGCAGTTGGAGTTCATCTCTGCTGTCCAGTTTGCCCTGAGGGAAGTTGTGTGGACACATTGTCTCCCATTCCAATTTTTAATGTGAAAGAAAAGAGCAAAGAATTGCAAGGCAGCAGCAGAAGTGCCTCTGACCTCCCCCAAGCTGCCACAGCTGGAGCTGCTCTCAGTTTGGGCCCAAAAGTCTGTGCATCCTGTTTGAGCAGGAGTTCTTCAGAATCTGGTGTGGTTAACAGTGTCCTCCTCAAAGAGGAGCACAGAGTAAGTCTCGGTGCTTAAAAGAAAGCAAGAGACATGGATGTGTGTCCTGACAATCCCAATCCCCAGCTGCTACTGCTCTGAGCACTGCCTGATGGTGGAAACAAAATCAGAGTATGGAAGATGTTGTGGGCAGCATCTGAATTGTACACTCAGCTGGTAGTAGGGGATGAGTAGCTGGGGGCATGTTCTCCTTGCCAGTGTCCTACTGAGTTGCTGCAAAGTGGCTGCTGTGGCCACTGAACACAGGAATGATGTGTTTTCACCTCAGGGAGCTGTTCTTAACCTGTGGAGCTCGGGCAAAACATGACACCCTGTTAAAGACTGCATATTGCAGAGTTGGTCTGCTAAGGCCCAGGGTTTTTCCTAAAGTTTTTGCTTGTTTATGGAATTAATCCTCATTTATGTGCATTAAAAGTTTTTTAGATGAAAGAGGAGGAACATCAGACATTGTGATCCTGATTGAGAGTAATATGTATAAAGTGAAATACATGGAACTGCTTTTCTGAATTTCATCTTAAGCACAGTGCCCCTAGAAAAATACTTAAATGTGTGAAACTCTGACCTAATTTTGTACATACACTTGGTACATCTTTGTGAGGGTTTAAATTTGATTGTGGATGCTGATGCAGTGTGAGACTTGTATTAATACTTACCTGGTCAGAAGAGTGTCCTGTCCATGCAGTAGCTGTTCCCTTGATTTGAGGCTGCTGATTGAGCAGAGAGAGCTGAGGCTACAGGATGACTGTTGTGCACTGTAATGAAGAAAAAAAAATAATCTGCCATTTCATCTGTTGTTCTGTCCACTAAAATCTTTTTCTCTCCTTTGGGAGGTGGATTAAACTCACCAAATTTATTCCACTTGAGAAGATTCAGAAATCATAAAGCATGTGTTATTAAATCTACACAAAAGCCAAGAGAAAGGCACTCTAAACTTGTAATACCTGAGAAAATACCCATCTGTGTTTGCTGCAGAGTTTGGAATTCAGGTGCAACATTATATAGCTTTTAATACTTGACTTTAGTTTGCTTTCTGAGCTGGGCATTTTTCTGTGTGTATCACTGATACACACAAATCCAAGAAGCTGGCCAGCAAACTGGTGCACTTTAAAATAATTACTTTTTCTTCTGTGGTATCCTTTGATTTCTTCTACGTGTGTTGCTTACCTTCTCCTGTCAAGATCCTGCCCAGATAGTGAGAGAGGTAATGGAGTTATTTTTCTGTCCCATGCCAGACCTGGAAACAGAATGACTTTACTGGTAAATTCTGTGTATAAATTGTGAAAAAGTAGGTTATGGCCCCAGCTGAGCACTTTGCAGTTTCTCCCCAGTGGATGATTTGCCAGTGTAAATGTCTGTAATCAAGTCCCATTTCAGCAAAAGTGTCCCTCTGAGCCAGCATATTAAAACAGGTTCCCAATTTTCCTGTATTTAACTTCATGTGACTGTAAAGGTTTCCAATAATGAGGGACTAAATTCTGATCTCAACTTTAGAATCATAATCATGAATTAGTCTGGAATGTAGATTGTGTTCCATTTTAACTGTAGCTGTGTGCAATATTCCAGTATAATACTCACTTGCATATCCTTTATCAGAAGAGAGACACATAATCTTTTTTTAGTTTGTCTTTGATGTGCTTCATATATTTCTTTGTGCTGCAACTGCCAAGATACCTTCTTTGCACCATTTTCTTTCTCACCTGTCTTTTTTTTTATTTTTTTTTCTCCTTTCCTCCCTTGTTTTCAGTCAGTAGTGAACCTGATCAGTGACCTGCAGGAGCAGATGTGTAGACTGCAGCTGGAAATTAATAGTAGGATCCAAGAAAGAAAGGCTCAAGATAGGAAGCCAGACTTGCCCTCCCCTAATGGTCCTCAGTCTGGTGTGAGATCAGTAGAGGCTCTGAGCCCGAAGAGTTGCTCTCGGTGTGATGTACGAAGTACACCTTGGCACAAGCCTGTGTATTGCCTCTTCTCTCCTCTTGCACAAACTAAATTCCACTAACCAGAGCTATGGTGTTGATTTTTTGCCGTTAATATTTGTGACTTTCATTAGCCAAGAGTGAGAGTGTCATAAAAACTACCAGAAAAAATCCCACCCCAGACACCCCACCCGTGATTACTGGCACAAATTCAGTCACCACTGATGGCCATGTATTAAAGCACAGATATCTCTGAGACCCAATCACCCTTCTCAGTTTTTTTCCAGTTTCCATTTTACTTGTAAGTCTGTAGTGCTTGTGTGGTGTGGGGTTTTTTTGATTCGTGTCTGATTCCCAGCATGCCAGCATGGTTTGGTTTCCTCACCATGACGTGAGCCCAGCTGTGCTTGATGGTGAACTCTAACCAGTCCTCTGAACAGATTATTGATTCCTGAATATCTTAAAAGCTTAACACAGGTGTAAAATAGTTTCAGCTAAGACTATCTGACATGTATCCTTTCTTTTTCTAACAATAATATCAAAAGTGAATGAAAAGAGCCACAGTAAAAATAATCTGCCTGTACTTTTAAAATAGCAAATCCAAAACCTTTTTTTCTTTTTTCTTTTTTTTTTTTTATCCCTTACATTAGCAGTTAACAGAAAAGCATTGTTGAACTTACATTAGAGATCCTGGCTGTATTTGTTCAAACATATCCCATGTCAAAACAAAAGCTGCTTTGCATAAACTGCTTAAATTCACTGAAGGTGGAATGATACTGGTATGCCTGGAAAAGACCATTTCAATATTTGCTTTTAAATCAGATTGCTTTAGTTGCCTCTAAAATTTAGTTGGTTAAAATTTGCATCACCAGAACTCCTTTAATAAGCTTATATTTTGAGGGAGTTTTTCAGTAGTTTCTCTCATAAGTTTATATTACGAAAATAACCACTTTGGGTATGATGCCTATTTTAAAAGTAGTGCTGTTGTTTCTGATTTGCCTCTGTGCAGGCTGCTCAGTGGATTGTAAGATTACAGTACAGGCTGCAGACTGGAGAAATAACCTGAGTGTCAAATCTGGGAGGGATTCAAAATAAATATTAATGTAATCCAAGATTTTAATGTGCTGTTTAATGTATTTACTACACTGAAATTACAAGTTTTACACTTCCAAATTTTTCCTTTCCTCAGTTCTTTTTAACATATTTTGTCTAGTCAGAGCTCCATCAAGGATTTAATAATATTGTCCTTCAGAATGAACAATAAAGGAAAGGGAGAAGGGATATTTAAGAAACAGCTTCTTAGACTGGTCACAGTTTTTAGTGTGGTGGTTCAGTGTTCATTTACTGTGTGGTTCATGCATGACCAATAATTCAGAACTGTGAAAAATTAGTATCTGCCAGAGAAATCTTACTATTAGGTGCTGTTCTTCCTTTGCAGGGTTTGCTACAGGAGCTTAGACACCTCAAAATTAAAGTGGAAGAACTGGAAAATGAAAGAAATCAATACGAGTGGAAATTAAAAGCAACTAAAGTAAGCAGAGCAAGCATTTTGTAACAACAGGCTTATTTCAGATGGAAAGGGATATGCTCCACTTCTTACCAGTATTTGCTTTTCTTACATTTCTTTACCTTGTGTCAGGGTCTTCTATGAGGTCAAGTTTTCTCTAACTGTCTTTGGAATGAGTATTTTGGTTTGAAGGTTTTGTAGAGGCTTTTGGTGCCTTTTTTCTCTCTCTGTGCAGTTTCCAGTCTCCTACTTTTTTGTAATTCTTACTGCAAGAAACCAAGAAAGGCATTTTGACTTACAAAGATCTGTACTGAGTGAAGGTCTCTTTGAAGGTTTTCTTTCTTTTGTCTGTGTAGTGGTGACAAACCTCTGTGGAATACCCTTTCCAGCCTGAGCAGAAGAGACATACAAAGTTGTTTGTGTGTTTGCTTACTATGGAATTTATTTTCATAAACATTAAGCCCAAAATACACCATTAGATCATCTGCTTTGACTTTGTGTATATCAAAGTGCATGGCTGCCTTACCCTTCTGATGACCTTAAATCCTGGAAAGCTCTTGGATCATAATCTGGAGAAGGACAACATTTGAAACATTGCATCATTTTCCCCTGTAATTAATTTTTCTAGTTTGAATGTTCTCACTGTTATTTCTAGTTTGAATTTTTAGCCCCTTTCCACTAGATTAAAAAGCACCTTAGTATTTTTCCTTGTCAAGGTGTTGTAATCTCATCTCTTTTCTTTCATATAATACTATAATCCCTGTTCATACAAATGACTGACTTTTGAGTTGTTGTTGGATCTTGGAGAAACATTTCAAATTACTAAACTGAGTTTTCTTTTTAATACTTGATAGCTTGATCCAGACATGACAAACAGCTATTATTTGTATTAGCATTTCTTTCTTTGGAGAATTCTTGGATGAATACTGAAATGTTGCTATTGGATCTTTTTTTCCTATTAAGATAATAACTCTTCTGTCCATGAAGATGTTTTCTCTAAAGGGGTGGATCTGAGCAGTCTTTGGGAAAATATTTTCTCAAGCAGTGTGTGGCCAGCTGCCAAGACAGACAAGATTATGGAAAGTGTAGGAGCAGAATGAAAAGAAAAAAGAATAATCAAAAAACCTATTGAGTGAGAGAAGATGCAGGACTGGAAAAGAAGAAAAGTACAGGGAAAGAGAAAGGAAGCAGAAAAATAATCATAGAGATGACAGGAATGAGAGGGCACTTAAAAGAGCTCCAAGATCAAATAGACCAGGGGAGGCAAATCCAAATATGTTTTAGGAGATCTGCAAGCTTTTGTCTTCCTGTTATTCCAGCTTCTTAGATGGGAAATTGGAATATTTCCATCACTGGATATAAAAAGCATATTAGTCACTGGGAAGTCTAGGAGCCCTTCAGAGATGCAGCAAGGCAGATTCTTCTATTCCACATGGAGTTTTAGGCAGGGTGATGATGTTGTCCTGCAATCCAGCTGCTTGCTTCCTCGTGAATATAACTGTGTTACTTAGTCCATGTTTTTCCCTATTGGAACAATGTTGTTTGGTGCTTTGCATTTTTTCCTGCTTTATTGTAGTATTTAGAGAAACTCGTCACATTACTGATTTGGGGGTTCGGGGTGTTGTGGTTTTTTTTGCTTGTTTGGTTTGGTTTTCTTGTCATTTCTCTTTCCTTTTTTCTTTCCCTTCCCCCCTTTTTATTCTTTAGCTGCAAAGAGGTTTGGTTTGCTTTTGCTGGGGAAATTCAGAATGTTGATAAATGGAGGCTTTAAGGCCTCTAAAGAAAATCTTAAACTGCTGACTTAGTTAAGTATTCTGTTGACAGTTTTTCTCAGCTGTATTTCAAGCTGGAGAATCACAGAATTTTCTCCCTCCGTGTCGTTGAGGTTTCTAATGTGTGATTTTCTGACCCAATCTAGTGGCAGCACAAATTGCAGTGAATGCAAATGAACACTGGTATTTTGTTGCATGTATGTGGTTGTTTTCCAGGCCATGCTTTCCTTCTAGCCTGTCTTTGTGAGGAAGAACAGTTTTGTTATCCTGCTGAGAAGGCTCAGCATCAATAGTGGGCTTCAAGCAAAGCTCAGGAGTTGGCCTGTAATAGTTTAGAGAATCACAGAATCAGAATCACAGACTATTCTGAGCTGGAAGGGACCCAACAAGGATCATCGAGTACAACTCTTAAGTCAATGGCCCACACAGGGGATTGAACCCATGACCTTGGCATTATTACAACCACATTTTAACCAACTAGTTGTTGTTGTTATTATTATATGACCAGCATTGAGAGCTTTCCAGAATTTTCTTACCTCTGTGAATTCTTGAAAACTGTACCTTTTCTGTCTTCTCTGCCAGCTAATTGCATGGGAAAAAGGAACTTCTGTAACAGGACTAGGATAAGGGACCATAAATATGTGTAGCTGTTACAGAGTTTATGAAATGCCCTGAGCTGGTAACAGCCATCGATCTAAGTGTTATACTCAGATGTGTTCTAGTTCATAGCACAGAGTCACAGAGAGGCAGTGAGGACATTATTGTGACTTTGGTGTGCTCTCTTCCAGGCCGAGATAGCGCAGCTCCAGGAACAGTTGGCCCTCAAAGACGCAGAGATAGAACGGCTGCAGAGTCAGCTCTCCAGGACCTCATCCTACAGTGAAGTGGCAGAAAGAGGTAAGAGGAGGGCAAACAATGCTACAAATCCAGAACTGTGCTTAACATCACTTCAGTAGCAGCTTGGCTCAGGATTTAAAAGGAATAAAAGAATGTACTTAACGGAATTTATTTTGGGAGTAAGAATGGTAGAAATTCAGTCTGTGTTCTGATAGAGTTAAAGCCTTTAATGTATGAAATTCTGTTCCAGTCTAGAGGCAGCACAATTTAAATAAGTATCTTCAAGGCACTGAAACTTACTCTGTTCATATTTTCTTTGTAGAAAGTCATTGTAGTTCAATGGTTTTTTGTAGAGTCATTGTAGTTCAATGGAAATTTATTTCTTGTGTATACCTTGAAAATTTCTTTGAGAAATCTTACAGTTTTACTTTCTAAGGGAAAAGAAAGGTCACAGTAGTAGCTAGAGCATAAAGCTTAAATTTCCAAAGATCCCCAAACAGTTGTTGATTTCTTTCTTCAGGAGTGTGTCTCATTTAGGGTCCCTGTCCCATGAAAGGTTGGACCAGATGGACTTTCAGTGGCCCTTCCAGCCTGGGCTGTTCCAGGATTCTATTGCAGGCTTTTGTTTTGAGACTACACTGTTCATACAGGACAAAGGCAAATAAAGCAGTTACAGCCTTTGGTCTCAACCAGTCGTGTCATAGTTCTCTGAAGTACTGACTCCCAGGGGCTTCTATCAGTTGCTGGGCCATGAGAATATAGTTTTAGTGACCCTGTTCTTCTGCAGCACTGACTTTTCTGGGCAGGAATATTTGTGTGGAGTCTGCCACAGTGCATCAGCTTAGCTGCACTAACTCCTGTTCTGGGTGTTAACTAACACTTCCAAAGACCGTCCTGATCGAGATGTGAATTTTCAGGTGCTGTGCTACTTCTTTCTCAGGGCTTACCCAGAGTGTCCTGTGGTTTATTCTAAGGAAGTGACTTACCATGTACTTGTGCTGCCTTCACTCAGCTGCAGAGCTTGTGCATGTAGAGAACTGCATGTCTAACTGGAAAGTTAGTTTGTCTAACAGTGTTTTGTAGAGGAGCTCTCCCACTGTGTTTCCTGTGGGGTTCCCAATAATTTATGGTATTTCAGAGGAAAGATAGTGGTATGACAATAAATCAAGAGCTCAGTAGCATTCAAGTTCTAGTAGTGTGCCTGTTCTGTTCATGCTGAAAATGGGTAAAATTATCCTTGATTGCAGTGGCAGAAGAGCCAAACCCTGCACAGATTCTGTGGGCTTACATGCATGAGAACCACTTAGACAGTATTTGAATGGAAATACTATGCAGCAGTAATAATTCTTCTGGAAAAAAAATAAATTACTCATTTACCAGATTTTTAGGTGGTCTTCTCAAAGTTGAAAAATAATGTCAATGTATTTGTAGGATACTAGAATGCATATTTTAAGTAAATTGCAAAATTTATCTAATATGTGCTTTTTCTACATACTTTATTTGACTCTCACCATTTACCATCGTAGAGGAAGTTTTTAGGAGAAGGCTAAAAGAAAAACGTAAGCCTTGCAATTCACTTTTGGCTTTATCTCCCTGTTCCTTTCCCACCAATTATAACTTTGGTGCCTTCTGCAGCGATAATTCAATGTTTGGTTGGATTTGGCTGTCTAATTGTAATACACATCAGGCACTGCTTTCATTGCTTGCAACAAGCAGACAGCTGCTTGCCCTCTTCAGTAAGATTTCACTTCAGAAATAAAAGTCAGAGGTTCACAAATCAGATTATTGAACTTCAAAGGGATGTTGTCAAGGTTAACAGAGCCAAAACTTAACCTTTACCTCTTTTTATTTGCACACATGTAAACCCCATGTAATACCTGGAAAGGTTGCTTTAACTGGAAGTCTTCTTCCTTGGAGGGGAAGGATTTGGGTGGGTTTTTTTAAATAAGTGCAGTAAATTAAAAAATAAATCTGAATAAATGTTTCCATACTTGATGATGATGTAAAGTTTGCTTTAGTGTAATTAAAACTACCTTGACACCAGTCCTTCTTGAAGTCTAATATTTATAAAGAGGAATTAGCAGGACTGTGATTTTTTTCAGTGTCTTCCAATTGCTTGCCCACTGCCTGCTGGCTTTAGTTTTTGATTTGGCTGTGTCTGTGCATGCCCTGTGTTAATGAGTGTTCTCTTCTGCAAGAGACATGTCTGCAAGGTTCATTTACATGTCCTAAAACTTAATCATTTCAAGGTGTGCATTTATCCGAATCACTGCAATAAAAACTAATTACAGCTTCTGCAAATAGTTTAGCCATGACATTGTATGTTCAACGTTTGGTCGTTAAACCTTTTTGTTTTACAGATGCTCTTTAGCTGTATTGATTTTCTTTCCCCTCTCTCACATCGTGCCTGACATACCTGTTTTTCATTGTCCTTTGTGAACAAGTGGGTCTGGTTTACTGTCAAAGCACGAATCCCTCGAGTGGTAGTTGCAACAGATAAACTATTCCAGGTTCTGTCTCCATCACTCACACTTGATTCAGTATAGGTTGGTACTGGAGGACTTGCTAGGAATAGTGTTCAGAAAAGAAATGAAAGATTTGGTTCAGCAAAGTAAGGGTGCTGTGATTAACAACTCAGACATTTTCAGAGTGTGTTTTCATTGATTTGACTATAACATTCCTAAATAACCTTTATCATGCAACCATAAATTGTGTGTGAGGCAATCTGGTGTTAGCTCTTGATATAGATTTTAACAGAATTATTCGTAATGAAGTATTTAAGAAAAAGTGTTTGACAAATTTTCCTTACATCAAACCAGTTTTTGTTATTTTTCATTTCCAAGTTCCATGAATGTCCCTGAACTATTTCTCATAAGCTGCCAAATATTTTTCTCAGATGCAATATAACTAATTTTCATTCCTACTTAAAATTATTTCCCTAAGTATAGAATAGCAAACACTCTAATCTTTTGCAAAATAAGCTTCAATGTTTTGGGTTTTTTTCTATTGCTTGACTTTCATAGTTTAAAATAGTATTATGTAGCCTTTTATAAGCAAGACCAGGAAGTTTGTTTTGTGCAATGGTCTTAATAGTTCAGCTTTTGGAAAACTAAGTTAAATGTACTTTAGTAATGCCTGACAGGACCACTGACATTGGTTTTAGTTACTTGTAAGAACATAAGGAGAGTATCACAAAACATATTTACAGTAAATATAGCAAGTGGGTTTTTTCTTACACTATTTTAAAACCATTTTTAGATCAAGAAGTCCAGCGGTTGAAGATAGGAATGGAGTCCTTATTGGTTGCCAATGAAGAAAAGGTGAGAAAATAACCCTCATTCTACATAGGAAGAATGAAATTACGGGTTTGAATCTCTGAAATGTTCTGAATAACACACTTTCTGTAAGAGTGGTGTCTCCTGGACTTTTGGATTATCCTATGAGGTTGTGACAGAAGGCTGATGTTTAAACAGAAAGTGTGGCTGACCTTGCCAGCCTGACCCCAGAATCTGGGAGGCTCCTTCAGCTCCAGAGCAGAGGACAAAGGCAAGGCTGTAATGGGTAGAACCTCCTGGTTTCTGCTGCTGAAAACATCATGAAGGTTTGGTCATCTCTGGCAGCTCTTCATCTTCCAGCCTGACCCAAAGTGCATTGATATCCCAGTTTAGGCTGTGATATTAAAAGAAAGTCAGAGTGGCCTTTGACACAGTCTCAGATTTGGGGATAAAGGAACAGGATGTAAATAAACAAGATTAAAAAAAAAAAAGGGCACTAGAGGAGAAGGAGTGGAATTCAATCTATTTAAATGGGGGATTCATTTTTCAGGAAATTGTAGTTTTTATGATAATAAAACAGGCCGTAGGATTTTCCTTTATGGTGACACATTCATATGCAATCAAATAGACATTGATATACATCCCTAGAAACTTCCTTTAGTAAGTGGAGAGTCCAAACAGGGCAGTGTTAATTCTGGAAAACATTAATGTGGCTCACAGCAACATTTAGTTCTTAAAAACTCCTAAAAAGCCAAAATTTATGTCTGAAAAATAAAAGATGTGGCATTGTCTCTTGACAAAATTATTCCGAGTCTGCATAAGGATTTTTTGTATTTGAAGGGAACACAAAATAGTTGTTTATATCCTGATATCTGTCTGTAGTTACTCCCACACCTTGGTGGGTATCTGCTGTGACTATAATGTAGCACACATGTGCCACAGCAGTTTTTAATTGAAATATCTCCAACACTGACCCAGCTGTGCAGGGAGACAGCTCAGTGCCAGATAATGCCTTAAATACTTGCCAACTTCCCTGGAAGATTTTTCTTTTTCCAGTGCCCTCTTCTTTGCTTCTGTGTCTGTGCTGACACCTGCTTGTGAAAACTAGTGCTTTACACTCGTTTGGGTTTGTGTTCAGCACTCTGCAGTCACAGCACTGGGCAAGGTTATCACACAGGAATGGGTTAGAGCTGGGGTCAAACAAACAGGACAAACCAGGAGAGTGCAGACTGCAAGATCACACACTTGGTGACCAATAGCAAGGATTTATTGTCATTGGGGACACATTATCAGATGTAGAAATAAGAGAAATGACAGATCCAGAGGAGTAACGATTGCTGCCCATTGCTGTGTTGTGTCCATGCAAAAGGCAAGTGCTATCCCTGAAATACATGAATCAAGACACTTTCTGCACATAATAGGAAGGCATGAGATATTGGAGAAGGAGTGGAGTCAGAAAATGCACCCCACATTCACAAGGCCTCCTTTCTTTGATTCTGTGTGGGTGTGACTGCCTGACTTCAAACAGGTGTGTTCAAAACTGGAGTAAGGGTAGCTGTCAGAATGGAGAATAGATCTACACAAAAGATTAAAGGGCTTGACTAGATTTTTGATCTATACAAAACATGAACATGATTCACTTTATGTGCAGGCAGCTGAGGTTCAATTCCAGATTATTGCCATCACTCTTAGAAATGAAAGCAGATTTCCAAATTATGCTTCTCTAAATAACTAATTCACTGGTAATATCAAACTCCTCTGGTTTCCTTATATCCATAATTTCACACTGTCCAGCAAATATTGTGTCCAATGGCAGATAAAAGCCAAGAAACTCTCCTTACGAGACATGGAAGAGACTTGATCCTGCTTTCATAAAAATCACAGAAACGTAGTACTGTGTTTCTATAGGTTCAAAATGTAGGATTTTAAAGACAATCTTATTAATGTTTTTCACAGGACCGTCGAATAGAGGAGCTGACACTATTGCTAAGCCAGTACAGGAGGGTCAAAGACATAATGATTGCAGCTCATGGTAAAATCTCTTGTGAATAATTTCCTGATCTCAGGTCTCTTAAAAATTGCATGCACGAAAACTGCTATTGGCTGTCCTTTGAAATGTGTGTATATATTTTATTATGCATATATTTGTATCCTGTTGGAGTGCTGTAAGAGTAAGTACATACTTCTTCAGATCCACAGAGAACCACAGTGTGTCTCAACCAGACTTGTGTTATTGCCTGTAGTTTGTGGAATTTGCCTTTTTGTGTCCTATGCTGGGGGCAGTACAAGAAAGGCATTATTTCTTCTCTCAAAAATCTGTTATTCAAAATTAAAATGACATAATTTAATTTAAATTAATTCACCTGTAGGAGATGAATAAGGTATACAGACAGGTATTAAGTTTATATGGTGTTTCCTGTGACCATTATGTTATGAGTAGCTATTTTTTACAGTGTAAAATTCTATCAGAAGACCTTTATGATCATTAATTAATTAATTACGTAAATTCTATATTCAGATTTCCTACACCACAGTTCAATTCAGGAATGGCAGTAATGCTCAGCTGCCAGCCAGCTGATGGTAATGTTTTATATCATGTTTTTTATATGGCATTCCTAGAAGGAAAGATGATCTCAGGTGCCATTTGATGCTGTTTGGAGAACTTTTATTCTTTTTTGCTAAAAAGAATTGCAATAAATCTAGTAAGTTCTGTTGCCCTTCCACTAAAAAAGAACTCTGACAGCTGACTAGGCAAGTTTTGTTTGGAAGGAACTACTGAAAACCCACAGTTGCTTTGGAGCACACAATATTTATGTATTTAACTTCAAAGTCTACGGAAAAACCTTTGTCCCATTTCTCAGTTATGCTGCAGGAAGCAGAGTGGGCTTTAGGACAATAACTGTATTTTTCAGTACTGAATTTAGTCTGGGAAACTTGACCTTCTGAAAGGACAGTTTTGTTCAATGCACATCATTACATTAACACAATATTTTCAGACCATGTATGGCAAAATGGAAACTTGTATTTAACACTGAAGAACAGGGAACAAGAGTCAGGTAAATCTCTCTGAATGTTCATTAAACAAAAGAAAACAGACAAAAAAGTCTCCTACTTGAAAGTGTTCTGCAAGGAAACCCCAAGGTGTGATTGTAGCTCCTGTCCACCATCCTTGGCCACATCCTGGTTGCACAGATCCAGAGTGCACCATCCCCATGTGACATGTGTTTTTGGAGGACACTTGTGTGCCTGAGCAGTCCATGATGCTCTGGGTTGTGCAGTTGGTACCACAGGGAGTAGGATGTTGTTGGTTTACACTAGCACAGATGTTCACTGCAGTGTAAATAAAAACCAGTGATGCTCAGCAAAATAAACCAAATATATACTGAGATTGTCCACATTGAGGTGCATAAATGGTACCAACTTCAGCTTGCCCTAGAACCTCAAATTGTGAATTTCAAGTGCTTCAGAAGCTGCCTGAAGAGCAGCTCAGCCTCACAGCAGAGCAAAGCATAGAACTGAAGCAATGCATTTGGTGCTCTAATATAAATCAGCTTTGTGGCAAACCTGAGAACAAAGGAGGAGTGGGGAGCAGAGAGGGTGGTAAATTACATGCCTCAGAGAAAGACTGAAGGGAAATTTAGAGACTAAAGCATTTAGGCTGTCTGATATGGCTGTAAAGTTTTTTGCCTGTTTCCCTCCCTTTCTACCTCTACTCTTCAATGCTCGCAGGCTCGTCTGTCTCTGGTGGCAGCGAAGAGGAACTTGAGACAGCTGTAAGGAAGTGGAATCTTTTGAATAATTCTCAAGGAGAATTACTGAAAACAGAGGTACTTAGTAAAAATGTTTTAGAAGCAAGTTCTGCTGTATATTTGACTTTTTTGTGTGTGTGTGTTGTTTTTTCTGTACTAATGTAGAGGGTTTGGCGTTGGCTGAAGTTTCGTACTTCCTGGTAAGGGCACAGTAGATTCAGCATCAGGCACCAAAATTACAGGTTTGAAGCTCTTGTATTTCCCACAGGCCTCTTCAGGAGAATTGTCCCAAGCTGTGCTCCCTCCAGTGCCACACAAAGCTATGGAAATCAGGCAAGACCTTTCTTTCATGTGTTTCATGTGGCTTGTCATAAATCTGTATTATTTAAACTGTTTAACTGTTGGCATCTTGCCTTGATTGTTTTGGCTTTGCTGTACTTTTGGGTACTTGTGAGAGCAATGTTTGCCATGGAGGTTTGCAGTACTTGTATAAGGTTTGAATTACAGGAATAAATCAGCACTTTTATATATCAGGAGATACACGTACTGTAGTACTTAAAGCTGTAACATTTCTCTTTAAAGTGGGAGCATTCCAGTGTCTTCAGCTAATTTAACTTCGCAAGAAGAATCTTTGGAAATTATAAACAGGTAAGAATGAGAGACTTTAACTGAAATGTGAGACATTTTTCCTTTTAAAAATCCCTTACTTAGTGTTGTTAAGAGCCTTCAAGAAGTCACCTGGAGGTACAAGGTTTAAAGCTGCACACTGGGCCCTGTTGCCTTTCATTGTTGATCACAGGATGTCTGACTTCATCTACTGCAGTTTCTAATACTGTGATGTTTAGACTAAAAATACAACAAAAGAAATTAATCTCTTAATTCTGAAATATTTGTTATATGCAGACATTATGTGATCTGTACAGCTGTCCTGTGTGACACTTGTGGCACATGCAAACATTCCGTGTTCTATTAACTGCTCCTTCTTTCCCTGTCACTTTTTTAAGGGTGCCACAGAAAAAAAAGTCAAGTAGTTTAGAAGATTTGCAGAGTGAATCCCTGGAAAAGGTTGGTTTATTTGTAATCACAATTTCTGGTGGTTAGTAGCACAGCTAAAAGCCAAAGATCAAGTATAAATACTCTTTTTGTTTCACATATAGTAACATTAAGCACCACTCACGTTGTTTGTGGGGGAAAAGCACTAATGATAGAACAGCTGAGATTATTTTTCACCCCATTGCTGGTCTTAGAGTAAACAAACTGGTTGACACACCCATATGTACACACCTAAAATTCAGTTTTTCTCCTGAAAGAGACCTAAGTATTTAAGAGAAATACACAAAAAAATTAGGAGCCATTTTAATGAACTGCAGTATTATTTTGTTTATAGATGTGTTTAAAATGGTCTTTACTTTCAAATCACTGAAAATGTTAAGGCAGCAAATCTGGGGGGTAGTTGAATGTGGAAAAATGGGCATTTCCACATAGGATTCCTTTTTAAGTGTTTGCATGTAACTATGAGTGTTGCTCCCTTAGTTAAAACAGCAGGAGCACTGTTAGTACTTCCAAGCTTTTAATTCCATTCCAGAATAAAGACTTTCTTTTTCGCAAAGTCTCATTACATTGTAGTCCAGAGTCTTGTTTTGTCATTATGTTCACTGGCATTTTTCTGCACTTGAACTACGTTTTGTGAGACTGTTATTGATGCTTATGTACTCAAATTAGACTTAATACTGGGTTACCCACACCCAGTAATGTCACTTAAACCAGTTACTAGTAATATTATTGCTCCAGTTCTTAAATTCTTTTAAATTTTTCTTAAATTGCTGAAGATGCCAGTGACCAAATAGAATTTGTGAAATCTGTGTTGCACTCATTTGATTGTTGTCATGCACGTGTGACAAATCAGAACTAACATTTCATTCCATGAAGAGTTTATGAAGGTCTGTTTTCTTTTCATAACTTTTAAATTATTTTCCTGTCTGAAATTCAAAATCTTAATTTGTCTGTGTCAGATGCTGTCATAAGGCTGTACCTACATATTTATGCTGTAAATCTGCTCTAACCACAAAATCAGGGCCCACAGAGGAAGATAAACCTACCAAAGATCTGAGAGAATTGTAACAAGCCAGCTCCCTTTTCAGCAAGGCACTTAAATGGTGTTCCCTAATTTAGGCATAAGGCCTCTTTTGAGACCTCCCTGTGCATCTGAGTGAGTGGCTGAATGTGAATGTTACAACCAAAATTAAGGCCAAACCCCGTGTTTTGCTGACTCAGCATGACAGGATGCCTTTTGCATTAATTCCAAAGAACCTGTGCTGGCAGCACTGTTTACTGCAGCTATCCTGCCTTGCACAAAGCTCAAATTCCAATTCTTTCCAGCAATAATAATAACAACTTAATAACCCCCCCGATGTCCCTGACCTAGCCATGCTAGTACTTTTATCACTTCATTTCTGCCACAGCTCTTTATGATGCCAGCAGGGGACATACAGTATTGTGTATGTTATTTTATGTCAGTCATTTTCAGATTGTTCTAACCGTTAAACAGCTGTTATGTTTCCCAGCTTAAAGTAAGGCCAGGGGGACCACCCAGAAGCCTGAAAATAGCAAAATTCCTTTGATCACAACAGAACTTATACAGGGTCCAAATTTTGTAGAGTGGAAAATGAATAAAGACAATTAGTATTGAATATTAGATTGAAATGAAGAGATAACAGTCCTTGTAATATATTGTCCATACATTAAGCAGCATCACTACAATAATAAGACTACTATTGATGTTCCATGTATGTATGTTAATACTAACATTTGTCTGTTGCTTTTTTTCCATAAAACTTTGAAATTGCCTCCCCTGAAACTCCGTAGTATGTAGATGGAAAACCAGCACAGCCTGTTGTAGAACAAGAGGTATATTAACTGCAACCTTTCCTAACAATTCTCTGTTGTGATGTGCTGTGATGGTATGGCTGGGTTTTCATTTTATATTCATTTTCTTTTCAAAATGTTTGCATAGTTCCAGTGCTGACAGACTCTGAGAAGAGGGGTAAAGATTTCAGAGGGAAATAGTTCCCTTTTTTAATTTTTATCTAAAACTTATGTGAGTTAAGAAGCTGGAGTCAGTCACTTTCAGAAAATACAGTCCTGATATAAGAAGCAATTTCTCTACTCATACAAATTTTGTTATAAGTTGAGATATACTCCTGCAGTTGCCAAAAAGGAGCAGGAGCTGAGAAAATGGATACTACAACTGCAGGCTAGAGTGCTCAAAGATTCCTCTAGGCTTTGAAATAAGAATAGATAAAGCAGTGCTTATCTCATTATTTAATGTGTCATCCTGTCACAGACCATGTTCTAAAACAATTTTGTTAGAATGGAGTTACTAAATAGGAGCATACTGGATGTTCCTGTATTCTAAGTATGGTTTGCATATTATCAGTACAAAGTTCTCCTATGAAACCTCCATTCTGATACTGAAACATTGAGCAATATATTGAGTTTATTCCAAAACACTTGTTGAACACGTACCACTCCCACTCATGTCAGTTGGAGCTGCAGGTTTTCTCCAAAAGCATCTCTGTCCTATAGTGTTGACAGTTCTGGGATATATTTTTGCCCAGAGTGATGACTCATCCCTCATCGTCATTTGAATTGAAGAAGTCTCAACATGCCATTTCCAAAACTAGACAAGTACCTCTGTGAAACACATACTTTGCCTGGAAAAGTATCTTGTTAAGCTCAAAGCTATCAGATTTATAGGCACGTTCTCATCTACCCTTGTACAAGGAGCAAGATCCCTGTGCAGAGGATCACTTGAACACAAGGAAAATTAAGAGATACTCTATTTTCAGCAAAGCCTGTGTAGCAGTTCCCTTTCAGTACAATACAGTGAGACTTTGAGGGCTGTTTGGGAGCTCTGGTGCCTGTGACACTAAATGTGTACCATAATGCAGGTGACCAAAGCTTATCTTATCTTAGCCTGACATGGACAAAACTTGAGGGGTCAGCAGCCAATAAGTCCAGCCCTAAAATACAGCTCAGTCTATTCCTTTTTTCCCAGCATCTGCCAAAAGCACACCTTGTGCTCAGGTTCTGTAATAGAATTGGCTGTTGTATTTAGCTGTGTATTTGGCAACTGTATATTTAGCTGTAATTATTTTTAAGAAAACTTCATATTTGTAATTTTGTCTATGCAAAGGCATCTCAGTCCTTACAAAAGTTAAATTTCTGAACCCTAACTTTGTTGTTGATTCTTTTACTGTTATTGATGGTGGTGGGAAATATGTTTGAGAAAACTTGAGGTATTTAAATACTTTTCGTTTCAATTCCAGGAAGATAAAATTGTGAGGCAGAAACAGAGACAGTTTGGTGAAAAATAAGGGGAGGGAAATTGTCAGCGCAAAAACAGGTGTGAGAAGTAACTAAATCCATTTTTAGACTATCAAAGTTGACATTGAAAGGACCAAGTAATTATATAGTGCCAGGGTCCTAGAAGAAAAGAAGACAGCCAGAACAGTTCTAATGACAAAAACAGGTAATATTCAACATATATTTTAATGTAATACAGAATCTGACTAAAGTGGGAGGAGCAGGTGAGGGAAGACAAGGCTGTGTCTTAGCTAGAAAACTGTCAGCTGACTTGGGTTTAAAGTGAATTACCTGCAAGCAGGAACATGGAGGCAGTGGTGCAGTTTTGAACCATGACCTTTGAATACTTTTCCCGACTTTGAAAACAATGTGTGCTGGGTTGCAAATGCTGCGAGTGATTTGATTTTGTATTTTTTTCCTCTTGATAAAAACAGACTAAGCCAGTTGTGAAAGGCAGCAAGTACCAAACCTTGCCAGGAAAGCTGCCCCGACCCTTCCAGAACGGAGAGCAGGGAATGCATCACCCTGCAGACGGATGTGGCATGAGCGACACCGAGGACAACGGCGGCCCGGCCCTGAGTATGTGCCAGCCCCTCCCTGAGAGGGCTGTGGGGAGGGGAAAAGGCAAACTGAGGGACTGGGACAGAGCATGGGATATAATCTGTGTGCCGCAACAATGGTGATCTTAAGGTGATTCAGTTAGGGAATGATCTGCTACCTTTTTTTTAATAACATACCAAAAATTAACTTGCCAGAGAGTAAAGGGTGGCTTTAAGTTAGTACTTTTCTGTTGCACTTGGCAACACAATCTGCTGAAGTCATAGACAGCTAAAGTAATGAAGAGAGAGTGTTTTGAAGACTGTGGAGTGCCTTCTGAAAGTCAACAAATCTCTAATTAAAAATCAGAAATTTAAGAGAGGCAGATGTATTCACAATATGAAGAAGCAATATGGTTTTCAAAACATCCTTCCAGTGCTTGAGCTTGATCTGTTTTCTTAAAAACAAGCAAGCAAACAAAAATGCACTGCCAAGTACATCATCAGTGCTTTTAAAAAATGCACATTAGGTTTGTGTACTTAATAAAACAAACAAACAAACTCATTCCTTGCCCTCCCACCACATTTCAGAGGGTGAAACTTTACAACTGGCACCTTGTATTCAGCACTGTTGGTTGCTGGAGCTCGTAGGGACCCACAAGTGAAAATTTACCTTGCTACATGCAGAAAAACAAATATATTGTTATTCCACAACCACAGCTCTGGGGAAGCCTGTATTAATTTCTTTTCAATAACACCTTAAATATGGATTTACTGACAAAAAGAATTACAGTGAGGCACAAAACTAAGTATTTGCCAAGGACTAAAGTGCTTGGCAAGGTCAGGCACAAAAGTATCCCTTGTGATTCTGAAGTGTTTCTTCAATTTAAAAGTCATGTGGGGTATTTTGTTTGGCTGGTGGTTTTTATTTGGTGGGGTTTGGTTTATTTTAAGGCCTCCTGGTCCTAAAAGCTTGTAGGGTACTGTAGTTTCAAGATTCAAGGTTGTGGTTTTTTAGGGGGGTTAAAGAGTTTTTCTGTGGTTGCAATGGCATGAGCCATGCTCTTATGTCTTTAACTGCAGGATTATCCAAGGATGGGTGAACTTGTAAAGGAAAACATTCTTTTTCTATAAACAAGCAATGGCTTCTTAAATACACTGAGAGAATTTTTCATGCAGATTGGTTTGTTTCTTGCATGCACAGTAAACTCATTATTCCGCCAATTCTGCATTTCAGAGGAATTAGACATTGCTTCATTTCAGATACTCTGCAGGCTTTGTGGACCTCTGTACTATATGCTTAATGTGTTTAAACTACCTAAGAATAGTTTAAAAAAAACCGCCCAAAACAGATAATGGATCATCCCTATCTCTTCAGGATGATCTGTAGAGAATTCTTGGGGCTTGTGCATAACTGCTTTTCTTTTTGTTTCTGCTTTTAATGCTTAGCTTACCACTTTGCTCTTCTGTAACTTTATTTTGCTGGTATTTTATATCTTCTTTGCTTCTTCATCTGGCTTTCTGCTTCTTGGGATGACTGAAGATCGCATCAGGAGTGTCAGTGCACCAGTGCTAGGTACTGTATCCAAACAAGATGCAACTTTAACACCAATTTTGCTGCTTCCTTTTTTTTTTCTTTCTTTTTCCCCTCCCTTTCTCTGTGAAATACTAACACTGAGTGGGCCATCCAGTCTGAATTCCTTATGTGCAGTACTGAAATGAAGTAACAGCTTTTGCTGTATTGGCATTCAGATGGGATTTTGTTTTCCTGGTTTCATTATCTGTTCACTGAAGTCAGAAAAATCCCCACTGATTTTGATGGAGGAATTCTGGTATTAAGAGCAGGCAAGGCAAATGTCTGAAGACCTTAAGTGAATTAAAATGTATTCAAAACAAAATTACTGAAATAATAATACTGTTTTACCCAATGCTGGGGTTTTTTTGTATCAAATGTACTGGTTTTTTTCACCTTCTGAGCATGTTTGTTTGTGAGGTTTTTTTAATACAAGAACTTTAGAGGTATTTGTACTTTATTATGGTCTGCATTTAAACATCAGTCTCCCAGACAAAAGCTTTCTTAATAATTAGTATAAAATGTGACTGTAATACTGTTCTTAACCCAGGAGAAACAGAGAACATGGATGGCACAGTAGTCTCAGATGATCTTTCACCTCTTTCTTCAAGAACGGATTCAGGTCCACCATCTCCGTGGTCTCCAGAAAACAGAAAAAGTCCAAAAGGGATCAAGAAAATCTGGGGAAAGTAAGGTCATTTTTTTTTATTCACTCTCAAGGCATTTCAGCTAAGAATGAATCTTAATTCCCAGCAAAAACTACAATTATGTACAGCAAGAATAACCTGACATTCAGGACAAGGGGAGAAAGCAGCTCTGGGATTGCACGGGTGTGTCTGCACACAGGGGTGTAGCAGAACGGATGGGAGTGTTTGCAGAGTTATACTGGTGAAAGAAATACAACACTGCTGTCATCTTAATGCTATTAATTTAGCATGCCAGCAGTTTCATTAGCCATAAAAATTAAATGATAGTAGGTTGTTAGTTACAGAAGGCATCAGGTAAAAACATGAGAGAAAACAGAAGGAACAAAAAGCAGCGGGACTGAGTTCTGTTGTGCTCACTTGATCTGCTTTAGAGACAGCAGCCATTTCCCAGTCTGGATTATTAATTGGATTGAAGTGGAGTTTTTTCGCCCCCAGAGTTAGGTCTAAACTGCATTTGCTGGAACTTCTTCAGCTAGCACTGGAATTTGGCATTTGTGGCTTACAGAAAGGTTAATACAGCTTCTAGTTGTCACTGCAGTTTCCATGCGAATCAATGTCCTCTGACACGAGCTAATAGTACTGTCATGGCACTCTTGTCTTGCAAGAATCAGAAGAACTCAGTCAGGTAACTTCCCTGCAGACGACCTGGGATTGGCAGAGTTCCGCAGAGGGGGTCTCCGTGCAACAGCTGGGCCTCGCTTATCCCGATCCAAGGACTCCAAGGGCCAGAAGAGGTAATGGCCCCTTCTTCACCTTACACAGCAGATTGTGTGGTGGGGTTAAATGGGCTGAACAGCCAAACCCTCCTCTTGTGAAATACATTTTCACTACACACGGAATTTCACAAGAAGTGGAAAGTATTTCTTTGGTAACAGATGTGTCCTGAGAAGCATCCCTGTCTACACTCCTACAGTGCAGGTTCCAGCACTCAGTGCTTGGTGGAATGTCAGAAATTTCACCTTGTCACAGAACAAAGAGTGTTACTATCTCCCGTGAGAACATCTGCATAATGAAGATGAATTTGGCAGTTTAGTTTTTCCTCTTTTCAAATAGAAAATGGGAAATTCTTATCTATCCCCCCAGCTGCCCACAGCTTGTGGCTGGGCAGCCAAATTAACAGGACAGCAGTACCACAGCACCTACTGCAAGAGTGGCTGTTGGCTCTTCTTGCTGCACAGGGCAAAGCACAGCAACAGATTTGCTGCAATGCTGCCCTTGGAACATGATGAGCTTTCCAACATGAACATTCATTCTTTCCTTTTAAGACTTTTTCCAACATCTCCTCTTCTTTTCAGTGACTACAATGCTCCATTTGCTCAGTGGAGCACTGAAAGAGTTTGTAACTGGCTTGAGGACTTTGGGCTCGGCCAGTACGTCATTTTTGCACGGCAGTGGGTGACGTCGGGCCACACGCTCTTAACTGCAACACCTCAGGACATGGAAAAGGTAATCATCTGTCTCTGACTCAAGCAGCCAGACTGTTGGTTGTGTATAACCATTGGCAGTTCTACCTCTCTGAAATGCATAGTATCAATTTTTGTAGATACCTCAGCAATGATAAGAGCCAGAGGCAAAGCAAACTCTTTGTTAATGGTTCTTGTTGCAGGAAATGGGAATAAAGCATCCACTGCACAGGAAGAAATTAGTTTTAGCCATTAAGTCAATAAATGCAAAACAAGATGAGAAGTCTGCACAACTTGATCATATCTGGGTGACACGTAAGTGTTTGAACTCTCATGGAATTGTTTGGAAAGGAATTTCCATGGCCTGCTATCAATGGGATGCCTGATACATGTTTAAGCAGTTACCAGGCATCTTTTAAAAAGCACTGAGTTTCACCATAGTAGAATTGAGATGTTTTAGTGTTGTTCTTGACATCCAAATATACAGTTTACAGTATGATCTTCTACGGGAAAGTCTGTCAGATTGCAGGGAAGAAAACAGGGATGCTCAATCTAGCAAGAGCTACATGATTCTGGAGACAGCCCATGCTCCATCCTGTGCTGCATGTCAAATAACACAGGGGTTAGTATGGACAAAGCTATTTGGTGGGAATTGCTTTAAGGCTACTAGCAAGAGGATGTCCTTTGGAAAGGGGAGTGAGTAGGTGCTGATTCGAGCTACCTGAATGCCTCAAAAGAAGGCAGACCAGACAAAAAGTGGGGAGAGAAGTGTTTCTTTCTCAGTGATATGGATTTGGTTCCCTATTGCTCACTTATCTGCAGGATGGCTTGATGATATTGGCTTACCTCAGTACAAAGACCAGTTCCATGAATCCAGAGTTGATGGGAGGATGCTGCAGTACTTAACTGTGGTAAGCTACAACCCTTTTCCCTCAGTTAAACCAAATTTAACTTCAGAATGAGCAAAAAGTTGTACAATTTTCCTTTGAATGTGAGCAGCTGAAGAATTTTTGCAAGACAGAAATAGTGCCACTAGTAACTCATTTGTGCTGCCTAGTGCCTGACCACTGTTCCTAAGGTACATAAAATTGTTGCAGCCAACTTCTGCAAAGTCCTTCTTTCAGGATCACACTATGATTAAAGGCAAAATGGCCTGTTTTACATGTAACTTCTGCAGCACATTGTTCTCCACATCAAGTTACCAACAACATTCAGTAAACCAAAAGCAGCAAATCCAGTGATTTGTGCAACTCCAAACATGTTAACAGCACAGCATGTACTACATACAGCCACAGTCTTCTTCCCATTGCCCTGCCCAGGTCTGGATAATTAAGTTTCTGGGGTTTTTTTGTTAACTGTGCTATGAAAAGAATGCCTAACTTAGCTGTTATTGAAAGTACAGCTGCTTAAGGAGCCTTTAGTACATGAGCCCAGTCCCTGCTGTTCCATGGATAGGGTGTGTGTTGTTAGGTGTGATGATCCAGCCTGCAGCAGGATGTTAGCCAGATCCAAACTGCCCATGAGCCTGGATTCCACTTAATAGGCTACATGCCCATCTTCATTTTTTTAGCCAGGTCTTGTTATGGTGCAATGTTTTAAAACAACCAGCAACAACAGAACATTTTATCCCCTATCTCAAACCTTCACCCTAAAATCCTTTTTTAAAGTATAAAACCATCATTGTATTTAAACCACACTTGCTATGTAGTTTTATATAAATTACAGTAAGTGTAAAACCATTCTTCTCAGAGGAAGTACCTGTTTGGTATGTTTTCTGTGCCACCTAAAAGGCTCTCTCCTTCACAGAATGACCTTCTCTTTCTGAAAGTCACCAGTCAGCTGCATCATCTCAGTATCAAATGTGCCATTCACGTGCTGCATGTCAACAATTTTAACCCCCACTGTCTGCGCAGGAGACCAGTTGAGGAGGTAAAAGAATGCCCAAGGAAATTAATTTAAGCAAGCCCTAATTCCCTCGTCCCAGCCAAAGGGCACAGAAAGTTAGCAGTGTACAATGATACAACAGAATCATTGCTACTAGGGAATTGCCCCTAAAGCAGTAGGTACACTGCTCTGGAATGTAACATATACTCACTGATAATAAAAATCTACTCAATCCTTAAATGTTTGAGCCACTTACTAGTTGAATCTCATGCACTTCTCTTTAGAAGTAATTTCTATAGTTTAAAAGAAGTTAATTCACAGAGTAATTTAAATGTTTTTTCTTTGCCTGTTCTAATTTTTAACTCTTAAAATCTGTAAGGTTTTGCCTTGTCTGGTCAGCATATCTTACTCTCATAGTAATAAACATTGTCTATGACACTGTTCTCAAAATGGGTTGTTTTTATACCTGTAATCTGTTATGCAGTGTATGGGGTTTCAGCTGTACTGGACTAGACTTGTCAGAGGCTGTCTGAAAGAGGCCTTGAACAGAAACAGTACCTTAGTCAGGGAAGAACTGCAGGAAAGAGGAGGAAAGTTGTTCTTGTCTGACCTGAGGATGCACACTGTGCACATTCAGACAGCACAGGCTGTTGTGTCATCACCTTTTCTGGTTACTTGACAGAATAACGTGTCGCCTTCTGACGTGGTTCAGTGGTCCAACCACAGAGTGATGGAGTGGCTCAGATCAGTGGACCTGGCAGAATATGCACCAAACCTTCGAGGAAGTGGAGTGCACGGGGGCCTGATTGTAAGAATCTGGTGTTTACTACATATCTACTAAAAAACTGTAATATAAAACATCTTTTATCTGATGTTCATCAAGGAGGAGGAAACAAACACATCAGCATGGCCAGACCTTCTAAGGAGCCTCTTTATCTGATCCACACATCTTGATTTTACAAAGGAAAACTAAAATTGAAAAGGAACTGCTCAAACATTTTTTATAGTCAAAACTGAGTGTGCACAAGTGTTTGACAGCTGTACATAAAAAAACCTGAACTGTACCATAAGAAAGTGACTTATTGATAAGGTATCACCAAGTGGTTTTTTAAGTGGTTTTACCAGAATTCTAAGCCATGGTAAATAACTTTCCTGAACTCACAGTGGTCTTGCCAGAAATCAGGAATGACATTTTTTCAATTCAAAACATTCAGAACCATTTGCAGCTTAGTAAAGTCAGAGTTTAAAATACCATGATTCTGCTCCTGTAGAATTTTTGCCAAAATGAAATAATCTTAGAAGAAATTATACGAAATTTATACTCTGCATAGAGCAGAAAATTCTGATAACAAACTTGTTCAATCCAAACAAATGTATGGTTTGTTGATAAATATAAATATACATTTGACTGATCATGTTCAGCATTTCTTATTAATCCTTTCCTGTATTTCCCAAACCCTAGTGAGTATCATATCATAAGTGAGCTATAAAAGGTCTAATGTGGACAGATTGCTTTGTAAGAATGAGAGATCCTCTGATAAGCACTGTAATGATTTACTATTGCAAATATTTAACTATATAAAAAAAACTATCTTGCCCCTTTTAATAGATTCTTGAACCTCGTTTCAATGGTGACACACTGGCCATGCTCCTGAATATCCCACCTCAAAAGACCCTCCTGCGCCGCCACCTCACCACCAATTTTAATGTATTAATTGGACCAGAGGCACAGCAAGAAAAAAGAGAAATAATGGAGTCAGCAGCATACACAGCTCTGACCACCACTGCCAAAGTTCGGGTATGTACTGCCAGCAAAAAGGAGGCATTTCAGAATATCAGGCTTCTCTACCCTGTCTTATAAAGAAAATAAGGGACAAACATGGACAGGGAAAGGTCAGTTCCAGGAGTGTTACATTTTCCTTAATTCTAGATACCAAAGCTTTTAATTTGTGTCTGTTTAAATGAGCTTCTGAAATAAGCATGCAGTCTGTTCTCTCTTTTCTTAGAAGGAACATCATGTAAAAGCATTTAACATCAACTGTAATTCCCATTTTCAAAACAAATGTATTTAGTTCAGAATGTACTTGAATGACCAGAGTATAGCAGTAAATGTAAAAGGGGAGGACTCTGTTTAAAGAACAACCTTGCTTTGTCTTGTTCAAAACTATATGTGTTGTTTTCTTATTTTAGCCAAAGAAACTTGGATTTTCACATTTTGGAAACTTAAGAAAAAAGAAGTTTGATGAATCAACAGACTACATTTGTCCTATGGATACAAACCCAGTTGCCACGAATGGTACTCCGAAAAACTATGGTGGATACAAAGGACTTAGTCCTTTCACTGATAGAGAACTGGATCAGGTGGGACAGACAGACTGATGCCATTCTCATCTCATCCTCTCCATGCATTCCAAAGCTTGCAAGTAACCAAACACTGCCTATAACAATTTGCTACATCCGCATGAACTTACTGAGAAAGTGTTGGCTATGGACACTGGAAAGAGTTCTCTACTAAGAATGTCAGGTTATATTTTTTTAATCAACATCATAATAAACCCCTCCATCTTCAAGCCCTTTTTCAGGACTATGACACCTTTACACGAGGAAGATCAATGTATTTTGACATTAGTTAAGGGGGTGGTTGTAGTAAAAACAAGACTTTTGTACTTCCAGCTTTCATAACTTCAGTATGGCACACAATTTTTTTCATTATCTTTATGGATGGTTTTTAATGTGATAAATTCATTTGGGCAAATTTATACAAAGCTATCAAGTTATATTAAAGTACAACTGGATTGTATTTTTTAACAGACATTAAATGAGATTCCAACTGATTTTTTCTTTTGTTGTGTACAGGGGGAGTAGTTCTGCTTAGACAGTATATGTGAAAACAATGCATCAGTAATGAACAAGATTATTAATAAACCAATACTTAAATAATTCACTTTTGTTATGTAGTGGTGAACATGTGAATGAAGCTGTCTAGACATCATACAGACGAACGATGACTAAAAGCCATCAACTTTTTTTTTCAACTTTGCTGTTGTGTAAAGGGATGTAAACCCTGAAAAATGGAGCTCCCTGGAGCCTTGTGTGAACTTTGACAACACACAAGAGCCAGACAGAGGCATCTGGGGTAACCTACCCTTTCTCCAGTGAGAAAAAACATTTTAAGCCTGACAAGAGAATGGTCACAACATTGAAAAGACTAACTGTGAAGGTATATTTTTCATTTGCATGGTTTAGTGCATCTAACATCTCATTTGTGTTCATTACCTAACCATTGCCTTTTTCACCTTAGTAAAATAGGGTACTGTTACTAAATAGGGAAAATACCAAATCCTGACTGTGATTTGCAGTATGGATGTCCACTGGCTCAGCTAAAAGTTGTGAGGGAATGCATTAACTTTGAGCCAAGAACTTGGCCTGTGCAGTTGTTCAAGCATCACAGAAATACTGGATTTTTCTGTAGGAGCATGGTCTTTCCCTTAAGCATGACTTCTGAGCATGTGGTTATGCTGTGAAATCACAATGCCCTAGAACTGATCATGTTTTTATGGGAAAAAAAGTAGGAAAAAAAGTGGGTCATCAAGGACTCTTACTTCTTACCTGTCAAAGAAGCCCAGCAGAAGCAGTGTTAGAGCATCTGGAAAATACTACTTTTCATTGATAATATCAGTTAGACTTATTCTTTTCTTCTGTGAAACACAGAAGTTTCACGGACTCAATCTTTCTTAACCAGGATTCACTCTTCCCATTGTTAAGTGCATTTTCATGTACCTTGTAGCAGGGAGGCAGTTTTGTTAATGTCTAGAAATCAGCTTTTAAACTTATCACAACTTCATTTGTCCAGGCACAGATACCTCCCAAAGATGCATGTAGAGTGAATAAAATTGCATATGCTGTCTGATTTGAACTAGTTCCTGAATGCTTTTACAGATGGAACACTCAGAAGGCACAGTAATGCAAATAGGGGCTCTTTCTCAAGGCATAAGCCAGCTCACGGTACGTACTCACCTCACTCTTGTTCTAAAGTCACTAATGTAGTTAAGTAAGTGGGTCACTACTCTTGTTTAATACCTCCTTATAGCCTGGTTGGACATTTGGAAAAAAAAAATCCTGCTTACAAATTGCTCTAGAAATTAAGATTCATTTAGGCCTGTTTAAGTTTTCATGAACTCTGCTTTAATACAAGGACAAATATTCAGCCCCTTAAATGAAAACAATTTGTCAAAGATTTGCATCACCAAATGTCTCAGTCACAGCAAGGGCTAGGAATGAGGTACAGATTTGAAAATGTACATGAGCTCAAGCTCCATGGAAAACAAAACAACCCCTCATTTTTCATTCCTCTCACTCCACAGAGGCTAATTTATTAAAAAATGAAAATAAGGGACTGAAAGATATAATGAGGAATTATATAACATAGTTGAGTCACATGCCACACACAGAATCTCTCAGGATTCCCTCAAGCAAAAAAGTTTACTTAAAGCTGTATTGAAGCAATGCCTTTTAATTGTGTGCAGCTCTAACCCCCTCTGTCGTGAGCCTGCTCTCATTACAGCTGGCTTTCTGGAGCTACACGGCCTCTCACTGAACATGCTCACTCCTCCCTATCCTGTCTTTCCAGACGCTGTTAAGCCAGGATGAAATGCTGAATGACAGTAAGTTTTTAACACCTGCCTTTGAAGACTGGAGATGATGTTGCAGCACGGCCAAGAACACGACTCACCTCATGCCTGTCAGGAGTGGCCAGGAGCAGCTGGATGCTGTGGTGCAGGAAAGCTTTACCTCTTTTCTGCTACTGTGACTTACCACGTAGCATTTAATGTAGCCACACATTAGAGGTAACTGCTCTGTGCTGTTTTTCCATATAGTGTAATATGAAATAGGTGTTGGGAGAAGAATGGGACTCAGAGCCAGAGTCTGGAAAGCCAAGACTGGCAAAATGCTTTTACCTTTACATTCAGTCATCTTTTACATGGTATGTTTCAGTATGGTCATAGGAAAGACCTTTTGTAATTTTTTATTTTTATAATTAACTTGTAATGCAGGAATCATTAGTACACTACTGTTCCCTGTGGGCTACCATCAGAGGTACCCAGAAACTCAGATGGATGCTGGTGAGTGCAGCAGGGAGGGCTCACTCTGGTCTTGCCAGACTGGTTCCCATAAAGGATTTTAATCTTTCATCTCTTTCCCTAGCACAGGCCCTGCCCTCTTTTTAATCTAAGTCAGTGCAGTGTAGAAAGGGATGAAAGGAACATAATGCTGTCCATCAAACCCTTGATTTTATCAGGAGGGTGACAATCTTTACCTGACACAAAAAGATGCTGAACAACTACAGCAGAAAATTTTAACTCCAAGACTACCAGAAAACTACCATAATAAAAACAAATATTTATTTCTTTAAAACACCTGACAAAATAGATCTGTTGCTATGCTGCTGAGCTAGACATGACTGGAACAGAAGGAAATATGACTTTCACTGCTTACTTGAGGGGCTGCTTGAAGATGAAACTGTCCTTTACAGCAGCAATTACTTGTGACATCTGTTCACATGTGCCTCTCCTGTATTAATAAGCTATTAACAAGCTATCTTAGTAAACAGGGAAATGCCAGACAAAAATCTGCTTAGTTGTGAGGAAAAGATTTTATATCTGGCTGGTTTGCATTACTCTCTCCTTGCTGGCTGCAGGGTCTGGGTTTACATACTAACATAGCTTGAGGACAGGTCACCCTCAGCCACAACACTCCCAAATAAAAGGGACATCTCCATATTGTCCAGAGTATGCAGCAAGGACTCTTTGAGAACTATCAGTGGCACTTTTTGAAGGTGACCTATATCCTACTCCTCACTCCATGAGTGTCTCATGGCAGACCCTGGAGTGTATGGTCAGATTTAAGCAGCCAAATATGATTTGTATTGTTCAAAATGGTAAAGCCAAGGCAAATCCTTGTCAGTGAAAAATTAAATGATAATGGAAAATCCAGAAGAATTAGAAGGCAGGCTGAAAACATCAGCAAACTACAAATCTCTAATAAAAGGTATTAAATGTACCAGTCTAGCAACGCAGTCAGTGCTAGTGCCCACATCTGTTACCACAGGCATTTGAAATAGTTGGCCAGGTTAATTAGCCAGCAGACTTATTACAGTACTGCAAATGGGATAAGCTGCTCCACAGACAGCCTAAGTATCACTGGGATATTCCAAACAGATTTTCACATCTTTCAAACCTGTATTTATAAATCAATGTGGTGTTGTGCTAACTTGGCTGTGAATAGTAAGTCTACAAAAGTATTGATTTTTTTTTAATGTAAGTAGTAAGAAAGCCTAATTAGCATAACCCTGGTATAAATTATTTTTCTTTTGACAGTTATGAATAAATTTTGGATGATCCTTTATCTCTTCCTGACTGTGGAATGATTTACTACAAATGCAGTTAGCTGATCTCTCATCAGGGTCAGAATCCCAGTGTCTTTCCTTACATTATTGCTACAAATGTAGCTGATAAAGTACAAAACCTCTATGTCAATTTTAAAAGAGTAGATTCCTCCAGGTTTGCTTTAGAGGAATAAAAATACTTAGTAAACACATATATTAGCTGCTGAAGAAACAAGTCTGCTGGCCTGGGATTGTCAGACCCTAAACCAAATGTGGTGTGAACTAATTCCTGGAAAGCAACGTGCAGCACTTCAGGTACTGAAGGCTGAAAATTCAGTGCTAAGTGGTAAAAACACTAAGATGAGGCATCAGCTGAGTGTAAGATTGACTCAGCTTGGTTTAAACTAGGTAAAAAGAAGCCATGATGTCTTCTGAGCACAGAAAATTTCTTAGCAAGCACTAAAAGAATGGCATGCAAATAAAGCAACACCAGTTGGCAGTGCTTTGTTAGCTAAAGCTGTTAGAAGATAGCATGAAGGCACATAATCCTCCCAAATACATTGCACACCAAGGAGAATTTCTGTTAAAATAATAAGTAATTTGCACATGGCTCAAATTCTGTTCACTTTTTCAGTAGTGACTTCTTAGTCCCTGATAAAGGGTTGTAAAACAGCATTAAAAAAACAAACAAAAAAACCCCAAAGCAACTGTGCTTTGTACTCTCCTTCCCAAGGATTCACTAAACAAATTACCTATGGAGCAGTGAAGTGATCCTACACCAGTTTTCCAACCCATGTTAAAGAATAAGTGGTTTTATCTCTCTCTCTACCTCTCTGATTACACTTATTTTTTTTCCTCAGAATTCATGTTTCATACTAACTTAAGAGGTTAGACAAAGTTACTTCCACACAACTCAAGATGATTTCTCAACTTCTTGGTAATAAAACATGCAAAGGTAATTATGAAGTTATAAACCACAAAAATTACATTCAGAGGTTAAAAACAAACACACACACACAAAAATACTGCACATTTATGTATCAGTTGTTCCTGATACGTACTTACAAAAAGGTATCAGATGGCATCAGTGTTAATAAGCAAATGTACTGCTCTTGGGATAGCCAAGCTTGTCCAGGTTGGGCTGACAGGCAAACTGAATCATTGGTGGTGGCCCACACATGAGAATGAGGGTCTCACTGCTGGGGGGAGGGAGGTGAGCTTTCATCATGTCTGCTGTGACAAAGCCAGAGCTGTACTTCCAATCTGAAACAAAGAGATTAAACTGTTAGTTTGAAACTCTGTACAGTCTGAAGGCTTTTTAAACTGCATGTTGTATTCACAAAGAACTTACATTGGCAAGTAGGAATGCTCAAGTTTCAAAGGAAATACAGTAGAGTTCAACCCCTAAACCAGCCCACAATTAATGCTTTAATACATACACGTGGCAGCTGTTTCACCAGAACCTAACCTAGAGCTGCTGAAAATTAAAGATGGGCACGTATTTATGGGTATTAAGCAATTTAATGCCAACAAAATGCTATGAAACTGGTCTTGGAGACAGCCCAAAACAGAGCTGAACTTTTGCTGAAAAGTGCCAAAAATTCGCACATCCTGAAATACATGAAAAGATCCACTGAGTAAGGTGTCTGACCCAAGAGGAGTTAACTGTGACTTCACACTCCACAGGCCCACCTGGCTTAGATCACTTTTGAAAACAGGGCTTGTGCTAAGGTGTTTTTTCTGAGGAGTGGGGCATGTCTTTGCTGTTTAAAAGTATAAAACAGGCAGACTTGTTAATACTAATGTCCCCTTGAACAAGAACGAAGCTCTGCCTGTTGTACAGCAACAAGGGAAGGCATTTCCATGTGTCCCAGCCTACCTTGTGGAGGTCTGTCCAGGGTGTACCATAGGACAAACTGCTCAGGATGCCTCTTTGCAATGTCTTCTAGCTCAGCTCTCAGCAATATATCACTTTCTGTCTGCAAAATGAAACTGCTGTTTAGCTCCAAACCATCCCAAGAGCCCTCTGGTGTGAGCTCATCTGGCATTCCAGACAAATGCAATGATAACTTATGCAAACAAGGAAGTTATTTGGATTCCCCTCTCTCATGATAACAGCTATCATTATTCTGTAAATTCAGACTAAGAAAAACAAACTGTGAGACTTATTAGCCACTTAAACACAGTCCGAAACAGGACAATCTGGGCAGCTTTTTAATCCAGGCTACAGTCACAGTGAGCTGGATTTGTCTCTGACCCTGGAAAATACGGCCCTGGACCAACATGATGAAGGTTAACTGTACCAACTGATTAGCAGAAACACAGCCTGTTGCCTTGAAATCAGTAAAGGAGTAAGATGAGGAGAGGGATCAGTATCTGGTCATAGAATTTATTCCCTAATACAGGAATTAAGTAAGACTATGAGGAGACACCTCCAAAACAAATTAAATAAGATCATGGAAATCTATGACAGAACCATGCAAGTATTTATAAAGGGCCTTCAGGATAAATTTTTAATTCTGTTTAAGTAACTTTAACCCAAGACAATATATTAATAACTTACATAATAAGCATTTCCACCTCTTCCCTATACTGATCATTTTTAAATGTGCTATCTCAGATGGTATTTTCTCAAAAAAAGCTGGGTGAAAATGCAAACCGAAAAACACTGGAAGAGTAGGAAACATCTGTCATCAGTTTAAAAAGCTCAGAGGCCAGCAAAAATATGGGCTGTTAAACAAGAACAAACAGAAGGGTCAGAGCACTCACCTGATTGGCGAAAAGCAGGTAACATTTTGTGGAGTCCTTCGGATCGTTTGTGATCTGACGGATCAGCTGCAACATAGGAGTTATTCCTGTTCAAAAAAAAAGACTGGTTATAAAATTAGTATTTCTTTCTATGGCTACAGTGTCAATGCTGCCTTCCTTCAGTCTTCAGTGGGAGCTTGTTTTGCACAGGGTGACGTATCTCTGAATTTCTAACCCACACCAAAAGCAGAGTTTGGGGTTTCTATCACTACCAATAATTTCAAAACAAAACCATAGTACTTGTATACAGGGCTTTCCTCTTCATCATAATCTGTCACATGCAGTAATTTCACCCTCAAGACATTCTCCTGAAATACTCTGTCACTGAGAGATGAATTGACTTCTCTGAGGTCACAGGGTAAATCAGTATTCAAACCCTGATGTTGCCAGGCCCCCAGGACTGAATTCAAGCCACTGAAACATCTTTGTGTTGCCAAACACTCATACAGATCTAAGTACTCTTTTAAGGTACAGTGATAGTCCTTCTATGCATCCATAAAGGCATTTTCATTCTCTAGACATTCCATGTGATGAGAATGGTTTTACCTGTTCCTCCAGCAATCATCCCAAGATGCTTTGCAGACTTTTTCTCTGCTTCAGACTTCTTGTTAGGCTTGATAAGAAACGTGCCTAGAAGAAATATTCAAAACCTATAGGTACATTAACTTCCGAAAAAACATGGATATACATTCCATGGGAATAAACTACTACAGCCTATCAATTAAGTCATCTTCTGGAAATGCTCGATGGACTCAGCATAGGACTGAGCTCAAGGAGCGGAAACCTCTTTGACTCTGTGAACTCCAATCCCTGCTTTGAACAACAGATTTACTCTTTCCCGGCTACCCAACATTGCTTCTAATAAACTCCCACATCACTGCCTAAAACACAACTCCCACAGGTGAATGTCAGTGGTAGCTGAAGGCAACCACAGCCCCTGCTATAGAGAAACAGGTTTCTTAGGCCACTTCATCATCCCCTCTTGCACTATGGATGTAGCCATTTGTGAATGCCCACAATTAATGGACTTGTTATTAAACCAGCATCAAGCAAGAACCCCTGCAAAGATTAGGCTTGGGAATTTTGAAGCCTTGCACAATTATCAAGTTTTTCATTGTTGTAATTAATTTACAGTTAATGAGATCCCCATGGCACCCACAGTCAGCTGGGTGACTGCCTTAGTGTACCTTGTGATGAGAAGACCTTGCCAATTTCTACTGCTCACATGGGTACACCATTCCTTCAGAACTATCACAAAATCAGGCAGCTCGTAATTAAATTCATCTCCGAGAACCAACCCAAATAAAAAGCCCATGGAAAGTACTCTATATGAAAAAGTACTTGACATATTCCACTCTTACAATATCCATAACTAGCAACAAGCTTTCCTAGCTACTACTTTTTAGAGCAGCCAAAGCAGAGCAGAAAGGAACATCTGTAAAACACACATCATCCATCACTTCCTCGGAGATGTAGAAGATTCATCAATATATTACTGACCACAGGAGGTCATGACTCAGAGAAGCACTGAGCACTTATCCCCCCTGAGGTAAGACTTAAATGCACAGCTCCTCCCAGTTGAGATCAGTGCAAAATCTTTCACTTGCATCTTACAAGAGGATTACTTCTCTGGGCTTACTCCTCACAGTCAATTCAGACCTGGCTTGATCATGAAACAGAGCTGGGTCTCAGTCAGTGGGTTACTCAGTAAGAACACTGAGATTCTCTCCTTTCAGGCCACAACCCCACTTGTTTAAGAAGCATCTGGAACATCTCCCTTCATATGTATAGCCAAGGCATTATTTCTAGTGCAGACTTCTCAGTCATATTCTGCAACAGTAATTTTTTCTGATTTAATGATATTATCCTAGAAGTGAGACAATCATCAGTTATCCCTTACACAAAGTAAAGACAAAGTACTCTTTCCTGTCATACCAACTCTGACAGGCTCTTAGTCAAGTCTAGAAAATGTGGATTTTTCTATTTTTTTTAAGATTCTCTGCAAAATTGTCAAGTTTTATAAAACACCTCTGAAAATAACCAATAGAAGTTCCTCCCTTTTACTCTCCCACCTGTGTCACAGTACCTGCCCCCTTATATACAAGGAGTCCATTTGGCCCTCTGAAATCAATAGTATCTCCAATCTTCATGTTATCCAGGTACTGGGACATCTTCCCACCTTCTGGGAACTTGGGATTCACATTTTTGTGGTAGACCTGCAAAAACAATAATTTTGTACGATATCAACCACTAACTTTCCTACAGACAGTATTACAAACTGTAGAACACAACACTGCAGGTCTGAAATTTAGCACCTTGAGAGGGAAACTGAGACAACTCTTTGCTCTCAGTTATCTGCTGAGCCTTGCAACAGGAAGCAGCCAAAATGAGTATAATGTGGTGTTGTGCACATGCTCCTCTGCTCTTTCCAGCCAGGCCAACAGGCATGGGTGGCAGGCAGATTACCTGCACGTGCCCTCAGTTCACTATCACTTCAGCAAGAACCTTATGTCACCCCATTTTTGCAACTGCTCCGTCTGAAAACAGCATTGCTGCATCCTTGTAAGACTTTCCCAGAGACTCAGCCACACAACAGCTATTTCAGCTTTCAAAGCACGTGGGAAATGTTAAGTAGTTAATAACAATTCACCACACTTGTAGCATGAAGAACAGAGCATACAAAAAAAGCCTGGATTTTTGCCTAAGGACAAGCTCTGTTGTAGAAAAGGATTAGAAAATCCAGAAGTCCTGGGACCAGATCATCCTGTGTTCCCTAGCTTAAAGGATTTCCCTTGTTTGACTTGTTTTCTCCTTGAAGCTATTAGCAGTTAGCATTAGCAGCAGCACAGCCATCCTGAGGGAGAGGGATCAGTTTTCATGCACTGCCAAATAAAAGATACTGGGGAAGTTCCTGCAGTACTGCCAAGGAAGTGATTCCCTTCTCCATCCCTGTTTTCTCTCAGTACCACACAGCAGATACACAGGATACAACTTACTATTCAAGGATAATGTGAAATAAGTTGTTTGCCATGCAGTCACCCTACCTGAAAGAAGATAAAATTTGAAGACTAATTCAAAACAAAGTATTTCACTAAAATGAAGTACTTGCCTTCTTTCCAGTTAGCAACTTATCTATATTAAAGGAAAACAAAATTTACCTTTATAATTAAATCAACATAACCTTTTGTCTCATCATTGGAAACTGGGGTATAGGCTCGAATCACCAGATTGCCATCGATTTTTGCAGAAAGGTAAACATGTTGGCCTAGGGAGGAAGAATTACAATCTGATTATTTTTTCATCCCTGGAGGACAGGGGAGAAAGGCAGGTACTGTAACCTGTCACATGCACACAATGACAGAGAAAAATCTTTGCCATATAAACACTGTAAAAAACATCTGGATTCTTCTTCTTCAGCAACAGTTTCTGGAGAACAGAGTAACTGAGGAGGGCTGGTAAGATCCAAGGAAAGTAGGAAATTGATAGTAAAACAGTGATATAGAGAGTTTGTGGCTCATTCTCAAGTGCTTTCTCTATTTTGGGAGCTACTGTTCTCATATTCATTAATGAAGTGGACATTAAGGATACACCAGTTCACACAGGAACAGACATGAGTACTCCTGTTTAACAGCAGCAACCTCTCAGAACAAACTTCCCAGAGATCCTGCACCAAGACCTCAAGAACAATACACTGGGCTATGTTCCTTCTCCCTATCTCCTGCCTCCACAACACTGCAGCTTCCACAGAATTGAGTGCTGCTGTCCACAGAGAGCTCTTTGCCCAACCTACTGCTCCAAGAGGTACAGTCCAAAAGGCCCCCATTTCTTTCTGCAGATTAAAAGAACCAAAACCCCTTGCCAAGAGCAGTGTCCTTAGCCCAAGAGCACCCATCGAGAAGAGTTCTATGGGAAAACAAAAAGCAGGAACACTGCTGGCAGAAAACACCTTTTATTTTTAGCAAAATGATCCTGGTAAAAAGTGAAAGGCAGGAATCTCCCAGAAAGTAATCTGGCCCATACACTTTCAGGATCTTATTCCTAAATTCTTAAGAATAAGGTTTAGATAAATACAACCACTACACCCCAGTTGGTTTATCATTTGTCTAGATAATGGAGGCAGTTCAATTACAAACCAAAAGAAAATTTGCAGAAAGACGGCTGCCCTTGACAGGCATCATGCAAGGACACACTCATAGCATGGAATGGGAAGACACTGACACTTGCTATCCAGCACAGGATACTGTGAAACAGTACAGAGCAAACAGACTGCATCTGCCATATCTGCAGATCAGAGAGAGAGACTTTCCCCTGCAGAGATGACCATCAATTCAAGGTCCAAGGTTCAGTGCTATCAGTGCTCCAGGGTACAGGAAAGACGACTGTGCCAATCCTAGCCTGAAATTAACTTTGTGCTACAGAACTCAAGACAAAGTTGCACAGAAAGGTGTGTAAATCAAAGATAAGTACATGCACAGAAAAGGTTCTAAATATTTCAGCACCTTCTACATACAGTAGTTGTATTCCTTCAATAGTTACAAGCTTCTCCGGCAGAAAACTTGTTCTCTTTCTCATTTACAAGTGTAACTATTTTCCAAAAGCATGAGGCCAGCTGACAATAAACTGAGGGCACCAGCTGGAGGCAGAATGCAAATAAGAAATATGAAAAAGCTTTGATAGGTACTATTCTTGCTTATATCCTGACTGGTGATGAATTCCCTCAGATTCAGTTCAGTTTCACTGCTCCTTCCTAAACTACACCACACAACTGAACAGAAGCAGAACAAAGCACACACAAAAGATCGGAAATACAACCCTTTGGGAAACCTGACATTCCCCTCTGAGAACAGCAGCATTCAGATGCAGCTTTTAACCCCTTACTTTGCCGAGCCTTAAATTCTCAGCTAGTTGAAGCCCAAGAACTATGAGTACACTTACAAATCCTAAAACCAGAAATATATGCAATTAAGTATTTCCAGCACTTACCTACAGGTAAACCTAATATATGACCTGTTGAAGGTAGTCCAAATCGGAATTTCTTAGTATCGTGACTGATTTCCTAAAAAAACAAAGTTAGAATGAGGTCAGCATTACCACTGCTTTGAACTATGTTCAGGACAATACGCTTCAGTAAGCCTGTTCAGTATTGCATGCAAGCCAAATGGTGGGAGAGGACACAGAAACGGCTTTGAAAAATAAAGTTTAAATAAATCAGAAGTTTTAGAAGCAGTCTTTTAAACTTCACAAGGAGTGACTTTTGCCTGCCTGCGCAATCGTGCAGTGAAACTGGAAACTCTCCATTGCCCAAGGCCAGTGAGCGCATTGCCTGACTGTGGCCAAAGATCAGGCAAGACGGGGCGTGCAGAGGCACAGGCTGCACACAGAGCAGAAACCCAGGGAGAAGCATAGCCAGGACTCAAGCACGCCGAGCATACGAGCCTACTCTCGGGAAACGACCGTGCGCAGCCGGCACGGATGTTTTACACGTCCTGCTCTCCCCTGTGGAAGCATCGCGTAGTGGCTGCGGATGTCAGAGCCGCCCTCGGAGGGCTCTACGCCCTGCTCGGGGCACCAGCCCACGAGAAAGAGCCCCACACCGCCCCCAGCGCTCGGTCACCTCCTTGTCCAGCAGCCGCAGCGGGTACTTGGCGAGCGGGTCCTGCAGGGTGATGGGGCCGCCCGCCGTCCGTGCCCTCCCCCGGAGCAGCAACAGCAGCAGCGCCGACGCCGCCACCACGCCCACGGCGATGGCCACGGGAGCTCCCTGCGAGGAGGAGAAGGGCAGGCGGTGAGGGCACAGCCCGTGGGCTCCCGCTCCCACCCGAAACCCCCCGCACAGCCTCTCACCACAAGCCCCTCCATGGCCGCCGCTCTCCAGCAGCTCTGCCGAGCCCGCCCCGCTCTCCGCGTCCTCCGCGCGCCCCGCCCCAGCCCCGCCTCCGCCCCGCCCGCCGCTGAAAGAGAATCAATTGGGTTGGAAAAGACCTCTGGCGATCAGCGAGTCCAACCTGTGACCGAGCACCATGGCACTAAGTGCCGCGTCCAGTTTTTCCTTAAATACCTCCAGGAATGGTAATGCCACCACCTTCCGGGCAGCCCATTCCAGGGTTTCTGTGAAGAACTTCTTCCAGATGTCCAGCCTGAACGTTCCCTGTCGCACCTTGAGGCCAATTCCTTGTCCAGTCACTTGTTACCTGGGGGAAGAGGCTGACCCCATCTGGCTACAACCTCCTTTTAGGAAGTTGGAGAGAGTGATAATCTCACCCCTGAGCCTCCTTTCCTCCAGGCTAAAACTCCCCACCTCCTTCAGCTGGTCCTAACAGAACTTGTAGTCCTTCAGCACCTCTGTCCCCTTCTTCTCTGGACACGCTCCAGCATCTCAACACTCCTCCTAAATTGCAGGACCCAGAACTGGACACAGGACTCGAGGTGTGGCCTCACCAGTGCCGAGTACAGAGGGACAGTCCCTTCCCTAGTCCTGCTGGCCACAGTGGAAAAGCCCAGGCAGATTTCAGAACTCTGAGTTTATTAGCACTGTCCCGCAGGCAGCGCTGGGAAGGGTGAAGGGCACCACTGACCCACTGCAACCACCTGAGCCACTCTGCGCAGAACTGTGGGAGAGGAGCAGCCACCAAATTCAGTCCCATGGTGTGCACACTCACCCGTTTCCTCCCCTGCATTCCTCTACTTGTTCTCATTGTCTTCACACTCAGCAACAGAATCATTGGAGTAGCAGCTCTGGTCCAGAGTCCCGGTTTGCCATGGTCTATCCTGGAAAACAGCAAAGTTAAGCCCTCTAGGCAGAAATAGCAATGCAACCTGTGCCAACATCACAGCAAAGACTGTGTTACAGTGCCATGCCCCGCCGTGCCAGAGGCTCTGCTGGCACCTGGCTTTGCCATGGTGACTTTCTCTGCAGATAGCACAGTCCACAGTCTGTGTTGCAAACTGCTGGCAAATGACCAATTAACTAAGGAAAGGGAGGGCAACAAAACTGAACTTCATCTGGTGTTACTGGGAACAGAATTATTTCCTAATTTCTCCCCTGGCCCCTGGACCAAAATTTTACATTGTTGCATTATTGATACAATGTATTAATTTTACCTCAAGAACAGGACTCTTGCTTGCCTTTAGTAAGATAAGGGTTTTGCAAAGCTAGACAAACTTCTAGAGGTATTTCTTTGTTTCTGTTTAACTATTCCTAGTGTTCCTACAACTTTTGCTGATGAATTTCTTTTGTGGCAAAGGCAGGGGTTCGGTCTTCATAAAATAAAACTTCTTTTTCCTCTTCAAAGTACCAAGTCTCATCCTTTCCTCTTGTTAGCTTGTCTCACACAGACCACAGACCTCTGGTTCTACCATTAGATTCACTTTTGAAAGTATACAAAAACCAGGACTAGCCCCCTCAGATGAAGAAATAACAGTAACTCTGTGCATCCAATATACGGCAACAAATGGATTCCCAAACAAGAAAAAAACCTGTCCTTGTGCCACTTCTCATATAGTACAAGGGGGAAAAAGGCCAGGGTTAAAAAGGAAACTGGAAAGATTCCATAAGAATGATGTTGTACACTACCATCTAAATACTATGATTATCACATCCTTTTGGGAAGGGCCACAGTGGAACAAGTCAGGAAAAGCATTGCATGAGGAACAAAGAGAGCAGGACACCATTGGGACACCATTTCAGAGCTAACCAGGATGATTTACAATCCCAGAGCCTCATGTTAACCAGAGGTCAGAACAAGATGTTTTGGGACATAGGCTTTTGTTCTAGATACTTAGATATTTTTACTTACATGCTCACAGAAGAAAGTTTATATCCAGAATTTAAGCATGCAGAGAAACTGAGCCTACCTCAGTATTCAGGTAGGCTACCAGTATCCCACTTTTTGACTGTAGGATTTGGAAAAACCTCATATAACCATAAAGAATTAAAGGGGTCTTCACACTAACTGTAAAAACGAAAATAGAATTCCATTACATAAGCTCCGTTGAAAGTACTTTTTTTTTAATCAGGTTCCATGTGCATCACAAAACGGTTCACATTATTGCTGGCAGCTTACAACAGACTGAAAAGATGCAACAAACACAAAAGCCAAACTAGACTACTTGTAAAACCATCCCAGAAGAAACACAAAAGGTCAACATCAATCAGTCAAGCAAAAAGAAAGTGCCATAACAACAAAATGAAATACCAATATTTTAAAATAGCCTGCTGAATAGATGAAAGGAATTTTCACAAGAGCTATCACTTTTTCAGCATAAAACCCCTACATTCAATATCAGCACATCTGACACCACCTGTAGATCTCCCCCACCTTTTTATTTTTCACAATACAACCATTTGAAATCCTTGTCTTAAATTAATAAACAGATAAAAACTTTACAGCTAATTTAAGTCACCTTTTTCCTGTGAAGCAAAACAGAACAGCAACCAAGTTGTTAAACACATCTGCTCTGAACACAATGTGATACAGCCAGCTAGTGGCAACTTCCACCATAGCTAAACATTAACATTAATGAAAGGCTGTTTTCCTTCCATTGCTCCCCAAAAATCTCTTCAGAGAGCTTATCAAAGGCAGAAGCAGCCCACTCTATCAATGATGTAATACAGCTGTGAAACTGAATCACTGAATCTCAATTTATTCATAGTCCTTCCACCATGAATTATTTTCATAGCTTCACAGAAAACTCATATTCATTATTTCATGGGCTTTTGACTCAAACTTTACAGTGAAGAAAAGAAAGTGGTGAAAAATATTTACCTTACTCATTCGGGAATAAAGGCAGAGTGATTATTTTTTTCCCAGTTATAGAATAAAATTATAGCTTAAAACAAACAAACAAACAAACAGCAAGCCCAAACCCAAAGAAATAGAAGTTCTAAACTAATAAAAAAGTAGGATTACTGGCATTAATGCTTGTATGGGAAACACAACTCTGTAAAACTTTTTGCCATTAATATCAACAGGAACATAATGAGGTACCTCACTTTCTGGTTATTATATGGATCATTGAGTCAAAGGAGGATTATACTTGTGCCATCAGTACTATCCCACTGATGCAGTTTCTAAACACTCAGGCTGGGAGCAGGGCAGTCTGCAAAGCTAATTGGAGCCTGTCATCAGTTTCTATGTGAGCAGCCATTTGGACATTCAACAAACTTCTATTTACAAGTTGATGCTTTGCAGTGTGTGGATTACACAGTACTTCTAATTACATGTATAGATTAATTAAGATAGCTGTCAGCTATTGCACGGTGCCAAAGGCCCTTGGCCTGTCACACCTGCCTTTTCAAGCAGTTCTACCTGTTTATACAAAATGCAGTTTGTTAAAACAGAAACTGTATTAAAAACATCCTACAGTATTTTTATATGCTCCAGTACTACGTTCAAGGACATGCTTAGCACATGTACTTTATTTCCCTCTCCTTCCTTCAAAGACAGATTAAGAGAGTGTCAGAAGCCTGCAAGTAACTTGTGTCTCCCCCAGCACACACATCTCAGTTCAGGTAAATCAGCAGTAAATTCACCAGGTAGTATCAGCTACTTTCGAATCTCTTCAATAATCATGAACCTACTACACCATCTCACCAAATTTTGTTTTCAACTACATTTGTGCCTTAGAAGTGTTTTACAATGGGAGCCATCAGAACTGGTTTTTTGACAGCCACATAACAAAAATGGGGAGCTCTGAGAAAAGAAGAAAAATAAAACAAGGTAAACTTTGCAAAGATTGTCAAAAGAGGCAGGGTGTAAACTTGCCAAAGTGCACTCAGCTGCCATTTGTGTCAGTTCATGACTCCCTACACCTTCCCAATCCTGAGAAAAGAAGCAGCAAAGCCACAGCAAGGAAGACATTCATCCTCACAAAAAACTCAGCAGAGAGGAATAATACTACACCTGAACGAACTAAGATTTCAGAAGTTATGACTGATTCAGATTTGTCTGTTTCTGGGCATTCAGCTAGAGATATTTTAAATGGCCAAGATCTCTAGAAGGGCTGGACACCCAGATATAAAAATATCACCCTAGAAAATACCTCGAATTAAACATTTAGCAATAACAAAAGGATTCATTTATTGTATGGGGGGTTTCATACATCCCACTACTATTAACATTCTTCTTGATCCAGTCAACAAAAACTCCAACATTTGTATATAACACCTGAGTAGCTCTTCCTTCCACATCCCAAGCCCCAGCTAGAAATTCCATGAAGGGTGTAAAATCCTGAGTTATGATCTGAAGGACAAGGAAGCGGGCCACCAGACACCCTGCACAAGGACAAAGGAACCTTGTTAAGAGCTTACATTTTTAAAGTATCAGTTCAGCTAGGAGAGGTCCCAGCTGCTCACATGCTTGGGGGTTCCTCTTCTTAAGAGGCAGAGAAAGAAACAACCTTTGTTCAAGGCAAGTTACTCCTTTTGCAGTATGAACAATTAAAATTCTGCTGCTAAGGAGTCTTTCACTGTAAATCACCAGTCTGTTTTCAAGAAAACAGCTTGGTGAGGCTTTGCACTTCCCCTTCCAGGACCCATCTGGCCATACCCCAAAGCTGATGCATGTTACTGTGCATGAGTCCTTGCCTTCTTTTCAGGGGGAATCCAGCACAGATCATCCTCTGGGTCACTTTACTGGGGAGGTTTGTGTAATACCCCTGACATGTGTAATGCATGAGGATGAGAACTTCCAGCTGCTGTAGTTTTTTCCCCTTTTCTGTCTTGAAGTCAAACATGTCAGAAAACGGCAGAGGCATGAATTAGTGATTCCAGAAAGAAGCTTTACTCCTGCTCTTTTCAAATAGTCACAGTCTAAACCATCTGATTTCCCTCTTCCCATCTATTTTCCTTCATATCTAGCTGAGCTTCCACAAGTTAAAACTTTTTAACATGTCAGTTCTCCAGAAAATAAAACAAACGCTCCAACACAGAACATTTAAAACACAGCTACAATATTCCCAACCTTCCAAAAGGCAAGGACTGCATACCTGCTTCCTGTGCACCCCTTCCTGTGGCCACACACATCCTCGAGGGCTGGCCCTGCTCCCCCTCAGCAGGGAGGCACACGGGGTGCATGTAGCAGTTGAATTCCAAGGCCTCAGCCAGTTGCAGTAAGGCAGTATCAGAGTTCATAGTGGTCTCATTAGAACTGGGATGTAGAATATGCTGCTTGACTGATCTTCTCTAGGAAAGCAGAGACATGGACATTTTCAGAATTTTGTGTTATAAATTTCCAGGCCATGTGCAAGTTGCCTTACAAGGAGGATACCTTTAAAAGCAGCTGCTGAAGCCACCAGTTTTCTTATATTTACAAGTCAAGATTATGCATCTGTGACACAGAACACAGAAGATGCAGAAAACTCTATTCAACAAGTGTAGGAGGAAGGTCCTGGAAACGTATTTGTCCAGTGTGAGCTAAGTGGCAAGCTGTGCTCCAGTTACTCCTACCTTGATGATAGTCACCAGTGAATACAGAGACAAAACACTTCTCACTCCCACAGCCTCCAGGATAATGAGCTTTAGAGCTCATTACTGTTGAAGTCACAGATCTGTGTTGATATAATTTCTCAAACACACACAGAAGCTGTTACATAAATGCAGTTAAGGTCACCATGCATGCTGTTAGACAGACTGCTGCATCATCAACAATTTAGGAGATGCATTTACATTAAAAACTATTTAGCAAGATTGATTTATATTTTATTACTAAGCAGAACACATCATACCTGTCTGTACTCTTGTTCTGTAAGATCATGAAGCCCAGTTATCACCATCCATAAATCTCTGTATAGTTCCCTAAAGAAAAAAAACAGTTGATATAACAGTGTTCTCAAAACCTGTGACTCTTAAAACCTACTAAGTTCCTAGAACATGTGTGTGGTGCAAAAGAACCCAGTGTAAGCTGTAAGTAGGTGGTAACAAACTGTCCCAGCCACCCTGGACAGAACCCCTGCTCTGCAGAGACACTGAGCAATCCCAGCTGTTCCCAGGGAAGGGTTCATCCCAGGGGGCTCACTTGGCATTGAGGCAGTGGGCAGCTGGGACAACCCATTCTTTGGCAAGAACTGCTCCTCTGCTTATCTGAAATTTGTATGCTGACCTGCCAAGGCCATGACTATGGTACAGCTTCTTCACCTCCAATTATCCTGCTGAAGGTGAACCTCAGTTGATTTAAAGACATTCCACAAATATCATCTGAAACAGGAAGAAAGCACTGAAGTTTTAAGAAGTCTTTACAGGTTGAGATTTGGAGAAACAAAGAACATTCCATTTAAGAGCTACCCCACAGATTCTCAAGCCCTCCCTCCTCACCTTTCTTTGCTATATATTTCAACCTCCCTCCTTACAGAGGATCCAAATGTTTAGGACTAGCATGAGGACGTGGTCTGAGCAAAAACAGAGCTACACCAGGATGAAAGCTACTGCTTCAAAAGTTTTAGCCTCAAACTTACAACAAATGTGGACTCATTCCATTCTCCATAAAGTACTGGATGGAAAAAGGGGAACTCCAAAATGGTGGTTATTATTTTCACCAACAGAAGTAGATGTAAAGTGATATACAAGCTGAATTGTCATTGCATGACATGACTTAACAAGATGAAGGAAACGAGAAGAATTACATTCTGCTAAAGCATGTGTTACTCTTCATATTTTTGTTTCCTCAATATAAATTAATAAAAAAAATCTGGGACAATGTCAATCATTAAATATTTGAAGAACTTAGAGTCTAAAAAGTACTCTAGTCCCACAGAGAAGGTATAACTCAGGTTGGCTTATCTGTTGTAACCCTTATTTCTTCTTCAGTCATATCTCCAAATTCTTCTTCACTAGTTGAATTCAAAGTATCTAAATCTAGCAAATGAGAATGTCAAACGTGTTAGCAGGATGTCTTGAGCAATATTTTATTATAAAATTATTTTTATTTCCCTAATTATTTTTTGTAGAAGGAATAGATTTCTGTTATACAGATCTGTGCTGTAACATCTTCACACAGTGGCAAAGTGCCTTTCAAAATGTACCAAAGTGCACAATACATAAATAAAATTCTCAAGTTTCCCACAGATTCACCTCATCAGAACAGGGAGTGTCTGACAGTATTTCACAACTGACTGTTGTAGCTCCCACATCCACAGGTTGCCATTAGGTTCCAGCTTTTGGCTGGAAATTCTGCTCCTTTGATTAATCTTTAATTGAGTTTAAAAAACACTGTGGAAGTAGGAAGGGAAATGAGATCTTGTATAAAGAGGAAGGAGAAGAGGCAAAGTTAAAGGAGGACTTCTCTCAACATCACCTATCCTAGCTTGTTCTGGCATTCTGGTTTCTCCCACAGTGTCATGTGGCAGCCTGACCACACTCACCTTGTTTGTTCCTTCATCCACATAGCAATGCCATAGGAGCTTCCTCTGATTTGTTTTCTCCTGATTTTTTTTTCCAGGTCACTGTCCAAGAGTGCAGACAGGTCTATTACTAGGCTTAGGCTTACCAGGAAGAATATCTGGTGCAAGAGCTTTGTAGGTCATGGAAAAACCAGTTCCATAAACCTCACTGTCAGAAACAAATTTCAGCCTTATACTATTGGAGCCAAATAAAGTAGGTAATCGGGGTCTCCTCCACAGAATTTCCCTGAAATATAATATTAGAGAATAACCACTGTTTAAAGTCCTTAGTCACTTGAGAAAATTTGCATGTACCATTTTTAGTACTTAGTTATAAAAATTTCATGGTGAAAAGGAAATGGCCTATTAATTCATCTACTTTCCCTATTAAACCTTTAGCCCAAATAGATTCACACTAATAAAAACTGAAAATCATTGACACCAGAAAGTCATATGCTGATACGTTTCCTCATCAGGCATTTTCCAAACTCTTCTCTTCCCACATGCTTAGTCTTATTTTAGATCCTATGTCACAATGTATTAATCATGAAAATGCAAGTAAAACACGACCAACCTCCACACCCCGCTGGCTGCATTTGCTGTTAGAATTAAAGAGTGCTCTGACAGGCTATAGATCTTCAAGTATTTTCCAATCTAAATGATACTATGACTATCTGAAAGAATAAGGGGACGACAACTCACCCACAAGTCTGTCATCTTTTGAATAGACTGATAGAGGATCACAGTCGTGGAATGTTTCTGGCTCTATATCAAAGTGGGAAAACTGAAGCAACATGTAATTCCCTTCTGGCACAAATAGAGCCCATACATAACAATCTGGAATAACAAATTAGTTCCCATTCACAAAAATGAAAAAAAAAACCACCTAAAACTTACACTGGTATGGGGAATAGTTTCTGGGCAAAGACTGTGGCAGTGCTTGATTTTTACCTTAACAAAACCATTTGTTACATGAAGATTTCAATATAAATAATTTCCAGAGCATACCTCAGGACATAACAAAAGTGTTCTTGCCAGCCCACTTGGAATAATGTTCTTAGATATGTTACAGCAGGAGACTTTTGCAACAGTACAAATATGCAGTTAAAGACACTATAATAGAAGAACTTTTCTCTCCAGCTGAGTGTCACTTGAAGAAAAATTAATTACAAAATTCATCTCCTCTTGCCTTTCCTTCTCCCTGCAAAGTAACACAGTAAGAGTTAACGTTTATAAACAACTATGTATATGCAGACAAATTTAAGGAGTCAAGTACTTATAAGACTGTCTTACTTGCAGCATCCTAGGAAGACCAAAATAAATTCAAAAAGGCACAAATAGCACTTAAATACCTGGTTCTCCCTGGCCACAACTACACAAACTAACCATGTGCCCAAGCTCATTTATCACCTGAGAAGTCTCACAGCGGATCCCTAAAATTAAAGTTTTGAGATCTTGTTCACAGGAGGTTTTTCTTATGTGAACTTGTATGTAGATGAACAGTGTCCAATAGGCACATTAACGCAGCACAATCGATGCAAGTCGTCAGTTTTAAAACATGCTACATTTGGGGATGGCATTCATAGGGCTTTTTTTCTTGCATTTTATTCTCAGAAATAGACAAATAGATTCATCACAAACTGTGCAAAAGTACTACTAATTCACCTCATACTTTCTATTTAAAATGTACATTTTTATACAGTATCAACATCACTAACCAGATTTCATGTATTGCTTGATGTTCTATTCTACATATATCCCACTAATTCTATTTGCTTTTAAACAAAAATATGACCATATATATAGCTGTCTTAAGGAAAATTCATTTTTTTGAAAGTCAGCAATGCATAAACACAACCCTCCAGATGTAATTTTCTTTTAGAGAAGCAGAAGGAAAAATTATCTTTTTAAAGTATATATTTTAGAGTGCTTTGATGAGTCAAAGTTTCTTTATGTTTCTTCCTTCATCAATTATATATCTGACTGTTTTGGGGGTGTTTTCATGCTCTAACACAGATAAAAGACACTGAGAAAACCCACTATACTCACATGTGGAGCTTTTCATCTTCATATCTAGTAAAGGTGGGATAGGGAAGGGGGTGGATAAAGAAGAATAAATTAATGTAGTTTCATATTCATAATACTGGCTTTACTTTCATCTGTGTGAAATGGTAATTTATACAGGTAGTACTGAGGCAAATTCCAATGCTTCCTGGGGACATGGTGCCTACACCAAACTAGGGCTTAGAATCAAACCAAAACAGCATGTCCAGGCAATGCTGACTTTGGAACAAACAATCCTGGAACTAATCCTACACTGCCAGGGAACTGCTGTGTCTGAGCAGCACCTGAAACACATTCCAGGGAAGAGCAGCAGAAACCAAGGGCACCATCACATCAGGGAGACATTAAACCTAAAATTTTTAGCAAGAAGGCCCTATCTCTCTCCTCTAAATTGAAACTTCAAATATTTTTCAGAAGCTAAACCCTTTTCATTTTTCTCTGACATAACGACGGATTTTTTGGAATCACCTGTTGAAGATGGTGTCTAATGGAAAATTTTATTTTTCTGTTCTCAGATTTTTTTATATCTCACTGACAAGCTTAAACCTCTTCAATAACCTTCCCTCAATTCTTCAGTTCTCTTTGGAAGTTTTAACACAATCTCCAGTACCTTTTAACAAAAATAGCCCAAAGTGGAAGAAAATATTAATTCAGTTTCTTAACATTCTCAGTAAAATTCATCCCTGTCATTTATGACCCCAGCTCCATGGCTTTGGAATTGATGGCTAATTGTGGTGCTGCTCCCCTGCACAGAGGGCACAGATGGCCTTTTAGGCACAGTGAAAAAAAGCACTACTGAGTGCATGACTTGTCCCTACATTGTCGAATATCTGATCTGATACAGGGAACCCTCAAGAAAATGGATTTTATCCCTTCTCCATAAAATCATAATGGTCCTTACGAATTTTTAATCAGATCTGCACTAACTTTGTATTTTATAATAATTTTGATTTTAGCTTGTGCTTTAGTCTGTCAGTTATCTTAACCATGCATAGCTTTAAACAAAGGGGAATTTAACCCTGTAGCTGTAAGATGAACTTTAATAAACCAAAACCTTGTTTAGATTAGAGGCTGAACTGTAAGAAATAAATCAGAAAACTTGTCTAGGTTGAGGCTTGAAGCTGTAACATCGTTTAGATAAGAGGAAATACAGGGCTGCAGAGAAAAGAGCAGCCCATTATCACAGAATCATAGAATTGATTGGGTTGGAAAAGACCTGCAAGATCATGAAGTCCAACCCTTGGTCCAGCTCCAGTCCCTTTACCAGATCATGGCACTCAGTGCCACGGCCAATCTCAGGTTAAAAACCTCCAGGGATGGGGAATCCACCCCCTCTCTGGGCAGCCCATTCCAATGCCTGATTACTCTCTCTGGAAAGAATTTCTTTCTAATCTCCAACTTCAATTTCCCCTGGCAGAGCTTGAGTCCGTGCCCCCTTGTCCTATTGCTGAGTGCCTGGGAGAAGAGACCAACCCCCACCTGGCTAGAACTTCCCTTCAGGTAGTTCTAGACAGAGATGAGATCTGTTAAAAATCACCCTAAATATGCTGCTTAACTTTGGGGAGGGGTTACAGTTGTAACTAAGTATATAAACCTGGAAGAACAAAAGTCCTTGGTGGAATTATCCCACTTGTTCCCAGCGCTGAATAAATGGAAGATTTTTGTTCTACTCCATTGAATTTGATTGTTTCTTAACTCAGATCCAATATGTTTTAGTTGAGAAAAATGACAAGAGACTTCAAAGAGGTGCATGTGGAACCTCAGATACTTTCTACTGGTGAATTTCCACTAAAAAAATAATAAAAAAGGCTAGCTGGATGAAAGGACAATTATTAAAGTTAAAAAAAAAAAAAAAAGAGTCCAAGTAGAAGGCAAAGTGGCAGGGATGCAAACATTTACAATGCTTTCAGATAAAATTCAATAAAATGTTATGGAACAGAAGAGTTGTCACAAGCAAGGGACATTTCTGTGGAGACAATACCAGCACTGATCTTCTTCTGAATCCAGCAGAGCACTGCACTGGGGGCTGTGACTACATCAGGAGATCCTCTGCTGTAATGTTTCTTCTTGTTGCTTACCCAGCCCCGGGCACATCCCATCCCCAGATCACACCAGCAAGAGTCCAGGCACCACGGTCCACACAAGAGGAGCCTCTTGAGTGTCCCTGAAAAAAACCTCAATAAAAGCACAACCCACAGTTTACAGAAGTCAGTGTGTGCCACTGAGAAGCTTTAAAGAGTTTATTGAGTTCTCTTTTGTGCCAGACCAACAAACCTGCAACGTAGGGGATAGTCATTTTAAAAAGAGCTGTGAGGACACACCTTTATTATTGTGTGTAGTGAGGATTGCCAAGAGGGGGAAAGGCAGATTAATCCCCTCCTGAGTACATCTCTGTTGTGTTTCAGCACATAAGAAGGACTAAGAAACAATCACTTAACCTTTATCTCACCTCCTTTCCTTCCTGTAATCCGAGACAATACTTTCTGCTGTTGTCCTCAGGATGTTTGCAGCATTAATTAATCAACTGTTCCTAGTTTAGAAAGCCCTAAGCATTATTGCACCAGGATATGTTGCAAAATTGCTCTCAGGAACCTGTCATACAACTCATACAATAATTAAAATGGAATAATCTCATTAAGTGCATTGCCCCAGAAAGAACTTTTGAAAGGATTCATACATCAAAATAAATACACTCCAAATCTCAGAGTTTACAGTGTATTTATTTGCTTTGGGGCACAGAGCCTTCAGCTTCTGAGAAACACTCTTAAACACACAAGGTTTCTGTTCAGCTGACCTGGCAGGCGTCTTTTGCTCCATCTGGAAATCCACACATTATAGTGTCACCTTGGATGCTTTTCTTTCAAGTTGATAATGTTCTTGAACATTCTTTGCTCTTTAGGATGGTTAGATTGACTTCATATAAGAGCTGAGGGAGTAGTCCATCTGAAACACACAAAACACGTTCATAAGAAATGCTGAAAGGAGAACTTGATGTTACTGCTAATACACCACAAAAATTGGTTGAAAACTTGCCCCAAAACATTTTACAATTACAAGCATTATTTTGTATATAAGCACTTTTATACTTGAATCAATTCCAAAATGTTTTAAAACTGAAATTCAGATCTACATTTTGAAGTGACCCATTTTGAGGTCACAGGCAGGCACAGAAGAAAATATCCCAGTTCTTAAGGACCAGTGGATGGTTTCTTCTGGCCTGGCCCTGACCTGTGCAGTCAAGCTTTTAGCTCCAGAAATAAGACAATGAAAACCTAGATGCCAAAGAACAATGTGACTCACTTTCACCTAAATGGCCCCAGCCACAAGCAGTGCAGACATACCCTGCTTCAAACTTTTCACCTGGATGAGGAAGACATGCTGGCAAAACTGATGAACCTGCCGCACATGGACATGAATTTTGCTGCTAAGTATTTGAAAGAACGTGAATGAAAAGCTTCCTGTATAAGTTCTTAGGGTTCTTTTAAAGAAGCAAGCACTTCTACTTTTATGGAATCTGAAAAACTAATTTGGTATTGACAATTTATCCTCTGCATGCAAAGAGCAATAGCTTTTTCTTCATGGGACAAAAAGATCACGGGTAATTATGGGCTTACTGAAGGTGAAGGTGCCATCCAGCTTCAGGAGGGCAATGTCATAGTTCAGGGGCTTTCTGGGGTCAAAGCTTGGATGCTTAATGACAGATTTAACAGGCAGTGTCTGCTCACCACTGTCCCTGAGCATCAAATCCTGCTCTCCAGCAGTGACATACAAGGACTGGAGCAGGACCCTGTAGAATAGAAAAATTAAAGTTTAGCTGCACAATCTTTAAAAAGAAAGGAAAAAACATAGTTGTTTTTAAACAGAGAAGTTATTACTTACACCTCTTTTGGCAGCGTTTTCTCCCTCCTGGGTGCAGACACAGGCCCCAGTGGCATTCCCCCACCGCAGAGATTGCTCCTCAAGCCTGCAGCGTTGGCAGGAGCACCACCAGCATCGCTCCTCAGCACAGGCAAAGCTCAGCTCTTACTGCTTGATCTCCACCTGTGCATTTGCTCTGAACCTCAGTGCAGAGCTGCCTTTGTATCCCGAACCTTTGCAGTGAGGAAAACAAACCCAATAAATCATTAACTGTCCACTGATGTCATGAGAGACCCCAACAAAGCAGGACTCTGAGCCAAGTTAATGTGGGATAAGATAAAAAGTCAAAGTCCTTTAATATCAGGCCGAGGGCCCACAGGAATACATTTGACACACACATGGGCAAGCTCTAATTTCTATGCCTTTTATAATAAGATCTATCCAGTCATTACTTTACACATCTCCAGTTCAACCTTTTCCCACCCTGGTCCCATCCCGTTCCACCCCCTCAGGATTTGAGTCTGGGGTCAGTGAGACGACCTCTTCATCAGTCCTCCTCTTCCTCAGAACACACAGGGCTCTTGGAGCTTTTCCAGTGTTCTCAGACCCAAGGTTGTTGGCTTATGTTTACATTGCATTCCGCAGGCCTTTCTGATAATCTTCAGTTTTCTGCCTTGGAAACAAGACTAAACTAAAAGAATTTGAGCTACTGCTATGCAGCAGAGGTTGGCACGTATAGACATTGAACTTAAGCTGTTAGAAGTATTAACACACTAAATTTGCTTTTTACTACAGTTACAAGTACTTCTAAAATCTATACAAATGAAAAAAAAAATTAAAAAAACAAAACCCCCTTCTGCATCACCACAATGGCCTGATCCATGTTTTAGAAGGTAAAGCTGTTCCTAGACACAAAATAATGGCACTAATTGAAGCTACTCAGTCTGGGGTGTCGCTTTTTTTGCTGCGCATTTGGAGAAGAAAATGCTCGTAAGTCAAAGTACACTCTGTGCTGTAGAAATGTATATAGCTGCTCCTTGCTGTGAGGTTACTAACCAATAACCCTGCACACCTACAGAGGAGTTCAAGACCAAGAGGACACAAAGAATATAAATACTACTCATCATCAGAGCCTTCCAGAGGAGTTGCTGTTTGTCTGGCTCTGAGCTGTTCTTACAGGGGGTTGAGGGCTGGTGGGAGGGAACACAAACACTGAGATGGCTGGACTGCAAGATATAGAAAGTAGGTTTTAATTCTTGCTAGAAAAGTTGCTTCATGTTGCTGCTTCTGTCTGAGGAGGAAGAAAGGTGGAAAATGTGTTCACCTAGTGACAATGTAAAGTTTAAGAGAAGAAGGAACAAGGGCAAAAGGTAGAGAGAACATCAAATGTTGGTTATTAATTAACCTTCTGGAAGATCAGTAGAAAAGACAACACAAACAGGATTGGGGTTTGTTGGGTTTGATTTTTGGGGTTTTTTTGTTTGTTTGTTGGTTTGTTTTGGGGTTTTTTTAACACAATAAACTGTGCTTTCAAGGGTCAGTCATCACATCCTAACAGTTTGCAAGGTCACTGCTGGAAAACTGGAAAACCTCTTAGCTCAAAAAAATTAATGGCTTCGTATTTTAAACAAGACATAATTTCTTGAAATAGTAAACTGCATAAATCTTGTAATTCATGCATTATATTTATGAATCCAATAGTTCTTAACTGAAATCAGATTTAGTTTTGGACAGTGGTGCAGCAATTTTGATTTTGCAACGAATTTGATTTTCACAAGTTTTAACTATTATAACTATTGTAATTCCCATGACTTGATTCAAATTATGCCCAAGTTTGGATAGTGGTGCAGCAATTTTGATTTTGCAACAAATTTGATTTTCACAAGTTTTAACTATTATAACTATTGTAATTCCCATGACCTGATTCAAATTATGCCCAAGTTTGAGGTAACAAAAAAACCAAACAAAAACACAACAAAAAACCAAACCAAACCCCACAAGTCTAATTCTCAAGATAAGCCCATTATTGCCTACCATTTCCTCAGAATGAAAGACATTAAGAGGCATATAAAAAATCCTGAATGGCACCAACACAAAACTCACTTCAATTTTAATATGCCTAAAAAAACCAGCACTGCCACTCACACACTGAGGGAGGGGAGCTTTGCAGTTACTTTTTTCAGCCAGAGCCTCTGTATTACCTCAAAGATCAGTGGATTGAAAAGCTGATGGAACTACCTCAAGATTCCCAATTCCCAGAACCACAACACTAAATAACTTCAACTCACAACCATGTTTTCTCCCCTTCCTCTGTACAAATAAAGTCACATCTCAGACAAGAACCATGTGATGCCCTCAGCTGGGATTCATGTACTTTTTAGACCAGCAGAGGTCACTGATGAATTCACTTGACTTGCAAAAGACAAGCTACATATTTCATCTCAACATTCCCACATGAATCCTAATTAAGCTTGTCTTGCAGTTTAGGATTATAGCTCGGTTTGGGTAAACATTGCAAAAAAGATCTGCAAACTGACATTTTTGGTGACAACGCTCACCATGCTATCAATTCATTTTCCAGAAAGATTCATAGCCATGATTTTTCAGTCACTCAGGCATTTCTGGGAGAGCAAAATGTTTGCTTGAAAATTAAGCAAATAAATAGTTATAAAAAGGTCATAGACAAAAGTTTTAAGCCAGTACCATTTTGAACATGTTTAATTCCATCTGTTAACAAAAATGGTGCTGACAAGTGATTGTTTCTATACCAAGGACAACAAACAGCTGAAAACAAGGCAGGTGTTTCACAGTGATCCAAAACAACTGATGTGTGTTCTCGCAGTGCTTGCAGGTTCACAACAGCTTTAAAGCAACCCAAGTTTAGGCTGCTGCCAAGGGGGCATTTGTGGCCCATGTCCCATGGAAGTGCCTGTTGCTGCCCATTGCCTTGTGCCAGCCTCAGCTCTGGGCAGGCTCTGTGCAGAGCCAAACACTCTCCTTGTTTCATGTAGCTGGATTTGCTTTTAGAGCTGCATTGGTTTCTTGATCAAAGCTGTTAGTCAAAAATTGAATGCCAGTGCAAAGGAGGAGGAATGAATACATGCACCAGACAGATCAGCCTGTTCCTTTTGACTGCAGCCTCCACTTGCAATTTAAACTATCAGAAGCAATCATGAAAGTTCAGCCAGACTGAGGTTTAGATTCAGCATTGTCCCAAAAGCAGAGACAGAATTTTCAGTTCTTTTCCAAGCTTTGTGGCACCCTCCTGTCTAGTTCTGGTCAATAAACATGTCTCAGCTAAACGCTCTGCAATAATAAAGCACCATTTATCAGACTCTGTGGATTATGAAGTCCCTTTTCTTGGAGTGTGAAGATCCCTGAAAGGGCAAAATAACTCAGTAAGACTTTTAGCAGCATAGCAGAATTTAAAAGATCCAGTCACCGTATGACTCTGTACTTCAAACAAGAAAGTTGCTACCACCCCTGCACAACTTAGGTCTGCTCCACATCCTCTCAAGTATTAGTCAGCCTAATAGGTCAGAGTCCCTTGGATGCAGAATGCTTTCTGAGACTTCAGACTTTTAGCATTTCCTCTCTTTCCTCCCATTGTGTTCCCACTACAGCCAGTCCCAAAACTGAGCGTTCTTGCCTCAGAGAGACATTTATTACTTCCAATAAACTCAAGTAAGGACTCAGAGGGAGCAGTAAAACAGAATAGTTGGCTTTTGATAATGTTTTTCACTTCGGCTTGCTGCATCCTCCTAAATTCTTCAGTTGACCTGTCAGGGCACAGAACAAAGCACACAATAGCAAGAATGTTCAAACGGTGGGGAAAAAAAACCCACAGAAACCCCCCAAGACACTATTTCCCAGGACACTTTGTCTTTAATTCAGGAGTTTGGATACGCATCAAAATCTGTTTGAGTATTCTGGTGGAAAAAAAAAAAAGAGGAGTGCAATTTAGTGGAAAAGTCCCTAAGTTTTTTTCCACCCTGCAAAGTGCAACAGTTGCTGTATGAGCCAAAAGTAACTGGTAACCAAGGACTAAAAGAAATAACACCTGTTGAGCCTTTCCCACTTGTCACTACAGCTCCATTTTTCCTGCCTCCAGAGCTCACCAATATATGAGAATTACAGATACAGGCTCAGTTCCTTACATCTATGATGAGCAATGCTACAACATACACTTTCCTTTTGCAACTAAGTCTTCTCCTGGACAGAGATTTTACCTTTCAAAGTAAACAAGGCCAAAACCAAACAAGATGAACAATGTCAACAAATGCAACATCACTGCAGGCTATGAAGAGCATGATGTGTTAAGATATCATCCAAAGCTTCCCTTGGATAGAATCCAGCCTTACATCTACAGTATAACTGAATAATTAGGAAAGGACAAATGAAGGAAGAGAAAGGGAACAAAATTGTGCTTAGCTCAAGTATTTGGCCTGAATGGCTCAAAATGCTTTGTAAGGAAAGATGAGTACTAATGCTTTTCAGCTAGGGAAGATCTGACATATGGATTAAGCAAATCAGCAACAGTCAGAAGAAGGCTGGTCACTTAGTTCCCAAATGTACAGCATCCCCTTGGGAATGTTTTGTTGTTAGTGAAACACACAGTCTGAATACTACAGTGGCAGGCCCTCAACATAAATGTAAATGAAAAAGAGAGGAACACTAAAGCATTCTGCTCCTGTAACTGCACTATTTTATGCATGTTAGCAATCACTGCAGGTATCCAGACCCTGTGGTTAGCACCCTCTCACATCCAGAGTAAAGGCTGAAATGCACTGAACCCGAGCTCATGAGGAATTGCACCACAGAGGAGTTATGGTGGGCGCAAAGGGTGTGAGGTCCTGACTCTCCTCACTCAGATAGCAGAAAAAGACTTTTCACTCAGGGGGTGGCTGGGCACTGGAACAGGCTGCCCAGGGAAGTGGTCACAGCACCAAGCCTGACAGAGCTCAAGGTGTGAGGCACTGCAGAAATTGCTGCACTGCTTTGCGCATGGAGTCTGTTCAATCATCCATCCATCCCTCCCTCCCTCTTCCAACCTCCCTCCCACTGTCAGTAGTGTGCACATGGAGAGGAGCCCTGAGGATGCCTCCCTCCCACAGCTCACTGCTGCAGGACAAACCTGCTGATTAACAAGCAGTTTTGTCTCATACCACACTGTGACTAGAACAGGTGAAATGCTGCTGGTGGAATCTGGCACGATTTGGCTGAACAAACATTCACCAAGCAGGCTTTAGAGATTAGGACAAGGAAATGTTTTTTCAAAAGAATGTTATTTCTTCTCTCAGCATGCCCAGTGATAAAGAATAGAATTCTCTCCAGTGTAACTAGGTAAGTCACTTAAAAAAATATACACCATCATTTGAACCCCACTACATCCTCTTGATATCATTCTGATACTGACCAGCTTGCAGGAAAAAGTATTCCAGCTCACCTAAAGAAGCATCAGCTCATGCTTTGCTCACTGCCTCTGTCATCTGTGGGCCTGATAGTAGGGCACAGAAACTGGACATGTTAGATTTTCCATGTCTAAACATCCTGTCTGATTAAGCAATTCTATGTGGCTTCAGCATTTTATCATGAAACATCAACATCAAATAAAATTGAGACTTCAACCCTAACCTGCCTCCTCTCTCCACCTTCAGGTACTTGTGACCCAGATACACATTCACCAGTGAGCTCTGAATACAGACTGTCTCCCAACATGATGTCAAAACATCATAACAGAGCAAGTTATACAAGACAAATTTGTCTGCTACAAAGCAGACATTCATAATAATTACATCAAATCAACTGCACATCTCTTATTTAATTGATGCCTTAAGAACATGGCCCCAAATAAATCAAATAAATAGATTCTTGGAGAGCACAGTGGATACACTTTAATGTCTGATTTTCACATGAGAAGGATTTACAGTGCTTACAGACTATGCTCAAAATACATAAATATGCCATCTCAGGCAAGCCGCAGTGAGGTGAATTTTTGCAGGATTTTCCAGAAACACAATTAAGGTGAAAATGTCTTATATTAGCCTGGCAGTGCTGTCAGTACAGTGTCTGCACTTCACATCACATCAAGAACAGGACATGACAGGAGAGCACTGCAGTAACTCCACCTATTATTGCACAGCCTGTGGCATGGCAGGTGCCACTGCCTTACGAGGACATGGAACGGAGTCCAAACAGGAGGGAGAGGGGAATGATTTGTCAAACTATCCTGAAAGTCCAGGAGAAGGAAGTCCAAAAGCAACCCACATGTTTTCTCCTGATCAGTCATGAGAGAGCAGCTTCCACTGTTACAGGAAGCTGGCACATAATCACGGTCTGTTTGCCCTCGGTCAGGTTCAGCCCCAAGGCCTAAATAACTTATTTTCAGGACCCGGGAGAAAGTGCAATCAGAGAGCAACTCACAGCCCTCAGCTACTGGTTTAGATGGAGAGATCAAGCCAGAGATAAGGGGAGAACAGTGACGAAGCAGCGTGCTCATAAAGCTACTTATATTGTACCAGAACTGTTGAAAGGTGGATTTAAAAACCTTTGGGATACTTTCCAAGATGATGTCTGCGTAGTGGGTTTGGGTTTGTGAAAGTTTGTGAGATACACAGTCCCCACTTTTACATATGGAAATGGGACACAGAGAACAAGAGAGACAGAAAGTGAAACTGCATCAAAGTTAAAATCAGCACTAATTCTGTCACCTGATGCTACCAGAGTAACGTGAGGGGGAAACACAAGCAAAGTCAGCCCAAGCACAAAACCCAAGCCATTTTTGAGAGATGGGGAAAGCCAAGCCAAGCAGGATTACTGAGCAGTGATGGGACATTTCCTTTATTTTTAATTGAAGTGCAGCCGATGGTAGGACCCACTGCATTCACCTTTATACTTGCAGCTGCCCCACAGGAATCTCGGTGGTTCTGTTTCAGCTCTGCCATAAGGCGGCAGAGCAGCCCCATTTGTGCCGTGCAGGCGCGTGATCCATACCTGGCAATTTCGTGTATAAACCTGCAGCCATGGAAACCAAACCCCAATCCTTTTCCCTCTGCACTGCAGGACAAAGCTCATTCAAATACAGTGAGATATCTAAAGTATTATCAAAAAGTTTAGTTCATAATCAATTTAATAGACTTCATAGAAATTAATTTTCGTCTGTTTTCATGATTGCAGAAGCTTAAGAAAAAATGAGAACTCTGCAGTTATCTAATCATAATGAGGAACTAGATGAGTAACAGTGACATGTAGTCAGCACAGAACTTTCTGCAGGATTTTGTGTGGCTTTGCCAGTTTTGTGTCTCATTCTCAGTGTTGAGGGTACAAGGGACACTAATTTGCAAACTCGTTCTGCCCCACAGCAAATCTGAGTAGGATTCACTCTGGTACAGGTAAAGGCACTGACAAAGTCATCTGGGGTTAAGCTTTATGCAGCTTAGACTTCTCAAGCTGAATTAATATTCCTGTTTTTTCACTTTCATAAGTAATCTCCTGCTTGCAAGCAGCTTGGACCAATGCAACTCCCTGCAATACCTGCTGCCACAGGGGACTTACAGCTCAGGTACTCCCAGCAAGGGAATATTAGTTCTTTCCTTTAGGGAAAATATGTTGTGCTTCAGTAAATACCAGACAGTAGAATGAAAGAAGGGAAGTAGAAAATTTTTCTCTTGAAACTGAGGGGATTGCCGGTCTCTGCAATCATTGATGTAACCGTAAATACCAGGTAGGAAATGAGGACTCTGCCTTACAACATATTCAGTACTTTGAATGTGCAAACACAACTAAGTCTTTGCAAAAATAATTGTGACAAAGAGAAGAGAGAAAAAGAGTGAAAGCTAAAAATGGAGTTACTGAAAAACCCTTTGTTGTATGTAAGGAATATGATCATGCTGTGAAGCAGAGACACGGATGTCCTGCCCTCCCATCACACGCCTGCTTTGGAAGAGATGAATTACAACTGGCTCAGCAATATTTGGCAATGTTGACAGAGCTTAAGAGTTTAAGTTACTAGGATCAGGCCTGCAATGACAGGCCAGAGCAAGCTCCCAGCAGCACATTGCATCAGAACAACCACAAAAGAGTCTTAAAAGTTTAAGAAAAGTAATGGAAAGAAGTTTCAGGGCCTATGCGAAACTTCAGTAGGTGGAAAACTGAACTGTGCCTCTGGTCATTCTCTTGCAGCATTTCAGTCAAGAACTGAAATGAAGGTCAGAAGACACTACAGAAACCACATTCTTCTCCAAGAGAGGAAGTGGCTTTTGCCTTTCGTCTGCAGATGTGAGATATTCACACAATCAGCAGGGCTGAAGCTACTGAATTCTCTACAAACAACTGCAGTACACTCGACCTATACTAAGCAGGCAACTTTTATGCCAGCCCTCTTTCTTTGAGACAGCAATTTCTGGCACTGGGAGACTGGTCACTACATTTATTTGTGGCTCAAAGACACGTAAATTCAGCCAAAGCAGACTTAGTGTTAAATTAAAATGAACAAGCTTTATTCTTCTTAGGTTGATATAAACAGGAGATAGAACAACCACCTCTGTACATGCCTAAGGCTTCACTGCCATGGGGGCTGGCCACACAGCTCAGAGCAGCACTGTGCTGATCGTGCAAGATCTTTGGCTAGTCCTGAAAAAATAAAAAAGCCAAAAAAACACCACACAACAACATAGACAGCAAATACTAACTCCCTACAGAAAAAAAACCAACTGAAACACACTGAATAGCAGCATTTCTTTCACAACTTTGTGCACAATACAACCCTTTTTATATAGGAAGTGCCGTGTCAGGCCCTTGCAACACTGCAGTTCACAAATACTGCAGAATACTGTAGTTTTGTGCCACTCTGTGCTAGTTTATATTGAATTAGCACACATCACTTGCTGCACTGGTCCTTGCTCTAATGTAATATGTATGGAGTTGCATCACTTATTCATGATTTAGGAACTCTCTGCCTTTTCTAGAGCAACAGTCAGAGGTAAACTGTAGTTTTTGAGATCTTTTCATGCTAAAAAGTGCCCCAACATATAAAGCTGGAGTGGTATATTTGTGAGAGGACAGATGGAGGAAAGGAAATGGGATCAGATCGATAAATTTCAGCAAACTTTAGGGAGGCACATCTTCACCTTCAGAGTAACCTACCAGGAAAAAGCAAACAAACCAACAAATCTCAAAACAAAACAAACACAAAAAGACTCACAAAACCAAAATAAAACACATAAAAAAAACCAACTCCAAAACTCCCACCCCACTATTTCTACCTGCAATGTTAGAGGTCCTCTGTGGGCTTGGTCTAGTCTTTGGAACACTAAGCAAGAGAGCAAACTGAAAGGTTTCTGCAGCTTCAGACTCTCTCCCAGCTTGCAGGAAGGATGCCAGATTCAGGACTATGAAGAGTTAATAATTTCAGTAGTCTCCAATATTGTCATTGATACAGGCAGGAAAGAATCATGCAAGAAAGGAGTGATTACTAAAGAGGTGTGTTAAGTGTGAGTCATTTTTCAAACACCACATAGAGTTTAACACTGCTGTGTCCCACAGCCTGTCCTATGGACCAGGATTCACAACTGAGCACAAGAAACTTTTCTGTGCTTTCACAGCCTTTGGCTCTTGTGATTTGTGTCCAGTCAAGGCCTAGACAAAGTTAAAAATAAAGTTGAAGTTGACACACACAAAGCAACTGTCTAGACTTCACAAAAGTGGAAAAACCACTGAAAAGCCACTCCTCTGTTGCACATTTTACACACTTGGACACTCAAAAGCTACAATACATAAATCTCCATCTCAGGAGCTACAGAGGAGTTAGAAGTCCAGCTGAGGGTAATAATCGTGACTTCTTGGGCAAAAAACTGAGACCAGAGGAAGCTCCATTTTGCCATAGCTTGATAGCTATTGACACCCAAGTCCCAGCAAGCACTGCAGCCTTCATTAGTGTAAAGTTCTCTACTATGGAGAGTTTATGACTCTTGAAGTAAAAAAAATGCTGCTTTTAGAATTAAAGTTGGTTGGTTATCAAATTATTTGCTGCTGTGTAGCTTTAATTGGCATCTGAGCTGGGTTGTTTCCCTGTTTAGATACTTTCCCCTTTCAGGAAAATTCTCTTTAATCAGAACAATCCTCTTCCCAATAAAGTGTTAGGTGTAACTGTGCACAAGAATCGTAGAACAGTTTGGGTTGTAAGGGACCTTAAAGATCATCTACTCCCACCACCACCCCTGCCATGGGCAGGGACACCCCCCACTAGACCAGGTTGATCAAAGGCTCATCCAGCCTGGCCTTGAATCATTGGAACTAGTTGGGTTTGCCATCCAAAGTTTCCTTGATGCAGTGTCTGTTTCAACAGGAGACTGACTTTGCTCTTTCAGTTGAACCCCTGCAGTTGGAATCCACAGGAGCAGAATCAGGGCTGGCCTGTTTGCAAAGATCCGCCCTGACAGACTTTGGGCTGCAGCTTTGCTATGGAAACCCTGACAGCCTCCTAACAACAGGGGCTCTGAGAGATGCTGCAGGAATGCAAGCACCTTGGAGCTGGAGTTCAGGATTTCCCATCTAAATAAATAAATAAATAAACTGCTGCTTTTTCAGGGTACAGGGGTTGGGATGCAGCAATCAGAGGGAAAATCCAGTCCCTGTTTGGGCACCAGTTAAAGAAATAAATAAATATACCTCAGAGGAAGTGGAGATCACACACAGATCAATGTGATAGAGTGAATGCCCCCTATTACACACTGCACATGGTTTATATAGGGCTAAAGCTACACACCATTGGCTAATTTAAACCTCACACCATCAAGCCACAAACTTTAATTGGTTATGATCCATATCTCACAAGTCCAATGTTTATATTTTCTCATCCTCTATGTTTTCAAGCACCTGCAGCATCCTGAGAGAAACTACTGTGTGAATTCCTAGGGAGTAACCTCCCTATCACCCAGCAGCAGCTGTGCTCCTTGCTGCTTCTAGCTGGCTTTAGTCTCACAGGATCCCACATAGATCTGAATTGCTCACTCTTTTTCTGTAGCAACACCCATCTCCGCAGGCAGAGCATTTGGAGCCACACCAGCAGTGACGGTGCAGCACTGCCATGTCCCAGCAGAGAGAAACAGGTGTGTGGAACAAGAGGTTCGAGCTGTCTCAGGGCACCTCACCACGATGATACTGCACAATACACTGTCACACAGCGACAGCTGCTCAGCAGCCACACTCCTGTGTCACACGGCCCAATTAAGTTCGCAGGAGCAGAGCGCACAGTAATTACCCCAGCACTCTCTCGCTCTGTCCATCACTGATTACCCAAAGGTCTGTGTGTGACAACAGCCCATTGTGGCAGCCCTGCTGTGAACCCTCCCCTTTTGGCTTGCTCTCCCTGTTGGAATGACCTGTCTCTCCACAAACACACTGAAGCAACATCATCTGCAACATCGTTAGTAACGGTGCCCCAGCACCTTCGGCCACTGCTTAGCTCTGCATTCGAGCTGGCTTTAAAAATTAACTCCAGAACACAGCTCCTACACAGCTGGAGAAAGACTAAACAAAAATGAATCCCACCCCACCCCCCTCCTCAGCTCTCAGGTTGTCCTCATTAACTGGCAGGAGGAAAGTGGCTTTGCTGGAATGCACTTGTCTACTTTCATCTTTTAATTTATTGCTACCCGATCAAGCACGTGCAGAGTATTTTTAAGGCTCTGATACTGTCTTTCAGCAAGTCCATTTACCAGCTGTTATGCTTTGAACCCCAACACATCTTTATGCAGCCACAAAAATAGCTTCCATGTCATAGTTTTTAATTTTTTCTGTCTCTTGATGAATCCTTTCTATTTAAAACTCAATTGTCCTGGAGCAGAACTCAGTGACAACACATGAACCAGCTCTTTGTGCAGTAACTCACAACTTAGCAAAAACAGAACTGTAGGGCTCCAAACTGCACACTGCATTCAATACACCTGTAGGGGTGAAATGCAGATGATAAACCTTCCAGCTCTGTAGAGCAGTGGAAACCCTCTTTCCCAACTTGCATTTTATTTTTTTTGCAAAAAAGATGGACATTGAAAAGCCACTCACTCATCTGTGTATATGTGTGTGTGTGTCTGTGTATACACAGATATGCTTGTAGAGCTTACACAAAAAATAAGAAAATTGTGTAATTTAAAGGGAATGGGTTTTATTTGGAAACACGTGAGTTGGGGCTATCATTTCATGCCTAAATATCATAATATAGTAGGTATTGTCTGTAAAGTGTTACACTTCCATTAACTCAGGAAGTACAGACTGTATAGATTATTTACTCAAGTACTTTCAAGCACTACATGGTAGACACGCACCACTTAAAAACAGTCCCCTGGGGCAAGACTCTCTGCTCAAGAAGTTAATTACCAGGTAAGAGAGATCTGAGCTCTGCCTTCCTTGGTTCCCAACACACAACTAATATTCAGTCATTCTTTTCTAAAGGAAATGAAGTGAAAGAACAGCAGTGTCAGAAAATCTGCTATGATAATGTTACAGTCTGAGCACATAATGAGGGTAATTGCCTGGCACTTCTTCAGAACACTGAATATTGCATTTCTGGGATGTTTACCAACACACAGGGTTCAAAATGTGAGCAGTTAAATCTACACAGAGCTTGTCAATTCACATCACATGTATTCAAAATTACTTCAGCCCCAAGACATCCCAGACAGTGGCCAGGAGTCTGTTGTTCAAAGCCTGCAATGAAATCAACCTTTCACTTACAGTCTTTGCACCTTTTATCCTTTCCTCAGATACTTCATTTTGGCAGGATAGAATTAAACAGTCTGAGACACATCACCCTACAGTAATTTTACCAAAAGGACTAAAACCAGAACAGAAATCAGTGTTTGCAGTAACTTAGTAAGGGTGTTTGCTTTTCAAACATAATCTCTAAGGCAGTTATAATTTCTGCCCTAAAGAAAAGGACAACAGTAGAAAAATTCTGAAAGCAGTGATTCACCATCCACCTTCTTTTTCAACTCTCATTTTCCACTCCTCTTTCAGACAGGAAAGCTCTGAAAGTTTTATTTAATCCAGTTGTATAAAATTGGTCCTTTTTTTACCATTTATGCACAGGTACTCCTTGCTATCACAAGGTAACAGGACAGAAGGGTTTAGGTGAGTCTCAAGCAGTGATTTCTTCAATACAGATGCAGAAATCCCACCTTCCATATCTGTTGAGACACTGGTGACAACCCATGCTCCCCCACTTCAGTTCTGGTGCCCCCCAGTAAATCATAAGCTTGGAGAATCTGTTACCATTTGAGCATCCATCATTTGAGTGTGCTTCTAAAGCCTCCATTAGCTCACCAGTGGGCACAAACTTCAGAGCATCTCATACCACAGCACAGCATCAATCAGCACCTCAAATAATGCAATATCCACAATGGCTTCATGTCCTCTCCTCAGCCCCAGCAGGGCCCTTTCCAACAGCCAGTGTGCAGCCCATGGCACCCACTCAGCAGCACTTCAGAGGGCAGTGCACTAGTGCAGCTTTGAGACAAGCCAATCACCCAAGTGCTGGCACAAGTCAGCACAGCAATTCTATATTTAGCCTTCCTGTAAAGCAGTTGTTTTGAAAATAGTAATGGGTGTTTCCTCCCTCAGTTCCAAAAGGAGCTACAGATAGAACAGCAAACACAGAAGAGGAAACACTGGCCACATGCATTGCTCTCTATACACATGTACACGGTTATGGAGATTATGAGACAGGTACACATTAAACACTTGGGAATTTTTTTAAATTATTATAAAATGCTTTCCAATTGCCAAGTTCATAACATGATTAACACAAATAATCCTTCAAAGAAATGTGAGGAGACAACTCTGTTGTGAACACACCCGTTCTAAATAGAATTCTGTCAAAAAATTCTATTTCCAGCAAATGTAAACCCAGCAACAAACCAGAAGGCTGGAACCAGAAGTCACATGCACTGTATATACAGTTTGGGAAGTCCTATAAAATTCAATAATTAATAGATAGCATAGATTACAGTGAGATGATAGGAAAAACTAAACCCAGCCATTTTTCACTTCACACGTTTTACATTAAAAAAAAATTAAAAATTGGATTTTTACAAGTTGGGATGCTGAGTATGTACACATGAACTCACGTTGACATTTCCCTAGCAAGCTATGTCTAGAAATTTGAAGTAAGCTCTTTTCCCAAACTACCCATGCAAAGGACAAGGAAGGACTGAGAAGACACAAAGCATTACACAAAGGCAGCTTTTGGCCATTTATGTAGGAGGACATTCCAGTTCTACAGAACCCAGCAGCTGTGAAACATTTTGAACACCCACTAGCACAGTATCAGCATAGAATCATGGAAAGGTTTGGGTTAGAAGGGACCTTAAAGATCATCTCCTTGCAACCCCACTGCCATGGGCAGGGACATTTCCCACAGGTTGCTCAGAGCCCCATCCAGCCTGGCCTTGAACCCTTCCAGGGATGGGGCAGCCACGACTTCTCTAGGCAGCCTGTTCCAGTGCCTCAGCAATCTCAAAGCAAAGAACTTCCTTCTAATATCTAATCTAAACCTACTTTCTTTTAGTTTGAATCCATTCCCCCTTGTCCTGCCACAACTATACATGCTTCAATTAAAAGAAGAAAAGTCAGAAGAACTGCAATCAGAACTATGGCTGGAAGAGGCCTGAAGCTGAGGACAAATGCTTTACCCATATGCAGGGAAGGGAAGGAGGCTGCCCCTCTGGAACCAAGTGTTTACAAGTCAGCACAGAGGGACACATGGGTGATGCAGGAAAGATGAACAAGTAGAGCAGCAAGTTCACTGTAAGTCAGCTCAAACAAGACACTACCCAGAGGAACCTCTGAGCCTTTTCAGCTCTCTCCTTAAGGAAACTACCCATTTGTACCTTTCTCTTACCTGCAGTCTGTGTCCATCTCCATCTGTGACTTAATTCTTAAGGAATGCCATGAAACTGCTGCTGAAGAGAAGGAGTAACAGCTTCTAGGAGAGTAACTAAGAGGACCAGCAGCAATCACCTCTGAAAATCCCAGGAAAGGAATGGGAGACAAATTGGGCAGGAAGATTAACAACAGGTGCCCTCAGTTTAAAGTGATAGCAGCCCATTCTTTCAGTACCACTGAGGGCCCAGGTGAGCTTGACCTTCTGCTCTGAAGCCCCAAGCAGTTACTGAGCTACACCTGTGTCTTTCTGCAGCACCACCTGTTCTATCTAAACTCTCACAACTGAGCTTTTAAGAATAAGAAGGTGATCTGAAGAGCCACTCAATGTTTCATTGGTGGGAAAAGGAATTAGGAGAAAGATGACCTGCAAGATTTCATGCTTTAAAGATTCTAACCATTCATCATGATGCAAGTCATCATCTTCACTTGTCATGTTTTAATAACTTTGTAACACAAAAAAAATCTTGATGTGGTGACAGTGATGTCTCAGGATGATGAAGGGTGTTACTTTCAGTGTGCAGCTGACATTGCCTTTCCACTTGGCATGTTTTTTCTAAATCTGAACTGTCTTAAGGGATGGCTTTTTTAGGCAAGTTATCTTACCATGCCACCAACAAAACCAACTTAGCCCTAAAAGGTGTCTGACATAAAAAGGTTAATTACTAAACGTGCATGCCAAGCACCTGCAAAGGTACCTCAAGTGAAAGGAGCATCTGTTTACAAATTCCTCATCAGCTTCTATGGCAGCAAAAGTGATCACTGCTGGGCAATAACATTTCACCAAGACAAGAAGCACAAACCTCAAGACTTTCTACCAGGACTAAAGTGACAAGACTGCATTTAAGTCTAAAACAAAAAAAAAAAAGAAGTGCCAAGAAGAAATGGCTGATGTTTTTGCACCTGCTTTCTGGTCTTAGCATTTTTTTCCTTGCCAAAGTTAATTTCTAATTAGCAGCAAAGTTATTTGGTAGAACAACCTTTAAAAAGAAAAACACAGACTGCTTCTACATTCCATGGCTCTGAGTTTTCCCAGCACCTTTCTATCAAGCCTAATTAAGAATGTTTTAGCTCATTAACTCAGACATAACCAATACTTACTAACAGTGGTTTAACTCACATCAGTACCTTCCCTGCAGTAGTAATGAAGACTGACAAAACAGTGAGATCACCCAACATTTGAAAACATGGAACTGTTCTCTGTCTGACCAGAGGACTGCTATAAAAAAACAGCTAATCTACCCAGAAGGTGACTTACTAGGCTAAGTGCAGCACATTCCTATTAAAAATGGATAGACTTGGTTTTAAATTAGCGTTGCAAAGAGTGGAAGTTACCTTGCATGTTTTTCTTTCCAAATCAAATATTTAACAGAGGAAAACCATGGGTGTCACTGACAAGGAGAGATTAGCTGTGACTTAAAACCACACACCTGGATTGAAAAGTAGTGAGACATGCTCTCCCCACTAACCTTGTAAGTGCATAATTTAGACTGAAATGTGTTACCACACACAAATTAGAAACCTTTTATTTGTTTCCAAAAATTAGAATAGCATTAAAAAACCAAAGTGGCATTTTCCCTGGTGTCTACAGTGCCTGACATTATTGAATTATTTACACCCAGCACTGTACAATCTTTTAGTCTCGAGTCATTGGCAGGGTGGCAGGAGCAGAGACACCAATGGCGGCATCTGAGGTGGGGAAGAAAACAAAGGAGCCAAGTTTTTAAGTGTTGGTTAACTCAGTGCAATCTAACACTCTGCAAGATACTCCAAACATACCAGAACCTACTGAAGCACATTTGAACCCAGAGCTCTGGTCTTCCTTTTTAAAAACCCTCTTCAGCAAGGGAGAAGACACCCGAGACCTAAACACGGAAGCAGCCTGCTGCAATGTCACTGTTGGGACTGGTACAGAGGGAAAAGGTGATAATTACGAGTCCTACACTAGACTGAGTGAAGTAGGTGATTAGAAACAAACAAACAAACAGGATGCTGGGGAGAAATCACTTTCTGTGTCCCTCACTGTTGCCTCTGGAGAAGGTTGCATTAACAGAACAGCCTGTGTTGTTAACTCAGTCCCTCAAGCAAAAACTCAACAGCTTCAGCAGAGTTGTGCTGCTCTGGCCTGAAGCAGACTTGAATCCTCAGCCCAGTTACCAGGCACAAGACTGGCACTATGAGCTGTGTGCATTATGCAGTAAATAGCAGGTTTCTGACCTAAACTGGGAGAGCCTTTATGAAACAGGAAAGGTAAGACAAATTTGAAAGATAAGAGGCAAATGAAAACCAACTAGTCTCTCTCAAAGGAAAAGTAACTTCACACAGTTGGAGAATTACACTTAGCTATTAGTCACAGAATCACAGACTATAATTTAGGTACAATTTAAAACTCAAGCATATAAAATAGGAAGTCCTTGAAGGAACATGAAGTAAGAAATTGAACTGTGCAGCCAAGTGAATGGTGAAGTTTCCACTCTTCCTGATAAAGGCTTGACAGTAGCTATCAAGTCCTCTTGTTTTAACCTTTGTTAATTTGTTCAAAATAATTACCTCCTGTGTTAGGTTGAGTTGGCAAAATGCCCACTGCCAAACACAGAGAGAAAGGGTCCCCACCACAACCAAGCAAAAAGGAGGGAGGGAAAAAAAAAACCCAGAACCCAAAGTACCAAGCTTCTTATAGTTTACAAAAGAAGACAATTAAAACCAGAATATAATACAAATGTGAGGAAAAAACCCGAACTAACAACAATAGCTATGGTGTCACCCAACCAAAATAGTACAGATTCCAACCACCCAAACCCCACAAAACCTTCCAAAAACTCTTCCAGAGAAAACTCCCAGCAAGAGAGGAGAAAAATTAACAAGAAAATGTTCCCCTCCCTGGATAACACAGCGGGGATGGTGGCAAGGCCCAATCTCAGCCGGGCAGGCAGGGCGTCCTCACGGGGCTGAGGCAAAGACCAAAAGAGACAGAAGCTCCACCTCCCTCTCTTTTTATACCTCTTGATGATGTCAGATGATATGAAATACCTCTTTGGTTGCTTAAGTCAGGTGATGCTTGTCCCTTCTGATCTATGTCACATCCTCTGGGCCCGCTGAATTGAGGCCTAGCTGAGGCCTGGCTGAAACTAAAGCCAAAACTCCCACACCTCCCTACAGTACAAGAAATCTTCTGAAGCCTATTGGAACTGACTGTGAGTCTGTTCAGGGGAGTGATTAATGTGCACTTGTGGGACACTCTGCTGCACTTTATCCCATGTCAGTAATTTCACTTGCAAGATTTCTATCCTGTTAATGGCAAAACCCTCATGTGCCACAGACTCCACAAACTTGCACACCATCAGCAATATTCCAAACATCTCTTTAGCTGCTGTGCCTCTCCAAACTGAACCTGAATCTCTAAGCTGAATAATCACTGCCCTAGGAGAGCATATTGAATGAGAAGAGCCAGAGGACTCCCAGGCACTCAGCAATAGGACAAGAGGCCACGGGCTCAGGCTCTGCCAGGGAAATTTAAGTTGGAGATCAGAAAAAAATTCTTCCCAGAGAGGAATCAGGCATTGGAATGGGCTGCCCAGAGAGGGGGTGGATTCACCGTCCCTGGAGGTTTTTTAACTGAGATTGGCTGTGGCACTGAGTGCCATGATCTGGTAAAGGGACTGGAGTTGGACCAAGGGTTGGACTTGATGATCTTGGAGGTCTTTTCCAACCAAATCAATTCTATGATTCTATGACCCACCTGCTCACTTACAGTTCACTGAGTCACCTGCTTGGACCATGAGCTTTATATACAATGCAAATCACGAGCTACATGACACCAGTGTCAATACAGTCTCAATTCCACATACATGAGAACAAATATTAAGCATATTCACCCTGCTTCTCTCTTCATTTAACCATTTCCTTTTGCTTCCATGTTTCTCCCCTTCCCCCTTAATGTGACTGCTTTTGCAAAGTCTCTGCTTATTTTAAGCATTTGCCTTATGATTCTGAATCATACTGAGAAATCTGTGTACTAGAGGAAATCAAGTCTCCTAGCTTTAGGTTCTTGAATTCTGTCCAAGATAGGTACCCAAAACAGCAAGTATAACTATTTGTGTCCCTGTACATCCAGTTCTAGGATAATTTCATCAGGAATGAAGGAAAGGATGAGATATCGAGTTACACAAAGATAAAAATATTCAATTATGTTATGCCATCTTGAAACTGGATTAAGGCTGACATGATATATGAAAATAGTGGCTAAATACTGAATCATTCTCGCAGAAGTGGTAAATTAGATGATTGTTTATTAAAACAAGAATACCACAATTAGTGGCGTGGATGGTTTGCTGTTTCTACAGTAGAGACAGGGGGATACACAGAGAAAAAAGCACAAACTTTCACCACATGAGGCCAGGGCAATTTGAGATTTAGTGCTCATTCTACATCCCAGAAAATTGTAACTAAGTGGTGGTTAAAGTTTCTTAATTTCAAAGAATCTACGGCAAGTTTATTTTTTTTTCACATGCTTATTTAGAAGAAAAAAGAGGCCTTGCTTCTACATGTCAGCACACAAATCTTTCAGAAGTGGCAGTAGCTACAGAATTACCATCCTGAAACGTGTAACAATTCAAATAGGGTGGAATTAAAGGTTTCTGGTAATAACCCCTACATTATAACTGAATCAAGAGTAAAAATTCCCATTCACCCTACCTGGGGCCCATGGCTCCAAGCATTATTAATCACTGCATTAATGTGTTGGAACTTCTGCTTTCACCAATTAGTAGTTTCTCCTGCTTCCCATAGTAAGAATAAAAGCTGCTCAAAGCTGTCATTGTATTCCAGAAAAGAGAGTTGCATAATTACTAATTATCTATCAGTGAGTCATATTTGTTACAGAGCAGGGAAAGCTCCTGCACTGAAGGAAAGCACTAAGGTAATACTGAGGAGAAAAGCATTTATAAATATCCTGCAAGTGGAAACGGGGTTAAATTTAGTTGGAGAAGGCAGAGCAGCAGCTCAGTTTGGTTACACAACCTTTCACTCAGAGTCATCTGCAGGCAGAAAGGAGGACAGAGCTGTCTGAAGCTCTGAAAAATACTCGAGAAGAGAGGAAGAAAACCTAGAATTTAAAGTGAAAAGTGAGACCTGTCAACTTTCCCTTCTAAATTTATGATGGTACAGCAGATACTGAAAATAACAGCAGACAATCCTATCAGCTCCACTGGAGCTTTTTTACCTTTTGTAGAGATTTGCTCAAACACACAGTGAATGTCTCCAGGCTACACAAAAACTGCACACACTTCAGCACAAAGAGACTGGCAAACAACAATACACCTAAAGCAATTCACTTGCATTTCTCCAGAGCAGGAATTCTTTGGTGACTGTTCTGCATTTCTATTTGAAGTCTGCTCAGCAGATTGGGAAATACCTAAAATATTACGGCAAGTTTTACTTCCCAGCTTGGTGCAGGAGGCTCCTCAGAACCAAGTTACCTTTATAAAACCTGTTCTTTGTTTCTGAACAATGTAGGAGGCAATGCTGTACTACAAAGAAAGGGCAAAACATTCAACAGCACAAGACATAAGGGACAACATCTTAAAACTTTTTTGTTCTTGCTTCCACTCTTGAACTTTTGAAACCAACAGAAACATCTATATTTGGTAGTTTTAGTCTTAAAGGAAAGGTTATGCTTAAAGCTGGCAGACCTCAAACCACAGCTTACAGATCATGGATGATCTCTAGAACTGTGCTCTTGATAAAAGGAGGAAGAATCTGTGAAATCTGAATATTCCAAGAAATTAAGGTTAAAATCCAAAAAAAACCAAGGCATTTTGGTACTACCTTTCCCCCCCTCATCACAAAATGTAGATGTCATAAATAACTGCAGTTGCTTGTGATTCCTTGAAATATTAATCCCAAAGCTACTGCACAACCACAGTACTCTTTTAAGCCATATGAGAAAGCAGATGGTTCATGCTATTTAGGTAAATTTGAAACTAATGCTACAAATGAACAAGCAAAGACAGCAAAGAGGAAAGTAGCTCACACACAAAAGTCACCATGACCAGGCAAACCTCACCATGTGTTTTGATATCACCCCATAAAGGTTTGGAGTAGGGGGGGTAGGTTGTGGTTTATTTTTTGTTTTGTGCTTATGAAGGTTTTTGTTTTGTTTTGTTTTGTTTTTTTTGTTAAATGCAGAATTGGTCATTAACTTGATTTTCAAAGTTTCTCACAAAGGAAAGGGCAGGTTCACATATACTGAGATGCCATTTACACTATACAGTTATTTTCCACAAATTAGACTAAACACATAAAAAGATACAAGGAACACTGTAACAACACTTTCAAGGGATTTGTTTATTTTTGGTTTACAAACAAAGGCACCCAATATTTCTGTTTATGTCTTATAAAAGGTCACAGATTTAGCATTTGTTTCCAAACATCTGTTCCTACAGCAGAGAAAAACATTACAGGAAAATGCAATTTTTTTTCCTGGTCCCAAATTTAAATACCAGTAACAGTGAAGTGATAATGTTGTTTCAGTCAGCTCTTATTAACCAACCGATAATCCTCTTGTAACTTGCAAATCGAAACAGTGAATTGAGCTTCTTGTACCAAAATATAGTTCCAGTATATTTTTGACCAACATCCATTATGTGCAAATACCGTGTGAGGAACTGCAAGAGGACAAGGCTCTGATATGGAAAAACCCCAGTAGGTTCAGGTAGAATTTCACAGCCTGACCACAGGAAGTGACAAAATGAGTGTAATAAATGTGATGCTGAATCTACTGTCAGCTAAAGAGGATGAGTGATGGATTTGTGTGAGATACCAACAGGGCACAGAACAGTCTCCAAAGAGGGGAAAAATGGGTTTCTAAATTGGCAAATATTTAAAGAGTAGAGGTTAAATATACATATGTTTAAAGTAATCCTTCTCTTTGTTATTTATTCAAAAGACTAGATTTCTAAGCAGTGCTTTGGACCAGAAATAAGCAGTTCATTGGCTTCATAGTTCTCAGTCTTAACAAATCAACATTGAAAGTATAACATTATAAGGATTATAGTTATAAACAACCAAAATTCATAAGTGAATTGTTTCACCGAATAACTTTGAGAATATGATGGATTTGTCTTTTGCAAACTTCAGCCACATGCCAACATGGGACAAGGAGTGTCACTGGACAGTAGGCACCTCTGAGAAAGGTCTATAATTCAGGAATGCTTAAGCATACTTTCAGGTCTAGTGGGATACTTGGGGAGTAACTAAAAATGTAATACACCTCATGTATTTGTTAAAGTGTAACATCTTCAAGCACAGAAGCCTTAATTTATTTTCAGCCACAGTCAGAGGTCTCTCACACAAGGTGTGGTCCTGGACCATTCAGGCTTTTCACCACTAGCTTTATATATACACAGGTCATTTTAAAAAGGAAGTACAGCTCAGCTACTTACTACAGAATATTTAGCTTCAACAAGGAAGCCATTATCTTTTCAAAATGAGATATACACCTGCAGGAAAGGTGCTCTCTTTAAAGTAAGAGTTTTCAGAAAAATAGCAAAATAAGTTCTTTATATATTTAATTCAAATAGGACAAAAAACTACCAAGGGCAAGTATAATGTAGTTCTTGTATAATTAAGTCATTATTTGCCTTTCCAGGCAGATTCAAGAACAAATTCATCAGTATAAATTGATTTTAATGAACAAACACTGGGCAAGGGTGCTGGTCAGCACATCAATTAGAGGAACACTGCAGTGTTCTCAAACTGAATGCTGTGCAACCAAAATTTAAAGGGATCTTCATGTATTGCCTTGGATTAAAGGGACAAGGTTTCAATCTTTTCTTACAACTTGCCATTTTTACAGATGTTTTCCCTACTGAAACAAAGTAACATGCAGAAAACCCCCAGATTTCTTCAGATTTAAACCTGATTGTTTAAGTTAAAAGACCAATGGAAGAACTGTTAACATTTACTGATTTTGAAGCAAGGTGCATCTTGCTCTGCTTGCCCAGTAAAATGAGGTTTTATTAGAGCAGGGATGAGAAAGTGTGCTTGAGCATTGGTGTTGGCCATGCATCAAATTTCGTAGCTCAAAGATTTAAAAAAATTGTTAATTCATAAAGTACTTGCTAACATTGCTTACGACTTAAAAACAGGTATATCTCTCAATGAAACTCTATAGTTTGTCCAGCTACTATTACCAGTAATATAAATAGCAACTTAGCCTAATAAATTCCTTTCCATTCTATTTACCCTTTGAAGTCAGAAGTGTAACAATCAAGTGCTGCCTCTGTTTTCCCAATAAAAAAATCATTTAAAAGAGGTCAGTCAATGACTTTATTTGCCCCCCTCAGGATTACATTTCCTTTTATCTGCACAATGATGGAATCAATTCTGCTTTCAGAGAAGCAAACTGGTCATGCCAACAAAAATGCAAGTTGAGCACAGCCAATTTCAAGCACAGAACTGAATCACCAAGTGCCTTCTGAGGCCCAGATTGTACAAAAGGCCTTTCAGGAAACAAAGAAGGTTTGTTCATTTTTTAATTTCTTTTTTGTTTTGAAGCAAAGGAGGCACCATTGCTGCATCCCTACTTTGACGGGAAGGGAAGAAGTGGCAAAACAAAGAAATTACAAAAGTCTTCAATTTTTATTTCAGGAGATCCACCATCATTTATACACTTTCGCGACTTGCAAAACCCTTTTGTACTTTAGGAGAATTTAAAATAAATAGGTCTACAGCAACTAGTATCTATTATGTCAATATTTATAATCTTAAGGTGGAGTAAAACTTAAAAGGAAAAAAACAATCATGTTAAGGCAGATTTCAATCAAACACGTTCCAAATTGCACAGTTATGTTGGTCAGTGGTCTAATATGTTTCCCCCAGGTCAAAGAGTTAAAAGTTATCTAAATGCTTGTCTAATGCCAATTCACCCTGGCACTTGACCATTTTATTTTCTCTGTTTCTAGGAAGGTACACAACTAACATTACATAAACCATACTGTTTATTTCGCACTCCAATTAAAGATGAAATTATGCTTTTACGAAATGTGAGATGACTACATGTTACAGGTTTTGTGCAGTTAGACCACCATATGCATAGATGTCCTAATGCTCAACTCTCTTTTTCAGTATCTCATAGTACTGGAGGCTCTGAAGTAGGAGAGGAACTTGTAACACAGACTGACCACAAAGTACCAGATGTTTCTTGCCATCTGTGACCTCGCAATGAAGATGCGCCAGATCAGGATCACCAGGATTGTGTTGAAGCCATAGCGGATGTTCCTTAACCTGGGGATAAACAAAAGGAATAATTAAGAGCCAAGGTATCAAGACTCAGAGGAAAGAAAGGACAGTAAAAATTAACTTCTAATGTAGCATTTGTTCATCTGTTCATATCAAGATACCTTATGAGTGGTATTACATGAGTGATGAAAGTGGTGAATAAGTAAAGGACCAAACGGGGAAGGCTCTTCCCTGCTGGCAAGTGGAATGGGAACTAAGGAACAGAGCCAGCCCTGGAGCTAAACACAGGTACTTCTGCTTCACAGCTGCCTGACAGAAACCTCTTAAAGCCAAGGTCACACACATGGTAACTTACCCCAAAAACCAGGAAACATTTAACAACGTGAACTTCCCTCCTCCCCACCACGTATTTAAAACTTCATATACATATAGAAGTAACTCCAAGTGCTGTTGACAACACCAAAAACCCCACCACAGCCCAGCAAAAACGCATTGGATTTTCCAGACATATTTAGAGCCACAGAGCCCGGCACCTTCACTGCAATTTTAACCTCCTTCCTTCTCAGGAAACTATATTTAAAGATCAGAAGAAACTAAGTGACCTTCTAGGGCAACTGTGATTTTCAGCAGTCTTCTCACATGTAGAGATGAAAGCTCAAGACAAACAGCAACCAAAATTTGCTCAGATTGCTTAGAAACAGAGCAATCTCTTTGGCTCAGTAGATCACAACTATTTGTAACTTAAAGGCAGATCTTTTTAAGGAAACACTGCCCTTGTTTTACAGGTAGGCTGGGCTCCTTTACATACGTTATTTTTAGAAAAAAAACAGTTTAAATTTCTGTGTTATAAAAGCAAAGCCCACTTTTCTATTTGAGGAACAAACCTACTCAATAGTGCCCTAGAGAAGCACACTTCCTAGGCTGCCAAAGCTGGTTAATACCGAAGTGGTGGACTCTGCAAGTTCAAATTAGTTACAGTTAAGAGCTACATGGTAACAAAAGAGATCGAATTAACACCTCAGAGTAAGAGTAAACATATATTAGAATCCAAACCTCTTGCAGAACAATCTACTTATAAGAGAGCTGGAGGCAACCAGATGCTGCTCCAATATAAGATTATTTCTCATGTTATTTTTGATATTGTCCTAGTTACAGGGGCTGGGACCAGTTTATCACTATGTGGGTATAACCAAAACTGGGTGTTCTACACCCTCTGTCATTTCTGGTGAACTGTTAACAATGGATCCTTTGCAGCAGCTGCCCAGGGCATACCTACCCCTCAGGCCACAAGCTGGGAGTTAAAGGTGTTTCTGTTTTCACACCAGTGACTCAGCTGTGACAGCTCCCTCTGGGGAGGCACCAGCACCTTCACACCCAGCCTGAGGGGTCATGTCTGCTCATGGGCCACTGGGGACTGGCACAATGGGCAGCTGCAATGACCTAGACCATCAAAGATTCCCAAAATATTCCATGACTCACAGCATTATATCACCCATTGTGAAACTCCCTGCCCTTGGGGAGGTACTGGGCATTCCCACCTGCACCCAAGGATATACAATCCAAGGGGTTTGGGCCTTTTGGTACCACTTGTCAGATGCAGAGAGAAGAGAATCTCAACAGGACTGAGACTGCTCTCTCGACAAGACTGCGACCATCATTCTCACCAATAGGTTTCTATTCCTTTCACTCTGCACTCAGGGGGCCCATGTGGGACTCAGCACAGGGGCTGACAAACACCACTCTGTTCATGCCCCACGGTGTTGGGTTATACATCTGTTCTTCTGTGGGTTAAAACCAATTTTCATCTGTATCATTGTATTTATTGTAATCTTTTCAACAAATTTTAACTCTGACTTGTAATTTCTCTTGAGTTGGGTTCATTCCTCCCAACTTTAAACCAGCATAGATATGATCCTTTGTACAAAGAATAGCAACTATATGGTAACCCCTATGCACTTTTTAACAGGATCTAAATTAAGTAAAAAAAAAAAATCAGAAGAGGATGCTTCTTGAACCATTTTCATTGTTATCACAGAGATTGTCTTTCAAAAGTGTATTTGTGACTTTAAGATATCCCAAACCACTCTACAACTGCAAATCCTTGTCTTTTGAATGACAACACAAGTCATGACCTAGATTGTTTCTCCTTGCACCATCAGGAGAGCAGACATGATGTAGTATTGCAGAATAAGAGTAACGACTTTTATTTCACTCTTAAAAGAGACAAGTCAGAAATTCTACAGCTGTCTTTATAAATCAGCCAAGAACAAAACAAAGGCAAGTTTACTAGTAAAATTCTTGACAGTAACAATGCATTCAGATTGGAGGAATTGAGCCATAGAGAAAAGGCCAAAGGAAGGCATCTTAGAGGACCAACCTCCAAGCGTCCTGCTCTGAAATGGAGAGTCCCTGCCTGTTTACTCACCAGCTTCAAAAGATCACATTCCCAGAAGATATTAACAATTGTTCTATGAAACCTCCTTAACAAGCCATTCTGACCTTGTGTAACTGTGCACCTTTCTACCTTCCAGAAGATACTTGGGTAGAATCAGAAACCTGCATTACACTTTACACACCAGTGATCAGAGCTACAACCATAACCCCAGACTAACATTGGAATTGTTAATACTGAGAGCAACTCAGGAGCAACTATTAGAACTTCTTTAGTAAGTGTTTCAGACCACTGGACTGGAACAGAAGAATTGTTGGGGACCAACAGGTGCTATAAAGAACTATTAAGTCATAACATGGAAAAGCAAAACTGGATAAAGACAGGAAGACACAGAAAATATGAAGAGAGGAAAAAAAAATTATACTTACTTATTCAGGTGTTTCCTAGCTGCAGGGAGACCTGACATTTCCTCATTCAGCACATATTTCTTCATTCCCATGCAGTAATTTTCCATGTACTCTGCCCAGTGTAGTTGTCGAACATCAAAATTAAACGTCTGCATAAAATAAAAGCTTTCACTGTTAGTTGCCTGAAAATTCACCTGTTACATAATTTAAAGGAAAATAAATAATTTTATTCCTGATAATTCCAATTTGTCTTTGATGCAAGGTTATCCTATCCTTAATCCTAAGAATGATCCAGATTTAGATCCCATTTCTGACTCAACCATCAGCTTCCTACATCATCTCTTCCAAAGTTCAACCATTTCATGCCTTATTTTCCCTCCTCAGCAGTACCTTTCTTCCCTCCACTTCCAAGTGAACTGATTTACAACTTCAACTGTAAGGGATTTCGCCCTAAAAATAACTGTTTCCTATTATGTTGTTTACTTTTCAGCAACAAAATAATTCTATTATGCTATAGAATAAGGCCTGCTCTGAGCCAAGTCCACTGTTTGATAAATGCAGGGTTCTTTCAGCTGTGCTTGGAGTTACACAGTTAAAGTTTAAAGACAACCACGTGAGTGTCTTCCTCAGGAGAGGAAGTAACCGTGGTAAATTCACAACTCAAGTTTTTTATTGATGTATTGGCAGGCACGTTATAAGGGATGATGAAAAACTAAACCCTGTAAGCTGTAAGTTCTGAAGACAATGGTTTACAGTGAGTCTTTGTAATAAGCATTGTTTGCAAGTTAAAGGTCATGTGCAGCTCTGGTTCTGATATAAAACACTGAACAGACTTCTAGTACTGTTACTGGAATCTCTCAAACTTTATTTTTCATAACATATCATAGCAAGAACGTAAAAGTAATGACAGTCTCAGTTATTATTTCCAATAGTTTCTTGCCATATGCACATCTTACTGAAAATTCAGCTGTTTGAAAATACTAACAGTCCAAAGCTCTGGGGTTTTGTTTTTCAAACTTAGCCTGAACTCAAGTTGCTAGGAAGAGGGAAGAGGACAGGAAGGGATGGAAATACCTTTCACACAAGAATGACCAAAAGCTACTGTATTTTCTACTTTTGGCAGTGTATTTAGAAATCTGGCAGCTTCTCTTCAACATAACCATAGAACTGATTTTGGGAAATGCTTCAACAGGAAAGACATCTTAAGAATGACAAAACTGTTCCAATGCAAAAGGGAATTAGAGCTTTTAGAAGTGCAGCTGATTATTTTTATTCTGCTGAATATTAACCAACAAAGCCACAACAGAAGGCAAGTTTAAACTTAGTTGGGGTGCCTGAGACACTGTGGGGGGAGAAGGTAGAGAATGCTGCGAGTAAAGTTAAGCCTGGGAAGAAGGAAGTGGTATAGGAAGATGTTTTAAGATTTGGATTTATTTCTCATTACCCTACTCTGACTTGATTGTTAATAAATTAAACTAATTTCCCCAAGCTGAGTGTGTTTTGGCCATGACAGTAATGGGTGAGGGATCTCTCCTTGCCCTTATCTCGACCCACAAGCCTTTCATTACATTTTCTCTCCCCTGCTCAGCTGAGGAAGTGAGTGAAAGAGCAGCTTTGGTGGACACCTGTTGTCCAGACAGTGCCAGCCCACCACACAGTTTTTAGTCTGAGATTAGTTTTTCCTTCTCCCAAACACCAGTTTTCCTTACTCCTCGACAGACTGTCATCCTGCTTGTTTCACTCCTCCCCTGCATGGGCCAGTTTCAGTCACATAGCAAGAGTGTCCTTTAGAAAGAAGTGGGAACATACAATTTTCTGAACACAAGTGGCTCTACAGCCAAAGCAGGAAAAAGGTATATGAAACTTGTTACTGCTTTAAAAACAAGCAAATCAGTCCCTCAGGACATACCTCCTTTTCATCAGAAAAGAGACAGTGGTCAAGAAGCAAAGCCTTGTATATTTGTGATGCAGAGAGTAAGGTACCCACCACTTGGCTGATATGGGCAACACCAGAGCACATGGCCAGGCCACTCCAGAGACAATCCACTTTTTTATCAGGCCCTCATCTCTGATCGTGTCCCTGATCCAGCTTGCAACACAGCCCTGACACATCTGAAAGTATCACATAGGAATCTCCCAGCGCCCAGTTTGTGCTAGGTTGGCTCCACATGCCAGTAAGCAGCATTGCCAGGTCAAGTCCTTATTCAGTCTTCAGTTAATAAGCTTGTATTTCCCTCAGTCTCCACGCCCACATCACACTTGCCTTTTTGTCTTCGGGGTTCAGCTGGTTTATTAGCATAGTCACATTCTCATTATTCCAGGTCCAAGAATGGCTTGTAAAGTACTCTAACAACATCATGGCCTTATGAAGACGTGTTATTGTTTTCATCATCCTACAGTCCAAGGCATGGAATGGACAGATGACAGGGGTAAAGATTAGTTCAAACAAGCACAACAGACAGTAAGATTGTAAGATTTTTACCCTCCAACCCTGTATCTCCACGTTAACATACCCCATCTTGCTCTGTACCTAAAGCACATTATATTAGGTCAATAGGATATTTCTGCATAGTATTGAAGTGAACTTTGGCTGTCTGATCTTCATATAAAACTGGAAATTATCAGACAGATCTTTTTTCCTCATCCTACTTCCCAGTGCAACAGTAAGTTATACCACCTCTTCTTTTCTGTTAGGGGAAAAAATATGTTGTCTTCTGTTGGTAACAGCTTAGGACACAGAGATGGAACACTTTTCAGCACACTGGAATATCTAGTTGCACTGAACAAGCTGACTTGAGGAAACTCAAATTGTGCAGTGCAGAACATCTGTGCAAGACAACTTTAAACAAGGCAGGAAGTTTCCCTGATTTTCCTGTCTACTGTGCAAGACCAGATCTCTGCAACAGAAGAAAATTGTTTTATTATGGTCACTAAGAGATCAAAGCTTAAAATCATCAGCAGCAAAGGGCAGAAAAATATTTAAGGGCACAGACAGATCACAGCAGGTCCTGTATGCTATGTGACCATTCTATGCTACTTCAAAACATGCAGAAATATCTTCCATCATCCCTTATGGTGCAGAGAAAGCAACTCTACAAAACCATCACTTGGAGTACAGAGAAATTATTACATAAGGATCAATTTGGGCAAGCTTTCCTTTGATCATACCATCTGAAGTTGACCCAAAAATGTGAGTAGTCTCTCAGATGCAAACCTTCCATATTTATGACAAGAAAATTGTTTCAAGTGACACAGTGCTAGAGATGGCCACTCAGTTTTGGTAAGTACTGACTAGTACCACATGACCTAATGCTATGAAATTCCTGCTTCAGGTGCTCAAGGTATTTCCATCTTGCAGAAATGGAAAACTGCTTCCAATTTGATCCTTATGGTAGGACACACTGAGCATTTTAAGCACAGAGAGATACGTGGGGAGGCAAAGAAAGCAGAACCCAGCAACAACAGGAAATTGCTTTCCCAAGGTAAATTTTGTTCAATACAGTTCATAGAAGCAACAATAAACCAAGTGATTTTTCTCTGAAAGCTGCCTTGATGCACTCATACTTGTAGAGGGGTATAGTACATTGTCCCAGAAACTCTTCTAAAGAAAGTATTTTGTATCACATTAGTGTCCCCTACTGTCACTAGTGGCTGGCATCTCAGTATCTAAGGGAGTATTAAAATTTCCTCTTTTTCTTCTCATGGAATGAAGCAAGACAAATCACAAAGACCACTGAAAAATTATTGTATTTCTAAAGCACAAGAATCACAAATATTTTTCCTTAAGCCCCACAGGAATTGATCTACACAGTAATTCAGAACTGTATTCAAACTGTAATCAGCTGATTTTAACAGACATCTCTTCAAACATCTGCTTAGAGTTGCACCAGTTGGGCAAGGTGGCAACAGCGAACCAGAGTTCCTCTGATGCAAAAACAATTAGGAATACAGAATCTGCATCCAAAACATACCCTGTGCTATCAAGACTAAACTGAACTTCAAAAAAAAAAGTATGCTAAGTCCAAAAGTTAAGAAAATTACTTGAAACTTGGAAAGCAAAGATCTCACTGGTCAGAAAGACTCACAGCAAAAAGGCCTGGAAAAAAATAGTGCCAAATATTTTTGCAGAAGTCTGTCCACTGACAGTCTTAAAATCATTTAACTTGACTTGCCCTTTTGAACCTTCTCAGTTTGTCTTTTTATGCTAAGGTGGAAGAGCAGCTGAATTTTAAAGTGCTTCAACCACTGCAGCTGAGGAAAACTTGTGCCCCTGCAAAATACTAAGTGCAGATGAATATCTGGTTATGTAAGTGTACATTTGGAGCCTGCTATTGGCCCCTGACATTGCTTTTCACGCTTTTCTATAAACGAAAACTAAACTGAATTTAAACCAATGCAAAGACTAACCTGTAGCTTAGCTAAGCTGATAACAAAAAAAAACAAAAAAAAGTTTTTCTACCTCAGCTGCAGATTTTTAACTCAGGAAGCAAAAAATTGTTTTTTCTTTGTAGGGTTAGTGTCTTTCTGTATCAGCCAAAAGAATCAAATGTCTCCACATTCTCTCAATTACAGAGTTGGTAGAAGAGGACTAATTTTGTCTGTGAGAGTTTGATAGTTTGTACTAAATCCACATGAAACTACACTTTTCTTTGAGGAGGAAAGAAAGCAGGCTGGGGACAGCCCCTCATTCAGAGATGTCAGCAATGGGTGTTGTTTAGCAGACACTCTGACAGACTAAGTTTTGTAACTTCAGTGGCATCATATTCCTCCTGCAAATGGGAACACAACTCAAAACAAGCATCAACACACATAATGGAACTTTATCCCTCAGCCTGAAGTTTTGAAGGGTAGTTATTCCAAAGACAGCCATTGGATACAAGTTATAAATATCAATACCATGTACAACCAGTCACTATAACATCAAGCACTGCGTCACAACTTCTTCACAAGCTGAAGGCAGAAAAAAGTCAGACCTGCTGACCATCTCAGGGATCTGAACATTGGCAGCCAGTCAGGGTGACTTTACCTGGATTCTAAGGAGAATTTTGTCTCTCCTAGGCAGTCCTTACTGCCACCAACGCAAAATACATTACAACAGTTTCAGAAGCACGTCAGAGGAGTTAAAAGTTTAAGCAAGTTAATTCAATTATCATAAGTTAGGTGGGCTTGTTTCTACACCACACAACTGAAAGTGACCTGGCTTAAGGTTACAACTGTATTTTGAAAGAGTCTTACAACCTACTTCCTCCAGGCTAAAACCACCCCTGAGGCCAAGTACAGACTGATCCTTCTGTAGCTCTGCAGGCTGCCAATCTGCAAGTCTCTGCCGAAGCATTACAGACAGTTAACTATTTTATTTTTTTTTAAAGACTCCTCTAAAAAACATAGAACAAACTTTTAAGATCTGCCTTCAGATTTTCATCTGGCTGTAAATTTTGAAGTGTAAGCCCAACCACTGAATTCTCATTTTTCTAGCAGCTCTGTGTTCCTTTCAGTAAATAATTTAAGCACCTCCAAGAGGAATAAAAGTATTGATCTATGCAACAAGAGCCTGCTCTTTACTCATTTCTGGTTTGTAAGACAGTAACTTATGTGAGCATTGCTTCAAGTTTTAAGAAGCTGTAAATTGAAATGACAGATATGAAAGTATGTCCTTTACACCTCCCTACATACATCAGCCACACCTTCCCTTTAGCTTCACAGGCAGTGGCAGAAGAATTGTTAGAGAAATCCCTGAACCACAACTTTAAATATTTCATGCCACATCTTGTTCTTTCAGAGTAACTGGAAAGATCTCCTGGGTGTGTATTTTTAAAGTCTTTAATATTTCAAATATATCAAATTGTTTTTAAATAACATGGGGGTTTTGTGCTAAGCACTATGTAAAGTCACATGAGCCAACTATGCCTTATGTTAAAGAAAATTAGGCAACTAATAAGCTTAGCTATGCAATATATGGCAAGAGACTGGCAACACTACATTTAAACTCAGATGCTAAGGATTATCACCACTATTTATGCAACTGTTACAATCCTGTCACAGTTTCAAGTACTCAGTATAAAATATTAAATTTCATTATTGAAATCTTTGTTGTACATGTTCTTTCTATACAAATTTGGAAGAAACTTTATATGCATTATTTCTTCTCTTACCTGTTAATATTATCAGAGAATCGTTAAATTCAAGAACCTTCCACTAGATGCAAAAACAGCAAAAAGATTTCCATCTCATAAAAACATTGCTTCCACAAGTGAGGTGTAAAAGAACTATTTCATATTGCAGAGAGATTACGACAGAAAACCCCAAATGTTAAGATTTTTTAAAAATGATTATTACTAATATAATCATGCAGTTCTGAAGAATCACAGGCCTGACTTAATTCTTTTACTTGTTAAAAAATTTAATTCAGTTGCAGTACAACACCTGGTGGTATGACAACAGCGCAGTTAAACTACATTTTTACTACACTGCTCAAGTTTTTCTGCTAAATCTTGATAGAAAAGGTCACATTTTAAGTTAAGTCAGCCCTTCTTCACTTCTTCACTCAGAACAGCATTATACTGAGCCCAAGAATATCCCATAATGTTTCCATCTCTGTAGAAGTTTCTGCTACCTGGTCATTAACCATTCTGTCAACTGACAGGACAACCACAGCAACAACAGCACAACCTTCCAGCTTATCAGTTAAAGCAGCTTTCAAAATACTTTCAGCCAGAAAACTAGAAAAAAGTACAAGAGTTAAGAATTGTCTCAAATTTCTTCCGTTATGAAATGAGTTCCATAGGATTTAACACTGAACATCTTACTTGCAACTAGATATATTTATTTGCTCCTACTGTTCCTATTGCAGGCTCCTATTTAAAAAAAAAAAAAAAGAAGAGTACTATATAATGAAAGCTGTCTCCCAATAAGTGGGCTGGGTATCCAACTTAAAAGCTGTTACTGAACAACAGCTTGGTTCAGCTCAATCTCCCATCTTTTTTGTGAACTGGAAATCTTGTGCATGGTAGGAAACTTATATTAAACTATTTTGGAATATTCATATCAGTAAAAATGTATTTTCTCTTAAGTATTAATGTCACCAACTGTACTACTAGTGATGAAAGTTCTAAATTCCATCTTTGGATATCAGGTAAGAAACTTCAGGAAAAGCAACAAGATTCACCATTCTCAGTTATAAGATTGCTGAGAATGTTCTAACTAAGTCTTATTCTAGTCCCACTGGTCAAATACTTAAAAGACCTTCAAAGCCTGACAAGATTCTGGCGGCACTCCCTCACAACCATTTGAAGGCATTTACACTACAAATGTTTTAGGGAGCAATGAAGCCTTCACATGTCAGGGAATTTCTATCAATTTTAATTAAGAATAGCTTAAAAAATGCAAGAGAAATTAGGAACCTTTATGTACAAGACCTTCTTAAGAGCTGAAGATCTGACAACATTCAGTGTGGGAAGATTACTGTGCAGGCACAGCCACCTGCCACTACTGTTGCTCCAAGTATTAAACTGTTGAGTAGGCTTGGAACAACAGAACCCACGGCAGTTCAGAAGTTTTCTCCTACAAAGGACTTACACATTTTCCTTTTACTGATCCAGTGCTAAGTGTTTTACAGAGCTTTTAGTCTCCTTGTAAGATAAACCTAGGCTAGAGGACAGCAAATGAACCCTCACTTGTGTTAAGTCACCACCATGGGGATTCTACAGTCTGAAGACAAATACTTTTGAGAACATAAGCATTGAGTTAAGGTATAAAGGCTTGGCAAATCTGAAACAAGTTGAAGTGATATCTTATATTCATTCTACATAATTTAGTTTAGCCTATTTAGCAGAGATATGCCATTTTCACCACTTTAGTTAGCCAAGTACTGGTGTAAATATTATAAACTAAACGGAATGTTCAGATGATACAAACCAACATATCAGATTAAGTTGTATCATCTACACGAATAATCTGCAATTAAAAACTCTGTCTCCCATTCCATTTCCAGTTTATAAAAGCAACAACAATCTTAATGCAAGGCACTTCCTAGAGCTTAATGACTGACTAGGACTCTGATCAGAGATGGATTAGATGGATGGATGGGCCAGTCATTAATCTCTTCAAAATGCAGCCACTGGATTGTTATTGCTCATACTTAGTAAATCAAGATAGTGCCCAGGCCATGTCTTCATTGCAAGTCTCCACCACCTCACAGGCAAGAGAGTTTCAGCCCTGTCCTTCTTACCATGGTTTCTGACCTGCCAGTCTCAGCAAAGCATCATGGAAAAATGCAAACACTCTGTGAAGTACACAATGAACCTGACACACGAGGGGGCTGGTTACGAACTTAAAGTCAGGTATCCATACTGCATTGTCTAATGGATTTATCGTGAAATTCAAAATTAGGCATTTATCTGTAGGAAAAAATAAGGAGCAACATATTTTTATTATTTATTATTCAAGAACAAACATCACTTGCTATATATCCTTTAATTCTGTTTAGTCAAATCCCTAACCTATACAACAAAACCCATTCTCGTTTTTGCTAGGAAGTTCAAAGTCTCTTTGAATTCAAGGACCTGTTGTCAGGAGAAAAAGGTTGAGTTTTAGTCACAAAACACTCAGGGAAAGAAAAAAAAAATCAACATGCATCATAGTGTAAGCATAGCTTTGTTTAAAAGTCAGAGGAACACACAAGACAGAGCCAGTCACCATTACCTTGGGCTTCTTCCAGTAATCCTGAGGTAGGTATCATACAGGAATGCTGGGGCCTTATGGCTTACAGCAATCCAGTAATGATATAAAAGGTGATTGGAAGTTAGATTTACATTGGGCCGTCTGAAGGCCTGTTCGAGAGGATTCCTCTTGAAAGTAGAAATTACATGGTATTCTGAGAAAGAAAAGTTGCATAACAGCTTTGATAATAACCATGTAAAATGGAATGGTTTTCAAAGTGCATTACAGTGTACAGTATCATTAAATAACCACCCTAACTCTTCCATAATTCACAGAAAACAAAACAGACGTAGGCTCTTAACCCAAAATACTGTTGAACTGGTTCTTATTATAATCAAGGGGTCTTTTATGCCTTCATCTTTAGTATTGTATGTTATTGTAGTTTCTCTCTTCCTCTTCCCTACCTTAGAAGTTGTTAGTTTCAAACACTGACAAGAAGCTCAGTTTATAAAGCATGTAAAGCTATTTAAATAGTCCTCTATATTTCACAAAGAAGGCTATTCCAATCTCGTGTGAAGAATTAAAAAACAGACTGAGGACTCTGCAAGCATCTGAAAAGCATTTTAAATGGCATTTTTAAACTTATCCAAATTTAAGCATTAAGAAAAAAGCAATTAGGATGGGACTCCATGTGAAAATCCTGATGACACCTGTAAATTCAGTACATGACAGAGATGCAGGATCAGTGTCTTCAAAGTTATGTGGAAATTTGCTTCTCTCTTAAATCTTATAACTTTATGCTGTTGCTACAGAGAGTGCTTAAAGACCCTGCTTCAAACTGGGATATAAGTCAACAATTTTCCAAGTTTGGTGAAAGCAATAATGTTTGTAACTTCAGATGCATATCAAATGGTTAAAAGCAAGTAAAAAGTGTGCAAAAAGTAGGAAAGAGAAATAAACTAGATAAAAGTATTGAAGTTAACAGAATGAAAAAAACCAATCTGAGCTTAAGAACTCTATTTCTAAGAAACTGAGAACTAATAAACAGTTTTCCTATGCCAGCCAGCTTGTATTGCTACTCATCACCAAAGGTATTAGAAAAAGCATTTGGCATGCGGGTTACGCTCTAGCCAGGATAGCTAAGAGTTGAGAATAGGTAGCCATAACTTCCTTAGAGATCACTTTTCTCTGTACATGAGCAGTTGAAGTGTCACAGAGCTCTCTTAAGATTAAAAAAAGCCACCTCAACCAAAAATTAACTTAAGCCAACACAAAGAGCTACACAAGGGTAAAACTATTACTATACCTCTCAATTATGCAGATGTACAAACCATTTAATTGTGGGCTGTTTATCCACATGTATTTAGTAAGGTTGGCATTGCACCCAACATCGCTCCTGCTCCTCTGAGCAACGGTCTTCTCCACACACTGCCCACACCCCACAGTTTAGGTCATGGCAGCATCAAAGAGCACAATTAGTACTCCCATAATTTAAGTTAGAATGGAATAATAAAAAAAACCAACACAAAATGAAATTGTGATAATGCTGCAAGGGAAGAGGGAGGAGAGAATTAACAATGGAAGGTAATGAAAACGTACTGTACACTGCAGAATTGAGAGGTATGGCTATAATACCAGTTTCAACAATGAAAACTCAATTTGATCTACTGATTAGAGTGTGTTGATTGTTTGACCTTATTTTTCTATTAAGACTAATAAGAAAAAATAAACATGGCATACCAACTTCACTCCAGTGGAAAGCATTGATGCCACCTGTTGTACAATTATATACCATGAGTTTTCTTGGTCTGGGGAGGGTGGAAAAAAAGACAGAAAAGCAAGTTAGAAGAAAAACAACCTTTTAAAAACACAGACAACAAAAAGACATGCCCAAAGTTATCCTTTCTCTCAACAGCATCATTTACATAAAGCAGAAAGCATCAGATCAGTCTCATGGTAGGTTTCTTTTGCTTTTTGTATCATCCTTCAGTATTTTTCTCCTTCTTTAACTATCATATTTCCTTTATTTCAGGGAAGGCATCACCTACTTTACTGCAGATTGTACTGTTACAAGACCCAGGAGAGAATTCTCAGACATGGCTTGTACAACAGTATCAGTAGATGATCTTTTCCTCCTTGGCATAAAGAAGTCACACTTTGAGAGACTAATGCTGTCAGAACCTTAGATTTCTTTGTCCTGAGGGAATAGCAGGACACTGATGAGGAGTTCAATAGAAGACTGATTTATTAAATACACAATATAATTTAAAAATACTTAGTACTCTCTTTTGTCATCAGTTATACCTATTAACTCCAGAATACCAGGCTGCAGCCAATGTAGTATTGACAACAACATCTACTGGGATTAGATCTGCTACTGCATCGTTGCTGGCTCTCATTGTTCGAAGAATTCCTTTTCCTGCCTTAAAGAACAAAACAAAAACAAACAAAAAACAAGAGACAGAAGACCCAACAGTAAAATATATGAAGTTTTGTTGCCTTCTGAAAGGAGGGGGAAAAATTAAGTATATTCATTACTTACAGCAATGAAGATACCACTAGGTCCATTGAAGTTATCAATCCAGCCCTATTATAAACAGGGAGCGGGAAAGGATTTGGTTAGAGGATACTGAAGTCAGTAGTTTCAAGAAAAATTTTGAGAAGTTTCTGAAAGTGTAAGGGATGGAGGTAAAAGAGAATAAAGAGGAGAAAGATATTAAATTAAATGTGTCTAAATAAAGTTCTTCCATAGCAAAATCTGGTGATGTAACAAGTTCCTATGACTCGGACAAGAAATCTACCTGCAGACTCAGTGGTCCTTCAAAGCACGAAGACAGCTTATCTGTTTCTTACTGAATGAACTGCAAGGCATTGTCCATAAAAATGTTTATGTTGAAAGTATTCAAGTTTACAAGTATTTTTGGACTAGCTTCCCCCAACTCCCTTCTTTTTATTTTTCAAACAGAACACATTCTTGCTCAACTTTAATGACAGTATTTAGACACTACATATATACTGGTTTGACACGTACATTGGGCATACTCCAAAATGCATGCCAAGTCAATTATATGAATTTTAAGAGCTTGAGAGACAGTCTTTCTTGAACTGGAGAAGCTAATCCAACACCAGGCTCTCATATAGGAGGAAGCACATATGTCATACATCAGTACAGCACATAGAACTTATGTCATCCCCATGCAAAGCTTACACTGTTTGACTAAAAGTCAAAACATCTTTATGTCCTGCAGATCTGTTTTCTTAGTCACCCCTTGCAGCTGCTGATACAACCAGATGAAAATACACAGAATCATGAAGTAAAAAGCTTATTATTTATTTAATGTCTGAAATATTATCTCTCATTGTGATTGAAGTGTATTATTGTTCTATGACTGGAGTAATTCACCCCTAAATCTCACACATTAGAATACTGTCTTTGACAGCTTTTGCATCAGTTGTTACTCAGGAGCAACCAAGACACAACTTCATAGTCCAGGAGATTTTCCTCTACAAAGTCTATAGATAAAGAGGCTGTCAGTGTGTCCTGCCATTCACAGGCAAGATGGTCAGGGGACAACTCAGTGACTTACAGGAAAAGGCTCCTTCCAGCTCGCACCAACAATCGACGGCCTCACAATGGCAATGTTTAACTTTGATGCTTCTTGCTGCACTATGGATTCAGCTAAGGCTTTTGTGTAGATGTAAGTATTGGGTCTGTCACCCAACAGTTTAGGAGTAATATCGTTCACCAGGTCATCATCCATCCACCTAAAGAAACAAAATAAGAAGCAAGTGTAAATAACTGCATGCTGCTTCACGGGGGGTGTGGGGTGGGAATTCCTAAAGTTACCGTGATTGGGTTTTTCTCCATTAAAGAAAAAGGGACACACACCCAAATGAAGTTTCTCATTAAAAGAGAAGATTGCATGTTCAGTGTCCACCAGAAGAAGCATACTGACATTTACTTTTTGTTCAAGTAATTCACTTATTACACAGCAACTATAGAGCAAGCAGTACCTTTACAATAATCTGAATTCTACCAACTAAGTTCTCAAACTTGAAGTGCAAACACAGCAAAGTAGTTTTTGGAACACAGGCTTGCTGCATTATGATCTAGAAAGTGATGCCACTGCAAAGGAGTGCCAGCTGCATCATGAGCATCACCTCCACCTTTGTGGTGAGCAGTCACACACCACCTCTGAAGCAAGCTGGTCACCGTGTTTCTTCCCTTAAATCAGTCAAGTCCTGCAACTTCATCTTGCTTCCCAGTTCATATTAAAACTGTGATAACCTTCAGTCACAGCACACAAACAAAACAGAGATGTTCCTCTGGAACTATTGCTGCTTTGGTATTTTCAGTCACCCAGCCACATAAATGGAATTTACTGCTATTCAACAATACTCCATTACAATCCAAGCAAACGTGCACCAGACTCTCTTTTTAATACAAACTGGGGTAGGAAGAGGGGTAGGAAAGCCCAGAAAGGCATGAAAATCTGGGGATTTGTGTTATGGTCAGCTAGAGTTCACAAAAGCTTTCCCTTGAGAGTTCCCTTGACTATTTAGAAATATCTCACTTGAAAGTGTATTTAAAGCCAACATTGTAAAAATGATTGGCTCAATGTAAATTCTAGGTGGTACCTCACTTGGTTTTAATGTTAGCACTCTTCCAACAATATTAACGACTTAAAGTAGATGTTTGATTTCTTAATCATTTTTTTTCAGTCTCATACTTCTCTTTCAAGTGGTGGTATTTTGTATGACACATAGGAAGGAAGAGACTGATTAAAGTTGAGACTACTATGTACTACATTACAGCTATCCCATATTGCCACCTGCTTCACTGTTTGACAGCTACCTCAGGGCAGGTAAAATACACAGAAAATAAAATACAGAACAGGTAATTTTCCCCCTCCCATAATGCCCAATTCAAGACTAAAAAGCTACAGAAAACAGATGTTTAATACTTGGCCTCTCAGAATACCTAAGAGAATTACTTCTACAGTTAAGCAGTATTATTTTAGTATCTCAGTCTGATCCTGCAATGGCATTTAGGTGCATGTAGTGCAGACTGCTGTTCAAGGGGACTCTCTTACAGTTTTATCCCTTTCCTTCAAATGCCAGTGCCAGCACATTTGAACAGCACAACTTTGTCAATACCTCCTGATTCAGCTCATCATAGAGGTGAAAGACTGGCACTCTCAGCACAGAGGAGGCAGCACAAGTAGATAAGAGCATCCCTCTCCTTAAGTATCCCTCCCCACCTAGCTCAGCCTAAATCAATCATATGTAGAAAGATTTTTGAGTTGAGAAAAAGGGGTTTTAGAATGGCAGACGAAGTTCTGGGGCCTGCTGATAGGAGCAGGATTTTAGTTCTGTGTAAAAGACCAACAGTTAGCAAAACAAGTAAGATAAAAAGGTGTCAGGTCAGTTTGCTCATAAGAAAGGAATCTTAAGAGATAACTTTTCTCATAGCAAAAATGAACATCTGCTGAAGAGTGTCATCCAATTAAAGCTGTGATGAGTTTTATAGACACTGTGGTTCAACCTATGGGATGGAGCTATGGGTGGGAATAAGAAAGAGATATATTCAGTAATTAGAATTTAGAGCTTTGGCTTTTTACCTGTCTTTTTTCTCTCCATGGAGTTCTTGAATAAGACTGAGTGTGACACCTGTAAGCTGTGGCCTAGTTAATCTTTTCTTGCCCTCAAGATTTACTACGAACTCACACAATCATGCACTTACAACCATACACCTTAATCCATCTCCTTACAGAAAAGGGAAGTGTCAGCCATGCTGACAGACTTACACAACAGCATAAGCTAATTCTTCATCTTTAAAGTTCCTCACCTTTTACTGGGACTTCATTCCTAGGAAACAAATGGTTACAAATTACCCCAGCAGGTTCATAAAACACAACACGTACTCAAGAGAATCGATGAGTTTCCTGGGATCCACAGGAGGTGGGTAAACGACCTCCTCAATCAGCTTCCGATTGCAGTATGCATAGGCTGTGGACACGTGCATGAACACCTCCAGGTGCTTCATCTGCTGCGCCAGGAAGAGCAGCTGCTGGGTGGCAATCACGTTTAGCCGGACAGCATCTCTGGTGATTACACAGAAATGGCATCAGCAGAAAGCAAGGTAAAAAGCAAGCAAAAAGAAAGTCACTCCTAGATGCTTCAGTGATGGGTACATAAAGTATTCCTGAATACTCCACCCTACCCAAAAAAGCTGCATGGACACTGTCCTAACTTTCTGCTTAAAACAACATACCACCGTCCTAATTCAGAACATATTGCAATGTTCAGAATAATTTTCCTTTTACCCTGTTCTTGCCAACATCCTCATGCTCCATTACTAGAGTGGGAAAATCAGGAGACCTTTGATCTTCTCAATCTAAATCCCAATTCTATACGTTCCCTCAAATGTGAGGGAAATAATGCAACACGCCACTGAGCTGCCACAAGACGCATCTCTGAACTTCTGAATTCCAGTTGAGTTCGGTCAATAACTCAGAAGAGGGTTAATAAGTTGAAGATTGTCATCTTCTTGTAGGATAGCATGAGGCTCAATACAGGAAGGAAGGGAAGAAAAGGAAAATCACCAAGAACCACATTTTCATGCTCCAACTTTATTGTTGCTTATTAGAGTGTTTAAGGACACTGTAGAAGAGCAGGTGTATCTCTACAATTCTCACCAGATAACAGCTTGATGATCAACTACTATGATTATTTTATACTATTTAGATATTCCCTCCAGCCTGCAGAATTTTCTGTGGGCATCAGTTTTCTTGTACACAGTGTACTAATCAACCAAGTTTCAGGAGTACAGCTCAGTAACACTTTATCAAAGTCCTTGCAATAAAGTGCTTCATTAACAACAAAAAAAAATTGGTATCCCCCCAACAATCACTAAGTTCCAGACTGCTTTATCACATGTTATTACTAAAGGGAGTGACAGGAAAGGGGGAATACTATCCCAAAGCAATTAACATCAATGGAAACTAATTAGTTTGGGACTTTTTTTTGATATTGTTCTCACTGCCTCTTTCAACAAATCAAGGGAAGGAGTTCACAATCAGAACATGAGCACCACTTTCTTCACTCCTTGTTCTCCCCTTTCTCCCTGTGCATCTACTTCTCCCTGCTCCCCTCAAGACAAACTTCTATTCCTAATAAAGGACTTTTTAAAGACAGGGAGAAAAGCTGAGCAGTATTTAATCTCCTGTTTTTCTCATGGGGTAAGAAAGCAAGTGCTTGAACTTTCCCCACCCAATTTTTCTGGCAAAACTGTATCCTCTGAAATCCTGCATTCCCCTTCCAACAAGGAAGGCTAAAGGAATAGTTTGCGTTGCCCTTTGCAAACCAGGAAAAAGTTCTAACATTACTAGGGAGCACAGTGCATATAAATACCTATCCCTGAGAGCAGAGCAACACATGATGTTTGGAAAACTCAGAATAGCCAGATGCTCTCAGTCTCTTCAACAGCTTCTCTTCAAAAAGGCTTTGAAATCCAGACACAAAACCAAACAAACAAGCAAAAGAACCCCACAAACCACCCACCCTCTTCATCAAAAACTCAGGGGCTAATTTATTTAGTTTCTAAATGTTAATAGTGGATGTCTTTTTGCTTAAAGCTTTAAAAGTATGCACTTTTCCATGTTGAATAGTGACATTCTAACCTCTGGCAAAGCAGATCTAAATAATATGCTTCCACCTTCCAAAGAAGAGCAAAGAAAAATCCAACAGCTTAAGAAAAGTTTGGAGGACCTTATAAAAAACATCACGAATTTGCCCAAGCACAAAAATATCAGAGTGCATGAGGTACCTGGCAGGCTGAATATTTGCAAGGTTGTGCAGACCCCTACCTGTTTCACCTCCTCCATTGCTTTACTAGACCAGGGTAAACAGAATTTCAGACTCACCTTAGTGTTTCATTGAATCTGATTGTGGCAGCACAATGGAATACAATATTAATGCAGTCTATAAGTTTTTCCTTGATTGGTTCACTAAGATCCAGTTCAGGCTGTGTAAGTTCACTCATAACTACTATTATTTTTGCTTTGAAGTCTGGTTGCTCATCTCTCAACCTGTCAAAGAGCTGTCAAAAAACAACAAGACTAAACTCAGTGAAGATAAGAGGTAAATGTTTCACTTAAGTGAAGAAAAATCCCACATTTTCTGTCTAAACCTCCTTATTTCTCAAGATCATCAGTAAGTTAGAAAAGCACATTGGCAGTATCATAAGAACACGTTACTGACTTCTGATGAACATACTCAGGGAGGAAGTTGTGCACACTTTATCTCACACAGTGAAAGCAAGTATTGCATGTGCTGTATAGAAGGCAAGAGGACTTCAGTTTGCACTTAGTACTCATCCCAGTCCTTAAAACCAAATCCTGTCAGTATTAGATGAAAGGAGGAATGGTCTCTATTAGACACCAGAACTCTAAGAAATTTTAAGCAGCAGCCTAAATACTGGAATCTCTCTTTCAACAGATGGAAAGGGAACGGTCTGCCCACTTCCCAAGCTTGATAAAAGCTATTCAGATTTTTACAGACTTGCAGAAGCCATGCTGGATTATAGTTCTAGAAAACTTTCATCAAGATTTAAAAAGTTCCAGTGATTTATGAAATGCTGTCCTCAAATTATGCTAGTTTTGGAGAAATTCCAGATTATTAAAAACGGTAAACAAGAAATTGTTTCTCTGGCTAGTTAAAAAGAGGCAGACCATGTTAGAACATGGGATCAAATCTTATCAAATTGGTGTTTAACTATTCTCACTGAAAAAATCTCACCCATACTACACTCCATCATGTATTCCCTCCATAAATAACTGGACTCTAACCATGTGGCTTAACACACAGATCAAAATTCTTGCCTCATCTTATTTACACTCGTGAGTATTCAAGTTTTCCTGAGCAACACAGTACCGTGGGAATGAAACACTCTTGAAAGTTGTACCAAAGCAGACCCCTCTTCTTAATTGTACAGGAGCCAATATCTTAGCAACGGCTTCAACACCAGGCAACTAAATTGTATTAAAATCTCAGCAGCACATTCTTTTTTCCCCTTCAACCATGCAGTTCCACCAAATGCAAATAGTCAAAAGACGTTTCCTTATGGAAGGAACCTAATTAATTTTAAACTGTAAGTCACCTAAAGGTGCAGTTTCACAACACCTGGGGCAATACTAGTTTATACTGCTACCAAACAGACTGGTCCCTCCCTTAACTTCTTTTGCATTGCTCCTCCTGCACTGGCAACAGCAAGAGGCCCCATGGCTGCGTGAGCAGAGCAGCTGTGGGTCCAGCTCTTCTCCTGCAGATGTAGTTTCAGCCCAGCTATGGCTAGTGCAGCTCACCTGAAGCAGCACAGGTAATGGTACAGTAAGAACATGGGACACCTCCAGTTACTGAGGCTTTGCCTGGACCTCCCAGACATGAAGCTTCACCTCACAGGACAAAGGTTCCAAGACATCATTTAAAGCCTCTGCAATTCTTAGAGATACAGCAAACAGAGCTTATCTAAGGGCAGCAAACTTTTTGTCATTTTGAAAAATAAACCTGCTGTGTTTTCAGTTGGAATGACAGTGCCTGCCCCCAGGGGACTGAAGTAACTGCCTGTAAACCACATTAATGTGGTGATATGCATTATAACCAAAAAGCAGTCCCATAGATAAGCTCTTGAAGAGCCAGTTTGGTACTTTTCCTATGTCCATCACATCTGTTCTGCCCCTTTTCACATCCATAGTCATATATTGTTCCTACATACCTCACACTAGCACTGACATGAGTACAAAGCAGAACAAGGAACAGCTAGAGCACATGCAACACATATGGAAAATGAATAGATTAATTAGATTAAAAATTAATTAGATATCTGAAGTCCAAAGGAAGTAGAAACCTCAATATTGGCTATCTGTAGCCCAGTTTATTTCAGTTATCACATTCAACCCTTTAGATTTTAAACTCTTCAAGAAACAGAATCTTCAAACACCTCTAGAACACTTAATGAGTCCAATCAAATTGTAAAAAATTACAGGCAGGGCCTTTGCAACTGAACAGTTTAAGACAACAGATCCTATTAAAATTTTGATGGTCTTTTGTAGGAATCTTGATGACATTAATGCCACTTAAACTACAGACTTCTGATCTCATTTGTCTAACCATTTGCTGAAGACAGAACAAACACTTGGCCCTATCTACATCTCTGCACAGATGTGTAACACCACCCCTTTATGTTCTTACTGCTGGGACTCAGAGATAGGTCCACCACAAGCAGCAGCTCTGCTTATCAGAACTTGTGCTGTGAACCTGCTCCGACAGTAAGTGTTCACCAACACTGCATCACACTGTTACCTCAGCAGGAGCTGGCACAGACTACAAGCAGACTTGGACTCAAATTTAAAAGCCTTTACAATACACAGGTTTCCCAAAAGCTACAATGAGGATTAAGTCTTACTGAAGTTCAAGTCAGTCCCCATCCCCATTACCACTACTCCTCTCCTTGCCCAAACACTCCTTAAGTTTTCTTTGGGTAATAGTATATACAAAGAGTGGATTGAGAAATGTTCCCTTTCTCATCTCAGTTTAGTCTGGAGATCTTTTCTTTGTTTCAGGACAGTAGGAAACTGAGGGATTTATGTAAAGAACATATGACTGAATTTTAAGACAGAACCCCCCTGTAGCAGATTCTGTTGTATTCTGTAGCATTGCACAGGACTGCAAGCAGATGCTTTTGAGCAATGAGCTACAGTTTTGACATAGTTACAGAAAACAATTTGCTAATGACACAGCCATCCTTGTATCTGCTGTAATCCCAGCTAGTCAGAGTTGTAGAAATTCAACAACAACTTAGTCCTCCCAGCCTATGTGTATTCATAATTTGCTACTGATTCCCTTTTAGGACCTTCTAAGCACAGTTTGTACAGATTAAGTTGCACCTCAACATATTTCCTAAGCCTGAAAAGTCAAACTGCCGACTCCCATGTTCCACAAGAGAAAAACCTGGATAGAAATAAACAAACTCTGCTTTAGCAAAGTTCATGCTAGAAATCTCTCCTCTTTCTGTTAATCTTTCTCATCATGAACAGGATACCCTGGAGCAGAAAGATGGGCAACACTGATGGATGGTTCTGCATGTAGTAAGAATGTCCAGCCTAGCTCACCAGAATATTCATGTAATGAGTCTTTGCAGGAGCAACGTATTTGACCCAGACTGCACAGAAAATCATTTAGATAGCCACTTTAATAATTCCACAGCACAGAATTTCAGTGCCTTTCTAGTTGTCACAGGTTGACTTACAGAAATCCATAACAGAATCTAAAGACAAATATTTCTGTTCCATTTACAAATGTAGGTTCCTGTTCAGATCATGTATTCTTGCTTACTGGTAGATCCAACACCACATGCCACAAAACAAAAAGTACTAAGTCTCATCTTACAGAAAAGAAAAGAAGGCACGAGAAGAAAAAGGGTCTCAATTCTATCCTAAAACTCCCAGTCCACTGCCTCTTGTACTTCATATTTTCTTAACAAGCTGTAACACAGGTTTTTACTTCTCAATTCTGCATCACAGCTGAACATCCTTCTCCTGAATTAAATACAGGATAATTTTCAACTACTGGCTTTGCTAGAGACCAAGAGCTTGAAGAGCAGCTACAGAAGTACTGCCAGGTCTTGGATTTTGTATTTCTGTTAGAACAAAAAAAACCACTTAACAGTAATAGTTTGCTTTAGACAAACTGCAGCTGTTCTCAGAATGAAATGGGAACATTATAATGAAGGACAAAAACGTACTTTGTGAGCATATGACACATACCTTACAGCTGGTAATTTCGTCTATTCGTGCTTCAGGTGTCTGCCCTGCTTTGTTTCTTACCAGTACATACACTGCTTTCACTTTGGGACAGGATCTGAGCAGCTTTTCCAGAAGCACTTTTCCCATGAAGCCTGTAGCTCCTGTCAGGAGGACATTCTTTCCTTCATAGTATTCAGGAATGGAAACCATTATGACCTTTACAAAAATTAAAAACAAAAGAACGTTAAAGAACTTAAAGGAGTTCAGGTTTGCAGAAGATACAAATAAAGAGCAAAGATGTAACCACTCAATCTCGCACCAGAAAGAAATGCTTAGCAGACTTTTTCTTTACCTATAACCAGCACTAAAAGTTGTCTTTTTTCATCACATTCCAAAATACTCCCATAGAGTCACTACAGTCATCCCAGACCAACTTGTAAACTGCTCCTGTTAACAATGTTTTAAGGAATGAGACACTCATTCAGTCAGGGAAATGGCTAAACTCAGTCTATTTTTACCTCTATGTGCAGGGTCCTGTACCACTCCAAGTGGCTGTTCCATGTAAATTAAAGGTCATATCATTAAAAGGCAATCACAAGTAGATACTTCAAATATGATGACAGAAGACAGGGAGGGACATCTGACATCTCAACTGCTGGCCCTGGAATTTTGACTGTGTCAGCACAGCCCCTTGCCAGTGTTAGGCTGAGCCTTACTACAAAACTATACTAGGCCAGAGAGAAGGTTGGTATGAAACCTGGAGGTTTTATATTGATTACAAAACCCACAGATAGTTTTCACTTGTTCATCAGTTAAGTGTTTTGCTTTTTTGTCCCTAAATAAGTCATTAGAATTCTCATGCAAATCAAGACTTGAGTTAGCCACAAATACACCTCCTAATAAAATGAAGGCAAAGGATTATTACTTAAATCCAGCATAAAGTTCCAAAGTGTTACAAGTTTTGCTTCAATTAGGAAGTTAACTATAAGAATTATGATTTCTTTCCTATCCCTTAATCAACCACTTGAAAATTATGTCTAAATCCAGATAATAGAAACTGAAACACTTTCTAAGGACAAATATACTGCTATTTCTCACAATAACATGGTCTTTGGACCATCACCTTTGGGACTCAATGTGTGTCATTCCTTTAAGTCCAATTTACCAACATCTTTACAGCAACCCCTAAACCAGCTCAGGAGAAGACTGTAGCATATGGATACAACTCCACCATGTTTTACCAACCTTTCTAATTAGACTTATAAAAATACTAAGCTGACATAGTGAGTGTCTAATTACAGTTCTCCTCTATAGCAGTTCCACAAACCATTATGACCAAAACACTACCAAAAGGCACAGATTCCATAAAACCATTATACTAAAACAACCAGCAAAAATGAGTCTCTTGAAGCACAGATGGAGCACTTCTTAAGCAAATAAGAATTACAACACTGAATACCTAAACAGGACGAGAGCCCTCCTTCACCTACCACTCGAGAATAAAGGTGCAAGTTCTAAATACACTCAGTTCTTTTGAAACAGCAGGTTACTGCAAACAGGGACTTATCAGGGAATACACAGATGTATGTTAGGAGTGAACAACAGGCTTAATTTGTTCTGTTTTCCTGAAAAGTAAGTAAATATTTTTGGAACACCTGTCTACATGTAAGGAATCTGTCATATAAAGCCACTGTGCTCTGCTTTTCATGTGCTCGTATCATGACAGTCTCCAAACAAGTTCTAAATAACTTTCTAAAAATGAGTTACTACCTGCAGAAGTCCTGGTTTCCTGAGCGTGAATACAAAGTCTCTAAGTCCCAATGTTATTTTGACCCCCTTCTTTGACAAGGTTCCTAGTGAAGCTTTAATAAGTGACAGGGGGACACAATAGCAAGGTTAGAGCGGAACAGGCACTGCTTTTTCCGCTGGCCACAGTGCAACATCCAAAATTGTTTCCTTGAAGGTTGCTGAGATGAAAGGGGTGGATGAAGGGAGAAAGCTATTTATATAAACCACTTCTGCCACACAGTTAAGGGATTTTAATGCAAATCTGAAAGCACACCTCCTGCCACAAGCATGGAGAGCAAGACACAGCAGGCTTATGAGTCATTCCTTCCTGTTCAGGGTAAGATACAGCCCTGCTCTATTCACCACAGCTCTTGAAGCCACTATTAATGCTCTCCACTATTCAAGTATGTCGTCCTCATAATTTATATTTTCCTGGTCTTTGTGTACACCATTGAACTCCACTTCCTCCTAAAAATCTGCATAACTGCTCCCACATACAGGGTAAGATTTTGGAGGAGAAAACTCATGCAATCGTTACTGCAGCAATTTTGTCACCAAGATTCATTTTATTATAGTTCCTCATAATCTTCCCACTAATTTACCTAACTAGCCACAATAAGTATTTTTTACAGCTTAAGACTCCATGACAGTATCAAATACCATCCATTCACCTGCCCCTCCTCAAAGGAAGGTTTAATCCCACTTCTGCCACACTGCCATATCCTCAGTGTGCAAACTGCTCCCATGGGCAGCCACTCTTTAGCCACACACACAGGAACCTTCCCACAACACCCAGCACATGGGCTATGGCCCAACATCTGCCTCTAAGAGCTAAACAATGAAAAGTAATGCTGCCAGGGCAAATATCTGTGTTGTTACAGCCCACCTTTTGAGGTAACTGAAAAGTCTGACAATATCCAGGGTCATATGATGTAAAGAACCCAGAATAGAATAGATCAGAAAGTTTCCTGTCTCAGTTATTTCTGACCATACTCCTTTGAGTTTGAGGCTGATGTCAGATCAAAAGTCATTATATTATTCCCCTGAAACTCTTGCAGAATACCAGACCTACAAAACTCTGAGAACCTGAGCTATGATGAAGTGTAATGATGAAATGGGTTCAGCTAAAAACCACAAGCATCTACAAATGCTCACAACATTCACACTTGAGAGGGAGCATCACCTGTATATTTGCAGGCTAATATTCTATCTTTTTGTTGTAAGAACTGAGAAATGTTTCCTTTGAGAAACTCTCAACTCCCTTTCCCTTTATCCTGTTCTCTGACAACTGGAATATGGTAGACTTAATTCACAGCCATTTTCCACATTGAGCTTGTCTTCTATTTCCATTCCTCTAGAAGATTCCAGCTAGAAAACAGAATTGGTGACCTTTTCCAGAAGTACACATTGCTGCCAATGTTACAGCAATAAACAGTGGGATTGTGAGGGAACTGCCTAGAAGCACTAAATTGGAATTAAGGTTAAATACTAGGTGTGAACAATCAAAGTCTGAAACCAGCAGCCTCTGCTTTGCTCTATTAGAAAGAAAGGTTATCTCAACGCCAGGGAAAGGAAAGAATGTTCCCATTCTCCACCTACCTTTCCCTGCCTTCTCCAAGAATGCACCTCCACATGCCAGTCAGCATAGCATTGCTGGCAACTCCTCATTTCAAACTCAGAAGGGACTTACTCCCTCAGATGGAGTATATTTATTACCTGCTATACCTTTTAAAGTTCTTTATGGCAACAAATTGCTGGAGAACTATAGCATAATTCTGTTATTAAATAAAACAGTTAAAAAACACACGTAGTTCCCATTGGAAATTTAGTTTGGCCTCTAACACATTAACAAGCTGGTGTAGATGCTGAAAAAAACACCTATCTTGCAAGACAACACAGCAAACCCAAATTTAACATTTTAAGGTTGTTAAGTGTCAGCAATCATCTCATCCATTTTTGAGTACAACTTGTTTTAGGCTTACAATAGTTGAATTATAGCTGTTAACCAGAAATACATATTGTCACCAGTTATCCAACCACCTGTTAACAGCTCCCTCTTCAAACACAGACACACAACTCCTATCAAACACAAAATTGGAATATCTAAATCCCTGTACCACAGATGCTTCTTTGACCTAATAAGTCAAGAAAAGAAGAAATCTCTGAAAGGATTAATAAGAGATCTGTATAAGATTCTTGCTCTAGAACAGAAATGAGCAAAATTACCAGATGACTCTTAGGTATAAACAGCGTTTGGTACATGGGACTTACGTTAAGCTGCTACAGAGCACCTGCTGCCAGGATACCTCTGAATTCACAGGCTCAGGGCTCACCCCACAGGGACACTTTGAAGACAGGCTGATGTGAAGGGTGCTGTCCTCTGATAAACCAAGAGCTCCTAAGCACTTCAGCAAAAAAATGAAGGGGAAAAAAAAGAAAACCAAACGAACACTCCAGGAATCCTGGCCAACATTCCCCATCTTGTAAAAAATCCTTGTGTCCAGGGCTGAGCAAGTGCTATTATGGAGCAAACAACAGCAGCTCTGTTTGCCTCCAGAGCTACTGCAGCAATATTTAACTCACGGCTTCAGAGGGCTCTGACTCTCAAAACAAGGACAATTCTGTTTTTAACAGGAAAATGATCAATTTGCAGATTTGTCCAAACACAGATCAAGATGCTTAAAGATGTGCTTTCCAAGTGCCAGGAAGGCCTGCTGCAGTCCCACTGAATGTTTAAATGCTAAATCGAGCAACCAGAGAGACTGTGGATGTGCCCTTGTTAGAGATTAAATGGTCTGTCTTCTACTTTATCACTGACAAACATTAGGTGAACAACTCGCTCCCTCCAAATTCAATCCTATCAAGATTATTACTCACAGGAAATAGAAAATGTTCATTACCCAACTTCTCAAACATCAGCAACGAGCCACAAAGTTCTGCAGAAATACAGCCCAACAAACAACCTCCCCCTTCCCTCTGACAGCTTGAATGCAGTACTAGCAACAGGACAGTGGAAAAAGGTCTAAAATAAGGTGGCAGAAGCATTTAGCTTATGTATATTCAGAAGACAAAATCCATCTAGACATCAAATCTGAATTACTTTTAAACACCACACACACACACCAGTGCATTCACACCAGACAAAAATCATTACAGAAGTTCATCACATAGAGCTCCAATAACACTACAGCAAACAAAAAAAAAATCTAGAAACTGGAGATACTGGAGAGATTCAGACAACAAAGGAAGTAATATTTAACTCATCTAAACAAGGTTACTGCCAGAAAGACAAGTCTGGGTCATGTCATATAATGTCTCATTTCATTTGGTTTCTTGTTTCCACAAAAGTAAATCAATAAGTGCTATCAGCAGACTGTCCACATTTTCTACCACCACAAGGGCCAATGACGTGCCCTATCTTCCCAATACCTGTCCAACATATCACCAAAGGACCACAGTCTGTTTGTCTCTGTGGTCCAAGGTTACATCCACTGGGAAATCTTATCGGTGAAAGATACTACTTTAAAAGGTGAGCAGAGACTGAAATGATGAAACTGAGTATTTCCCGTTGTAAACTGCTTTTGGTGCAAGTTAACCTTAAAGCATAACTATTTCAAACTTCACAATCACGTGGAAGGCTTGGGATTCTTCCCACAACTAGTAGAAAGACAAACCTTATCAATGACTTAGACTTAAACATTTTTATCTACACTCTGCAAGGTCACTTTCTTTACTAGCTGGAAGCCACAGTCCTTTGCAGGACAAACGTGCCAAGGAAATTTAACACACCTCCAGGAGCTGGAAAAGACGTTTGGAAGCCAATTAGAAAAACTAACTTTTGAAGAACTATCAAAATGGGTTCACTAATTCAGTATCAGGAAGCCAGTCTTTGGCTTACACCTGACAGAATCCAGACTTAAACATCTCACTACACACTTTCCAGACAACATGGGTGGATTCAGGGTAATACTAAGATCTCTACAAACAAGTGAAACACAACAAAACTAACTCAATCTGGAAGAATTTACCTACGTAATCACAACTGCAGTAGAAATCCCACCAGAAAACCCGAAGCTGTATGTAGGTTATGGCAAACTTGTGGCTGACACTGAAGAGAGTTTGTGAAGAATGACAAGGCATTTCAAGGTACTTGAACACCTTCAAGACTGAAGGCTATAAAAGACTTGCCTACTACCAAGGAAGAGATTTGTCCACTTTAAATCATTTATCTAATGAAACACAATACCAGTTAGAGGAGTCAAAATAGTTAGGTCAAAGTTTACATAACCAAGTATATAGTCCTATATTCAAAAATAAAGTAGACCTGCTCTTCAAAAACAATTCTCCTGACTATTCTTGACCACACAAGTGTGCTAGATAGTGAAAGTTTGTCCTAGAGTGATGCTCCTCATGTTACATTCCTCCTGATATATTACTACCTCTGGCAGTATATGCATTCAAGGTAAGGAGCTTTATTAAATTGATTTAGGCAAGACTTATGTGATCTATTTAACAGCATTATAGCATATTAATATCAAAATTCAGACTGATACCAGACATGTAAGAAGTTCTGTCACTTTCTTTTAGTTACAATGACAAAACCCAAGTACAGTAGTCACTCAATTGCTTTGAGAAGATGGTGAATTTGGACCAGATGATTATGAAATTACTTCTTAGTAAGTAACCAGTTCACAAAGTACATACTAGGGAAGTTCCTTGCTTTGCTGTAACCACAGTTCTTTTACAGTAAGTGCCTCCTCTGAAAATAAATTGAAACAAAGCAAAAGGTTTTTCCTATCCCTTTATAATTAAGTTATAAGTTGATGTTTTTCTAAATTGTTCACTGTTTGAGCTTAGTCATCAAGCACATATTGAAGAAAAAAAAATCTCTTTTGGTATAATTAACCTCATTTCTCCAAACTGCACAGAAGGCACAGATCAGTTCAGAAATTAGGGAAAGCACACACCACATAAGAACATTTACTACACTCCATCTCCATGTGAAAACATGTTTAACACATATGCAGAGAGATTTCAAGTTCTAGGAAAGCAAGAGGCAGGCAGATTCAAGATTTGCTGAATAGAAGCTTAGTTCCAGATAATTTTATCTAATTTAATTAGAAATCTGCATCAGAAATCTCACTTGCACTTTTGGTTATGAAAGGATTACAAGATAAAGCCTCCCTGTTTATCAGGGTAGTTGCATAAATCATGGCTCTTACTTTACATAAATCATTACCCTGAAGTTAACCCTGAAAGGAGAACAGAGCCTGCCTGAAGGATCTGCCTCCAACATAATGAACAGAGCAACACTCACAGCTGACTACATCACTCAACTCTCATTCACTGCATTAGCAGAGCATGCCAAAGGCATCAGTTTAGTCTTCATATCATTATGCTGATATCCAGCTCTGGGTATCTTTAGGAAAAGCCTCAGCAGCAGCAGCAGAACTTTGCTCCAGTTGCTCCTGTGAAACCATCGTTTTGCTGGGAGGGGAAAGCCAAAAACCCCCTGGAAGGGGGCAGGGGCACAAACACCACCCAAGCAGCTCATTAGTTTGTCAAGCTTCAGTGTTAAGAGATGAATCTTGGTAATTAAAATGCAGATACACCTTTCCTCATATTGATCAGACAGGGCAAAGATAACTATACAAAAACTGCACCTACAATTACATTCTGTTCAAAGTTATTATTAACAAAGCAATTACAATCAGAATACTTCATCAAGAACAAAAAGCCCAACTCTCCTTCCTCTCCTGTTTTAAATTACATATTACCGAGTTAGAAGGCTTGAATCACATTTTACAATAGACATTCCAGAATTAATTTGAAGACATAGTAATCAACACTTTCAGACTCCTTCCACACTTTCCCACACCTTTTACAGTTAAAAAACAAAAATAAACCCCACAAACCCAACAAGATCCACTGAAGACTTTCAGGTAGTTTAAGGAAGATCTATGGGACACACAGACACACATATAAAACGTGACACTCCCTCAAATGCATTATTTGACAGACACATATGAATGTTTAGCATTCAATCATCAACTGTACTTCTGTAGGAAAATCCTCAAATGCCCTTGATCATATTTCACCAAATCCCAACTTCCAGGAAAGGACACCCATAGTAAGGACACTCACAGCAGGTGAGCTGATGCTTGAACAGCTGTAAAAAGAGTTCAGATCTTAGAACTCTTCATTAAAATCACAGCCAAGTCCTCCATAACCAACTGAGACCTCAATTCCTTCACGTTGAGGTGAGCCATTTCAATTTCCTTCACGCAAAACCACAATATAACATTGTAACATGGTGCAACTCAATGCCTTTCCAAAGCAAGTCAATACAGATAAATAACTAATATATCTGACAACTGCTCTACGAAGTTGTATTTGAAGCCTGATCACCTTTTAAAGAACAAAACCACACCAGTTTACGTTTCCGGTTGTTTCCAATACAAGCAGAACAAACGCCTACTAAAAGAGAGAAGCCCATTTTCACCATTTTCTTATGTCTGAAAACAGCTTAAACACATAGTTATGTAGAAAGCTGTACCAGCACATCGCATACCTGTCCTCCCAACAGGACAAAAGTGCCCGCAGATCAAACAGGATGCACGAAGCCTCCCTATTCCTCCAAACAGAGCTATTTCCTCCGCTCTGGCAGATACTGATCATGTAGGTGCTGATGGCTCCGATCTTAACTCCTGTTTACGCTAATGGATGTTTTCTTTGGATCTGTCAACTACACCTATTGCACAAGAAACTACAAGTTTGCAAACGTCAAGCTGAACAATGACATGAAAAGGTTGGCGTGATGTAGTGAATACACAGCTACCGACACCAAGGGGCAGATCAGCAACCTCTGCTGAGCACAGGCTTTCTAACCGCACCCAAAGGAACAGAGGTGACAGGGCACATCAGTGAAGCCACCAGTGTTCGAGAAAGTTTGGAGAAATCTTAACAGGTGCAAGGAAGAACAGTTTTATTAACAGGGCCTCACTATAAACCCTTGGCTGGAGACACTCGGAATTAAAAAAAAAAAAAGGCAAATAGGAATACCTAGTCTATTCAGAGAGAGAGTGTTTGTTAGGACAGTTCACAGCTTCCAAATTTTGCAAGTGTTGAGGCTAAACAAAGCAGAGCTGGAGACCGTATTACTGCAAGGCTTAGATGTGGCAACTGAGAGAAACACTAGGGATGCCCACGATGGTACTGACCATGCCCAGACACTAAATGTTTCCGTAACACAAGTCCTCCACCTACACCCAAAGTACCAAACTAACCAAGTGCAATTTCTGGTGATATTGGCTCTTTTTCGGAGTTTTTCTTTTGCTACCCAGCAGCTCTGCTTCCTGCAGACAAGTAACAGGCAAACTGTACTGAACACAGACACTCAAACACTGAAAACTTTGTGACAAACCAAACATGCACACAAGCCACACACAATTTCTGGCTGGAGAAGCCAACCAAGCCTGCAATCGCTACGACGATACAGCCATGTCTTCAGCGACATCCAGGACCTTCTCAGGCACCCTCCTCAACTTTCCAAATGGCTGTACAACCATTTCAGTTTGTTATACATCCCGCCCCAGCTCTGCAAGCACAGAGCTTGGGAGGAACTGGGAGTTCCCCCAAGACCCGGAACTCAAAAACAGGAAGAAGACGGAGGACCCTTTGCTCTGTGGTGGTAGGAAAGAGAATCAGCTTGGCCTGACAGGAGCTAAGAGGTTCTGTGGATGGACTGATTCCCCACTTGAAGGAGAAATGTTAGTACATCTAGGACATCTATTACACCAAAGATGACTCTCCTAGGCAGAGCCATGGCACACTGTCAGGAGTCGCACTATAGAACTGACACTTAAAGACGCTCTGCTCACATCTGGCTAGTAGACACCCTGGACGTTTTCAAAATGGGGAGAAAACCTTTGCTACTACAAAAGTTACAGTTTTGCTTCAATGTCAGATTTTATTGAGAGGTATCAGCTTCTAAGAATGATTAAGACATCAACAGAATGGGTTATTTAGTAACTCTAAGGAGGAAACACATTTATCATGTCCAAAACCTATACCCACACTTAATTTAAAGCATCGGCCGCACTGTGCTCTTGCTGTTAAAATTGGGCCTAGTAAAGGTACATTATATCTAAAGTCAAGCATAAGGAAGAAAAATAAAGACTAAGTACTTACAGGAAAAAGTTACGGATCTAGATTTGTGTATCACTTTACAGTTCTGCAAAGAGCTAGGCAAAAAAAAGAAAAACCACAAGAATATAACCTGCAATGTTAATCTTTCCTATCCAGATACAGGAGGCTTTGGGTGCAAAAACAGCCAAATTTTAAGCCATCTATATTTGAGTGGGGGGTCAAAAAACGGGATAGAAAAGCTGAAGAGTAAAGAAACAGATATCCAATACATAATCTCCAAACAGAGTTATCTCAGTTAAGAAGCACAGACGCGGTACACAAACTGGGGAAGTTGGGGGCTCAAGAAACTCTAGCCTGCCACATTACAGACGGATGTCACAGATAGTTAAACTCCTACACGCTCCATTTCTTGCTTAATTATTACGGAGACAGCTACTAAAATATAAAGAAAGTTTCAGTTGCCAGAGCCATGAAGTAGGTTAGATTAAATTAAAGGCTTCTATTTTCATGGGATTCGAGCTGGTTTCAATTACAAGCTCGCTACCAACCAGCGTTATCTGCGATTAACCACACTCTGAACTTCACACAGGAAAGTCTTTCACGCGGCTCCCGCCCTACGAGGGCTCCGAGCCGGGGGTGCTGCGCATCCCAAGCCTCCGGATGCGGCTGAACCGCCGGACCGGGGTTGCGGGCACGGCCCGCTCCGCTTCTCTCCCACACACACTGGTTCTTCCAAGCGGGAGGGGAGCCCGCGGCCCTTCCCCGTGCGGCCGTTCTGTGCAGCGGCCCCCCCGAGAGCCGGGTCGGGGCCGCTCCGCAGGCAGGGCCGGGGCGCCGCGCCCGCCGCAGGCCCGCCCAGCGCAGGGGAACGGAGCGGCGGCACCCCCGGCCCGGGCCCTGCGCGGGCGGACCGCGGGCTCTGGACCTCGCCCACGCTCCCGCGTTCCGCTGAGCATCGATCCGGGCACGGAGCTCCCGCGGCCCGGCCACCACCACGCCATCCCTCCCACTCTCCCGGAAACGCGCGACCGCTCCCCACCCCGCGCCCCCCTTGCGGCCCGCGGGATGAGATGGGACGGGATGGAATGTGCTGGGGCGGCCGCGCGCCGGCTCGGCCAGAGTGTCGGTACCTGCTACGGGCGGAGCGGCCGCGCCCCGGCTGGTGCGTGCCCGGCCCGGCTGGTCCCGCACGGCGCCCCGCGGGTCCCGCACGGCGGCCCCGGCCCGGCCCGCCCGCTCCCGTTGGCCGCCGCGCGCGCGACACCCGCGCTCCCATTGGTCGCTCAGCCCGCCGCTCGCGGCACGACGGCGGCGCGGATTGGTGGGAGCCCCGCAAGCCCCGCCCCTACATCGCCCCTACATCCCCCCTCCGCCGCCGGGCCCTGAGGGTACAGCGGCCGCCGCGCCGCTCCCGGAGCCACGCTGAGGCACCGCAAAGCAGCACCGCAAACCAGCCCCGCGCCAGGGCAGCCCGAGCTCAGACACCGCAAACCGGCACCGCAAACCAGCCCCGCGCCAGGGCAGGGCAGCCCGAGCTCAGACACGGCAAAACAGCCCCGCGCTAGGGCAGCCCGAGCTCAGACACCACAAACCGGCACCGCAAACCAGCCCCGCGCCAGGGCAGGGCAGCCCGAGCTGAGACACCGCAAAGCAGCCCCGTGCAGGGCAGCCCGAGCTCAGACACCTCAAAGCAGCCCGAGCGGCCAGACCCGGCTGAGGCCGTGGGAAGCACCAGCGACGTCCGTAACGGCGAGGGCAGAGGTGCCGGTTCGTACCCCACAGAACTCGGACGATCCCGGAGCCAAAGGCCGCGGGGAGAGTCCCGAGCAGCCCCACATGTGCGTGTCACCGCATCCCGGAGCTGTCAGCGCTGCGAGACGCCCTTAAGATCATCCCCCGGCACCGCCACTGTAACCCCTAAACCACCGAACCAGATGTCGATACCACCAGGTTATTATTGATGGGCATCGTATCTGCGTGCAAATAATAATTGCGCTCCACTTGCCTCACCGTTTGTTGCCACAGAGTGTGCAGAGCAACGTGATGCTGCTGTGCCACCGTGCCATGCCCCGCCACCATATGCCTTCGGTTTCACAACTGAGTGTTGCACAGATGGACACGCATCACCTCCAAAAAAAAAAAAAAAGGGCATTCAGAAGTTAGGAAACACCCTATAAAAGCTTGTGGAACCCGTATTAATTCAGATTACTGTACATATAAGTTATTATATGGGAATTGTTGTAAGCACAGTCTTTGCTTGTGCAAGTGCGTGTTGTTTTTTCCAAATGGATCCTGCCTGATCCAGGCCATGAGAATGGGAGCCCTGTTCAAATAATCCACAGCAACTCAATAATTACTTCACACTTATTTTTAGATGTGTATTCTCATTACTTATCTACTCCATACTAGTTAAATCTGGTACCTAAGTACTTGACAGAGTACTTGGAATCACATCACCGTAAGCTCTTCATCATAACTGTTTAGTGGACAGTTTTTCACAGACTATTCCTTGGAAAACACCTGCTCATTGAAGCAGAGACATTATGCAGTCATCAGCCATATAGGAAGACCAACTGAGGCAGTGCAAAGATTTGAGTCCAAATCTCCCAGATTCCTACTGAAAGGTTTTACTACTTTGTTGTACACTATTACACACCAAGATTTCCTTTTTTGTTCTAATGAACTCCTGACAGAGGGTAGGCAGTCCTACTGAGCACAGGGATAAGGCTTTTCCATTTCAGATTTCCCAGTATGGAAAAGTCCATTGCAGCAGAGAGATGCAGATGCAGAATGCAGTCACTGCACATGAGCTCTGAAAAAAATTTATTTTTAAAAAACCTCTAGCTGGTATATGCAAATTAAAGTTTCTCAGATCATTACAGCAGTTAAATTTAGGTGTATTTTTCAGCAGCCACTTAGTAAAATGTGTCTGTGACACTAAATGGAAGTCACAGGGAAGATCCCAGCAATATTTCAGTGTGGGCACAGCAGTGTAGTTTGTCCAGTCTCATTTTTGAGAACAGCTAAAAAATGGTGGGACTTTAAACTTTGTCTATAATAGATACTGTATCCTCTGGTCATTGTCATAGTTAGTTAATGATAAGCTGTAATGCTGAGAGTGATGCCTTCAGTATAAATGGCCATTTCTAATAACAATTAAGCAATTTTGGTATCAGAATTTTAAATCAAATTTCCTTGCAGAATAGGGGTAAAACATAAGTTATCAAGCATGTTCTGTGTATCTAATCCGTGTGGTCTCTATCTGAGTGTTAAAGTACAGCATGAAAGTCCCAGATTTTCTTAATTTTTGTGGGTTCTATGACCTCCATACCTCTGATGAAAAGATCACCAAGCCATCATCACATGTTAAATACATGCAACACCAGAAACTGATTTAATGGCAACAGAGCAACATATGACAAAATTATTTCAGATGCCATCAGAACACAAAATAGTGTTCCAACATGCTGTCATTGGTCTGTGTGGATTATGGGTGCGGTTTACAGCCCTGTTCAGTGAGCTCAAAACACCAGCATGCTGCAATGTGCTTTTATCTGTCCAGATCGCTCTCATAGTGCACTAGGACAAAATGTCTTGCTAAAGCAGAGTGCCACCACAATGATACAGCAGGAGTGCACAGCACTGTAAAACTTGTTCAGGACCTCAAGAAACTCAGAAATTGTGGGAATACTGTGAAAGATAATGATCTGATTTTTTTTAAAGTCACAATTAATTTATCCCTCCTAAATTATTAACATCAGGAAAACATCATAGTGACATAGTATCATGATGCTTTTGCATTTTAATGTAGTAACATATGGTTGCTTCTCAAAGAACATACCAAGCTGGTTATTTGAGGTAGCATTGTGAATTTTTCATCACAGGAAAGAGAAGATACCAACAAAAATGTGGCCTAATTGGATTATCAAAAAAATCCAATGAACCAAAACCCAAAGCCACAATATAGTGCATTAGCTAATATTAAAAAAAAGTATATGAAACTCTATTACTCAGAACAAAGAGGTAGTGCAACACAAAGTTGTAGAATTCTATAGGTAAGTAACTGCAAGTACTTGCAGGGCTAAATCTTGGTTTGTTATCCATGAGAATACAAAACAAATACTTACATGTTCACTATTGGGAAAGAAAAATCCAGTCCATATCTTTAAGCTGTTCCGCGTTTCTAAGCAATATTCGAAAGTTATTTCATTCACAGGAACCTTCCAGAGGTTTCTAGATTGCTTCATTACATCTCTCCAATTCTAAGCAGGGCAAGCAGTTGTAACAACTTTCCACCTTTTACTGACCAACTCATGGAGATCTTTAGTTTTTGCATCCACTGCCTGGACTAAGTTCCCCAAGTGTCTCTGCTTTGGAGACTGAAACAGGTGGCACTGGCAGAAGTGTGAGAGGACAAGTGCCAGATCAAAAGCATGAAGTATCACTAGAAATTCAGCCACGCTACAGGAGCCCAGCGTTCCTACAGAAACTTTGTTTCTCTATGCATAACTTCATCACTGTGTACCTATATATACACACTATACCTATGTATACACTACATACCTCAAAAACAGAACTGTTTTTATGCAAATGATACTCGTGTTTCTTTGTTTCAGTCAGCTGCAACGCATTAGGAAGGGTACAGTGTTCTGCACCAACCAAGGCATGTATTTCCTGTGGTCTGGCTGCTTGGGAAGGCTTTGCAGATGCTCACTTTGATTTCTTGATAAATGCAACCCATTTAATTAACAGATTAGTCAAGGGAAATGTCACTTTCTGTGTTGCCAGAAGAAAGGTCACAGGCAGTTTCTGTTCGCCAAACTTGGGCTCTCGTAATAATTAATTTGTGCTCGTGCTGATGGGAGTTGACAGCCATATCGAAAGAAGGTGTTTATAAAGAATGTTTGTGATGTAATGAGCACTAACAGCTCTTGTCCTCAAGCTACAGTGCATCCAGACACAGTAATATAGGCTGGAATTTGCAGACTTACTGCTCTACAGGACAGGTGTGAAAGATACAGTTCTACAGAAGCTCAGAACCAGCCTTTGTATGAGCAGTAACTAATATAGTTAAAGCTTATTTGTTTTCTATTTTGAGGTGCTATGGTTCAAAGAAAAAGGTCTGATCAAAACTAGTTAAACCAGTTTCGGAAAAGTTCAGGAACTTATTTTTAGCTGCGTATTGAAGATAGTTAGTATATTTTAAAATATTTTTGGAACCAAAACAGAGCAATAACCTCAGGAGAGGAAACTTATGATTTTGCTCTCCAAAAAGCTGATACAAATTTTTGTCAAGTGACTCTTTTATCTTTATTAAGGAGTTAATTTATTGAGCATACTTACTTAGTGATCTGTGTGGTGTTTAAATTCACTCCAGAATATATTTAAGCATATCAGCATACAGAGAGGATGGGTTATAAATATATTTTTTGCAATTGAATGCATTCTGCTGCCTTTTTTATGTTTCCCTTCTGATTTGCTAATTCTTTGGGGTTTTTGGGAGCAACTGTTAGGATTACAGCGTGTATTCAGTAAAGATTACTAAATCACAGAATGGAATGGAGATTGTCCAATCCACCATCCCTGCTCAAAGCAGGGCCACCTAGGGCAGGTTCATCAAGGCTGTGTCCAGCCAGGCTTGAGCATCCAAGGACAGAAACTCTACTCTGGGCAACCTGTGACAGTGTCTGACCTCCTTCACTATAATAACAAGTTTGTTTCTTTTGTTTAAATGGAAACCCTGTATTTTTCTTTGTAGCCTCTTATCCAATCACAGGACACTACTGAGAAAAGTCTGACTTTGTTTTCCCCTGCCCAGGTACTTATCCACATGGACAAGATCCCACTGAGCCTTCTCTTCTCCAGGCTGAACAGCCCCACCACTCTCAGCCCGTCCCTGCACGGCAGATGCTGCAGACACTTGATCAGTTCCATGGCTCTTTAATAGACTCAGTCCAGTGTGTCCCAGCCTTTCTTGTACAGTGAGCCCAGAAACACCTCACTGGTGCAGAGCAGAGGGGGAGGATCAGCTCCCTCAACCTGCTGGCAATGCTCTTTCTGCCTTAGTCCAGGAAGCTGTTGGCCTTCTCTCCATGAGGGCACACTGCTGGCTCACAGTCAATGTGCTGACCACCCGGACCCCCAGGGCCTTTTCCACCATGTTACTTTCCACCTGCCCCGTCCCTAGTCTGTACTGGTGCATTGGGTTTTTCCTCCCCAGTGGAGGGCTTTGAGTTTCTCTTTGTTGAAATTTGTTAAGGTTCCTGTTGGCTGATTGTTATCTTTTCCTGCATGACTACACACACAAACATTGCTTTTCCTTTTGCGTTCTTGCCGCGTCACTTAAAAGCAGCAGAAATGCCCATCATGAGATTTACATTAGAAACTTCATTTCATACCCCTTATTTTGGAAAAAAAAAACTAGTTAAAACATCTCTTAACTGTACTGGCTACTGTGCCAAGTCCTGTAAGCTTAATATGAGTGATATTTATGTTTGATATTTTCTCTGTTCTTTTTTAATTGAAATTTTCTGGTGCAATTGCCTTTAGGTGTATGAATACATTTAATTACAATTTAGTACATTGAGAATATAGATAACCTGTGTGTGATAGGAACAGTTGCCAGGAATGACTGATATCTGTGAGGAGTACTGTAGGGAAGTGATCCTTTAAAGGAACAACAGAAATTTGGTTACACCTTGATCATGTGAGGGTTGGGTTTCCACATCATTTAAAAATGTGGCTGTCTTGGTCACATGACTGAAATAAAACAGCTTAGAAAAGGACAAATTTTGTACAGGATAGACTTGTTGAAAGAAAACATACTAAAGATGTGGCTCAATTAGGAACAGCAGACTGGCTGGAAAAAGTCATGACACAGAAAGTCTTGTTAGGGACAGAGGATTAAAGAGAGCCTAATGGGCTCATGGTGCCAGCTGTCCCAGGCACTGGGTCACAGAAGTCCTTTTGTAAAATGAAATGTTCGATTTTTAACACAGCTGTACTTTGCTTCTTCTAACCTTCTTTTAATTGTCCTTTAATATTCAGTCTAAATGCATTTGCCAATATATACCTTTGTTTCTCTGCCAGCACTTGCCTTTTTAGCCAACAAACCATTCCTGAGGTGATACATTTGCAGAGAGCAATCTTATCCCATTTCAGCAATCTTATCCCATTTCAGCTTTCATTTTACTAGGCTAGAAGATCCAGGTTCTGTGTAGGGAATTTCTTGTGTAAAGAATCTCTTTCTTACCCATTTTAGGACTTCATCGTTGCATGTTTTTCAGATTCAATTCATCATTTTATACAATATTCCAGATGAAGTTTCACTGAGCTCTTATACAGCAGAACTATTTTCATACCTAACTGAACACAGATCTCTTGATGGCAGCTTAGGCTTACATTTGTTTTTCTCATAACTGCCTCATGTCAGCAGTTCATAAGAAGTGTGATTTTGATGAGTATATTTTAGTTACCTCTTCTGTCATGTCAAACTGTTGAGGTTCTAGCATGAAGTGGTGTTATTTGTTCCCAAGCACAAAACTACATGTGTGTATATAAATTAAATTGGTTCTCATTTCTATTAGTCTAGACTATAGGCTCTTTTAGTCTTAATTCTAATTGAGACATTAATTATTTGTGTTGATGATGGTTTTTCACGTTTTTCAGTGCATTTGATTACATGTATCCACATGTCAATATTACTTGTAGCTATTTCCTTTCATGTCAGCTCATTTCATGCTTCATTTTGCCTATTTATTTATTAGGTTTTTATATCAAAATGTTGAAATCTGCTTCCTGCTTTCACTTAGTAACTAAATAATATGTCCCAAGTTTTGATACCTTTGAATTCATGGTCAGTTCTCCCTTCTATTTCTGTTTTAGTTTCAGTTTTCTTGCATAAGCTTTAGAATTTGTCCTCAAGGACTGATGACACACAATCACATCTAGCTCACATAAACAAGAGCACTTACTCCATCTGTGTAACTATATAAGCTACACGAGTTTGTTATTGCTCACAATGATTACTTCACAATTTTTGCTGTTGTTCTATTAAGCAGTTTAATAATGTCCTCTAACATAACCAGGACATCCTGCCTCAATGGGACTTTCTCCAAAGCATTTCTCTGGAGCCTTGCATTTCTGATTTTGTAGGTTCAAAGTAATTAATGTATTTCTCATGTTTACTCTTCAAAAAAGCCATTTCATGCTTCCATCTGTGAAATAACTTCTTCCTCTGACATATAATCAATCACTGTTTCAAAATTTTGCAGTTTGTCCATGTTTATTGTACCTTTGATTGATAATGTTGCATTATATTCATCCCAACTTGGCATGACTGGCAAATCAGAAGCCTGAAGCAATCAGTGTTGAGGGTCCTCTTCATTAAAGGAAGATGGAAAAGTGAGAACAGGGCACTGTTCTGTTGTCTGGGGTCTCCATCCCCACAGGGACCAGGTTCTCAAGAACATGTTACAGTACTGGAAGCACTGGGACAGAGTTATTTCTGCCTTTATCTGAGGAGAGGGATGGGTGACACCAAGTCCTGAAGATGATGGTCCATGTCGTAGTGGTAACTTACCTCTCCACCATTACTGGCACAGTGATCTGTGAGGCTGCTCCTGCTGAGAAGTCTCCTATGGATGCCTGATGCCTGTAGCAGGGCATTCCAGGATAGTAAGAGACATCTGCAAAAGAGGAGAAAGAGAAGGGATCCCTTATTTTTTGTAGCCTGCACTGAATGAAAAGTTGGTGAAAAAACCCTCCTTGCTTGTTCAGTTGACCCCAGGGATAGTTACTGGGTGAGGCCTTTGAGTGCAGACAAGGTATGTTGTGACTGCTGGCCACCAGTTTGCTCATGCCATGCTATTGCCTGTGCAAATTGTCTCCTGGGATAGCTCAGAGAGCTGTGGGTTTGAGATCAGGTACGTTAATTCTCCACAGCTCTGTGGAGAATTGCTGTTGTTAACTGCCCCATACTTTCCTAGTGAGTTCAAAATGTACTACAGTTACTTTGGTTTTAATCAAGTGTGCTGGTACAAGGAGCTGCTGATGCTGGTTGTGATGGGGAGAAAAGTAGAGACATTTATCCCTTATAGGTTTTCTGTGGAATTAGGAATTGGACACCCAGAGGAATGCTGGAAGGTACATGCTCTTCCAACATTTTCCCATGTAGTGACCATAGGATGGAGGGCACAGAAGCCCACATAAGCTGCCAGATTGGTCAAGTGCCCCCATCTGAGGATGCCTCCAAGCTCTCTATTTGCTGTACTTGTTGTGTGACCCCAAAGTAGCTGGTGTTCAAGAACTCTGCCTTTGTTCATTTATGGACAGAACACTCCCCTCAAACCCAACAGTGGCTATTAGCTAGGCAACCTTCTGACATTGCCATGGGGTAACATGCTACCCAAGAAACATGTGCCTTTCTCTTGACACAGATTCACAAGGAGTGTCATTTTCTTAAGGATCCTGGTTGCACCTCTCTGAAATTTCTCTGAACTTGGAAAGGTAGCTGTCAACATGGTAAAAGCAAGTACATAAAGAGTCAAAATAGAAAGGTAATTAAAGAAGGGGAGAGGGGCAAGGGAAGGCAACAGAAAGTAGGGCAGGGAAGGATTTTAAACACAGAGATGTGTAGATGGATGAGGAAGAGCTGAAGACTGGCCATGAACAGCAAATGGAATTGCTAAAATGACGCTTGACTCCTGGATTGATTTGCGATGTGCCTTTGCCTTTTGAGGCAATGGAGATGGAGAAGGTGTTTAGAAAAGCCATCAGGCATGGAAATGGAGAGTCATGTAAGCTTTCCTTTATTTTAAGTGTCAATCCTTGAATGGATGAGGAAAAATACGTGTCTGCTCTCATAGCTGCACTGTCAAGACATGTGATGTAGTATCTTGTTATTCTTCATCAAGGTTTTCAGGCTGCCATAACACAAAAGGCCCATAAGAACAGCCTCAGACTCATGGCAAGTTACAGCTTCAACAGGTGAATGGGAACAAGATCCCTTCTGAAGATACCAGGATGGACCATATATCAAAGTATGGAAAAATGGAAATCGTACCTTGGGGAACTACATCATGATAAAGCAAATGTGTTGAAGTGATTCCTGTTGCTGGTGTGAAGTGGTTACTCTGCCAGCACTTCTGGCCAGAGCCTGGAAACTATCCCTAAATGACACTGCAGCAGATACAGCAGCACAAAGAAGAAAGGATCTGTCTGGTATGTTCTTATCTTCCAGCTCTTAGATGTGGCCCCAGGACCCATTCTGAGATTTTTTATTTCCCCCTACCTAAGACTGACTTTAGAGTCTCGTGTGAGTCATTGAGTGATATGACCTGGAACATGGTTTGAAATTTAAAATTTGAAAAATAGTGCTAGCAGTAGAGGAAGCACCATATTCAGCAACTGTGGAACTTCTTTTTAAGAACTTACTTATACAGACCTACAAGTCTGCAAGAGCAAAACAAGATATTGAGGGCCCACAAACACTGAGTGTAAGATTAATATGTGCAATTAACTTAACTGTGGCATATTCTTTTGTCTGAATTTCACTTTATGCTGTACATACCAGGGACTATATATAGTTCAAGGTGCTACTGAGGTTCTAATATAACATTTGATGTTGATGTAAGCCCATCAACCTTAATGCCATATGCAGTTTCCTGATAATTTATTTATGACACGTGAGTAGCACTGTAAGGCAGAAGGAGAGCAACACCCTGCCTTTGTTTCTTATACTCTGCTTCCTTAAACATCTGCTGCTGGCCATGCTTAGGGTAACATTGAGAAAAGACAATATTGGCTCATCTGGCAGTCATTACCTTCACTGATATTCACTGAGTTGATTTACAGCAGTTGAGCAATGTAATCTGTTTATGGCACATGGTTGCAAGATGCTGAGATGCTCCTGTTAAGATTAGTTTCTCATCAAGCAATTAACTATATGAATTCTAACACTGAAAAATGCTTTGTTCAGACAGATTACACTCAACTGAGCCATGTACTAGAGAACTTCTTAAATTCACCCTAACATTAGCCATATTAGACCAGAAGATAATATTCTTGGCCACACAGTAAACTTAAACTCCACCAAATTCTCTGCTGTAATGCTCACTGCCAAGAATTATTTTTTAAAGACACTTGAATTGATAGTCTATGATTTAGTTGTAGCTATAATACTGCTACAATATTGCTGCAACCTCCAACAGGACTTGGCCCTTAAAGCAGAGTGATCAGGACCTTAGACTCCCAAGGATACAGCATTTTGGGGCAGAATTTAAGGGCATATTGAACATTTGTCAAATGTTTCTGGTCTCACCATTCAGTTCTAAGCAGACAGCAGGATGTTTCAGAAATCCCAAACACTGTAACAAACACACAGTAGTTATGGCACTTCCCAGAAGATTCAAATCTAATGTGCTTTTACTGTAGCAATGGTTTGCAAATGAACAGCAAATTCAGCAAACTCCATGTGTGTTGTAGTTTTGTTCATGAAGAATACATAGAGGTGGTCTACTGCAGCCTGAATGTGCCAGGCTCACTGTTTAAGCCCTAATTAGATGCACATGTACCTCTATCCAGGCAGAGACGAGAGATCCCCCACCTAAGACTATCAGTCTAAATGCAGTAGTCCTTACTCCAAGAGAAGGACTCAGCAGTAATTCTGAGCTGTGATGTCATTTCTGAGAAGTCTAAATATCCAGTAATCCGGCAATGAAGGCACCCGCATTGGTGTTGACACACCTGATTTCAGTCCTCACTCTGGCTGATTAGTTGCTTTAGTGTTAATTCTTTCTCTCATTGCCCATGAGAACAACCTTGCCAGCAGGCTGCCATAAGCCCTGAGTGCCTTTCTTTTGGAATCTCTTACTTGCACTGTTTCACTCTATATTCTTCAGAACAGGGATGTAGATGAGAGACAAAATGTGGATTAGAAAATAAATCTCTCCTTCTAAATAGGATCTTCCTAAGGGAGAAAACCGTCCCACTGTCCTAAGGAGCGAAGCACCTTTCTGCTGTTCGGGGTGTGTATTACATTTATCTCCATTTTTTTTGGCAGGACCAATTAGTGGGATTAAAGTTGAATGCATTGCTTAGAGAGCCAGGGGTTCCAATGAGGAGCTGAAGCAGTTGGATGTCTGAAAGTCAACACTTTTACAAACCTTATTCAGATTGATCTGGTGAACTTTGAGGCTAAACAGTAGTAGAAATCAAACTGGGTATTTCTTCTGTGAGACATTTTAATAGCTGCTCTTACTCAACAGTAGGTCAGAATCTACAGTCTTTGGCCATATCCTGTGTCCAACATTCAGCATGCAGTTGAAATTTAAATATTTTTTCTTTTTTTTTTCTTTTTTTTCTCACTCCTACTTAATACAGGACAGGTTTTTTTGCCAAAACTATTATGAAAGCAGAGGCAACTCCAAGGTTTGACCAACTTCAAAAAGTCCTTTTGCTCTGGCTGCAAACCCTTCTCCTTCTGCTACTCTAATTTATACTTATCTATTTTTTCTATAAGTGCTTATGGATGATAAAGGAGGTATAGTTGTTTTGGAATTAAGCTAGAGACACTCTCAGCATGGTGCTTCGATGTTTCATTTTGTTCTTTGCTGTGCTGTGTAGGTGGTGAGTTCTGATGTGCTTCTGTGAACAAAGGCTCGTGTATGACCACACTACTGAAGGCTCTGTAATTTCTGAACCTTATGTTGCAATGCAGGTAAGTGCACACGGCACTAATTTTGGACAAAATACATTACAGGAATATTGAAATTAATACTCGATCCAAGTATTACAAAACAAGAAAGCTCAGGAAAAAAGAAGAACAAACTATGTCAGGATAGAGCAGCACCGCTCTGGCTGCCAGTGGTGACACCAGGCAGAAATCATGGGAGCAGCAGGTCATGACATTTTGGTTTGTGATCTCTGGCTAAATTTCATGTAGTAGCATGAAATGCCTGTCTATTACATCACAGGCAGGGGAAAGATAAAGATGCAGACAGCTGTCTAAGCATAGCAGGATCAAATGCTTGTCATAGTCAGGAGACTGTTAACCAGTTATGTAGATCAATATATACTTCTTCCCCTTAGAAATACCATGAAATGGAACTGTCCCTCCAGTCCAAGGCACAGGCAGCACAGTGCTCTTCTCTCACTCGCTCTCAGAGCCCTTTTCCCATGCCAGGGCCATACCCTGTCACCTGGGACTGCCTGCTCAGGGCCTGCCTGCACCCACAGGGAGCAGAGACCCCTGAGCAGACCCGGACAGAGTAACACACGCATGTCCCAGAAGGCAGCAGAGCACAGACATTTAGCTTAAGCTGTAACATATTATAAACCACATGGCAAGCTGCAAAAGCTCTGTCTCTCATCACCCAGCTAATTAGTGTGAGTGCAGTGCCATGAGGGTGCAGTGATACTGATTCCAGCTCTGGAGACAGTGCAGCCACCTGGGCTATCTGATAGCTCAGTTCTCTGGAACAGACACACAGATGGTTACCTTGTAAGGGATGTTGGCCTGATTATCTTCTTCACAATTTTAACTCACAGGAGGACCTTTTTTTCTGAAAGTCTGGAAAAGACTTAACCCTTTTTTCCATCTTTTCATTGTAAATGCTGCAGCAGAAACAATCAAGAGTTGTACTCCCCACAGCTCTGAACAAAGTCACATTTTCTCTTCAATATGACAGAATCTAGAAAAAAATAATATGACAGAGTTAGCTATTCATTCATACTGGAGATAAAGAAACAATGCTAGGCTATCCCCACTGATCAAACTTGCTGCCTGCTGGACATACAGAATGTTTGGCTGATTCTCAGTATTTCTATCCTTGTGTAGATTGATGGTCTGGCAATGCCCTTGGGCTCACAAATGCAGATGTGAGGCTGCAGGGCTCATTAGGTTCTCTATTTGTGCAGCTGGTGGACAGGAGCTCTGAGGTCCAGCACAGTGCACATCTTCAACACAGACTTCTGAAAACCTCTCTGTTTTTCTCCTTATGTTTCTTTTAACATTTTCCTTCCTACAGAGAAATCCTTTCTAGAATTTTTAACTAATTTCCAATTCTCCAGAACAGTTATGAAAGCCTTTTTCCAGCCTCATGCACCCAAAAGTTGACAAAAGTTATAAAGAGAAAACTTGTTTTTATCCTTCTTCCCTTGTTTATACATATGAGACCATATTTTCAATGCGAAAGAACTTATTTTCAGCCTTGCTCTAATGGAAAAGACTTTGAGTTTCAGTTGAAGACTTCAGCATGTTTGGGGGTTGGTTGTTGGTTGTTGGTTTTTTTTTTTATTTTGACTTTCACACATCATATGTAACATACAATTTCACCTGCCTTCTTTTTCATCTAGTTCTTCTTTTGGTACAGCTTGCAGTTGCTCTTTATCCCAACCACCACAGTATTTCTTCACAGGTGCTCTATTTTCCCATCCAGTCAAACGTGCTATCACTTATTGGTTTTATGTTACTTTTGGCAGGCTAATCTTGCTTATAGGTTATGTCTGGGGCCACAGCCTGTGTCTTCATCAAATAAATTTGGTTTTTAAGTTCTGCAAGGATTTATCCTGCCATTTTACAAGGATGCTTTGCTGGTCCTAGCTGTAATAACTGTCCTTGTTAGTCCCTGATGCATTAGTGGCTGGGTTTTATACTGCAACTGTTTGATTTGTGCAGCCTTATCCTTGAGTACAGACAGCCTCACTCAGCAGAATTTACCAGCTTACCCAAATGACCAACCTTTACAACTTCATTTACTCCAGTCCTGGGAATAATGTCAACCTTCTCTGTCCTTTCCTCAGCTGCTATCCTCAATTTCTCTGAGATGTTGTCATTTCAGAGTTGTGTCTTTCTTACATACTTTCTCTTAATAAGTTCGGGAAGCTGATTATGCCACTAGTTCTTCAGATACATTTGGCATACCCTGGAGTTTTCTCCAGAATACTGTATTGTTTATGAACCTGCTTCATTCACAGCTCCTGAACCCTCTTTGATTGTGGTTTTCTTGTGAAAGGCAATACGGTGCTTCAGGGATTCAGGGTCTGTCTTTTTTTATTCCCCAATTAGGCAATTTCTACTGCCTAGACAGTGGTGGAAGAGTCATGTTCAGATGCAATTTAAAGTTACATAATCTCAGCTGTATACTGAGGAGTTCACCTTCCAAGTAATAAAATATTCATTTGCTCCTACCACATTTTAAAACACATTAAAAGAAGCATTTAGACTGACTTTTTTTATTTGTTTAGATAACTCACATCTGGATCATATTTCATCTGATGGCTCTTTTAAAACTTTCGCAGTGATGGCTCACCTGTGTGAAATGAAAATGCTGTGTTTTGAAAATGATTGTGATAATGATAATAATAATAATGATAATTTTATTTCAAAATATGAAAGTATTGTTGAAATATTTCAGATGGCTCTTCATGTTAAATAAAGTACTCCTTCCTTGAAACAGAGAATACTGTTCTTTGAGTGTGACATCTCTCAGAAAGCTGTTACTTGGCACATTTGGTTAATCTTAAAGACATAATCTTGGATGAAATCAGTGATTTTGTTTATAGAAATATCTCATAAAACACATAAGAAAATTCATCACTTCCCTGGAAGGAAAATATTTTTTAGTAACTTTTAACAACAGCAACAAAAAGTCCCAATAAAACATTTGATCTAATTTTCATATAAAATCCATGGAGATTTTCATTAAGGAAAGTTAGAAAAATGTCATGGGTCAGTATTTATTTTCTTGCACCTGTTTGTGTGATAAAATTGGCATAGTCCACACTGAGGGAAGGACAGAGAAGTTCAGGCTGCTTGTAGGTGTAATGAAGAAAACTCAAAGACACGTTCTCAGTGTTTCCAGGTACAAAAGGAAGGTGTACACACACAACTTTGGCACAGAGAGCCTTGGGGAGAACAGTTTAATTATTAAGAGCCCACAAAGCTGCTGGAACTTGTAAGTTTTTTAGATACTCAAGTTGTTGTTGAGGATAAGGAAGCTTTTGGTCTAGGCTAATGACAATAAATGTTGCTCTGTACTCGCTACTGATCATAGGCAAGTAGAGTCCAATGAAAGGGCTACCCAAATATCTGTGTGAGTCATGCTAAACACTGGCTACTAAGTTTATATTTCTCAAGGAAGTAACAAACCTCATTCTTAGAAGACAGAAATGTCTTTCAATTCACAAAGCTGACTCAGAAAATGACGCACACCATAAAATGTGTTCATACAACTCTTAACATGGTTTATAGGCCTCGGCCTCTTTCTTTGCCACTGCCTTTAAACCACCTTGTTAGCCTAGCAAGCATTTAACTGCAACAAACTGCCCCTGGCAACATGAACCACTGCCTTCACCTAGCAAAAGGTTGGCATTTATCACAGTGTGACACCTCAAGGCAAGAAGCTGGAGATGCAATTCCAGGGTGAGGTTTGCTCGTTAACGTGTTCTGTCCGTCTGTTGCAGAGGGACGCACGCACTCCGTGTTTACTGTAATTTAAACCTTTAAGTCATTAATCCCCCTCTGTCTGACTAAAATGTGTGAGCTTTGTACTTGCTTCAGACCTGTGCTCCCGTTCCATTCAGAGAAATGGATTACAGCTGCTGTGTGGTGGGCACTGACCTGCCAGTTTGGTAGTGAGTACAAGTGCAGGTGCACAGCCAGACTTCCATGTCATTTTACTCTCACCTCTCCTGCCTTTCTCGCTACTTTCTCCCTCTGCACATTGTCTGCTTGCTAGACTGGAACTATGTGACTGCCATTTAACCCTTTCACACCATGATGTCCGTGTGAGCCTCTGCTGCAGCTCTGAGGACACAGAGGATATGAGCATGAAGAAGACAGTGGCATTAACGAAACAGAAACCAGCACCACGATGGTGGACAAACCTCACCCTGGAACATGAGAGCAGCCATGCCAATGGATACCTAGGAAAAATATTTTGAGGAGCAGTTTAGAGACAAATCTGGAGAGCAGCATGTTCATCATTATTTTAATCACATAAATGGTATCTGCCATCTTAGTTTTTCATGTAGAAAAAACAAAGTATTTCTGAAGAATTATATTTTATTAAATTACTGTTATGTAGGATACTGCAATGGACTGATGTCACACTAAAGACATTCCTGTTAAAAATAATCTAATCTGTACCCCTTACTCCTAATGAAGTATAATTCTTAACTAATTATATATGTAATTCTGTGGATAGAACTATATGAGATGTGAAAATATTTCCAGAGATTTGTACCTTCCAGTTTATTTTTCTTTTCAATCGAAGAATTCAGGGCAATAGCTGCTCTGACATAAAAGTCACTACTGAATATTAGTATTGGAGAATGAATTTTCACAATTCTACATGCACAGATTTCCTGCCATGTTTGAACCCTGAAAGATGAAAAAGATTTTGTATGTTGAGTTAAGGACATGTGTATAAGAAGCACACAGTTTTTATTGAAGTGTAACTTTGTTTGAGACTTTGCTGGGAATGCTTTTACAAGTTTACTGTGTTTTGATGATTTAGTATTTTAAATTATTGCAGGTAGCAAGATCGAGAGCAAAAGTGCAGGTGTTGGACTGGATGATCCTTGTGGGTTCCATCCAACTCAGGATTTTCTATGACAAGTTCTATGATTCTGTGAAAAGTGATTGGTTTGAAAATTGGCTAATGGAGCAGATCCTAGAGAAGAGAAGTTGAGTTACTCCTAATGTCAGGTCATGCAGTAAAAAAATGTAAATACTAGAGCCATAGGAAACAAATATCCAGCTGGTGGCTGGTCACCAGTGGTGTTCCCCAGGGGTCTGTGTTGGGTCCAGTCCTGTTTAATATCTTTATTGATGATTTAGATGAGGGGATTGAGTCCATCATTAGCAAATTTGCTGATGACACCAAGTTGGGAGGGAGTGTTGACCTGCTGGAAGGCAGGAGGGCTCTGCAGAGGGATCTGGATAGACTTGAGAGATGGGCTGATTCCAATGGGATGAAGTTCAATAAGGCCAAGTGCCGGGTCCTGCACTTTGGCCACAACAACCCCCTGCAGCGCTCCAGGCTGGGCACAGAGTGGCTGGAGAGCAGCCAGGCAGAAAGGGACCTTGGGGTACTAATTGACAGGAAGCTCAATATGAGTCAACAGTGTGCCCAGGTGGCCAAGAAGGCCAATGGGATCCTGCCCCGGATCAAAAATAGCATGGCCAGCAGGCCCAAGGCAGTGACCCTTCCCCTGTACTCTGCGTTGGTGAGGCCACACCTTGAGTGTTGTGTTCAGTTCTGAGCCCCTCAGTTCAGGAAAGATATTGAGGGGCTGGAGCGAGTCCAGAGAAGAGCAACGAGGCTGGTGAAGGGGCTGGAGCACAAGTGCTGTGGGGAGAGGCTGAGGGAGTTGGGGGTGTTTAGCCTGGAGAAGAGGAGGCTCAGAGGTGACCTTAGCACTGTCTAGAACTACCTGAAGGGAAGTTCTGGCCAGGTGGGGGTTGGTCTCTCCTCCCAGGCACTCAGCAATAGGACAAGGGGGCACGGGCTCAAGCTCTGCCAGGGGAAATTTAAGTTGGAGATCAGGAAAAAATCCTTTCCAGGGAGAGTAATCAGGCATTGGAATGGCCTGCCCAGAGAGGGGGTGGATTCACCATCCCTGGAGGTTTTTAAACTGAGATTGGCCGTGGCACTGAGTGCCATGATCTGGTAAAGGGACTGGAGTTGGACCAAGGGTTGGACTTGATGAACTCAGAGGTCTCTTCCAACCCAATCGATTCTATGATTCTATGATTCTTGATCATTCTCTCTGTACAGCTTTATTAACTAGGAGTGTGACATTAAGGCAGGAAAAGCAGCTATTGAGTAATTCCTGTCAGGAAACAATTCTTCATACAGTATTTTCTAGAATGCCTCACATTGCAGTCTCCAAGTTTCACTTTCTTTTCTTTATTAAGCAGGGTTAGCACCAACAGGAGTCTCAGTTGATTTGTTCAATGCATTTGAATGTTAAAGGTAAAGGGCACACTAAATGCCAGCTTTGCACAATTTACAGCTCTGATCTTGTGCTATCTGAAAATAGAGTCTACGTGTGGGAACACTGACTGCTGTGAAAGAGTTTGACATCCTAATCTTCTTTGTGAGCAATTGGGTGTTCCATTGTACCTAGAACTGGAACAGCTGGTATGAACAGAGACCTAAACTCAAGGAAAAGAAGTGAAGGAATAAAGACGGGTGTGTTGCAATAGGGCGTACCCAAAAGTGAGCCTAGAATAAAAGGAACAAGATGAACCCTGCATAATTGTCACTGCAGGGGACAGAGGACAGAAAAAAATTTAGGATGGCTACTAAGTTGCTACAAAAAAAGGCAAGGCTACTCATTCCCCAAGAGTCAATTTGAATTTCAGGCTTATCAGTGAGATTGTGCTGGCCTCCAAAATCTTCCTTTGTTTCATTTTTATCCAAAATGTTTCTGTGTGTGTCACAGCTGAATGTGGCAGAAGAAATAGGAAGTGAATGATGAGACCAAGAGAGCCTCTTACAGATGATTGCCACCTCAGTTAGAGCTCTCTCTGGGAAGAAATGTGCAAGAGTAAGATAACTTGGTTTTTAGAAGTAAAAAAGAACCCAAAGGAGTTCAAATCATTTATAAATTATGTAAAAACTTGCCTGCTGCTCAAAGGCAATGGACATTGTCAGAAATCTCTGAGACATGTGAATCACCTCTACTTTCTTGCATAATATTGCACCATGTGAAGGAGAATGATGAGTAGAATATGCATGTACAGATCCACAAACCACACAGTCAGCAGTGGAATTCATTCTTGGATTAAACGGTTGAGGTTCATTGCTAAAATGCCCAAGTACAACCCGAGTCCAGTATCAGTTTGAGACACTGAGAGACCACACTTGTGCAGCCAGTAATGGTGGTGATTATGAGAGAGCAATTCCAGCACCAGAGTAGCTGTAGGTACAGAGAGCAATATGTGGACAGTTGGCTTTGCTGTGACAATATGTGGCTTTCCTATTCCCCTAGGAAAAATATGGCTCCTCCACTGGAAGGCCCTTGGCTCTGCTCTTACACTGGGCTTACTCTCTGCTATGAAGTAAAGCCTAGTCATGCTTCCTCCCTAGCAGGACATCCAGGAAGGACACTTCAGCAACATGGAAATTAATAGCTGTTATCTCTGTTTAAAAGTGCAAGTGTTCAATCACCTACACCCCCCACACACCAAGCACAATTTTCAAGACTTTGGGCAAAACCACTAATCCCTTTGCCTTTGTTTCCCAGTTTGTAATGCTGGGTGATCACCTGTTTGGAAAGGATGTTATTTAACCACAAAGGTATTATTTAACAAACATTCATTACATGGTTTAAAGTCTTCTAAATTTGCACCTTTTCATTAAGTATTACGTGGCTCCAGTGCTGATTTCCCTAGAATTAAAATCACTCCTTAAACAATCTGAGGGATATCAGTTATCTGGAATTAACATATGGTACATTCGTGTGCATTCTGACAAGTTTTTTCCTGGCTGTTTTGACAGCATTTGCTTTGATTTTGAGAGAAGTATTTTACTATTATTTCATAATTATGAAAGTTATAATGAAAAAGCAAATTGAACAGTTTAATCTCAAAGTGAGAGCACCATCTAGAGGCAAATAACATACTCTGTATCAGGCTCAGTGACCCACTACGACAATAAACTGGCAAACTGCTCTAAAATTAATTAATAATTATTTCAGAAAATAAACTTCTCTGTATTAAGGCTCAGCGCACCCACTACCACAATAAACTGGCAAACTTGTCTAAATTTAATTAGATAATGCTTTGAGAAAATAATCCCTAACTTCTCTGTATTATTTCTCCTACTCTGTTTATTATTGTGAAGTGGAATAAAGAGGTGTGAAATCTCCAGTGACTTGCACAGAGGAAGATGAGAGAAGTCAAAAAAGTATAAGCTTTTCAGGACACCCACAGCTGAGGAATGACACAGTCAGTTCTTTGGAAGCAGGATTACAGTTGCTCTGTGTGCTGAAAGGTATGAAGTGTGTATGTCCCCACCTGAGACAGGGGTTAACACAAGGATTTCTTCAAGGAACAATCCACTACTCACACCCACCTCAGTGCATTTAGACACCACCAAACCATTTGTTCCCATTTTGATAATTTTTGAAGTTTTGCTTTATATAGTTAATATCTGATAGAGGATTATTGGAGTGGCTGAGGATCACATGGCTTGACAGCTCTTTTGCACAGGCAAAGGAGTTGTAATCCCACATAAATTGTAGAGTACCCATCAATGAATTAAACTAAAGCAAGTTGCCTGTGTTCAGAACTTTGCATGTAGGGAATGTTTATGACTCCTCAGAGGATTTTAATTTTTCACTGCAACACATCATGGGTAACCTGCACCTTGTGAAAAGAATCACAAGATGCTACAATACATGCAGGTCAGTGGAAAATTGTCTCTAGATACTTCTGGTTTATGAGATGGGTAATGAGCCTGCTGTCTTAACAACTGTCAGAGCCTAAGATTTTGAACTAATTCCAAATATGCACAACTGTCATGGAAAGACCAATTAGGCAGGGGCAATAATACTAACAAAATGGTTCTGAATACATCAGAAGGATGACTAGATTCCTAAATTACTGTTGGCTGTGTGATATCACAAAGTAGAACTACATCTCTGTCATGGAAAAGTCATATTTGATTTCAGTACTGCATCCTAGACCTAGGATATTTTCTGGTTTAGGAAATTTTCATTAAGATACTCTTCTTTAGGTCTGTAGGAAATGCATAACACTTAGATATCATTAAAAAATGAAGAAATAACCATAAAATAGCTGTTACTTAGCAACACATTTTGCCTAACTACATACCAGTTCTTTAGGTAATTACATTTCATTTCATAATTCTAGATGCTTTTAGAGTTATGTTCAATATGATTTCAATAATCACTCCCAAATCAACAAACAGTCTCAAACAATTACATTGATGTTTGAGATTTGCAATTAACCAACTACCCAGCCCAGAGAAAGTGTCATTTTAGCTTGATAGGTCCATCCACACCAGCTATATTATAGTTAGCTCAAGCCACACTACCATCCATAAGAACATCTCCAGGGAGCTTGTTTTGGGCTGCCATGCCATGGTGAAGCTCATGCCACCAGGCTTCATAGTGCTGGTTTTATTAAGCAGCTGGATTATGAAGAGCTTGACTTGCTTTTGGAGCTGTGCAGATACACCTGAGATAGACATTTTATGGCATGACAGTGTACTTTATAAATTCAGAGGAGTCCAACTGATACCACAGCAATGCTCACTGTTCATGAAGAGTCCTCTAAACCAAGGGAACGCATACCCTGATTCTGCATCTCATTTATTTTCCACTTCTTGCTCTTTCTTCTCCTCTAACTCCATTCTCTCCCATCTCTCTCTATACTTAACTAGAGGTAAATTACTCTAGGGACATCTATAGATGCCTAGCAAAGGACTTTCTAAAAGCTGCAATTATTCTTTTCTGTTTCTTTACATTTACCTTTATTTTTTTCAAGCAAGAATTCCCTTCTCCTCCCATGTTCCTTCCTCACCCTTCACTTCATTTTACCAGCCTTGTCAGGTCTTGCTCTATGTCTTCCTGGAGACAGATGTGTCCCCTTTTCTTGCTCATGCACTGTGCACACAGGCAGTGGGATGACAAATCTCAAACAATTGCCACCTTCTCCAGTTGATTCACTGGCAGCAAGAGCTGAAAAAAAAAATAATGGCCTTTCTGTGAAAAAAATTCTTTTAATTATTCAGACTCTTACTTCCATTCTCTGAGATGTCAGTATCTCCTTTTCTGCCATTATGAAGTTTCCTAAAGTAGATAAGGTTTTAATTTTATTATTAAAATACTTTTTATGCTTTGTACTTCTAGTGCTTTTTTAGTGTTTGCTAAGGAGAATGTAATCTGAGAGGTTAGGATTGCTTTTCCTTTTAGTTTTATGCCTGGGAATCACATGACCTGCACACAGAACCTCCAGAGGGAGCATAAGAAAAAATCCTTTACTGTGAGGGTGGTGAGGCCCTGGCACAGGTTGCCCAGAGAAGTTGTGGCTGCCCCATCCCTGGAAGTGTTCAGGGCCAGGTTGGATGGGGCTTTGAGCAACCTGGTCTAGTAGAAGGTGTCCCTGCCCATGGCAGAGGTGTTGGAACTGGATGATCTTTAAGGTGCCTTTCAACCCAGGCAACTCTATTATTCCTTAATATTCTAAGGATAAAATTATATCCTTGAGGATGTACGTGAATCTCCCCAAGGAAATCAACATAAAAGATATACAAGTAAAATTTTATTCTCATTGGAAAACAAGAAACTATCAGAGCGTTTGTATGTTTTGTTTTTAAGGTTTGGGGTTTTTTTTATACTGGAGGAACTAAGTGGAAAATGGGAAAATTACTTTAACATAGATCAACAGTTCTCAAACCTATATTGGATCAAGCAATACAACTCAAGTTCTTAAAAAGTGAAAGATAAAGGTTTTCAAAAGCTTTGCAATTGCATGCTTTAAAATATTTTAAGTTCTACTTGTATGAAAACCATGTGACAATTCTCAATAACTTCACACAGTTTAACACAATCTGTTATCAGACCAAACAGATCTTTGGAGACAGATGATTTCTGAGGTTGACTGTATTACTGCACCAGAATACTGATGTAAGTGCTATTGTGTGAGTAAGGTATTGTGTGAATCACTATTACTACACCTTCTTGCTACTTATATCTGATTTATGTCAAAAACTTATATTTTTTATATATAACTGTAGTTTCTTTTGGTTTTTTTTCTGTCTAGAAATGTGTCAGTCTTTGCTCTGCAGCTGATTAGAAATGTTCATGTGCCTAATTCTTGCAGGTCAATATTTGTGGCAATAACACCGAGCTGGGAGGAGAAGTCAGCAGGTAAGGTGACAATATCCTAAAGCATTCTTTCTAAATCTACAGGAGTTCATCACTCAACACTTAAACTGAACATGGAAATTAGTTACATCACAGTCCAGATTCAGCCTGACTTCATCAGGATTACTGCAGGGTTGACCTTGCCCAGTTTCTCTTTGTTATCACAGTGACCATGGAAAGCTTCTGTCATATCTGGGCTGTATCTAAAGCAGTGCGGGCAGCAGGTCGAGAGAGGGGATTCTGCCCCTCTGCTCTGGTGAGACCCCACCTGCAGTGCTGCATCCAGCTCTGGATCCCCAGCACAGGAAGGACATGGACCTGTTGGAATGAGCCCAGAGGAGGCCCCAAAAGTGATTGAAGGGTTGGAGCACCTCTCCTACAAGGAAAGGCTGAAAGAACTGCGATTGTTCAGCCTGGAGAAGAGAAAGCTTTGGAGTAACCTAATTGTGGCCTTCCAGTACCAGCAGGGAGCTGCCAAGAAATATGGAGATGGTTCCTGCCCATGGCAGGGGCTTGGACTAGACAACCTTTCAAACCTTCCAATCCAGGCCATTCTATGTTTCTATAATTATATATGAATGTATTAAAAATATATATCAAATTCTGTATAATCCTATGTATTATTTACATAACAGATTGTTCATTTTTTTTCCTCAAGAATGTGTTTTTGGCTATTTGTCTCTCACACACGTGAGAGATTTGCTTCTCAGTGACATGAGTAAGACATCCCATCCTTTTGGTCTCAGCAGCAGAAGCCAACCCCTTCCCTGTGCTCCTGCTGATCCCCTGTCCCCAGGAGAGGGCAGTGGTGCTGGCGGCACACGCGGCTGCCGCACTGTGCCTGTACTCAGCAGGGTACTATCTGCTCACAGCTTTTACAGCTGTAATAGAGAAATGACTTCTCTTCATGGGTATATTACAACCTATAATGTGCCCTATAGCACTAAAATCTGAGAAAAACATATATGTTTAGCAGCATACTAATTTACTCAGCTTTCTAAAATATGCAAGAATTGAAGACAATCCATGTAAAGATAAACAATTTCTCCTCAAGATTCTTACATTTTTTTCTCATTTCCACAGCAAGTAAACCCTTATCCTTGCTGTCAATACATGGGACACTTGAATCACTTATTGTGGATGTCATCAAAAGAGATAACCATAGAAAAGAAGATCCCTAGACCAAACCTTAGTTAAACCCTGAATTCCAGAACTTATCCCAATAAAGGTTGGAGGAAGTCTTTTAAAAACCCATGGCCCCCTAAAATTTCACCCGCTCTGCAGGGGCACAATTTACAGACCTTTTTTTTATAATAAACTTGCTTGTTTTTGAATAAAACGTAAGTGCATTGATGACATCAATAAACTGGCATGAGATATCAGAATTTAATACAAATCTGACTTTGCTGAGACTGAGCTTCCTGCTCTGCCTTCCTAACTGTATAGCAGTTGAAGAACAGTCTTTGCTAGTAAATGCCTGGTTGCCTCTCAAAACAGAAAGCTGGGAGCTGGGGAGTTTGATCTGTAGGACAAATCCTCCTTTTGAGATCACTGGCATGAGGGAAGGGAGAATATTCCCCACTAAGAACGTTGGGCTTGTGGGAGCAGTGCTCTCAGGGAAACCTTATGTGAGTCTGTGCTTGTGAAACTGCACCAATAAAAAGAAAGACTCATCCTGCCAGTCTGGTTTCAAGAAGCGCTAAGCACAATTTGGTCCCTCTAATTCATACTGAAGGAAGCCACTGTCTTTGGACTCTTGCAAGTGTTGTCACAGCTGTTTTGGGTCAGAAAACAAAAGTATTGAATACATTATACTCTGTGTGCATACACTGAGTGAACAGAAAACATTATGAGGTCCTGCTTCTCCATGTTGTGTGTGTGATTTAGACAGTGTGATAAGTTCAAATGACACCTCTTCCCACATAATATTTTGTATTTTTGATTGTTTTTCAGGTTCAAAGACAGACATCTGAGGAACTCGATTAGATGTACCGATGTAATGGTAAGATGAGGCAAGTAAAATGCACACTAGACGAAGAATGACCTTTGTGATACCTCCACCTCTGCAGATCCACCCTTGATTACAAATATTCATGACTAATGGTATTGTTTTAGTTATAATGGAACACTTATTGTTGAGATGCTGTAAATGCATCTGATTTTCAAAAGCTTTTGTATTTGAATGTTTTGCCAGTGCTTGCTGAAACTACTTGAGCAGCAATAATTTTCTATGAAACTTGCCAAAGCCAACTTGTAGCCTGATAAAACCCCTAAATGATGTAAACCACATTGATTAAAAAGCTATTTAAATGCACAAGTGTTCTTTACTTTCACACAGTACTTTTTCAGTAGCTGGATTCCTTTTCTGATGTAAACAGAAAGTGAGGGGACAAAATCCTTGTGGGAAATTCATGCTTCAGTAGATGATACCTCTTGACATGTGATGTTCTTAGGAATACAGAAATTTCTAAATCAGGTCATGCTCAAGATCCATTTTCTCTTGTTTCTCTACTACTTTTAAGCATATTCAAATAATCCTGAGGGATAAGTGAGGCAAGAACCTCTCTGTTTATGTTGGTTATTCTTGCAAGTTTTTTCCAGTTTAATTATTAAGGCAACCAATGTACCTAAATAAATCTTACTGTTGTATAATCATACAATTGATTGGGTTGGAAAAGACCTCCGAGATCATCAAATCCAACCCTTGGTCCAACTCCAGTCCCTTTACCAGATCATGGCACTCAGTGCCACGGCCAATCTCAGTTTAAAAACCTCCAGGGATGGTGAATCCACACCTCTCTGGGCAGCCCATTCCAATGCCTGATTACTCTCTCTGGAAAGAATTTTTTTCTGATCTCCAACTTCAATTTCCCCTGGCAGAGCTTGAGCCCGTGCCCCCTTGTGCTATTGCTGACTACTGTTCACCCCAAGAGCCTTTTGAAAGACTGACACAACCAGTTCACTGTCCCCTGAAACAGAGGCTATTTCTTTTGAATATTTTGCTTAGTGTAAAAAAAAACTAAATACTGAAATCCTTTACCTACCTTACATAACTTCTTTCTTTCTCTAGTTTCTATATTGCTTGGATTATAAATTAGTGGCATTTGAAACATCTAGTTTTTCTTCCTTTCTACAGCTAAAGCTTAATTAGTTTCAATCAATATCTCTTTATATATCTTTAAATACAATACTGTCTTTTTTTTCTTGCTTATTATTTTGCATATGGAGATTCTATGTAACTACCTCAGCCTAGAGGCCTTTTTAAAAAAACCGGATTGCTACAGAGACATGATGAAAACTGTGATCTGAGTTGTCTGTGTGTCTTCAATGTGGTTTTCCATTTGCTTCAAGAAAGATGACCCTGGAAACTGCAGGTCAATCAGCCTCACTGTTGTTCCTGTGCAATCATAGCATGGGCTGGATTAATAATTGCAATAGTAAAGGCTGGGACAGGCTGCAAAGAGAGATCACTGCTGAAAAGGCCCTTGAGGTGCTGGGGGACACGGAGCTGAGTCGGACTCAGCAAGTGCCCTGGCAGAGAGGATGAGCAGACTGGGCTCTGCACAGCAGCACCGCCAGCAGGCTGAGAGAAGGGCTTATCCCCTCTTACCCAGCACACACCAGGCTGCACTGGGAATACTGTGTCCAGTTTGGGGGCTCCCAGGACAGAAAAGATGACCAAGTTGAGCAAATCCAGCAGAGGATCACCATGACAGACCAGGGCCTGACACAGTTGTCCTCTGAATAGAAGGTAAGAAAGGCTTATTGACCCTGGAAAAGGCTCAGGAGGGCCCAATAACAGCCTTCTGTACCTAAGAGGAGGATACCAAGAAGAAAGAGTCAGGCTTTTCACCAAGGTGCATCATGAGAGAATGAGAGAAAATGGTTGCAACTTGAAATATATGAGATTCTGACTAAGAAAAAAAATTTCCCCTTAAAGGTAATTAAACACTAAAACAAGTGGCCCAGGGAGCTTCTGAGATCTTTGAAGATTTTCAAAACCCAGCTGGATAAAGTTCTGAGCATCCTGGTCTGAATTAATTGTTGACCCTGTTTTGAGAAGGCAGTTGGGCTACAGGACGTCTGAGAATGTAAATGACTCTGTGAAACATGAGACAGTTGAGAGCCTCTTCCTTTAAAGATGATACATTGGACAGTAATTTCTTCTGAATGCTGAGAAATTTGAAAAGCCCCTTGTATTTTTTATGGTCTGTAGTCAAAAAATGCCAGATATTTCTTAGAAAATGCAAAATACTGATGTGATATGATCACGTGGTTAGTCTCATGCTATTTACAATGCAGCCACGGAAGGTGACTGACTGGTTAACACCTGTGTTTCACCATCACACAAGGACTAGGATGTAAGTAAATGCCTGTAACAAAGCATTTATCATACTTGTGCAGTGAGATAATACAGAGAAGTGTTTGATTACATGGAGGTAGGATTGGCACCAGCAATAACAGCTGTTAGTGTGAGGCTCCCCAGAAATCCAGAAAATGACAAGCATTCCATACAGTGTTCATAGTTTTGCAAAGAGCTTTTACTTCATGCTTCAAAAGAACAGAGCCATAAATTAAGCAGAACAATATGCATTTGTATTCCTTCAGAAATGTGATGTGTAGTGTGCCATAGGACTGATTATAAATTAGGAATAAAAACTGAGGAGAGAACCACAACAGAGATGGATAAAATAGTGAATGCTGATGGAAAGAAAATAAGTATGTCTGGAGAGCACGAAACGTAGACATACACAGATTGAAAATCTAGTAACACCCAGAATCTTAAAAATCCAGTCTGCAGGTTTTGTATAAATCCTCTGTGAAGATCAATACAAGGAAGAGAGGATGAGCCTGCAACGCTAGGAGAGTGGGAAATTTGTGCCTCTTGCAGGTGTCAGATCACTTGTGCCACAGAGCTTGCAAACATTACATAATAGAGCAGTAATAGACTGGCAGCCCTGTGGCCACCTGGAATGCAGGACTTCCCATACCAAGCAAGTTCAGCTTTTGGACTCTGCAACCCTGATGTTATGGAAAGGTGTCTCCACTTACAGGCAGTGATACAGGGGGTTTGGGTAATATTTCCTATTATTCCAGGTAGATTTAAGCTTTGAGATTTATGGACACAGCTTTTCCTGTTCCTATTTCCTCATCTGTAAAATGCGTAAAGTGACTCTTCCCTCAAGGATGGTATGAGAATGACCATGAGCAAGAGACCTGTTCAAGCATTAGTGATAACACAGCTGTAAGGAACTCTTTCCTGGGAGGATACCATTTGTCTAAGTATATCCTTAATGTGATGAGGTCATATTTGAGCATGTGTGTCTTCAGCTCTGCCCATTCCAATGCAATGTCCTCTCTTTACATTATTAGGTTCCATGGCCACCATAGCAGGGACAGACAGGATAGCTCAGCTTGAGAAGACAGTAACTGGACATACAACTGCACTCATTAAGGACTCATGGTGTTCTGTTTACAACTGCACTGTGGAGGGCCCTTAGAGATTTAGAGACTTGGAATTTGATCCAAGAACGGCTTTTCCACTTAGCATACACTAGATTTATGCACAGTGGCTCCTTTAAGAACAAATTTCAGAATTCAAGTGAAATTTCAGAATTCCAGAGTGAAATCTTCCCTTTGGTATATGATGCTTTAATGGTGTCCAGAGGAAGAAACACTTCTCTGGCTTGTGTTGCAGCATTAAGTTCAATGACAGTCTGGCAAATGTGCATCTTTCAGTTTGAATATTTGCACCCCCTGATATAACTCTGCCAAGTACATCCAGCCCAGTGCAGCAAAAATATGCCTTTTTGACCCTGCCCAATTCCACTTTAGAATCAGTGTTATAGGCTGATATTTCAAATCTGCTCTTCACGTTATATGCACTTTAATAAATATCTGCAGAGTCCAAATCCCCAGATGCTGAAAATCAGCATTGCTAATGTCAGCTGAACAGCTGCTCCAATGAGTGCTGAATGCAAACTAGAGGGATGCACTGATTTTACAGTGGTGCACAAGGAACCCAATTTGCAGAGTGAACAAGCATGTTTAGAGAACAGAGTTATGTAATTCATCTATTTTGGGGATTAGCCATTCCCAAGGTTCTGAAAAAGGTAACTGGGTTGGGCTATTTATAGAGTCTGTTCCTACAGTTACAGCACAGATGTAGCATGGAACAGAACTAGTCAGCTCAAGCCATCTCCTCTATACACCTGGGTGAATTTTTACTCTCAGAAATGTTTATAGATCTCTCAGACACAATGAGATTTAGGGGTCTAGGAAGCTGCTCTCGCCTCAGCATCTGTTTGCACATTATTATGCCCTATTTCCTATTGGCTTCTGACAATGCCTTTGGTTTTCAGGTCATTTGTATTACAGAGACACACAGAGGCTCCTCTTAAAGGGGTTTCCTAATTTATAAGAGAGGAGAAGGGTCACTAATCTTAGGAAAACTAATGCAGTAATTGCCTAAAATATTCTGCTTTTTAATTTCACAAGACTGCTAAGGATGGTGTCTTAGAATCTTTACATGATTCTCTGTTTCTAAAGTGCATTTATGAGATCACTGTAAAACTACAAAGCCCATTATAACTGCTACAGTGTGGTAATTGTGCATAAGAATTAATTAAAAGCTACAATCTGTACTCAAAGACTTCACCTTCTTGAGGTCATGCAGAATTGCACAGCTTACAGGAACAGAAAAATAGTTTGTAGAAGGATAGTACAGGTTTGGCTTGCTTCTTATAGATGCTATTTTTTAGATATAAATATTTGTGTATATATAGTCTTTGTTATCTTTTCCTGAATGTTGAAAACCAGCCATTTGTTTGGGAAGTGAGCAGTAAGAAAAGGGCTGGGGTGAGAATAGGAGGAAGGTTTTTTGGCTAATGGTGGAAAGCCTGCTCCTCACAGAGGGGTTGCCAAGAAAAAAATCCAGTTAGGGGCAGGATTCTAAAGGGATGAGCATTTTCATGAGGACTAGGAACCAAGGAAAATGAAGTGATTGCTTACAGAACTGGTGAATTCTTATCTGCAATAGTTTATCCCATGAGATAGGGAGATCCCAATGTAAAACAAGGAGCAACAGAAAACGAGGGCAGAAACATAAGCTTAGATTCTTCACTAGTCAGCACTCTATATTGTCGTTCATGGACAGAGCAAGCTCGGCAAATTTTGATTTGCTTGTATCCTGCTCCAGACTCCACAGATTAAAATGACAATGTGCAGTGCATGGAAGTGGTGACCTAGGCCTCCTATAGAAAGCATAGAAAATTAAGATGAAGAGCCTGAATTTCACATGGAAGAAGAAATACTGCCTATGAATAGATCTCAGTGGAGGCTAAGCAAAGAACTAAACAGTTTAAGATGAAAAAAATTAAAATTGAGATAGTTTTTGTAGCTTTCTAAGAACAGAGACACACATATATGATAAGCAAGATCTGAAAGAGACTCATTGACTGGTATGATCTATTTAATTCACTGAAACTACCATGACAGGTAATAATAGTGCTCTCCTCTGCTGAAGATCATGGCACAAAAGGCCAAGGGTGATGATCTGTAGATCCATGTAGACACGTACAAGTACAGAAAAACACGTAGATATGTAGAAAAAACTCCAGTTTTTATTTCCAAATCTCACAGGCTCAGCATAGAGGCAGAAAAACAGAGAAACAGGGAAACAAAAGCACATAACTTCTAAGAACCGAGTCCCATAGACTGGCACTGCAAAGTACATTTTCTCACAGACTACATGGTCAAATCCAACCAGAGAACTGAATCAAGCAGAAAGCAGAACAGGGAGCGGCTGGTGCTCAAAATGAGTATGAGGTGCTGGACCTCTTGATGAACTAGATTGTAAGAATTACAATAAGATTTTTGTGTTAATACTGATATTTTGTAAGATTCTAGGAAGAAAAATAAGTTTGAGAAGATTACTGGTCAGCATAGAAGGATTGAAAATATACATATAATGCCAATAAAATGCCTGTGTAAAAAATTAAGAAAATCACTAATTCAAGAATTTTATTTCAACAAATATTAGTAATCTAGGTACTAACTTAGTAAAAAGGATGAATTAAATAAAGCAGGGAAAATGCAGAAAAAGTGTTATCCCTCCAGAAAATAGTACAAATATGAGTACAAATACATCAAGAGAATATCTTGAAGAAACTTCAGGTCAAAATATCTAACTATGGGGTTTATTTGGGGGACAAGATCTTTAACATATAACATTTTATTTGCTGGAATTAATAGTTCAAATAATGAAAAGCTTCATATAAAATACAAGGTATTTTTCATCCTTAGTGTCACCACTATTAGAAGGTCTACATCATCTTGCATGTTTACATAGCACCTAGCACAATATTTTCTTTCAAAACCCAAACAAAACAATCATTTATGCCAGTCCTTTATGTTTGCAAGTTTTTCAGCTGACTCGGGACTAAGATTTTTACAGGACAGTCACTGGGTTGAAAGAAAGGTCTGAAATGTCGTCATTCATTTGTGAATTGTACTTGCCATTCCCATGAGATTTCATCAAGCACCAGATTGCTTACTGGGATGGTATCTGCTCATCTGCAGTGGCTGCAAAAAATATGGGGATATGAACTTGAAATGTCTTTTTAGTAGAAAGGATAGAAAAGTATGTGGCTACCTGCATAAAAGATGCAGACCTTCATTGTTTCATCCTGCATCATCCCCAGTCTCCATGGTAATTTTATGCAGAGCTAGCACATTCATTCTTGCAATGGTTTTGTTAGGTCAAACCTGACACTTGCAGGTATCTACGGCTCCTAATGTTTAATTACTGAAACCTTTTTAGGTAGATGTCCTAAATGTTTTTAAAATTATGATTTTATAGAAAGCACACATGATGATTTTATAGAATCATGACCATGTGTGCAGATACATGCTGCAGGGAGAGTTTCTCAATCCTGCAGTCTGGAGTGAAGTGCTTCAGACTAGAAGAGGAGCAGGAGTGTGTTTTACACTCACCCCTCCTTCGGTATTAGATTCATTTTCCTCTGGGATTGCCTGTGCTCTCAAAACGAGTCTCCTTGTGTGGCTTGTCAGGGATGTCATGTTGGTTTCAGGGATGACAGAAAAGGACATGAGCCCTTGTTACAGCTCCAACTGCACTGCCTGCCACTGAAAGGGAAATCAAATCTGCACTAAGTATTTAGAGCCAGTAATAGCCATTAAACATTCTGGCCTACATCTATGACTATATATGACTACATATATGTGTGTGAATATGTATATACATAATTCAGTTTGGTATTGATCCCCAAAATCACATGATCCAACAACAGTTTTGAGTACTTTACCAGCTTCCCGTGTAGTGGGAAAGGTCACAAAGTACCCCATTGTTCATTACAGCACTGAATCCAGCAGAGCAGTGCCAGCTTGGTGTTTCAGTGTCATGAGGGCTAAGTAATCATTGACTGCAAAATAATTTCCCAACACTTTTAAATCCAAAGCAAAACCTATACTTTCACACACAATTCTATAAATATTTACATATTCAGTTAACAGTTCACTAGCAGAACTTTAAAAGTGTGCCAATATGTACTTGTTGAAACTAACCATGGCTTTTCTTATTGTTCAGGATGTACAACAGCATTTTTGTTTCTGACCACTGAAATATGTGCCTGTAGAGACTCAGAGGTAGCTCATCTTCATGACTTTCCTTAACAGCCATTTTAGCATTCCTCCAGGCTGCTCTGGGCTCTTTCACCAAGCTTCAAATTCTTGTCATGAGAGAGAGATGAGGTAAGCAGGACTCTCCATTTGGTCTTCAAAACAGCCATGTAATGCTATGTGAAATTCAATGCAGCCATGGTATAGGGTGGCATGCAGAGAACAAGCATTCATGCATTCCTGATTGTGTCATCACAGCCTGGCATGTCCGTGATGGGTCAATAGAGAAATTCTGTGATAAACTGGACAGCTCTGTTAGATAACATGGCTAAGTTACACTAAGAGCAAAACTGAGCGTCCATTGACACGTTCTATATGTTTCATTTAACAAGTGAAAACTTTAGAAATAATCTGAATCACAATTATCATGACTGTTCAGTCTATCTCCTTAGATGAGCAAGTGAACTTAAAGTCAGATGGAGCTAGACTTGGGACTAGAATCTACCAGCTTTGTTTGCTCTCTCATCTTTTCCTCAGTGATGTCTGTATTCAATTTGTCTTGGTCTAAATGTCAACAACCTAGAATCAAACATCAGCAGTACATACTTCCTTCAGAAAGGAAACAGGGAGATTCAGGAACAATGTGATTCTCAAATTAAAGATTTTATGTAACTGGTGAAAAAATATATTGGTGAGTAATTATTTCCAAATGCATAGTTTTCAGTAGCTGCTAAAAACACATTGTATGAAGCAGATTGGACACAGACTAGAACAGTGATAGGCAATTTTTTGATTTTCACAGCAGTCTCTGTGCTGTTTTTTATGTACTTGGAAACTGGCATGTGGCTGAAGCTTCATCTAGCTGCATGAACCCACAAACCACCTGAAGATACCCAACATTGCTTACATAAATTACTGAACACGTTGCTGTGGTATTTGAAAGGCCACAACTCTTGTCAATCAAATGAAATTCTGAAGAGTTTACTGACTGTCACTTTGGCTTTTCATTGTGTCAAGGGAGAAACATCCCTCGGACACATTTAGAAAGGTTGCCTCACCAATCATCCAGTGTGTCACCAATTACTTTGTTCCCTTGCTCAATGACTTACTGACACTCTCCCAGCCATAGCTGCAGTCAGAAAGCATTTTATCTGGAACCACCCACTGGAACAAGCAATGTGGAAAAAACCCTGCTTTTGTAAATAGCACTGCAATAATCTGTCTGCAGCACCAAAGCCTTAAATCGAGAGGATGAAAAATTTGGTAGAAATACACCAGATTACATAATTAATTTGTGAAACTATGCTTTAGTCAATTGAGTATTATTCTAGAAGGTTTTGTGTCCTCTAACCATGTTCCAGTATTGTACCTCAGGGTGTGTTTAATTTCAAGATGCAGTATAAGATTTTCCCCTAACAAAATTCACAGAATCTACGAAAAAGTTTACAAAAAATTCAGTGATTTTACAATATGGTCATTGTTCACCTACCTGGCTGTAAAATCTGTCTAATTGCTTTCCCCTTGTTTTCAACCCTGGAGTCTGATTACCTTCAATGGCACAAATTCCATGTGAGTGGCACACCACCTGCAAGCAAAGCAACACAGATTTTTTTCATGCCCAGTTGATTCAGGTATCTGTACAATCTATAAGGGAAGGTCAGGGAAGGGTAGTTTTCTGGCTGATCAAGAAAAAGTCTTTTCAGAGGAAAAGGCTGTGGTCAGCTCTTCCCTCCCACGCTGCAGTTCCAGCACTGTCAGTTCTTCAGCCCTCTCCCTTCACCTACAGAAGTGCCATGCCCTTGCTTGTTGTCTAGAATGCCTCGTGGCATAGAGAAGCCTTTGCTGTAGTAACCTCCAGAGTTTATATTGTTATATTGTCTCATTTCCAGTATAGTATTCCATGGCTTAGATAATGCTAGAAGAGAACACTTCATTCAAGCTTAGATCCTGCTTGAGAAAGTCACACGTTTGAGCTGCAATCTTCTAAACATTTTTGTACTTCAGCCTAAGTCTCATCAAAAGTTACCCACTCTCCCTTCCCCCTTTTCCAAAGGAAAAGAAACCAGCAGTTTCCAATCAGCTTCTGAATTAATTGCCTTTCTCTGGGAGGTACCTGAAGCATTTAATGGTTTATATTCTCCTGACTGCTCCATTCAGCTGTACCCACTGATGCATTGGCTCATTCTGAGCCTGCTGCTTTCAGAATCCGTGTGTTTTCCCTCTTCTTAGTCCAAGGGGAGTAAAAATTGTCTTCTGTAGATCAGACCCCATTTGTAGGCACTAAAAATTCCTAAGAAACTGCAGGACTTTCCATGTTTTGCCTTTGTATCTATATATACAGTCTTTTACCTGCACAGGATCATTAAATGCCTTTTAATTGAGGTGATATTTATTTTTTCTATCTGTTGTGTCATTTTAAGGGTAGTGCCTATAAATTTGAGTAGTCTTAAGCCTCCTACTGAACAGGAGTTCAGGACTTGTTACCCCTGGTTTCCTGGGTTCAGCTCTTCCATTAAGTAGTGCACAAAAGAGATCTGAATTTTAAAAAGGATGCTTAAGAAAGAGATAAAAATTGAATCTGGACATCAATTATCATCTGTCTGGAACATTAAAAGAGCTCCATACCATTTTCAGCTCATCATTAAATAGTGGATAGGTACACTGTGTCCTAACAAAACTGTACATGATTAAAATATTTGGTAAAAGGACTACATTCATTTGGTCCACTATCTCTCATTCACAAATCTGATATGCTGAGTTTAGCAAATATTAATGACATTGGGTAAATTATTAGCAGCTGTATTTTAAAATAACATAATTTCTGGATACCAGGGACAATGATCCAAGTCAAATAAGTTATTTTTTTCTCCTTGCGTATACAGCTATGCAAATTTTGAGCTGCAATGTGAAATTTCTTTAATTCCCATCACAGCTTTTATTTATTTACATATAATGGGGTTCATATTTAATATTGTTTCTATTTTTATATCTTCACTCATCTGAGGCAAACTGCATATTTTGAAATATCAAGCCAAATTTGTTTGAGATTTTAGGTACAAACTATTACTACCTTTGAATAAAAACAACAATTAAAAGAAATCAGAGTTGTTTTAAGGATGAGGTATGTAGCAAATGAAGCAGCTTAAATTACATCTTGTTTAAAGGCATCTAAACTGACCTACTACAGGTTGTGAGAAGGGAATTCAGGATTTTCAATGACAACTTCCTACCTTGATGTTTCCTCTGTATTAGTTTTATTCAAAGCTCCAGCCTGGGGTCTCTACCAGATTTTCTTGTGTGTTGCAGGGGGCACAACTGCAACTCAAAGGATAACATCAGCAACTCAAGTCTGCTAACACTCATTTTGCAATTTCTACTAAAGGTTTATTGCCAATTCTTGCCATCAGTTGCTGCCAGTTTATGAGAAAACATGACTTTTTGTTTTGTATACAGACACTGGATTTTCTAATGCTTGTCCTTTAGTTCAGGCTTTGCCATCTCATGCTAAATGTTCCATGTGAATGTCAGGCCTCTGTAAAAACTGCCTTGAGGATTTTGTTAAAGGTTTCACATATGTTACAGTGAAATGCAAAACACAGAGCTTTTTATTGCCAATTGTGAAGAGACTTTCAAATCCTTTCCTGTTCTGCCATGTCCATTTTTAGTCACATTATAACTATGAATATCCCTTTATAATAATTTAGTCACATTTTAACCTTCAGGTTACTATCACATAAATCTCCTAATAAAAGATATTCCCCAAAATTTGTGTAGGGGAAAGGATATTGATACCTGACAGTATAATGCTGGAAACTGCCATTACCCTGTTTTCTTGAAATTGTTTAAGTGAATTACTTCATTACTTCTCAATTACTCACTTTTCTATTTACTAAGGGAACCATGAGATCTCTAGAGCCCTTTGGAGTTCTGGTTCTTCCCTTCCTTTCCCCATGGGAGTAACATGTACACATATCAGTACTATAAAATGTATTTTTTTACATCTTCATGAAATACCATGGGAATATAAAATAAACAAAAGCCACTCATGGTAAAAGCAATAATATCTTCCATATTGTGTGTTAAAATGTGCAGATGTAAACTGGTTTTTGTTTGTGGGTTTTTGCTTTTTTTTCTGGAGTAATACACTGGAACTCAGAAGCATCTAATATAGGAAAAACATCTTGCAGCCAAAAATAATCTTTCTTCATGCATATGGGAAAGTATTGCTGATTTACACGTTTCACTTCTTAGAACATAGGCAGAGTCCTATTGCTCTTTTCCCAAATTTATAAAGTACTAATTTATATCACAGCAGCTTCAAATGCCTTCATTCTACCTAGCACATTTGAGGTGTTCAGGGATATTCAGAGGTGTAGGTAGAACAGAACATCATTTGAGCAACTTTTCAGTGGCACCAGCTTCTCATTAAAAACAGGATCCTCTGTCATTCTTGGGGCTTCTGCTCCTCTCCAGTATATTCCTTTACAAAGAAGCCTTATATCTGGCCTGAAGTGACTATTATTTCCCCACAAGTATTATAGATATTAGCTTTTCAGTATTTTGTTTTAATCTTGCATTTGTAGATCACTAACCTTGCATCTCATTTACCTTCTTCACAGCTACCTAGGACTTGTTTTTGCTGAGACTTCTTTCCCTGTAAACGCTAAATTAACAAAAACATCAGAGGGTGGGTACATGAGGGGCAGGAGGAGGGGGTGTGTTGAAAGAGTGACATCAACTGAGACAATAAAAGGGCTTCCAAGTTACTTAGAAGCTCTATTTTAAAGTTACGTTTAGGGGGTCCACTGAACCAATTCAGTAGTCTTTAAATATACTTGACGTCAAGAGACAGTCATCTGTCGACATACCCAAACCAGAAACATCTTTAACATTCTATCTGGTAAGTACACTCCACTTTTTTTCCAAGTTTTCTGGGAGACTTATTCACAATATTTGATCATTGATTCTCTATTCATTTTTACTTTCATTTCTTCTAGACTATCTTTAAAAAAAAGTATTAGTAAAATCAAAAAATTATATTATCTGAACCAAACTTGTAAAATGAAAAAGTCTGACAGTGAGTTAGAGATATCTTGAAGTGAATTCAAGCCCTAAATTGATAATACTGGGTTAGATGGACCACATTCATAGTGTCCTGTAAGAGACCATGTTGTAAATGCTTTTCTGACCTAGACTAAAGCTGCAGAAACAATTGCAAGAGTAGTATTGTGTTTATTTTACTTAAGTTTCAGTTATTCTGTATCAAATTTCTTAAGCTGTAACAAAAAGATACCTTTTCTGGCTGCCAATACTGAAAATCCAAACTGGAAACTGATACTGGAACTGTGTCATTTCTGCCTGTTGCAGCATCTTCAGTAATAAATATTTTCCAAATATATTCCAAATGGCAGTTTTGCTGGTGATGTACAAACGGAGGGAAATTCATGCAGGCAATGCAGGATTATCCCTGAAAAAATGAAGGGCAGAATTCTGATTTCTCTCAAGTAACTAAACAAGGAATGACAGAACTCAGTAGTGTTATACCTCTCTGCAGAATTTTCAAGAAAAGTTTCATCCTCTTTGTTCTAAAGAATATACAAAAGAAATGGATAAAAGAACAAAACTTTTCACTTGCATAGCTATTTACAAGTATTTCACTGTACTTGAAGGCTATAAAGTAGTAATAATAATAGTGTAGTAATAATATTGGAAGAACATGGTGCCTTTCACCCAACTACGCAAGACATGGGTACCCAGATGATGATGCTTCTGCTGCTGCTGATGGAGGGCAACTAAGGATGAACAAAGTTTCACAGAGTTGCCTAGGAAGTAACAGGAAGTTGTTCACAAAATTACGGTTAGAAATAAATTCCTCATTTGCATTCTTTGCTTTAACCTATTCCATAAAAAAAATATTTTTTAAAAAGTATTTCTCTGATGTCTTTTTTTGGAATTAAGAGAAATTACTTGAAACACAGACTTACACATGTATTAATTTCTATCTTTGTAGACGAAATGACTTCTATAAAAAACCTGGCCTGGACTGCAATCATCTTGTATGCCATGTGCTTTCTTACAAACTCTGATGGAAGGCCAATGGTGTAAGTACATTACCACACACTGGATGGCTTTGGGTGCTCCTGTGAGAATGGTGGTTTGTCTGTGTGTACCTTTGTGTGTGTGCAAGTCCTTCCCTGCTTTTGAAACCTGTGGCCAAGCTGGCCAAACTCTGTGCTCCAGATACATCTATAGAGATCTCAGACACTCTGAGTTCTCACATACTTTTTGAAGTTTTCTCAGAAATATCACTGGGTAAGCTGCATCTCTAGGGGGTCCATGCAGGAGGGCATCTTCTGACTGCGAGAGAATCTAGCTGGAACTCAGACACCAACGTCAACGAACTGAGGCACAAGTCCACAGGGAATAATACTTCCTTAGCTCTAATGAGCACAGAAAACTGACACTGAGTAAACGCCATAGCTTTATTGATCTAATTGACTTAATATCATATGTGCCCCAAGCTCATCTGCAAAAGCTAAAACAAATGATAAATATATAGTCAAGCAATATTGTCACAAAACCAGACTTCCTCCCATTTCCGATGCCTGTTCACTAATATATCCACTACCAATAGCAAATCACCACCCACCCTCCCTCTCTTCTCCAGGTAACAAACCAAGCAAAATCTGTTTTAAAAAGATCCAGTCAGATTGGTTTGACTTTCACTTGTTCAAATACCAATTCTAGTTACTCACAGCTTTGTTTGCTTTTGTGGGCTTTTTGTAATTAGTGATTCAGAATAGTACCATGACAGATATTAATTCTCTAGGGCAGATAATTTTGCTGAATATTTGGGTGGGAGGTTTTGATTTACTGGACTCTCTAATCATGCTGTTATTTTATGTTCTGCTTCTCTCATTCTAAGTCACTTGACTGATTCCCCTACCAGCACTTGACTGAAGAAAAGAGCATATAAACCAAAATTTTCAGCAATTTTACTAGATGCCAACTAAGCTTGCTAACCACATTTTAAACAAAATTCCCTACAAAAACTCCCAGACTTCTGCAAATTCTTCTAGAGAGTCTAGAACAACATATTTTCATCCCCTACAAATCAGAAAGGCAGTTTCTATAGCTCTGTATTGTGAGACCTCAGAACAGTTCCCAAACCTGGGTCTTTGAGTGATGATCTGGAATCCAGGAAGGGCTAACGTGAGTCTCTTTCTTTGCTTTTCTTTCATGCAGGAAAAGATCAGTGAGTGAGATGCAGTTAATGCATAATCTTGGAGAGCACCGACACACCGTGGAGAGACAGGACTGGCTCCAGATGAAACTGCAGGACGTGCACAGTGCCCTGGAGGACGCTCGGGCCCAGAGGCCTCGGAACAAGGATGACATTGTCCTGGGGCAGAGGCTGCTCCCTGAGCATTTGCGGGCAGCAATGCAGAAGAAATCCATTGATCTGGACAAAGCTTACATGGATGTCCTCTTTAAAACAAAGCCATAATGAAAAAATGCCAGAGCATTGTGTCTGTCCACGTGAGCACATGTCTGTATATCACTGATCAAGTAGGGCATTTCATTGTTATTTATTCAAACTGCAGTCAGGATTAAAGGTTCCTTTTAAGGTTGTAGCCCCACTGAGTTAGACATTTCACAACCAAATAATAAAATGTATTCACAGTTTACTCAGGACCCTGCTGCTAATTTCTGGGTATCTTTTGGATAATGTGCCTTATAAGTTGCGAGCATAAAAGCAAAAAAGAAGCCCAAAACAGTAAGAATGTTGAAAAATCATTTAAGAACTGTTCTACAACTCTTACATGGGCTGCATTTGTATGTAGCCACTAGGCCTGCTTGTGCTGTTAACCAGCAATGAATAAATGCAGTGTCTCCAGAACAGGGTATCCTTCTGCCTAGACTTAAATTCTGGTTAACTTTGTACTAATGAAAATATGTAAACTGAAACCCACACAGACTTTCAGAAGAAGGCTTAAAATCAGATGAACATTAATTACATAGCAAAAGCTGCATGATAATGATTAAAGACTGCAAATATAAAAAATAAAGTAGGAAGGCAAAGCTTAAATTAAGTACAATGGGATAAAATGAAAACAAATTCTGAAGAATGAAATTTTGCAAAATACTGGAATGAAGGGAAGGTTTGATTACCTTGCCCTCCTCCAAAAGATGATAACCTGCAATTAACTACAGAAAAGGTGGGAGAAGAGATGGTAGTACATATGTAAGCATGACTCTAACTACAGAACTGGGAAATGATTCTATACCAGGCATTTACAACTGAAACAAAAATCTTGCAATATGTTTTTTTCAGTCCCTTATTTTCTCCATGAACTATCTCCGAATTCCTGTATGTTTTGTTAGGCCTCATGTGTAAGTAATTTTTGTTTATGAGACTAGTGGCTCTCATAAATAAAATTACCCATTTCTATATGCAATATTTTGTAGAATTGGGATCTCAGTTTTCCAAGTCTCCAAAATGAGTAAACTTAACATGCAGAAATCAACCTGGCTGAGGAACCATGAGCTGTAATACATCAAACTCTAAGCAAGACTCAGAAAGAAATGGATATTGACATGGAAAGGGAAAAATCAGTTATGACAATAATTTTAAAAAGCAGAAAATACAAAATTATTTTGCATGGTATACGCACAGATGTGTTTAGAATCCTCAGTCAGTTCTGAACAATGAGCTTTCTCAGCAGGAACAATGGTGGGTGTCTCCAAATCTGCCAGGGCTCAAACCTGGTTGAATTGCTGCTCTAAGCCAAAGTGACTGGATGTGTGTTCCCATGTTGATTCTTAATTGTTTGTTTAATGTCTAGCATGCCTTGGGGAGCCTGGCAAAAACCTTTTAAATCATTGCAAATATAAATGCAAACTGCTGAGGGCTAGAGACTTGTAACTAGTGAGCTGTAGTTCATCATCTTGGCTATACCTCTGCCAATGTAAAGGTCCTGATGCTGCGAGCACATGGTGTGTCTGGGCAAGGGTTCCATGCCACTGGTGTGTTTGCAGAATCAAGGTCTTAAAGTGCACTTTCTATTTATTCTTTTATCAGACATCTGTGCTAACTTAAATAAAATTGCATTTTTGTACCTATGTCTCACTTACGTATTACCAAATAAAGTGGACCAAAAGCTCGTGGACATTATTTTAAAGCATGCTGAGTGACTGACCTGGAATATTCTGATATAATTTAGCATTTGGGGCAAGGCTATTAAGCCATTTTATTTTATTACAGCAATATAAATACAATAATGATGACAAGAGCAATTTTCATTTTTCCTTTTATCCTATTCCAGTGCTCTGCCACCCTCAGTGGAAAGAGGTTCTTCCCAATGTTGAGGTGGAACCTCTTGTGTTTTAGTTTGTGACCGCTGCTCCTTGTCTTGTCACTGGGCACCACTGAAAAGAGTCTGGCACCATCCTCTTGGCACTTGCATTTGAAATATTTATATATATTAATGAGATCCCCTGTCAGTCTTCTCTTCTCCAGACTGAACAGGCCCAGCTCCCACAGTGTCTCCTCACAGGAGAGTTGATCCAGACCCCTCATCATCTTTGAAACCCTCTCCAGTAGCTCCTTGTCTTTCTTGTACTGAGGAGCCCAGCAATGGACACAGTACTCCAGGTGTGGCCTCACCAGGGCTGAGCAGAGAGGATATATATCTGCTTTATAATCTGACAAGGGCTTTTTGCCAAGACCTCTGTCCTTGAAGACCTACCCTGAGGAGATGCATATCTATTGTACACACCTGTTTTTTATAAAAGTCTCACTGCAAGAAAAATAATCATGTCTCTCACTGGTGACTCACTGAAACAAAAGTCACTAATATCAATATCCATCCACAGAGGAAGTAAAACAACAGCGTGTGAGAAAATCCACAATGACCTCCTGAAAAATTAACAAAGCCAAAAACACAAGAAGTCAAATACAAACAAGATAATTTGTGAGATCTGTAGGTAAAACCTACTGGCAATGGCTTAATTGCCAGTGATTCAGCTTTCTAAGCTGCTTCTGACTTTGGCTGCTGTAAGTGCTACTGTTTCATGTTGCTCAGTTCACTGCTAAACACGTGGCATCTGACTCCTCGCCTTGTTAGCACATTCTGACATTGGCTTTTGTGAGAGCTGCTTGGCCCTCATTGCTGCTGGATTTCTAGAACCGTGTGGTTTATCTCTGTGGCTATTGTTAAAGGATGGAAAAGGGAATTAATTTAACAGATGCACATTTCGCTGTATATTGTAGCAAAGCTTCTGTCCTTTGTGGGGCACTTTGGCATAGCAAAGGCACAAATCCTGGCTCTCTTGTCCCCTGTTCTCCTGCTTTCCCCAGAGAGGATAAGAACTACAACTTGTCTGTCTAATATTCCCTGCCTGAAGCTAATGCAGATCCTTAGAGCACACCTCAGGCAAGTCCAGAGGTGTGACACTCACTGAACCCTGAGATTAACTCATAGGTGTCCTTGAAAGAGGAGGATGCAAGACATACAAGAAGCATTGGCTGCACAGTTCAGGGTCTGGAATCTGTCAAGAAATGTATATCAAATTCCTCCATCAGTGGTTAAATCAGAATCTCTGCTCAAGGTGCATATTCTCATCAGCAGGATATAGATTCATGTTCCCTCTTAGCCACATGTTTTCCCTGGAAAGTCTGGTCAAATATTGATTGATTTAAGAGATTCTAGTAAGACCCCATATACAGTGGTTGGTTTTTGGAGTGGGGCTTCCTCAAAATATCCCTTGTGCAACCAGACTGGGTTCCCACAGTGCACAGAGGGGAACAGAGCAACATTAAAAAGATTGGGCAGAAGTTGGCTCCTTCTATTCCTCCTCCCAAAATGGTCACTAATTCAAATTTGCTTCAATACACTGATTATCTGGAGTTCTGTGATCCTTTCACCTGATATGGATGTCAAGCCCTGCTTAATATATGATGCTTAATAATGATGCAGTTGAGAAGATCTTAGAAGACAGACTTTTTTTTTTTAAACCTGAAACTCGTTTTTTTGTTTCCTGAATATACCTGGGGCCCTGTGTTGGTTTATTCTCCCTTCTCCATCCCATGAGGAGTGCAAAGGGTTTCGTGTCCTCTCAACACCTGTGACACTTCAGTACACTGAATTTTCCTAAAATGTGGGACATGGTAGTTCCGCTGGGATATCATGGAATGAGAGCCACGTCCACTATTTATATTCCAGACTGCAGGTTACACAAACTCTATTCAACCTGTAGGGCTGTACAAACATACAGTTGTAATTTAAATCAGGAATCAGTTTTAGGATGAAGTTTGAGATATCCGATGTCAGCTCGCCTAGATAAACTGTATTATATGATATCTGTGCAGCTATCACAAGGGAGAGATCCTGGCTCCAAAGGGAGATCCCGGCTCCACAGGGAAATCCCGGCTCTACAGGGGAGAGCCCGGATCTACAGGGGAGAGCCGGCCCCACAGGGGAGATCCCGGCCCCACAGGGGAGATCCCGGCCCCACAGGGACGAGCCCGGCTCTACAGGGGAGATCCCGGCTCCTCAGTGGAGATCCTGGCTCCTCAGTGGAGATCCTGGCTCCACAGGGAGATCCCGGCTCTATAGGGGAGATCCCGGCTTCACAAGGAGATCCCGACTCCACCAGGGAGATTCCGGCTCTACAGTGACAAGCCCAGCTCCACAGGGGAGATCTTCGCTCCACAGGGATATCCCGGCTCCACAGGGGAGATCTTCGCTCCACAGGGATATCCCGGCTCCACAGGGGAGATCTTCGCTCCACAAGGAGATCCTGGGGCGTTCTAGGCTGCTCAGGGCGATCCCGGCTCTTCAGGGCCATTCCGGCTCCTCAGGGCGATCCCAGTTGCTCAGGGCGATCCCGGCTGCTCCGGTAAATCCCGGCTGCTCAGAGCTATCCCGGCTGCTCAGGTAGATCCCGTCTCCTCAGAGCTATCCCGCTCCACATCCCGCCGTTCCCACCGCCGGCGGGCGGCGCTCGCCCTCCAGCAGCGCCCCGGCCCCTCACAGCGGCCGCCACCCTCGGCGAGGGCATTCATCTTGTCACTATTAGTGTATTTTATTCTATTTGTGTCTGCGGTGATTTGTGCCGTGTTCCCGCTCCCCTCCCCGGGTTTTGGGGCGTTTCCCCCCGGTTGGTTTTTACCCTCACGCCGCCGTCCCGCCCCCCCCGCCGCGGCCCCTCGGGCGCCTCGCGCCGCTCCCTGGCAACGGCGTCCCGCGCGCGCCCCGCCCCGCGGCTCTCGCGAGATCCTGGCGCCGCCACCGCCTCCTCCGCGGCGCGGGGGCGGCTCTCGCGAGAGGTGGCGGCGGGCGCCGGGCCTGGCGGGGCGGCGGAGCGGACGCGCCTCGGCCGGTGAGTGACGGAGGGCGGGCGAGAGGGAGCGAGGGCGGCGGCGGCGGCACGGCCGGTGTGTGCGGCCCTTTGCCGCGGGGAACCGCCGGCTCCCCCGCCGCAGAACCACAGGGTCTTCAGGGACTGCCCCTGCGCGACCCCCCGCCCGGAGCAGGTGTCACGGGAGGCGTCCGGGCGCGTCAGGGGGGTGCCCCAGAGGGAGGCCCCGGGCAGCCCCACCGGCCGGGGCTGGAGCTTTCTCACCCCAAAATCCCCGCAGACGGATTTAAACACCCCCGCCTCGTACCCCCTCACCTCTGCTCCGGCCGCGGAGCCCCGAGAGCTCTGTCGGGTGTCCTGAGCGGGCTGGACGCGACTTAAATCATCGCTTTTCGTCGTATGTTGTTTATTGGTAGGACCTGCAGTCGCTGTGAGGCCTGTGCAGAGAGTGTTGTCGCTCAGGACTGCCTGACAGCCGTCATGTAATTCCTGAGCACACTTATTTTACATAATCCCTGAACAGCGATTTACCCACTCAAACAATTTCGTAATGAGTTCGGTATCTTTATAAGTTTTTTTCTACGTAAGCATATTTTATTTGCAGAAAATATCGATTGCCTGTGTGATAATTCTTTCATAGTACAATTGCGTGTTGCAGTTGCCTGTCGTTTGGGCTTTTTTAATTTAAATTCACTTTTGATTCTAGCTATTGCTTCTGCATCTTTTTCCTCTTTATCTCTGCTCCTACCCACTGTGTCACTTTAGAATTCTTTTCTTTCAGAACTGGGATTCAGCTCCATCACAGACCTCTTCCAGGTTTGTTCCTGTCACTTGTCTGGCTTCTTTGTCCAAAGCAGTGGTTGAGCACTGTGTCTTTTTGTTCTTTATTATTGGCTGCCTCTTACAAATTTGACTACATGCTTAAAATCTGGCTTCTCAGTAGCCTTTTGACTGTCATCCCTGTTCTCCTTATTTTATTTGCTTGTGTTCTTCGTGAATCATTTTCAGTGATTCATTTAAAGAGTACTTACCTCTGTTGGTGCTTCTGCTTTGTTGATCCTTTCCCTGGAAGTCGATCACTCCTTCGTTAGCTTTTGAATTAGATATCTCAGAAATGCAATTCAAATTACCAATCTCACACTATTCACAGTTCATAAAGTGATAGTTCACACCTGTTATCTTTTATCTGAGCAAAAAAAAAGGTGTCTCTGCATTATTTTGCATAGGTTACCTTGAATTCCTATAGTGTGAACAGGTACAGTCAAAAGGAACTGGTTGATTTCTTTCTTTTTTTTTCCTTTTTTCTTCATTGCTCTGCAGTTAAGGAAGAATTGGTCCACCATTTGTGTCCTGTAGGTCTGTCAGTGTGTCTTGAGTGGGTCTCTTGCAAAACATCAGTGATTTTCTGTTATGACACAGATGTCTCGCCAACAACCTTTGAATATTCCCTCTTAATTTGTACCATTTCTGTCTCGAAACCTCATCGTACATCCTGCCTGTGCTTGTCTGTGCCTTGGAAGTTTTTTCACCACATTTGTGTAGGTGCCCAGTGTGTTAATGCCAGAGAATGTGGGGGTTAAGGAAGACAACAAGGTAAAGCAGCTCTCATATCACACATTGAATTCCTTTTTGAAGCCCAGTTTTCCTTTTAGGCAGAATTGTGCCTGAAAATGGTGAACAGCTGATGTGTGGATGACATTGCATGTTAAATTGGGAACAGATGTCATCCCTGTTGGTTTTTCTGTCACTTTGTTATAAACTGTGTGTTTTCATGGCTTGTGCTGTCGAGGCTGGGATTGCTTTGTCCAAACCCTCCTTATTTGCCAGTTTCTTTCAGTACAACATTCCTTTAGCAGTGTTGCTAAAGTCTTGGCCTGGTGAGGTTGCTTATCAATAAAAGTGTGTATCCATTTAAAATATGTATAAAATCCAAATCTAATTTAGAATTAATTTCAGATGTGAGAATTTTCTTGCTCACTGAGATGCGTTGTTGCTGCTGGGTACAGCCATGGGTGTAGACCTCACTGGTTCCTTCAGTAAATCTGTTTGATGTTCTGGTGCTCTTCACCTCGTCCCTGGTGCTGAGTGTGGTGGAGCCCTCCCTGTGTCTCTCTGCTGTCTCTGCTGGGCCACAGGCTTTGGGGCCAGTAGTAGTGGCAAGGAGTTGGGTGCTGCTCCTTTTTCCTGCTGTGATAGCCAAGATTCTGCCTTAGGTGGGAGAAGTTGCTCAATCCACTGAGCTTTTTACAGGCAGATTTCACACAGTGAGTCCTAACACGGAGGGGGAGTTGGAAATCATCTGCCTCTTGCTTTTTTAGGCTTCCAATGTCAAATAGCTGTTTTATCATCATGTTCTCTTTAGGAATTATGAAGTTAAATCTTGTAGGATAGTCACCGGGTATCTGTTGTTTATGGTTCTATAGATAGGAATATCATCAGCTTCCTGTGACTATTTTTTTCCCCTTTTTCCTTTTTACTTGCTCGTTAAAAAAAGCTTCAATCCTGACCTACTATGTTAATGTTGAGACTGTATTGCCACGGATGTTTCTTAGCTGTGTTTTAATCAGTGTCAGTTTGTAACATTTCAGTGAGGATAATTTATAAAGTAACTTTATGTGGCTGAATTGTCACTGATGTCTGCACTAGTTTGCAACAAACTCACTTGACAGGTATGGATTTCCATGATTTGTGGTGTTTGCATTATGAGCATGTGTTCTTTGAACTGCATTTCTTAATTAGGATGTAATGTCACTGTGCTTGCATTCCCAGTGAATCTGACTTGTAAGTTCCTTTTTGTTGTTGCTGCTTTTGTGCTTTGATGACTAGAGGCAGCCAACAGCAGACTGTCACCCCTTAGAGAAAGGCTGAATATTTAATCTGAGTCTTGGAGTTTCTCTCTCACAACTCCTGCCAGGTTTTGTCCTCACTGGTTACTTGTCTGTTGGCACTTTCTGATTATCCCAGTTCACCTTTACAGAGTATTTTGCTGATGGGGCAGGTTAGAGCAGACAGGCTTCTGAAACCTGCCCTACTTTGGAAAATGCTTCTGTCCAAAGCTTAAAGCTGAGCAGACACCTGAAGTATTATGTGTTAGTTATTTGAATGTTGTCTTCAGTACTGACAGCTGGAACAATCAGTTCTTTGTTCTACCTGATGAGCTGGTGGCCAGAAGAAATTTGGGGTCTTTTAATTATCTTTCTTAGTAAGACTCTGGAGCTTTGCAGGCCACGAGTATTCTCAACAAATATAGTTTGGCTGACTGGCTGGAAATGCATTCATTCTGGTTGAGATTAGCTTTGCTTCTTTCCTGAAAGATTTCAAAAGAGCCTTTTCCAACCCCCTCCAACCTGCAGTACCTTGAAAAATACAAGTCCTGCATCTCTCAAAAGTGTGTGTTGACTGCTGTCCAGCACCTGATGTTGTCTAAATCTTGATTAATCTGCTGTGCATCTTTTGTGCATTGTATTTTGTCATGGCATAGAACCGAATGTGCTTTAGGCATTATTTAAAATACTCTGTTAAGAATCTGTCACAAGTTAGTGTAGGGTACATCCTTTCATGAGGTCTTCAAGGATTGGTGTAAACACGTTAATTACTGTATTTTTCAATACCTGAGGTGGCTCTACCACATCGATTTCCAGCTTTTCAAACCCACAGGGTATCTGTCTGTACAATTCCCATGTATTTCAGTAGCCTCCAACTTTCATAAGTTAGTGATGATTCTGGCTTCAGGTTAATGTTAGCAAATCTGAAGTGTTCTAGCTGTCCATATTGAAAGCTTTGAAAATTCAAGTCTGTTCCCTGATTTCCTGTTACTCGTGATAATTCTGTGGAGTATTAGTGTCCTAGTTACAGGGGCTGGGACCAGTTTATCACTATGTGGGTATAACTAAAACTGGGTGTTCTACACCTTGTATGTAATTTCCGATGGACTGTTAACAATGGATCCTTTGCAGCAGCTGCCCAGGGCACACCTGACCCCTCAGGCCACACGCTGGGAGTTAAAGAACCCCTGTGAGACAGGGGAGTGTTTCTGTCTTCACACCAGTGACTCAGCTGTGACAGCTCCCTCTGGGGAGGCACCAGCACCTTCACACCCAGCCTGAGGGGTCATGTCTGCTCATGGGCCATTGGGGACTGGCACAATGGGCAGCTGCAATGACCTAGACCATCAAAGATTCCCAAAATATCCCATGACTCAGAGTTAAATCACCCATTGTGAAACTCCCTGCCCTTGGGGAGGTACTGGGCATTCCTACCTGCACCTAAGGATATACAATTCACGGGTTTTGGGACTTCTGGTACCATTTGTCAGATCCAGACAGAGACCAGAACCTCAACAGGACTGAGACTGCTGCTCTGGACAAGCCTGCGACCAAGAGATTTCTTTTCCTTTTACTTTGCACTGAGGGGGTGCTCAGCACAGGGGCCAATGGACACCACTCTGTTTGTGCCCCGGGGTGCTGGGTTATACATCTGGGTTTTATGGGTTAAAACCAATTTTTCTCTGTATCATTGCATTTATCGTAATCTTTCTGATAAATTGTAACTCTGACTTGTAGTCTGTCTTGTGTTCATTTCTCCTGCCAATTTACCTTTAAACCAGCACAATTAGCTTTTCTGCAGAAGGGTATGAAATCATTCCTTGCCCCTGGAGAATTGCTTATCAGCTAACTAGAATGGCAATCACTGGGGCCTACATGTCAGTGTTGTGTGATCCATTGAGGATATTTGGATTTCATTCTGTATTTCATGTGCTCCCATTGCCTTTTTGCCTTTACTAACATTTCAGATGCAGTTCCTTGATTTCATGAAAGGTGTTGAATCGTAGTTGGGGCCTTGTGCTCTTGGCAGTTTTTGTTTTTTGATTTTTTACACACAAGGTCAGAATGTTCCTCAAAACATGCTTTGGAAGAAAATTACACCACAGCTGAAACATTCTTTTCTATTGCAGAAAAACATGGTTTTGCAGAATTGTTTAAAAATTAATCAATGACTAGTTAGTTACTGTACATAATTTATGTAGCATTTGCTCATTAACAAAAAGTCTTTTCAATAAAGTAAAACAAAAGAATTCCTTATTTATAGTCTAGAGGTGTGTTGAAAGTTGAAATAAAATGGATGAACACATTTGTTTACAATCCACACAAAAATGCTATCAGCAGTGATCAAGGAGAATAATTGGCTGTGTTGCAGCAGATTGTTTTTTAGAGAAATGCTCATTGCTGAGATCCTGTGGAGTGGAGGATGGAGGGAATACTGTCTCTTGTTCATAGTGTGGCATGCTTGGACACTTGAATTATGTTCTTTTCAGAGCTGTGCTCTGGTTCTGAGTTGTATGCCAGTCTGGTACTCCATCAGTGACACTGCTGGGGTTCACTGGATGCCTTAAGCTGGGAAAAGGGAATGCTGTTTGTTGTTCATGAGTAGCAGTTCCATTTGTTTGTTTCTGTCCTTCTGTATCATCTATTGTTTGTAATGGCTTAGGCGTGTAGCTGCATAGCAAAGCAGATTGAGAGCTGATCCTACTTAAAACAGGCTTTTTCTCGGAAGTGTGTGTGGACCTGTGTGCTCCTGTGGCATTTTTGCTCTAAGAGAGATGGGGAGAAGGCAGAAAGCATGAGACAATTTAAGGAAATTACTTTAAATTGACCTTTCAGCTACAGTTCTCATAAAAACAGCTGCTTTTACACATCTTACCAGTACAAAAACTAAATTCAAATATTCGTGTCTGTGAATAGAATAAAAACTGGGTGCTGGGTCCCAGCCTGTTTTTGGTAATGCACCTACTTTGTTCCATACCTGAGAGGGTGAAGTGTCTTTTAGATGGTTTTAAAGGGAGGAGAGAGTTTGTGGAAAGGAACAAAAGCTCGTGGTGCTGAATAATCTGCCGCTGTGGTGCTTTGGCAGGCACAGGAGCCCGACCCCTGCGGTGGGCAGAGCTGGGTGTGAGGGCACAGTGCCAGCTGTGGGATCCACTGGGATGTGTCTGGTGGCTCTTTGTTCCTCACAGTGTCCTTGCCACGAGTAGCCAGAGTTGCTGCGTATCCTGCTCGAGTGACTCAACCCAACGAACACAATTTGTTTCAAAATGGGATAAAAGGTGTCTCTATTTCTGTGTTGTTGTGTACATCATGCTGCACTTAAGTTGGAATGATTGCTCCTGGAGTAACTCACAATTAGATTTATAAACCAGCCTTCCTTCCCTTTGTCTCCTTAATTATACTTTTTCTGTTCTGACATAGGCTGTAGGCTCCTCCTTGTTAAGCTGCTGATAAATGTGTGTAGATCTATAACCTCTGTGTAGTGTCGTCACACACTGACTGTGTGATAACCTGAATTTCCAGGTAATAACACCATGAAATGCTTACCGGGGCTTTTTGGCTTTTTTTTTCTTTGCATGACAAAGTTGAGTATTTCCTGTAATTTTAAATAAAATGTTTTTTTTTCCTTTTCCTGACTTTATATGGACACCTGACCATACCAGTCTTCCAATCGAAGCGTGTTTAATTATAGAAACTGTAACAGGAAAAAGACCCAACCCGGCTGTGGAGATTGTATACTTTGTATAAAATCTGTTTTGTTGCTTAGACCTGAACAAGAAGGAAAAACTATGCAACCAACATTTTCAAGAAGTTTGTTCTCTACCATTCCCCTGTAATTAAAACTTCTGGGTCTAGGTGTAGCTAGGAGAATCCAAATTTGCCAGAGGAGCTGTTCTGTTTTCTATAACTAAAGGGACAGTTTATTTGAGAAGGAACTTTGTTTTAAAGAAGTCTCCAATTCTTTTGGGACTTGCTTCCACACAGGACAAGTTTCCTCAAATGTAATGGAAATACACTGAAGGTGGGGCAAGGTGGAGATAACAATGTTTCTAAAATATTTAGCTTAAAATTTTAAATAATCATTAAGCTTACCTTTCCGTTACTTAGCAGGTTTATCTGTTTGTAATTTGATTTATTCCAGTTGCTGTACAATCATCAGCTGCTCACTTGTGACTACTTTCTCGTTTTGTAGCCAGGTCATTCTGAATTGTACAGCTCTCTTGACACAAGTGTCACTTATAGATACGACGTGAACACCACTCTTTTGAGACTGACTGTCACATGGTGGTTTGATCTGTGAATTTTAGTGGGAGCTGGACATAATATTGGATCCCAGTCAAGGAAAAGTAGCTTATTATTATCTGTTTTTATTAAATTATTGCAACCTTTCTGCAGGAATCAGTGAAACTGAACCATACTGAGTATTTCTAAGGATTACTGTAAATTCCATTTTGTAGTGAGGATTGAGACATAACTGTTCATTATTTTTTCCTCTTGGTCAGCCATTCAAATTGCAAAACTTTTGGTCTCTTTTGTACAGTTGGGATCTTGCTTTGAATTAACTTTATACATTTGACAAAAATTATTATATGTTTGCGTTGTGTTTTATAACCAGTGACTTTTGTACTTGGACACAGTGAAATTAATTGCTGCAAAATTAAGTTGCCTGTCAACATTTGTAGAACTTTGTCTTATAACAAAATGATCTTTTTAGTTCCAGTATCAGCAAAATGTGTAAAATATTAATGTCATGCAATTTACAAGTTGTGCTGCAGTATTTCCTGTTTTCTGTAATCTGCATTTAAAAAAATCAAAGCCTAACAACACTTAATTCTGCATGTCTTACCTTTTTCTCCTGTGTGGCATTACCTAAAGGTCAACACTGCTCTCTTAATGTAGGTTGTGAGTGCTGCATGTGTGCTTTTCAGAGCAGTAGTGTGAGGAAGCTGGCAGTGGAATGGCAGGACGGCCTCATCCTTATGACAGTAACTCCAGTGATCCAGAGAATTGGGATCGGAAATTGCATAATAGACCTCGTAAACTTTGTAAACATTCAAGGTAGGTGTTATGTACCATCTATTGCATCTCAAAAACTACAGTGAAATCCATCCTAAAGGCTACTGTATCTGGTTGTGGCAAGTCCTGTCATAAATTTTGTAATTCTTCCTAAAAGGACCATTTCTTAATTCATTTAAAATACATTTTTTAACATAACTGATTTGTCAGCTTCCTTAATCTGTGCTTAGATTTGTTTTGCCATGAGTTGCATTCTAGTCTTTTTTTTAAAGCTAAATGTCTTGTGTGCATATCAAGACACCAGTTGAGTTACTAAATAAATGAATTTTTTGGGGTGCTTGCTGGGAGTTACTTCCTGTTCACCACTTTTTGGTGCTGGTACTCTCTGTTGAATAGCATAATATGTGCAATTTGTCCATGGTGAGAACAGTTGCCTGCATGCAAGTGTTGCTCTCTGTAGCACTTTCTTTGTAAAGCTGTGTCAGATCTTGCTTTTGCCTGCATTCCTCACAGTGGCTTTTAAATGCTTCACGATTTGACAAAATTATGAAATTAATTAGTGTTTTTCCAGCATGCAGTGTTCAAAAAAGCGATTAGTCACCTTGCAAATGTATGTGAAGAAGCATATTGCTGGAAATGTATTTCAGCATTCAAATAAGTGTGTGTCTTCCAAGTACTTTGCCCTTTTAGAAGTGCTAAATATAACTGAAACATCTCTGTTAGCGAGCTAAAATTGTGAGTGATTTAAACTTTCCCACTTGGAAGATGATGGGAAAAGAGCTAAAGAGCACATTCAATAACACCAACTTATTTCACATTTTTACTGCAGATAAACCAGATTCTAATGTTGCCCAAAGTATTCCATGGGCAATTAATATTGTGGGCTATTTTTCTGTCATTAAATCTTGGATAATTGTCAGAAATCCAAGAGGACAGGAAAAAAGAACGCACCAATAATTAAAAGGCTGACAGGGAGACCCATGTAATTAGAGGCCTGTGATGTGAATAATGAAGTGATTAGCAGAGCCAAGGAGTGTGGCTGGTGCTGCTGGTCAGTGCAGGCCTGTGGAACGTGGCTTTGTACAGCTGATGTTTTCCATGAGGGGAGGAGTCTGGAAGGTGGGGTATCCGTGCTCTTTATTTAGGATGTGGCACAGCATCAGCAGTGCCCAGTGTCAGTACAAGGGGGCACTGCATGCGACTGGGGGGCTGGTTGGTGGGGGATTCACTGCTGAGCCCAGTTCATGCATTATTCCAGCCATCTCCATTCCCAGGCTGCCTCCTGTGACTGGTGATCTGGAATAAAACCCCAAATTGATACTGGTACGGATGACCCATGACATGGAGTTTAAAGTAATGAAAAGGACTTGTTATATTAGCGTGTGATCCGAGTGGCTTGATAAACTCTGTGCAAATAGCTGTGTGTTCTTCATAGGACTGAGCAGTGTTTGACAGTCAGGAGCCAAGGACCTGGGCCAGTGTGGTGGTTTTAGTTGGGCCTCAAATTGGCAGGCTCGAGTCTGCATGGATTGGGAGAGACAGGTATTGCCTGACTAAGTAATCAGAGAGATATTTCATACCAGGTAACACAAACCTGGGATATGAGTGCAGGAGTGGGAGGTGTTTGGTCAGTTCCATCACGGCTGAAGTAGAGACAGAAGGTACTGCAGCTGTTCTGCTGTGCTGGGCCCTGCTCCTGCTGTGGCTACTTGCATTTTGTTTAAATTCAGGGAAGTAGAAACATTTTGTTGTTATACTTTCTTGCTGGGTGTCTTTTAAGGTGCTTATAGATCTAGAGTGATAGAATGTCTTTTCGATGGAGAGTGGGAAGTTATTTCTTGTTATTTCTAACTTGTGTAAGTGTCTGTTATATTGTACTTTTAATTTTTTCTGTATAAATATATATAGTTAGTTTAAGCATAAACATAGTTTGAAGGTGGGTTTTTTTTCCTTTCCTCCCTTTCCTCGGTGGGGAGAAAGGGAAGCTCTGAAATCTGTTTTGGGCAGTTGGCAGTTTGCCAGCTCAACCCAGGACAGCCAGGACTGTCACCTGTGCCAGCCCCTGCTCCTCGGTCCTGTTGGCACCGGAAGGGGCACGACATACTGTGGTCAAAAGGGCTGATACAGCAGCTGTTGGGTGTATAGTGGACTTACTGGATGTCTGGTGTCAACAGCTCAGAATTCCTTCTAATAAAAATCTTCCCTGAAGTTATAGAAGTTACTCCATGCCTTTTGAGGCAGGGAAAACCCAGAGGTTTAACAGTGACAGCTTGATCAGTCACTCAGGATCGTTGCAGAAACGGCGTTATGGGGATGAACTGTAGTCAGCAGGCAAGTCTGTAATAAATTGAAATAGCTGGGAGCTGGAGCTGGGTGAATCCAGTCCAGAGAAACAGGGCATGTGTCTTACCATGTGTGCTCTTGTGTGGATTATCTGTTTCAGGGTAATGTTTAAATAAAAGGCCGTGCAGTTTTCTGAAAAGATTATTTGATGCAGATGGGAGTTCACTCAAGGAGCTCCACAGCCTGTGCCTTTCAGAAAGGTCGATCATTTCATATGATCTGATTTCAAGGTTCACACATCAGAAGGTATGAAATCTCTGCCCCAAAAATAATGGCAGCTAAGTTGGGCATATTTCTGGCAAAACATGATTTGTTTCCAATAAAATGCTGAACAGTGAGCATTTTATGGAAGCTTTTAATGTGCATGGCAGGAAAATAGTGTTCAACCTAATATGGGATCATTTTCATTTTTTTCCCCAAATAAAATATGCCCATTTTGAAATCTCTGAGAATGATAATCCAAATAATAGTTTGACATTGTAATACAATAGGGGATAAATTAAGGATAAATATTTTGTTACCTTATTTATTCCTTTGAGATACTTGATTACTCCAGTGAATCCAATTATTGGAAAATAGTGTACTTTATTCAAAAGCCTCAGTGAAATAATTGGATTTTGTGTGGCTGAATATAGACATATTACTATTGATTCTGAATTAATTGACACTTTTTCTCCAGTCCAGTCAAAGTCTGTGTGAAAAATGCAGTGTCAGGGGAAATGTGTATTTGGAGGCATAAGTTGTAATAATATAACTTAAAAAGGTTTGAGTACTGTTGTCTTATATTTTGAAAGTGAAAGACAAATACCTTGTTATGAGGTGAAAATACTTTTGGTTTGGAATATGTAATGGTGAAATAAGAACTTCATAATGAATCTCAACAAGGGAATAATATTTAAGAAGAAAGCTGAGCTTGTCACTTGGTGCTTTGGAGTTTTTAATCCTCCAGCCTTATCCTTCTTAAAATAGCTTAGATAACTTTCTAGACCTAAAAAAGCGCATCAGCCGGGGCTGTGAGCTGTCCTGCAGTGTGTGAAGCTTGTGTGGAGTAAGGAAAGCCATGGGATTTGTCTCTTCACTGTGCCATCTGTTTGAGGCCAAGGATGTGGCACAGCTGTCCAAAGGGTGTGTGTATTGAGCACTTACACAGGTTACCAGTATATCCTGTTCTTTCTAGTCGGGTCACTGTCCAAGTTTTGAAACCTGCCAAGCTGAACTGTTGTTTTCTCTCCTTTTTCTTACTTGTTCTGAGATTGACAATGTAATGGAAAGCTTGGAAGGGAGAGATGCGGAAAATAAGGACTAAAAATATAAAGCAGATGATCCCTGGTATCTAAAGAGCCTGACAGAATGAATTCATGTGGTGCTAAAGATGACTAACTAATGATACAGTCTTGTTTGTCTAAACCATTACAAAAAAAAAATTTAAGATGCTTTTTATTTAAGTGCCTGAATAAGAAGGAAGCAAATGTTGTGGAACAGTATGTTGACTAAATGGTGGTGAAGGTTGAATAAATGATCTCTGAATTCATATTTTCATTATTAGATATTGCTGTTCTGTGTTCTCTATTTAATTTTTCATCCGTTATGAGCTTCCCACGTGTAATTTCTCTGTAATGCTGCAGAGCTGTTGGGGGACTGTAGTTCTCTTGTACTAAGTGCTCTTACTGGAGTTGTGTTGGAAAACCTTTGGCTTTAATTTGCCTCTTCTTTCAGATTTGTCCTGGATTTTATTTTCTGAATCTGCTTCTGTTCTAGTCCCTTTTGATAGTTTCTTATTTGTTCTTTCTGCTTAGATAGTATTAGATCCAAAGTCTTGCCTGCACTACTGCATTTATGAACAAAACGTGGCTGTGCTGCGATTCCATTGCCATGACTCTTGAGTCTGAAAATCTTCAATTTCTTTTTAAATCATATCCATAGATGTGAACTTATTGTGCAGATGCTAAATGCTGAGATTTTTTTCCCCCCTAATATTAGTTTTGCATGCTGGGTGGATGCATTCATGGGTTGTCAATGGAAATGCCACTTGTTTCAGCATTTTGTAAGTACATGAAGCATTCCCAGAAGGACCCTTTTCTTGTCTCTGGAATGATAGAATCATAGAATCGATTGGGTTGGAAAAGACCTCTGAGATCATCAAGTCCAACCCTTAGTCCAACTCCAGTCCCTTTACCAGATCATGGCACTCAGTGACACTGCCAATCTCAGTTTAAAAACCTCCAGGGATGGTGAATCCACCCCCTCTCTGGGCAGCCCATTCCAATGCCTGATTACTCTCTCTGGAAAGAATTTTTTTCTGCTCTCCAACTTCAATTTCCTCTGGCAGAGCTTGAGCCCGTGCCCCCTTGTCCTATTGCTGAGTGCCTGGGAGGAGAGACCAACCCCCACCTGGCCAGAACTTCCCTTCAGGTAGTTCTAGACAGTGCTGAGGTCACCTCTGAGCCTCCTCTTCTCCAGGCTAAACACCTCCAGCTCCCTCAGCCTCTCCCCATAAGGCTTGTGCTACCACGATGTACAATCTTTTCCATTGTGGAACAGGTTTTGTTTCTCTTCCTGTGAGCTGGATTTCTGCAGTTGAACATTGTACAGCATATGGGGCAGGCCTATACAATGTATGACATCAAAATAATGGGGCCTGCCTTTGCCATGGGCTCGGGCCAGACTCTGAATTACTGTGCATCACCTGCTGAAAGGTAACCCCAAATATGCCTTATTTGCAGTGTGGGACGGGCAGATCAGTCTCCTCATCTGGGCTTCACGGGCATGAGGATGTAAAGCCCTCAGAAGAAACTGAACTGTTCTTGGAATGTAGAAAAATGGGCTGCACGCAGGGATAACTTTCAAAAACCTCAGTGTATTAATCTTTTTGAGGTACCTAAGATATAGTGAGTGATCTTAAATGGTTGTGGGGGTGGGTTGGTTTTTTTCCTTTCTGGCATCCTTCATTTCTGAAATGACAGCTTATGCACATTGCTGAGAAGGAAAACTTAGTGACTCCAGGTGTGAAAGCACACCCTAAATCCTCCTGAACCTCTCCAGCACACAAATGGCCTTTTCCAAATATGATCAGATATTATTTGTGGTGGACTTTGGCATCATGCAAAACTTGATTGGACTCTCCTATTTAATTAGGACACGAAGCAATTATGTGTGGTGAAGTGATTATACTGAAAAGTAGAATTTTTATGAACAACTCTTCTCTTTGTACCTTTTATCTCTAGGAGTAAAAACTATAAAGTCTTCATACAGGTTGAGTAAGTGTTTGGAATTTGAACTTCTGAAGCAGGTTTTTAATAAATGGAGGTACTTTCCAGCTCTAAGGAGGATAAAATGCTTCTAAGTCTCCTAAAGTTTGATTTTTACCTAACACCCATTCTGAATATGCAGGAATTGGTATATAAATAAAATAACCAGCATTCTTTTATGAAGGGTTTGGGTAGCTTGGCAGAAGTCATAAGGTTGTGAATGTGTTCACTTCTAAAGGTTAAGTCCTTGCTGCTTTAAGAAATCCCTTTGGCAAATGAACACCAGTCATGGGACATTTTTGTTGTTTCCTTCTTGAAATGGAACTGGATTACTAAGAAGTATATTACTCATGGTTGAGAGAACACACTGAAAACTAAAATTATGTGAATATTAAAGAATTTTGAGGGAGGAAAGTGTTGACAGAATTTCTGTGTTGAACTGAGGGAAGATCCTGTAGTGCTCTCCAGATTAGGCAGTGAGAATTCTTTCTGAGGGTTTCCTTACTGGACATGGAGCCTCTGGTTAAGTGTCTGCTGGACTGTGCTGCAAGATTTTGATGGATGCGTGTCCTGGCCTGAGGGGTGGTTTTATGGGTCAGGAACAAATCTATCCATGGCATGTTCTTCTACCTGACACAGGAGTAAAGGAGGACAAAGCATCCTAATTCTGCTGTGGAGAAGAGACCCTGTACAGGGAACCAGGGCTGAGAGAACCTGCGTGCACTTGCACTTTTTCTTGCTGCTGCAGGACTCTTCTATTAGAGGCAAAAAAAATGCATGAGAGAGGTTTTTCCAGCATGTTTTCCATAGAGCTTATTATAGCCATGTCTTCTGTGGCTTATTTTGAAGGGAAGAAAAAGCTTACAAGGCTGATAGTTGTTCTTTCCCTGGGGCATGGGAAAGGTGGTTGTGTGAACCCTCAGAAGACCCTAAAACAGTAGAAAATTCACTGGCTCAGGTAATTGAAATTGTATGAGCAGAAATTTTCTGCCCATGTCTGAAGAGCTGACTCTTCAGTCTACAAAGTTGATGTTCTCCTGCCTTTCTAATCACAAGTGTCATGTTTTCCTTACCGGCTTCCCTCTATAACAGCAGTCATTTGCTGAACTATCCCCCTTATTTCTTCAGCTTTCATCATATTTTAACTGTGACATCTTGATTTTTATTTGTTGTAAGACTTTTAAATTATTCCTGCAGTGTACTGTGGCTCCTTAAAACAACCTACAGGCATTCCAAAAAGAATAATTTAAATAAAGCTGTTGCATAGTGCTTATTTATCCTTCCCCAAAGAAAAAATCTTTGAAAAATTTTACCCTGACTTGCGTATTAATTTTTCTGTGTTGCTTTTTGTGCACAGTGGCCTCAGCTTGCCAAGAATTTGATGATCTGTTGATGTGAAGATGCAATTCAGGGGCTGGTGAACTGGTTTCTGTTCAGTAAACATACTGATTAGTGTAATTATATATTAATAATAATTAGGGTATCACGAAGAGTAGTACTTTTTTCCTTTCTCAGGCTTGCTGGAAAAGGGATGCTTGTAGTTAAAAAATTGAGGTTGTGCAGTCTTGCTCTCAGAAGGTTATTGCTGTACCTTCTTGTGAACTCCGTGAAAGGTGAATTCACTTTAAATATTAATCCAGGCAGACTTTACAGGAACAAATTACCCGTCCCCTGAAACTCGCATGGGTTTGTCTGTCTGGAGCGATCACGAACACAAGCAGCGATGTGACAGGAGGAAGGCAGGGATAGATAACCCTTTCGGGTGCGGTGTGTGTGTGTGTGTGCCGGAGCCCGGCGAGCGGCAGGACCAGAAATAGCTCCGCAGATGGTCCCTGGCGCGGCACCCGCAGCTCCCGCGCTTCCCACCCTGCTGTCAGCGCCGGTGCCCAATGGCTGCGCATGGATGGATGGATGGATGGGGACGGCGAGCCGGGATTCAGCACGGGAGGCTGCGGGGTCAGACGTCAGCGGTGCACTACGCATGGCTGAGTCAGTGACTGGGAGAAACTGAATCGAATTAATATCTGGAGGGGTTGGCGTCTCCGAGCACTTAATGGACTGTGCAGCTACAGTCTCTTATCCGGGCGGGGAGGATGATGGAGGAAAAAGTAAGGCTTGCTGATGGTGCAGTGGACTACTGAAGAAATGATGGAAACGCCAAATATGCTGAACTTAACTAGTAATGCCAAAGGATGCTGATCTGGCTTTCAAAGCTGCCTTATTGGAAGGAACAGAATTCCTTTGTGCTCTGATTCCAAAATTATTTCCATGCTTTTGTGTTTCTTCCCTGATAGACACAAGAGGAAGGTGCGTATTTTTAAGAGGAATTATCTGTGGGCATTATTCAGGAGAAGAATGAGGAGAAGGAGACGTGCTGTCCTTTGTGTGCACAGGTCAATTGAAATGTCGTGTGCTGACAAAGAACAGACTTCAGGGGGAGGAAGAGGGGCATGAGCCTTGTCGTTGTGCAAGTCCTGGCAGGATGGGAAGAACAGATTCATTCTAAAGCCTTAGAGCAAAGTATCTGCCTCTGAGTGTGTAGATAAAGCTCTATATCCTGATTCTACAAGTGTCGATTATGTGAATCATCCTAGGAAAGGATGGGATGTAAGTTTATGTTTTAAGAAGAGTTAATCTAAGTTTTGGAAGATGGGGGGGGGGAAGGGTGAAAAACTTGCTTAATATTCCACTATTTAAATCCATTTATTTATGGCTTCATATTGGTTTTGGGGGTAATAATGATATTGGTTTAGCACCATATTTTGTGTAGAATAGCTGGTTTTACAGAACAAGTATGTTTATTGGCAGTATTCAGTAGGATGCACATGGAGTTTTTGTATTGAAATACATGCTAATTGTTTTGGCAGTGGAATTAATTCAGTTTAATGACTTCTTTTAATAATTAGTAATATATTCAGAGCAATATGTTGTTTTTCATAAAGACAAACTGAAGCTCTCTTTCCACAGATGACTCCAAAGCACTGAGGAGCATTTACATTTTTTAAAAAACAGCCCTTTCCTTACTACAAAATTTGGAAGCATTACCAGTATGACAAGCGTTCCATTTTGATGTTACCTTTTTTTCCTGCTTCACATTATATTAAATAGATTTGCTTAAATAAAACCTTGAGCTTATCTGGTTTTCTTCATGAGGCGACTGCTTTTAAAGAAAATGCCTCATCCCTTTACAGAGGCAGAGCTTCCATGAGCCCTGTCTGAGGGGGAAAGTGAATTCTGTCACTGACTTGAAGTTCTTGAATGGGTGCAGTGCTCATGTTCCAATGCTTCTTTGGAGCCAAGAAAAACAGTGTGTTGAATTTGTAGAGATTGCCTGAATATACAAATATTCATGAGGTTGTCTGGTTGTTTTGGTTGGGGTTTGGGTTATGTTTTGTTTTGTTTTTCCCTGTAGGAGGGTAATTAATGAAGCAATACCCTTCCCTTTATATTGGGTAGGAGGTGCTTTTTCCAGCTTTAATGAATGAAGAAATGAGGATTTTGGTTTGTTTTGGCTTTTTCTCACCTATGCTTTTCAATTAAGTGTCATTAAACATGGAGGAGAAAATTTTGCTTATAGGCTGGGCTGGTGCTGTGCCCCAGTCACTGCCTGTGGCTCACCCAGCTGAGTGTGCAGCTGGGGGTCATGGGCTGGAGAGCTGATTGAAAGTTTACTTTGCAGATACTTCTTTTCATGACGAGATAGAGATCTGAACCTCTATGACTATGTTAGAGACTTGAAGTGTAAGTGCTTTAGGTGTTGTGGGCTGAAATTCCATGTTACTACAGTGTAGCACCAGGTACCGCATGAGACCCGCGGTTTGCAGGCACAGTTAATTATCAGTGTTTCACTACTGTTTGAGAAGTCCTCGTGCTGTGTCTGGTCTGCATAGTGCTTCTGTCAACAAGTTATTCTGTTCAAAAAACCAAGATTATTTGATAGTGATGTTGTCTTTGTTTTTTTTAAACACTCACAACTAATTATAAAGCCCATTTACAGGAAAATAGAAGTCCCAGATGGTCTTTCATATGTACTGACCACAGATGCAGCTCCTTTTTCAGACTGACTGATAGAGTAGCTCAGTGACAGTTTTCCTGGTCAGATATTGCAGGGTAAACCCAGTGCCTGTCTCTTCTGACATGCTAAGCTCCAGCTCTTTTTTGCTCAGGCTAAAACTCATGTTAGTTGCCTTGTTTATTGTAGAGATAGATTGTATTTCAGTGGTAGTATTTGAGTGCTCATGCTGTTAAACAAATGGAACTTCAGGTTTTGTCAGGTATATATCCAACAGATCAAAGAAATATTTGTTGTGTACTGTGCCTCAACAGTGATGAAGTTTAAGACTGACATTTTAGGTGTCATTAAGATGAATGAAGATTCATGGTTCAGATGGTGCTGTCTCAAGCCAGACTGCTTGAATTCTCAGAAATCTTGCCGTTTTGGCTTGCATCTTGTGACTAATCGATGATGTGCCAGTCTCACAATTAGCATTAATCTGTGCATTTAGAGGAGCAAAGTACACGATAGAAGCATGCAAATGAGTGGTGTGGCCAGCTGCAATTTGAAACAGCTCTTTGAAATTATTTACTAATCTGTCTGTCTCAGAACCAGTTGATTTAGTATTTGAGGATCATGTCCTCCCCCTCCAGCTGGCGGCCTCTGCCTCTTCTGTGGTGTATTGTGCTGAATTGATGGCCGGACGTGCCCGGCAGCAGGAGCACGGCAGGTGATCTGTGCACGCTGCCCCTCTCCTCCCAGGCTCGCTGGCTGCTCCCACCAGGGCAGGAGCAGCCCCAGTTCTGATCCTGGGGTGGTACAGCCATGCCTGGTGTGTGTGGTCCTTCCTCCACGCACGGCTAGGGAGGAAGTTTGGTGCCAGCTGAGTCAGTGTGACTTCCTGTAGCACCTGTTTTCCTCGGCTCCTGTGAAGAGATTATTAACTAGGGTTCACCCTGAATCACTGCTTAGAGGGTGATGTGGCTTTAGATGGGTTTCTGGATTAAGAATCAGATTTTAATTGCCTTCTCTGTTAAAGGGTAACTCATGTCTGCTCTGCCAAAAGGCGAGATAAGCCTCCTACCCTTACAGTGGTTCAGTGTCATTTTTCTAGCATGTTTCTCTTATTTAAAGCAAATAGAACTCTTTAGCTGCTGGGAAATCGTGAGTCATGCCTTTTGATACTATAAAACGTGGCACCTGCAAAACTCTGGTTTCTCACAGCATGGTTAGGAATGTTATCAGGTCTGGGATCAAAGCACTGCTTGAACAGGGGCCTGGTCACATGAGGCTTTATTGGGGTTTGTGGAGATGTTTTATCACCAGACTGCTGTTTGAGTACCCCCCACACATACACACCCCTTTGTGGGATGTGCAAATATAAATGCATAGATGAAATACAGAAATTTTGTAAAGACTAAAGAACAATTGACCATTTCTTGGGAAGTTTAGCTGTAGTAGTAATGAATATCATCATGTATAAACTGGGGTCAGACTTTGGTTTCAAGTTAGGTTTTAATTATAGGCTGTAAATCCACATTTCTGATAATTTATGGGCATATTTTGTGCCTACTAAAATGGTTATGTTTTGTATGTGTGTAGATATATATCAAAAGAAAGGTGCAAGGGTTTTCATAAGTTGTTTTTGAAAGGGAGGTTTGCAGATCTCACTCTTGCAAACTTGTGTACATTTCACTTTCATAATACAGAATTTACCTCTCTCTAATAAAGAAGTAAAACAAGTAAGGAGACACGTTATCCATAAATGCCATATATCTTAATACCTTCAGAGCTGCATAGGAAGTCATAGGGAAATGTCTGTTACCTTTAATGAAAGTGGTTGATCATCGTTATTCTTGGAGTGTAAGCCTGAGTGTTTCCAGCTATAAGCAAGGCTTGCAGTTCTTCTGCCTTATTCAATAGACCTTTGGCTGACTTCACATCCTGAGGATGCATCTCTTACTGCAGCATATTTTGAGCTTGGCAGGGAACAGGATTGCAGTAGATTCCCTCTGCACCAAACTTGTGCTTTATTAGACACGAGATCCTTCCCTCATTCAGACAGGGTGGGGAGAAGCTTGTGTTCCTTAGGGAGAGGTCTGTTTGCACTCTGCTAAACACTCATCTGTCACAGCCTTTTTGTTCTGAGTTAAGCTCCTCTTTTTACCAGTCACTGAAACATCTCATGCAAACATTCCCTTTTTTGAATACCCTTCATTATTTTTTTTGTCATTACTTGTAAGCAATTTAAAAAGAGGACATTCTGCTCAACCTGCTTGTACAGTTCATGCTTTTAACATTTGTTGTGCTTTTATGAGCTAGGTCATCATTCTTACCTCTTTGTGTTCTTGAATCCCTACAGCATTCCTCGCACTTATATTTAAGGTCTCTTGGTAAGAGTTGTGGGATTTGCAGGCTGCAAACAAGTGGGGCATTGATGTTCCTCTGGGAAATGATGACTTTCTTTGTCAGACCTTGTAGCTGTGCAGGTGTCTGTCTGGGTTATCCAGTACCTATAGGGCTTTGGGGAATTTCTTCAGTTAAACTCATAAATAAGGAGTGTTGTCATGCCCACATTTGAAAGGTAAATAGCAAAGGAACTGCTTCAGGAATTCCAGTGGGATGCAAGGACACAAATACGATTGTGCTGTCCAGACATATTTTCCTTTTGAAGAGTACAAATAAAAGATTCAAGTATTTTTGGCAAAATTCAACAATAGCTGTTGCAAGTTGATATTTAGATAGTTTCTTAGAGTTCTGGATCTTGAAGCTAACTAGTTTTGTTAGTTGGTTTAAAAGCTGCAAATGTAATCAATATCTTAAGTAATGTAACATAATCATGGTCTAAAAAAAATCTTAAACTATTATATTAATATTTGCTGATTTAGATCAAATGTTCTACTTGTCACTGAACAGTCTGGTAGGCCATGGCTTTTTTAACAGTATAGTTCAAATATGTTTGCTGCCTGTGTTGTGCTGGCTTGCTGTTGTTCCTTCTGAGAAGAACTGAAGATGTAGAAAAGGAAGTGCAAAAATAAACTCATGGCTGATGTGTCTTATATATCAGCTGGTTTAAGGCTGGCTACCTTTGGAAAGGGCAAGTTGCAGAAAAGGTGTGAAGCCACTACTAAAATCCTGTGGTGTGAGAAGGGCTTTCCAAAATAGGTTTCAGTGGAAAAAATGACCTCTAACTTCTGATGTCTTGGTTTGGTTTGAACATTTAATTGAACAGCAAGAATGAATATAAAGTGCTCAGTTGTATTTGATTTGCCTGTTCTGGAAGGGATTTGTGTGAAGGCAGGTTCATAGGCAGGCTCAGCTGATCAGGTGGTGTCTCTGTAGATCACACAGCAGCAAACGACTAGTTCTTGCTGTCTTAATGTTCCAAATTACTGTTCATATTTGTAAATATAAACATGAGTACAGCATAGAAAATGAGGTGAATATTCATAATCTTGGAAACATGTACATGGAGTGTGATTGCCTTGAAAACTGAAATGTATTATGCTTCTGGAATGATGAAAGACTGAATATTTCTCCTATTTCTGTTTTCAGCACCTCATCTCGTGTTGCTAAAGGAATAGAGTACACAAGAATGAGCCTCCATGGTGCAAGTGGTGGACACGAGAGATCAAGGGACAGACGCAGATCAAGTGACAGATCTCGTGACTCATCCCATGAAAGAGCAGAATCCCAGCTCACTCCATGCATCAGGAATGTCACTTCACCAACAAGACAGTATCATTCTGGTATGTTCAGACCTGGACCATCTCAGGATTGAAATTCTCTAAACTTGATTACTGTTTTATTGAGATAATACAATGAAAAGTATTATTTCTTGATGATACAACATGCAGAGTTTTTACATGTGCCCTGGGCTGGGAATACCCTTTTATGTTATGTGGTAACTTTTTATTCGCTCTGCAGTGCTCATTCCTACATGATGCTTTTATTTGGTCCAAATTACAAGAACAGTCTGTTTTTTCTGAGAAGATAATGGACTAAACACTTCCTCTTTACTGTGTAGGGTCTAGGTATTTGGAAATAGAGGAAACAGATTTTTTTAAGTGACAAAAAACATGGTTTGTTTTCTTTGAACTACAGCACTAGGCCCCAGCTGTGATGTAGCTTCTGTATTATGTTGAGTTGCTTTTTCAGTACTAGAATGCTAAATTTTCCTTGTAAAGACTTTGGGGAGGTGAGGTTAAGTGGTACAAACTTCAGGATCTCAAATATGAGTGGTTATTTTTAAAGGTTTCTTTAACCAGAATAGATTTAACCAAAATAGTTTGTGCTTTACTTATCCAGTTGACATGTTTTGCTCCTGGAAAGGCATCAACTGCACAGAGCTTATGTAAGTCTGTAATTTTATTTCCTGATCTTTCTCCTTCACCTCGTCCCCGCTGCAGACCGAGAGAAGGATCACAGCTCCTCTCGGCCAAGCAGCCCTCGTCCCCAGAAGACGTCCCCGAACGGTTCCATTGTCAGCATGGGGACCAGCAGCAGGAACAGCAGCCAGTCCAGCTCCGATGGGAGCTGCAAGGCTGGGGGGGAGATGGTGTTTGTGTACGAAAATGGGAAGGAGGGAGCTCGCAATGTGAGAACTTCTGAACGAGTAACGCTCATAGTGGATAACACCAGATTTGTTGTAGATCCTTCTATCTTCACTGCACAACCTAACACAATGTTGGGCAGGTTTGTATCCTTTTCTGTTGTTTTTTTCTTGCATTAATCGCCAGCTGTTAGAGAGCCATTAATGCTTTGTAGATATTTATACTTCTTAAATTGAACTCATAGTGTTGAACTCACTAATGTTTAATATTACCAATTTGCCATATCTTTAAGTAAAAATCAGATGCAACTTCTCCTCTGTTTTTGGCAGAGAGGCTAAGAGGTGTCTACTACCCAGAGAGGAAAGAGTTGATAAGTAAATTAATATTTTTCATGATGTGCCCATTTCTTTCTGTTTTCCTGGGCGTTCCTTCTCTGTTCAGCCCACCTCATTCCTCTTCTTGTTTTAAAGCTTGGTGCTTCATAAAGTAGTGAGTGTAGATGGTCTCTTTGAAAATAGTAAGAAGGAAAACCTTTATTTTGCTTAATGGGCCTTCCCTGATAACATTCAAGCTCAGCCCATTTATCTTCTGAAATGATTTTTGGACAGGGCAATGTCAAATAATCAGTATAACAGACCTGAGCCTCTCAGCAGAGACTGAATGCTCAAAATAGCCAACATTTGAATGAAACCCCACTGAATGTATGTAATATTTTCTGTTGGAACTATAATGAGCAATATGTTTAACATGTTTACTTGATGGGAAATGTTTCTATCCTTTATAATTCTTTACTTTCACTTGCTCAAATTCTGTTTGGTTTTGCATTGTCCAAGCATAGAGAGCACTGCTCACAAACTTGCAGCAAGAAAGAAATGAAGGTTTATGTCTGTGTAAAATATGGCTGTTTCTCAGCATATGAGGGTATAATATAATCCTATTTAAAATACATACATATATAAAAATCTGTTTGACAAGGTACAGGTAATAAATAAGCAATTTCTGCTCTGTTTAAATTGCCACTGTGTGAGATAAATAGTACCTTGGTTTTGAGAAAAGCTGGGGAAGAGTTACAGAAGAAAAAAAGCTAAAATGCTTCTTTGTGTAAACTTTCAAGGGAAATAATAATGTAATATAGAAGTAATAATGATGAAATATAGAAGTAATAATGTAATATAAATCATTAAGGCATTTGTATACATACAGTACATGCATACATGTAAATATCTAGACAGACTGGAAGGGTATCAGTTGAAGTTATGCAGAGAAACAGTTCCCTTTTCCATGCCCAGCCTCAGGGTAAGCAGTGCTGCCTAATGCACTGGATTTTTTGTGCACATGTGATGCTGAGTTATTCTCCCCTTGGGATGGGCTCAAGGAACAAACTTATATTATCTCCTGCTAATTGAGAAGTAGGTTAATAAAGGTACAGAAATACTGCTCTAAAATACAAGTTATTTATAAACCCACTGTCCCTCAGTGTCAGTGCACAGGACACCAAACAGGAGCAGCTTGGCTAATATGTTCTGGGAGGTAAAAGTAGCTATAATGAGAATGTGTTCTCTGCCTTAAGCCTATATCCTGTTACAATGCCTTTGTCTAAATATTATTTCTTGTCCTGAAGAGTAGTCAGAAAACTCAGATCATTAAGTGTAAAAAGTAACTTCTTTCTCCATGCTCACAGTTATACCCACTCTGCTGCTTTGGGTTGTGTGCATGAGAGCCATTCAGAAATATTTATAAATAAAACAAGTAGATGTATTCTGTATCAGGAAAGCGCTTTAAAAAGTCAAATACTGTTGAGGACCTGGAGGATTTTCCTTAGTCTAACTTTCCTTGCATCCTAGCAGGGAGGGATAGGCTGCACACACTACCCTCAAATACATCTCTCTTCTATCAGAATTTTATCTTTTGAATTAACTAATTCTTTTCAGTGAAATGGAAATGCCATTAAACAAGGAGAATTTCTCAACAAAACCTGTTCTTTTGTTTACATTGCCCCACAAATGCCAAAGGATACTCGTCTGAGGTTCCCCTCACCTTGGCACTGACAGGAAAGGGCCTGGTCTAACTTCTGTTTTGATTGGAGGATATTGGCGAGTTTGGATTGAAGAATAAAATTAGACCTTCCTGAGTTACACTGCCCTACTTTGTTTTCTTGTAGTCCTGCTAAACACAAACCAGAGTGAATAGTGTGGATACGTGTGTCATGGAATACACTGTTTTATCCCCTGATATTTTGTTGCAATTTTTGATATTTTATTTTTCAAATCTACAAAAAAAAAAACCAACCCAAGGATTCTAACAAAATCACTTTTGTTCTTGAGCAGGATGTTTGGATCAGGCAGAGAACACAACTTTACACGTCCTAATGAAAAAGGAGAGTATGAAGTTGCTGAAGGAATTGGTTCCACTGTGTTTCGTGCTATTCTGGTGAGTTTTTGTTCAGACAAGCACTGTGAGTATTAAGAGGCATGACTTCTTCATTTCTGACATATCTGTACTTTGTGCATGGCACAGGTACTGCTCTTCTCTGTTGTTTTGTAGAAGTGAAAACCTTGCTGAGTTTTCTAGACATGAGCATGTGACAGGCAGGGAGAGAGAAAGCACACATGGAACAAACCAAAAAATACTGCCTGCCAAAAATTAGTTCTCCTTCTCCTATGCATCTAGTTCACCAAATTCAGGTATATTCAGCCCTTCTTATGCTGAAGTTAGATGAAATGGAGTACTGGAAGTTAATTTATTGCAGCTAAAGGAGTAAAGCAAACTTCAGACTGAGATGAAAACGGCCCCTTTACACGTTCCATATTTACACAGAGAAGTAGAGCTGCCAGTCTGCTTTGTCAGCAGACTTGGAATAGCAAGAGCTGAGGTAAGACAGCTTTACATGCACCCAAATGATCAGTATTAATAGTTGTGACTTAAATAATGATTGTAACCAGAACTCACTGCTCTGAATGCAGCTATGAAAAGGGATAAATTTGGGGAGAAAAAGATTTACAAAGTTCAATATATGTTGCTGTCTTATATTTTAGGGGCTTTCTTTGTGGAGAAAGCATCATAAATAAAATGATGAAATGTTTCTGTTGATGAATGTTGAATTGTGTTGTGGTTTTTGTTTGCTGCATTACTGCAGGATTACTACAAGACTGGAGTGATACGCTGTCCGGATGGGATATCCATTCCTGAACTGCGAGAAGCGTGTGACTATCTCTGTATCTCCTTTGAGTATAGTACTATTAAATGCAGAGATCTCAGTAAGTACAGAATTTATTAAAATAATTCGAATTATACAGATTGACTTAAGCAAATGTGTGTCTGCATTAATTCCAAATCATATCCTTTATTGAGGTAAGGAAGATGGCTGACACTACATGAACAAGATCCATCCCTTTTGTCTCTCATGTAATAAGGGCCCAAAGCCAGTGGATGTATATTTTTTTGAGAAATAATGTTTCTGGTATTTCAGTATGTGATTCTCTGCAGTGGTCAGCCCTGTGCACTCTATTGTTACATTAGCAGTACAGATACAGTAACATTAACTATCTTCTTTGGCAGAGGACAAGGGAGGATAATTTATTCAGCTCCGTGCTTAAGAGAATTAAGCTGTCTCGAAAAGCAAAAGCAGCTCAGCTTGGCTGGTGGTGTAGAGTCTGCCAATATGCCCAGCATGTATCATTCTCTTCAGCTCCTTCCATCCCTGAGCACAGCTGAAGCTTTGGCTGGTGTTTGGGTGACCTGGCCTGTGCCTCTGGTCCCTGAGATCTCATGGAGTGTGTGCAGTGCAGGGCCAGGCTGGGGCATTCCTGTTGGAAAGGCTGTGTTGGACACTTGTGCCTTCTCCAGCAGTGCCACGGCCTCACCACATGTCACTGCCCAATCACAGGCTCGGGGCACTCTGTCCTTAGCACAGGGATTTAGCAGCTCATGCTGTGAGGGCTCTGAGGAGCTTTGTTTTTAACCTACTGCTTTCCAAATGTGGGTTCTGTGCTCTGCTCTTTGAGAAACTGCTTTAAATAATGTTTCTTTTAGGAAAACCAGAAGGAGTCTTGCATTATTACCAAATGTTTAGCAGTAGTAAAAGAAGAAGGTCTCCTCAAAGTCACTCCTGTCTGCCTAACATTGTGTTAATATCTGCAGGACAGTCCTGTTAGTTTCAACTTTTGGTGTGGCTTTTGGTAAACATTTGAATAATTTCTGAACCTATACAAACTAATAAACTAAGTATCTTTACCCTTGCCTGCAGAAAATACGAGATAAACAGAACTGCCTTGTCTCTTATTCCTGCCTTCATCTTTTTACCAAGCTTTGAAATGTGCCTGTGGTTAAAATCTCCTTCTAGGTGCTCTCATGCATGAATTGTCAAATGATGGTGCTCGCAAGCAATTTGAGTTTTACCTCGAAGAAATGATCCTGCCCTTAATGGTCGCCAGTGCCCAAAGTGGTGAGAGGGAGTGCCACATTGTTGTGCTGACAGATGATGATGTTGTTGACTGGGATGAAGAGTATCCCCCACAAATGGGAGAGGAGTATTCACAAAGTAAGTTTATTTTCCTTGCTCCCACCAAGCCATTAGCAAAGTCTCTACAACATCCCTAACGCCTGACAAAATAAAACCTCTCAGTTTTGGTAGTTCTGCTTAATATTTTGCTTCACAGAAGCATACATTGCTTGTTGTGTTCAAATCTAATTAAAAAGAAAAGGTAAGTTTTGTTGTTAAGGTATTTTCGGCCAGTGAGGGGGAGGAAATACTTTTTCAGAAAGATCTCGATAAGAAGAATGGATGAGAGTCATGTTTACTGTGAGAGAACAGCTAGAGGGGTTTGGGGAGAAAAAAAACCAAGTGTTATTATTTTTTGAAGTATTACAGTTGTGTGTATAGATGAGTTTAAGCACCTGTGAATGGAATGCCTTTCCTTGCATCTGTGTTGTCCTAGTAACTTCACTGTGAAAACATGGAATTTAGGGGGATTTTGAGGGCAGGTGGGAGCTGGAGATGCTCTTTGTATTCCGGTAATACAAAATCTTCAAAGTATTACAGTTTTATTTATTGTTTGGTTGGTGGGTTTTTTTGAGTTTAAGAAAGCCAAAATAACAACACAAAAAATTATAGGTTTGGAAGATGCAAACCTGCAGCTGTTCCCACAGAAGGGAGGCTCAATGTGAATATAGATCAAAGGTGGCTGTTCTAATGTAGTGACACAGTTAGCTCCCATTTCTAGGGCCTTATATTTCAAAAATGCCAGTTAAGAAAACCCCTACTCTAATTAGTTAGACATACGCTTGCCTTTTACATTTATATTTTTCATGAATGATATGTTTGGATCTCTGCAGCTGAACGGGACTGATGGCCCCAGTCCATTCTTTTACGGTGCTATAATGTAAATTTCAAAGGTGTCCTCTTGTTCTGCTTCACAAATGTGGCTTTTCTGAAACTGGTTTGCAGATCTTTTATCTAATGGCAAGCACAGTGCAAAGATTTTGCAGTTTTATCAGAAATGAGAAAAAAATCAAGACGAGCTTTGTGAAGATCTGATTGGGAGCGTATAATTGTGGTTTGTTATGAGAATTGTTCTCTTGCATTCCTAAATCCAGTAAGAAAAACACCTAAATTTATAAAACAGACTAAATGATAGGGGCAAGAAGATATGTGCAACCAACCCATTTTGCAGTGCTGTTCACCCATTTCTTCAGCTGTTTTCCTCAAGAGTTCTTGAGTCTCTCCCACTCTCCTGAAAATACTGGAGTAAAGCAAAAGAGAGGAAAAGATGTTTTAAGGCTACAAGTTTAATATGTGAATATGTGGGGTTTTTCTCATTAAAATGTATTTTAGTTATTTACAGCACAAAGTTGTATAGATTCTTCAAATACATTGAGAACAGAGATGTGGCCAAATCAGTCCTGAAGGAAAGGGGGCTCAAGAAGATCCGACTGGGCATTGAAGGTAAGAGCAGCACTGCTTGCACTCTCACTTTGGGCTGGAAGGGCTGCTGCACTTCTCTGCTTTGGGGTAATTTCTGCAGTGGGAAAATAAGAGATTGTTGGTGTCTTTGATACTGAGGTTCGATGGGCCAGAGGGGGAGTAGTACCCAGTAAGCAACTGGCCCAGCCAGAAACTGCGATTACGGGCTCCTGACTGGTGTACAAGCCGTGTCTGGCTGCTCAGCTGTGTGAGGCAACTTAGGGGGGTCCTACTGGTTGAATGTCTTGTATTTCATCCTATGTGCCCTTCAGTTTTCACACAAAATATTCTCTGTACTTCTCTTGAAGTAAGGATGCATTTGTACAGCTATGTGTATTCTGTTCTTGGCCTGCCATCCTTTTCAGGGAGTGAAATAAAAAATTGGATGTTAAGTGGCAGGTAAATACGTTCTTTCAGGAAATACAAAGCTATCAAATGGATCACTGAAGTGCAAATAAATATTGATCTGAAATAAACATCTTGTAAGTTGGGAAGCTGGTCTCTAAAAATCTCATTAAGTAGTGTTAGATTTTTATTAGGAATGTAAGAACTGGTTTTCTCAGCATTACATTTTTCTTCTGATTGTTGACCCAAATATTTTAGAATATTTTAGAATCCAGCCTTTATAATTAGCAGGATTTCTTTCCTTCACTCACCAAGTTGTCATAGTTACGTTTGTAATTTGCCAACCAAAAGCAAATGCTTTTAACTGGTTGTGAGCTCTAAAATAAGTAATTTCAGCTGAAGAAGGTGGGAGCCTTCAGGCTGATGTGCCCTTCAGCTAAACAAGAACTGGCTCTGTCTGTAATGCCGGCTAATACTAGATTATTTCTGCTGGCATTTCTTAGTTCAGACAAAGAACAGCTTGATCAAACTGTAATGGTGGTGCCCTGCAATACTTTGTAAAACGAACATTATTGCTGGGACAGAGGGGAGAGATGACTCAAACACAGCATAATCAGAATTCACAATTCATCTGAAATGATGAATTTTCACCCTTTGGGGAGCTGCAAGGAATGCGCTAGGATTTCACCTGGGAACTTAAACCCCAGCTCTGAGTGACACTGTTCTCTGCTGCTGAGATCTCATGTCCTGCTCTCCCAGTAAGATTGCAGAGACCGTGTCTGCTGACAGCAGCTCAAGGAAGGAGCAGCAGCGGTGCCTGTGAGAGCTCTGTGGTGGCAGTATATATATGGCAATGTATACGGTACTGTAGCTTGTCCTTACAATTCAGGTGGTAAGTTAGCTCCTCATTACATGTCCTCCTTGCACAGACGACATTAAGAACAACAGGATGGCATCTGTTCCCATTCAGGTTGTGGATAGTGACAGCTGCTCATCCTCACCGTGCTTTTTGTGAAACAAACTTTGAACTCCACAGTACAGTGGTGTCGGTGTGATCCAGGCTCTGGCAGGCAGTGCTGGTGTGAGCTGTGCTCTGTGCAGGCAGTGCTGGTGTGAGCTGTGCTCTGTGCAGGCAGTGTCGGTGTGATCCAGGCTCTGGTGTGATCCAGGCTCTGGTGTGATCCAGGCTCTGTGCAGGCAGTGCTGGTGTTGACTGTGCTGTGCTCTGTCTTTCAGGTTACCCCACATACAAGGAGAAGGTGAAGAAGCGGCCGGGCGGGAGGCCAGAGGTGATCTACAACTACGTCCAGAGGCCGTTTATTCGGATGTCGTGGGAGAAGGAGGAAGGGAAGAGCCGGCACGTCGACTTTCAGTGTGTGAAAAGCAAATCCATCACCAATTTAGCAGCGGCAGCAGCAGATATACCCCAGGACCAACTCGTGGTCATGCACCCCACCCCCCAGGTAGATGAGCTGGATATTCTGCCCACTCATCCTCCACCCAGTAACAGTGAGATGGATCCTGAGGGGCAGAACCCACTACTCTGATCTGGATTCTTACTAAAACAAAAGCATGCTCCTTAAAGTGACTCTGTACTCAACTCATACTACACTGCAATTCCAGTTTTTTCCATTGTGTAACGGTGTCTAGGATATTGCAGTATGGACCTTTGAAAAGACCAAAGGGTTGTTTTTGGAAGAGTACAGATCAAACACATGGGTTCCAGTTACATACGTGTATGTGTTTACCAGTAGGTTTGTGACGTTGGTGATTTGTGTGCTGGACCGTCCTCGCTCTGAAGCCCACCCAGGCCCAGGGGACGCGTCAGTGTTGTGACACAAGGGTTGGAATGCAGAGGTGGAATTGATAGTAGCACTTTACAAATGGTTGAGAAATGGAATTTGAAGCCATTTTTTATAAATGTATTGCACAATACTAACAAAGTGCTTCTATCAAAACTGTACATAGTTTTGCTCTGAATAGATTGACCCTTTTAAAGTTACTGTGTATGGTTGAGCACAAAACTACTATTGGGTTTTTGGATTGAGGATGTGATTCAATGACCCATGTAACATCTTGTCAAACTCAAAGTTCTTTAGTGAATTTTTTCACTTGTTTGCAGCGTGAGCCATGTTCAAAAATTGTGAACAACTGACAGGGGCTTTATCTTAAATTTTGCCTTACCTTAAGCTGTTCACAAATATTTATTTAATACATTTTTCATAAGTGTCATGAATTAGGAAAATGCAAATGGTTCATTCTTCATTTATTAATGATTGTAAACAAGTTTTTCATGCAAATAAAATTTCCATTATTTTAATGGGCTTGAATTATCTGTGAGTTATGTATATTAAGAGTAGTTGCTTTTCTTTCCTCTGGGAAGGATCGTTAAGGATGGTGAAAAACAAGTATTTCTTAAAGAGAATCTGGTAACATCAGCCTCTCTCAACCTACCCTCTTGTACTTTTCTTAGTATAAGCTCCAAGACAGCAGTAAATAATAATAATAGCTTCTCTGGAAGCTTATTGTCGTGACAAAGCTGTGTAAGTGTAGGTAAGGCATTGTTTTTCCTCCCTTTTCCCCCAAGGCTAAAGAAATGATAAATACCAAGTGCTTCTAGCATGCACCTTCAGCAGGGTTTTATCAAATTTATTTATCAAAGTAAAGGCTTCATCTTAGAACAAGGGAAACATTTATTTTAAAAATATTTAACTGTCTAATACATTACACTTTAACAATATTTATAGTAAAGGATTCTTACAAGAAAGAATAAACAGCTTTATGGTACAATTAGTATAAGAAATATCCACATGGGGACTGTTTTGCAGTGTAAAAACACACCATACATCTGAAATGGTCATTTGCATATAAAAGCTACCACTGATGCCAGTGAGTTGCACAGTGATTTAAAAAAAATTTCAAACAACAGAATCCAAAATATACAAGTATTGCAAGCTATACACAGCTAACCAAATCAACACAGAACACTGTAGCAGGTTATTCCACTTTGTCTGAAGTTACACATGGTAGGATGAGTTGCATTCTGATACAGCTTTTATGAAATCCATACATAAAAGCTCCTCAGTCCAACAAGTTTCACAGACTGTAGAACTCCACCAGTAAATGCACTTTGCTGTTTGGGTGTCTGGGTGCATCATTTACAAGGGCCAGGGCAGGTCGCTGAAGTCCACGGGGCCGCCCAGCCCCGCGTCCGCCTCCAGCAGGCTCATGATCACGGCCATGGCGGCCTCGTCGTTGCTGGGGCTGCTCGAGCCCTGGTCGTTGTCGATCATGTCGATGCCGATGTGAGAGTTCTCCCCTGGGGGTGGGAACACAGGCACGAGTCAGGAGGGCTTGGGTTTGTTCACTTCACTGCTATGGGCACTTACCAATATGACTTGGGGTAGAACTGTTTGGGAATATTAATTGTGTGATACCCAGGGTGCCACAGTGTCACCTGTGTGGCAGAGGATGGAGGTCACTGCTCAGAAATGACCAATATGCCTAATAGGGACAACCCTCCATGCAAGACTTCAAATACAAGACTAGATCAACCTCTGTCAGCCCTTCCTTCCCTCTTGTCTTCAGTTTGAAAGCATTCACAAAAAGCAGGTGAGGAGTTGAGCTAAGGGAAAAGAGATTTCCAAGTATTATCAGAAATAATTACAATATGAAGTTAGGCTGCCAGGAGCCTCTTTAGGCAGACAAAGGGGTTGGTATGGGGTTTATGCCTCAGCTGTAGCCTGTAGGTAAGAGCAAGTTACTGCCAAAACCAACCATGTTGTCACAGTGTCTGCGTGTGTTTAGTTGGTATTGATGTGTGTTATGGTGGGACTTCACTTACCGAGGATGGAGGAGTTGTCAGAATATGGGTAACCAGAATTATCCTGGATTTGCCCAGACAGCAACCCAGCTGAAGAAATGTCTGGAGTGCCACCATTCAAGATCTTGAAAGGAAAAAAACAGAAGCTATAAACAGACATGAAAGGTTGCAGTAAGTCTTAAATTGTCCTATATTATGATTTTTAATACAGGCTCAATGACTTCCCGAAAAAACCCCAAACATCACCACCTAAAGGCTACTTAATCAGACTAGTTGTAAACTAAAAGCTGCTTCCTCTGTACCAGGTCCAAGGAGCAGATGTCAGATGGATAGTGTATCACCACCAGAACAGAACTTCTGAAAAGCTACTAGAACAAGTCCTCAGGGATTTCTATGGGTCATCTTTGTAAGTATCCCATCTGCAAGTGATAGTAACTACAGCTAACTACAAATGCTTTTGAACTTATAAACAGGTACAGGTGAAGTACTGTCAGCTGAGAATTTCAGGAGTACAGTCCTCCACCAGAGACAGACTGCATGAGCTGAGCATTGCTCCTGGATTTTAAGTGTAACCATTTTTTCTAAGGGAGCAGGGCTGTGTACACCAGAGCTCACCAGAAATGCAGGGACCTTCTTCAGGAATCTTAACTAGCGAGGGAAGAGATGCACTGGAGCCACAGTTTTGAAGTGCTATGGGGTGTTTGCAGTGGAAGGTAAGCACTGGTGGGGCTCCCTTCCAAGGGCAGTGGCAGCTTAGAACTCCTGTTGTTTCTATCCAAGGGGAAATCCTGAGAAGGTTACCACACTACAAACAATGAACCTGTATTTTCCTTTATTCCATTCTAGCAGCGCCTACTGTATGTACATGTTGAATATTATAGGGCAGAAGGAGCAGGAATAACTGTTACTGGAATTACAACTGTTCATCACAACTTCAAATTTTATTTCAAGAACAGAGACAGGCATAGACAAAAATATTTACTGTCAGGTGTATGCTCCAGTACAAGCAATTCTCATGTATAGTCACCAGAATTTCTGGAGAAAGCAGGTTCAGTAAGTCTGATGCAGTGTAAGGATTTGGATAAGTGCTCTTCTTGGATACAACCACCATAAACAGCAATTTAAGACAACTGAAAGCAGCCAGGACAAGTGTTCAGGTGGTTTAAGTGTTGGTAATGGTACCTGATGCTACTCAAGCAATCTTAGAGCAAGGCAGGGTGCACGGTGTTGGTTTAAAAATAAACTCTCAGTGCACAGTAAAGCATCTCATTGCCATGTTTTGTGCTGCTGCAGGACAGCAGCACCAGTGTGATCCCTCTGAGCACAGCCAGTGCTCCAGTGACAGCACTTCCCGTGTTCACCAGCACGGGGTGTTCAAGAGTTTTTGGAGGCTGAGAGGGAAGAGCAGAGCTCTTCCTCGCAGCTCTGCTAAAACAATCTCAAGAGCTGCTGATGTTTAGGAACTACTGGTCTCTGCAAAGGGGTTTTGGCCACCGGAATAATTGGACTGGGTCAGACTTTTCCAGCAGCCAGGAGTTGTTTAAATCAGGTGTTCAACACCAGCACGACCCCACAGGACTTGCCATGGCTTGTTCTTACCTTCTTCCCTCCCGGGGAGGATGTATCAGGCGGGGGGGTGCTGGTGATGTTCAGGGGACTTGAGCCACAGCTGGAAGGTGATGATCCTCTTATCCTAAAATGTGGATGAAATAGGGCACAGATTTACCAGCCACATAGAGACTCAGAGTTTCAAATGCTGACAGTGACAAAAGGTGCTAAAAGTGTGAAGTTCATTTTTGTAATTTCCTCCCTTTTTTCATGTTGCTCAAACCAGCCGCAGCAATGTTTTTATCTGCAGCCAGAAAAACAGTCCTGTGTAAATCCATCTTGCTCGATCTGCAAGCTTTACCTCCTCCCCTCTGTTTTCATTCCTATACAGCCTTCACAGAAAGTCAAAAGGAAAAGGCCCTGGATGCTGAGGAAAGCCTAATTTTTTTTTGTATTTTACTTCAATTTATACCAGCTAAGAATGTCAGCTGCCTCAGTCACAGTAACCCAGACTCCTTGAGTGAGCTACTGCTACAAAAGTACACTGGACACCTGATATACTCTTTTTTTAAATGCTCAAAGCAGCATTTTTCACTACAATTTTCCATAGCTTGATCAAACATCTTTAATAATGAATAATGTATTGACTGTAGAACCAACAAATCTCTAGACTAAAGGGAAGAGGGGTAGTTACAGAGAAAAGCAATGGAAATGGGAATCTTATCCTTGGCAGAGTTCCGCTGGGAAAGCTGAACAGAAGGCAGCTTTGGAAAATAGTAACAGCTGCTGAAAAAGGACTGGAACTAACCCAGTGTCTGAACTGAAATGCAAACACGGCAGTAAAACTGCACTACTCCACTCACTGGGGCTAATTAAGTGTTTTACAGCTACTCTAAGGGATGGTTATACTTCCAAGTATTGATTCAGCCCTAGTGTGGCTTTTTCCTTTTTTTTTTGCCTTTCTTCTTCTTCCTATTCTTACAGACAGGAAGGGAGCCTTATGGATAGGTCTGCTGTTCCCTTGGAGCGAGGATGGAGGTAGTCTCCTGTGTGCAGCAGGAACAAAACCACAGGAGACAGACTGAATGTCTTCCTGAATTGCAGCTCTAAACATCTGCTGGGTGAGACCACTTTTATAGGAAAGCGAACAATTCCCCAAAGGAAATTCGTGAAGAACAGGGATTGCTAGCCAACAGAAATTAAGTGGTACCCACTGAAAGTAGCTGCTCACACAGGTGAGAGACAGGAGAAAGAGCTCTGGATTCCCACAGTCCCTTTCTGAATTAAACCAGCCTCACAGCCAGAAAGCCCAGCCCCGGGAAGGCCAGGCTGGCTCTAGCACTGTGTCCTTGCTCCGGGAGTTCCAAGGGAACTGTGCAAGTGAACGTGCACATCCAGCAACTCCAGAGGCATCTCAGCGAATGGATCACACAAAAACAAACATGGCTTTTCTGGCACATCGTCAACAGCTTTGGCATTTGGAAGTTGTGCCACTCACAGCCTTGCATTCCTGGAAGAACAGTCTGGAAAGGATTTATTTCTAGTTAGCTGTTCTTTTTAACTACTGTTTCTGGTAAACAGACAATCATCACCATTACGGAAAAGTTCCAATATTACTCTTTTACAGTAGAAAGTTGAAAGGCTGTAACTTTTTCATGTTTTCTCTGTGGGCTTTGACTGCCTCAGATCGTGCTGAATAAGTGTCTGTAGCTGTCTATGAAATACAATTGTATCGTTCCTTACTCAGCTTGAAGAAAGACTTTCTTAATTTCCTCTTAAAAAACAATAAATCCTCTTAAAGAGCAATAATTAAACAAACAATTAGATTTTCCTTTAACCTCACACCATCTTCTCTCACCTGTGAATCTCCATGATTTCTTCTGCAATCATCCTCCCTATTTTACCTGCCCCCGCTCTTGTTCCACCTGGAATTCCAGGCACAGTAGGATGGGTCCTTTTTGGGCCACCTGAAATGAGTAGATATTTTAAGGTCAGATAAAAGCCTGAAAACCTTCTCCAAAAAGTATTTACATTTGGGTTTTGACTGGCTGCAGGACCTTTTGAATTGTATTATTTATTATTCCACCAACTGGTGTGTACCTTCAAAGGTATGAAAAACTCTGGCACTGAACTGTGTCTCTCAGACATCCCTCTGTGCCAGCAGGGACACGACATATCCTGACTCTTTCAGAATGTGGCTGTTTCAAGCATCTGGTGGCACTTCTGGTCCAGAGCTGGTACAGAATGGCTTGTCAGACCTGTTCTGTTCTGTGCCCAAATACACTCCTCTCCAAACACGTTTGTTCTTTGCTTTGTGTGAAGAACTTGCTGGTGCATATTCCATTCAGTAGGGGACAAGCCCAAGGAACCTGATGGCCATAAATAAACCCCCTGCAGGTAACTGCAAGAATCTAGAGAAAATCACTGCAAGAATGGAGAGAAAAGGGAGGTCTGAACAGTTTGAAGCTGACTGTTCCTTTAATGTGATCAGACACTTGCACAGTACTTGAGAGGTTGTCAGGAAGTGCCTGATACACTCCAAGGTGATGAAAAGATCACACTGAAAGGGCAGAAAAGGCCCCAGAATTGCTTATGCAAAATGGATAATTACTAGCTTTTAGAAATGCATATTTAACAACAGCAACCCTCAGTATCTATGGCTCTGATCCAGCAGGAGATGAGAAGGTTCACCTGAAAGGTCACAAACCCTTAGCAGAGCTAGAATCACTTGAAAATAAACTTCACTCAGCCTTCTTTTCTGGGGAAAACAACTGTTGGTATGATGATATTATACATGTGGTTTCTTTTCAGAAGGTGGGCTGTGACAAGAATAAGCTTATCCTACTATAGAACAGTTCGTTCTGCATTGTGTTCCATCCTCAGAAGGCCCAGACCCCACATTGCTGCTGTTACTGTACCCTCAGTTACCAACCACCAGGCCTACATGGCACCTTCTCTTCCTGCCACTGCCCCAGGCTCTGCTGCCCTTCCTCCTCCAGAGTCACTCACTGAGCCCCACTGTTCAGAGCAGAGACCACTGGAAAGCACAGCTTTGCTCAAGGCTTGCACTGCTCTAAGTGTGCTGTGTACAACTTAGGGAACAATTCCAGACAAGTGCAACACCTACAGCTGTAAAGGCACAGCTGATAAAAATAGTTATCTAGAGAACAGGGCCTCCAAACGCAGCAGTTCCCTACTCTTTGAAAAGAATCTCAGTATTATCACCATGTTTCATGGGGATCCACGGGCTGTCACTGCATCTTTCTATCCTACCTCAACTTTCACCCTGCTCCAGAGGCACTGCATTAAACCAAGCTCTGCTCTGCACTGGGCTGCACTCCCATCACGAGATGTTTGGTGACCTGAATTGTGGGCAACCAGCCCATGATGATTCCCAGGAGCCAGTGATCATGTTGTGACAAAAAGTCAAATCGAGGGCAGGTGAGGGGCAACCAGCCACATGGGCAGACTGTGTTTGAGATCCAGACTGTGTTTATGGTCCATTCCACCGCTGAGGAGTTGTCTGCACTGACCACAGAACTTGAGGTCACTCCTGGGTGATGTGCAGATGGGCACCACCCACAAAAGCAAAGCTTTCCTCCTCCAACTCTGTACTTGTTTGTTTCACCTGGCTCATTCCCTTCCCTTTGACCAGCTCATATCCAAAGCTGCTATTTGTGTGCAACAGGGCAGAACTGCAATACCACTTTTCTGCCCTAAAACTGATTTCCCTTTAGGATACTAACAAATTTTCAGCACAGAGGCACAGCAAATTTGTGCATGCAGGATGAGCTGCTTCCAAGGCACAGCTGCCAACAAATCCCCTCAGCACAGAGTTACCTTCTCCAGCCTGGAGCACACTGTCCATGCTGTGTGGAGACGCTGCAAGCTGTGGAAAGGCTGCATCTCCGCTCTCCAGTACGGTGGTGCTGTGGATTCCAAGAGTTAGAAGAATCAGTGATGGAAAACTCAACAGAGGTAGAAAACCCTGTCAGTGATAGAGAACCCCAGTCACGCTGCCAAGCGCTTCAGAATGGAATGCTTCTATTTGGTGTCACCTGTGAGTCGGTGTCACCTGTGAGTCAGTGTCACCTCGGTGAAGGCAGCACTGTGACTGGCACCAGGGCCACATAAACAACAGAAATAAACCTTGAAGTGTGCAATGCAGGACCCCAGCAACTTCTCTCATGGAGAATCCCTCTGCAGCAGTTATTCTGCTGCCAAGTCCCCTGCTCTGTACAGAACCTTTAGGGAAAACAACAACAAAGAAATGCATGTCCCATAAGTCCCTACAAAGACTGAATCCCAGGCTGGCTCAAAGAAAGAAAACATCTCTATCTTCTGCAGGCTCTAACAAAGAGATATTAAATTCCTGCAATTGTTAAACTAATTCCCCTCTCCCCAGGGTGTTATCTGGAGAAGACAGTTGTCATATGGAAGATGAACATATTTAGGTCAAACCTCAGCTGAGAAAAGGGCAAAGCAATTGGCATTTACAGGCCATTGCAGAGAGAAAAATACTTACGAAACGACTGTGTTTGTTGAGACAATGTATTCTACTTCTTTGGTCCAAGGGTTCATGAAACTGAACCAGCGACTCCGCAATGTAATAAAAGAGCCATCTTTTATTTTAAACTTGTAGCAGTTAGTTGTAATTTTGTCTCTGGTCTGCAAAACTGAAGATAAGCGAAAAGCAAGTAACTTTGTGTCAGACAGGCACCAAGACTACACAGCAGAGTCCTTTTCAGGGAAAACTCAGTTAATTCCTCCCTTCTCCCCCAAAGAAAAATGCTATTCCTTCAATCATCCTCTCTCACCCATCCTGAACCTCAAATATCCACTAAAAATCCATAGTGTGTGGCACATACAGCACAGTGTTCTGACTAAGGCATTTGCAAAAATCGAAATCTTTGCCAGTTTGTTTGGTTTTCTTAATACACAGCATAATACACACAATATACTCCAATATTTTCAACACGATTTCTTGACTGAATTATTAAGAATCATACCTTGTCTATGACATTCTGCAAGATGTGCTATATCATCTTGATGAAAATATTCATAACACGAAGTACCTAGAAGTTCCTGGGGTAGGTATGCCAGAATGGCTGTTGCCCTGGGGAAGGGAGAGAAAAAAAAGTGGTTTCAAGTTGAAGTATTAGGCACAGATTAATAAATCTCACATTGGAGCTGGGTAAGGCTCAAGTAATGCAGAAAGGAATTTTCAGCTTAGAAGGTTCAAAAATTCCTCAAGAACACTATTTTTAATTCTCAGGTAATTAAGAAAGTACACAACACCAGCAGCCCTCAGGTATTATATCTGACCTACCGCCACCGGAGGGCATGTAAGGCTTGCTAAACAGCTTTGAAGAGACACTGTAATTCTGAGAATTTACACCTAAAAAAGCTGCCTTGTAGGAGCCACAAGATAATATGAAGCTTTCTGCATAAAATGCCATTGAAAAACAGACATCAAAGGTTTGAAGAATTGCTGTGTTCCTTTGCAGACCTTGTGCTGCTGCTGTGGAGAGCCCAAATTATTGCACAACATGCGTTTCAGGAGCATTTTCTCCCTTAGTCACAAGCCTTAAAGGGGGGACAAAACAAGGTCCCACCAAACCCTGCACCCACACCCACAAACCAGAAAGGCTGACAAATAGAATTTTCCTGCATAAGCATTAAGAGACCTACTGGGTGTCTCTGAAATCAAAGAGAAGCATGAAGAAAATAAACCAACTTTTTGTTGCATGAGAACCAGCCCCAAAGACGACTAATTTTCTTCCTCATCAAAAGCTTCAGAATGAAATACACCCATGATCCACAGCACAGAAAACACCTGGATTCTTGGTCTGACTCTCAGTTAATGCTCAAGGAACTGCTGGCAAGGCTGGAGGACACCTCAAGAAACTATGAAAAGGTGAGTTTGTGCATCAACTTTGTAACCCAAGCTTGAAAATAAGTTCAAGAGACAGGCAAACCAACAGTGCAGTGAATGGCAATGAGCTGAACCACAGCCCAACACAGGCTGAAAAGGCCATTACAGCAAGGAAGTAGCTACAGTGTATGTTGAACACCCCAGAGAGCTGTGTGTTCCTTGAGTTGTTAGAAGCTGTAACAACTTCTCCAGGACAAGTCACCTAGCCCAGAACACCACTAGAAAAAATAACACATGTAGGTGCAGAGGGAATTGCAGTCCCCCTGTACATGAGGGATGTGCACCCTTGTCCCCAGCAGACACTGTACAACAGCAATCTGTGAAGGGCTGAAAGGATTTTGAGGGCATCTGGAGAGACAGGACACTGCTGCCACCATGGTGGCACCATGCACAGAACTCAGCAACCAACCAGGGAAATCAGTCTAAGGCCTCCTGGTGCAGGAAGAAACAGCTGAGAAGGGAACAAAGCAGGACAAGCCACCCAGGCAGACCCCAATGTAGAAGGCAGAGAACACAGTGAGAATCAAATCTGCAGGAGCCCCAGCGAAACTGCTCAAGAACATTAGAATAGAAAGTAACATAGCTGAATGATTCCAGAGTGACTAGAAGAACAGAGACCAAACGAAGTTACTGAACGAGTGGACATGAATTTTGTACCTGTGGTAGTTTTGGCTTTAGTCTCAGCTAGGCCTCAATTCAGCAGGCCCAGAGGATGTGACATAGATCAGAAGGGACAAGCATCACCTGACTTAAGCAACCAAAGAGGTATTTCATATCATCTGACATCATCAAGAGGTATAAAAAGAGAGGGAGGTGGAGCTTCTGTCTCTTTTGCTCTTTGCCTCAGCCCCGTGAGGACGCCCTGCCTGCCCGGCTGAGATTGGGCCTTGCCGCCACCCCCGCTGTGTTATCCAGGGAGGGGAACATTTTCTTGTTAATTTTTCTCCTCTCTTGCTGGGAGTTTTCTCTGAAAGAGTTTTTGGGAGGTTTTGTGTGGTTTGGGTGGTTGGAATCTGTGTTATTTGGTTGGGTGATTCAGTAGTTATTGTTTGTTTTTTCTCACATTTGTATATATATGTATTATATCATATTCTGGTTTTAACTGTCTTTCTTTTGTATTTATAAGAAGCTTGCTACTTCGGGTCTTGGTTTGGATTTTTTTCCCCTCTCTCCTCTTCCCTTGGTTGGGGCAGGGGACCCTTTCTCTCTGTATTCGGCAGTGGACATTTTGCCAGCTCAAACTAACACAGTACCTTTCTTAAAATCAGTGAAAGAGAAATGACAGTTCCCTGAAAAAACTGGAATAAGAGTCACAATTCAACACAAATTAAATGGGAAGGGCAATAAGGAACTAACCTAGACAGATCACCACCTCTTCTGCAATCTCAAAAAAGTCCAAATTAAATATTACATAATGTAGAAATTAGTGTATATTAATAACTATGAATAAGAACAGAAGGGAAAAAATCCAAAGCACAAAATCCATAGTATTTAAATGCGGGGCATTTTTGTCTGTTTCCCAGACACACCAAGAGAATTCAGCACCAATCAGGTGCCTTACACTTGAAGTCCTCCTTGACAGGGAGCTCTGAGACCTCAGCCTTGGAGAAGGAAACATTACCAGTATTCAAACTGGCTTTTGCCTGGTGAGCCTTATCCCAGGACACTTAAACTGCTGACAGCTCCAAGACTGCTTTAATGAATCATCTCTGAGAGCAGGTGGAGAAGCACCACACAGCAAAACATGAGTCTTTCTTTGAAATGGAAGAGCTAGGAACCAAGGCAACCTTATTCCAGTATTTTTCCAGGAACTTCAGTAACCAGGCCTTTTAACAGCACTGCTGTGTTGGGATGCCTGACATAGACTGGTAACAACCAATATGGGCATCAGCAACCAACTTATCAAACCTCTTCATTTCATAGCAGGATAAACAGATGTTTTGGGAAAGGGAAGATGAACCAAATAACAGCAGATCTCAACAGACTTAGTGAATTCAGTATCTGACCACGTTCTATTCTGCAAGGAAGCAAATTGCTCGTGTCCTTCTTGAATTTCATCCTCTATTTACCTTTTTTCCTGAGCTCACTTCCCCAGCTTAACAAGGCAGCTCTGAATTGTGAAGCTGTATGTGATGCCATCTGCATAGATAGTAAACTTAATTTTACACCCAAAATCACGCCATCCAGATAAATTAAAAGTACTGAGTAAATAAGAAGGGAGATGTTTCTCTTTAAAACTCTGATCAGTGTCGCTGTCACTGAATTGTTAAGCAGTTCCCTGGCTGTGGTAGCTCCTGTAGTTGGTACCTAAACCATGGCAGTGCTTCTCCAGGGACCAAGAAATCCGTAAGGACAAAAGGTTAGGGTCACAGGTTGTTTAGGAAGTGTTTCTTTCCTGAATTCTTTTGGACAAATGAACAGAGTAAGTCTATATGGATAAAACAACTGACATGGAAATAAATTGTTTTAAACTTTTAAAGATGCCAAAATATTCTCCAGTGGAAGCCTGGATCATAGGATGCCAACTTTAGGCCTACAGATGAGGCCTTCTTCTAAAAAGATTCCCTTTCAGAAAGCCCTTTGAAGTAGCAAACACATTCCAGGGACTGTAAACAACAGCTGGAAAACAAATAAGAGCACATGTATTTAAATCCAAAGAGCTGACATTTTCTGAGTCTCATTATTTTAGAAATACTTCGAAACTATCCATCAGGGAAAATGTGCCTGATCTTTTGAAAATAAAACTTGGTTCACGAACTACCATCCTTTGGCACAACAGAAAGGTTACAAATGCTCCCAAAGCTCTCAGAGTGAGCACCAGCTTTGAGCACTCAAGACCCAGTATCTTAAAAAACTTTCTATTAAATTAAAAACAGAAAGACCTAAACAACCCAATGAAAACCCACAAAATCTAACCAACCCCAACCCAGAGAGACAGCATCAAAAAAAAGATTGTCCTTGCTGCACCTCCTCTCATGACTATCAGCTCTATTTCCTCTCAAAGTTCACTCAAAATCAGCTGATGCTCCCCTGAAAGCAATTCCATCAGGCAGAGTTTGGAGTCTGGGCTTTTCTACATTACAAGCAACTGAGTCAAGGCCATAGGCAATCTGAACCAGACTCATGTGGACAGTCTCGATCCCTCTTGACAAGGAAGGGAACCAACCCAGCCCTCTCCAACCAACCCAGAGTAACCTCTCCATTTACAGCCTTCGACCTCCTTTCCCTTGACATTTTATCCCTGTCAATGCCAGTTATTTTGAAGGAAGACTCCAGTCATGTGTGTCTCTGCTACTTCAGAAGATTCAAGCCATTTCTTTTGCAAAACAATTAACCTTTGAGATAATAAATTGCTGTTTAAAAGCAGATACCACACTGGCACAAGTTCTCAAACCTTTTCCAAGAAATAAACCTTACGAGAAGCTTTCCTTCTTAGAAACATAAAAGATGACACACAGAAGTATTAATTCAGTAGAACATGTCCAAGGAAACAGTTAAAAAAATGTATCAAAGCCTAATGTAACCCATGCAAGAATTTAATTGTGTTTGCAGAAGGTTTCAAATAACAGAGGTAGTAATTAGGGTCCAGTTTCAAAACATTCTTCTGAGGATCACGCATATACATAACCCCATTAACAAATTGGCAGAAATGATCCTGGGATTATTCTGCCTAGTAGGTCTCATTTTCAGAAGTTTTGGGTTGTTTTTTTTAATTTAACCAGTAATACTGAACATATGCATAGTAATAGCTTTGAGTTCTGTCTCAAAACCCAAACCACCTTGCAGCCAGGATTTGGTAAAAAGCTGAAAAGCACAGTCATTTCTTTTCTCAACAGCATTTACAGTGCTGTAAGCAAAACTGTCAGCAAGGCAGTGTTGGACAGTGACTTATTGTGTAAGGTGCTACAAATGTCCTCACCTCTGATCTACAAAAACGAATTTCCCATCTATCGCGTGTCGGGACACATACTCCGTGGGCTTCACGCGGATCTCGCCGTTCACCGGCTGCGGCACCACGTGGGGATGCAGCCTCCCAATGGCAACCAGGCAGCTCAGATTGCAGCCCTCGTTATCTGGCTCGTTATCCTCATCCAGTCCCATTTTTGTCGGGGGCCAGCTTTTTAAATATCCTGTGCTATGAATAGTGCAAAAGCTTTTGCGGTCTGCTGTAAAGAGAGAGAGAGAAAACCAAACAAAAAACAAACCAACAAAACCCAAAAAAGCAGTTAGGTCATGGACACAGCTTGGGAGAACTTCAGCTCAGTTCTGCTAATAATGGGTCTTCACTTTTATCCAGGAAATTTGGGATACTGTTCACTGAGGAGCTGCTGAGGGAGTGAGGATGTTTAGCCTGGAGAAAAGGAGGCTCAGGGGTGACCTTACCACTCTCCACAACTCCCTGTAAGGAGGTTGTGGTGAGGGTGGGGTTTGGCCCTCTCTCCCAGGCAACCAGTGAGAGGATGAGGGGAAATGGCCTCAAGCTGTACCATGAGAGGTTCAGGTTGTATTTCTTACAGAAAGGGTTGCCAGGCATTGGAACAGACTGCCCAGGGAGGTGGTGGCGTCACCATCCCTGGAGGTGTTCAAGAAATTACTCGACTTGGCACTTACTGCCACTGTTTAGCTGGCACGGTGGTGTTTGGTCAAAGGTTGGACTTGATCTTGGAGATCTTTTCCAGCCTTAATGGTTCTGTGATTCAAGGGGATTTTCCAGCACTCCTGCTTTAATGCAGCTAATCTGAGATAATCCAATAAACAATTTATCTTGGCAAAACCATTGTTTATACTGAAACACCAAAGAGCTCAGACCAAGGTTGCTTACAATCTTTGAGCAGAAATTGCATCACATCTTATTATTTCAGCAAAGAATGCAAGTACTCTAAAGGAATGTTTGAGGACATTAGAAGATTAATAAATAAGGTGCCTCTTTCAACTTAACATTAGGTTCCTGCAAAAACAGGAACTATATTTGGCAGAGCATCCACTGTTTGGGGTGTACAAGGGGACATTGAAGATTCACAATGGCCAGTAATACAATCAGTTTCCAAAAGAATTCCTATCCCTCAGCACTGAAAAGGCCTGAAAACAGTAAGGAGGATGACTTTCACAGGGAGGTAAAAGGCTTATGTCTAACTACACAAACTGGCTTCCTTGGGATTAACGCAAAAGCAGGATCCAAGACTGAAGCAAAAAGTACACGGGACAGCTGCCACAGCCAGAAACAACACACCAAAACTGCCTTCTGTTCTCTAGTTTGTTGTCTTTCCACTTTAACTAACACTGAATGTATTATCCACAGTACTCGAAGAAGAAGCTTTCAAATTCGGGATAAATGTATGTTCCAACATGTCTAGAATAATACCCTGCAATGATGAAAAATATTACCAACACTGATAATGTTATGACCAAATATTCCTGGTGTCGAAATGCCATGTTTCCAGTACTCAGAATGTATCAAATCCACACATGAAGTCGAATAAATAAATTTTTTTAGATTGGATATCCATCCATATATCACCTGTCAAATATGGAGCAGAGCAACAGAGGAGGGAACAGCTCCTCTTTGTTGGAAACACTGGCAAGCTGGTCAAGACTAAATGTGATCTGATCCATGTTTGAAGGAGGTGCAATAACAGCCCCAGAACTGTTGGCACAAACTGCCTGCAAGAATTTCGTGACAGCAGAGTGGAGAATCATTGAATGGTTTGGGTTGGAAAGGATATTAAAGATCATCTAGTTCCAACACCCTCTGCCATGGGCAGGGACACCAGAGAATTGGCTTTATATGTTTACAAAGTGTGTAGGAGATACCGGGGCGGTGCCAGGGGTGTAGTTTGTAGTTTGTACATTTGGTAATAAAATGCATAATTGTTACCTTTCTTCTTTGAACAGGTTGAAGGGAAATCCTTGTCTTCTACTTTCACTGAGGGCCTATTGCACTTCATTCTGCAGAAGAAGGACCTCCTGGCTCCTGAGCAGAGCCGCGACGGCCCAGGCGTGATGTCAGTTTTGACGGGGAGTCCGGCTGCAGCAAACAGGGAGTGAGGAAGGGGCTTTGTCAGGGGTTACACCACACAGCCCAACCACACAGCGTTTCAACTTCACTGTCACACAGGAGTCTTATTAAATCCTTCCTCAGGAGCACAAGTCCTGTTTTTTGAGATTTTCATGTAAATGACTTGGCAGGGCTCAGCTGACCCTTTCAACATGACAATTCCTGGTTACACTTTCTGCTGTGAAAACACCGACGCAAAGCTCAAGAACACGGGGTTCTAAATGCAAAGATTAGCACGAGGCTGTACAAATCCACCCCAGTCCTGTAATAAACGTTGTGACTTCTCTGAACAATAATCAACTGATTAGAAGTAGAGATTACTTCGTCACAACCAGAGCCATGTTCCATATACAGCCACTCTACAAAACCCTGACTCTTCAGACTGGCACTTCTCTATTACAACACCCACTTGGAGAGCACACATGCACTCATATAGCAGCAGAAGAGCCCCAGTGCCATTCTAGGGATGAAAAGAGGAAAAAAGTAGCAGGGACCTACACAGGGACTGCAAATCCCCAAGACCTTCACTTCTGTCTGTAAGTCTCTCCAGCCTCATAGAAATAACTGTATATGGACATGCCCTAACAGTAAGTCCTGACCTTTATCATATTCTTGCAGGAGATTGTTAAGATTCTCTTCTGTGGAAAGTGATTGCAGAAACAACCGAAATGCATCACTCTGGGAGCCAACAGCGAGTGGTGGCACAAACAGGGCTCTGGGAAGATGCCTGGTGTGCATCAGGAGCACAGGGATCATCTGGGCCAGTGATGCAGCTGGAGCTCCAGGGGCAGTGCTCCAAGAGCTGATGGAGGATTTTAATCACAGAGCAACTTTTCCACAGCCTGCTCTCCACTCCAGCCATTACTGCATGGGGTATGTGTAATCAAACAGCTATAATCATGCACAAAACTTCTCGGGCCCTGTAGGTTTCTGACATAAGGAGGAGGACAACACTTGCAGTGTTTTAGTGGAAAGTGTGCCTCCCTTAAAATGAAAATCAAGTGAGGTGACCTCTAGGAGGTCAGACTGGCCTGCACCACATGCATTCTAAACTGCTGTTCTGTGGTGAGAGAACAAGCTGTGCCTGAGTCACTCGTGCCAACATAAAAATAAATACGCACATACATACTAGTACTCTGCACCAATATGAGTTCTTGAAATCCTACCAATCAGTCTATCATAGCAGATGGGAAGACTGTAATTCATAGTATTTATTTTTGCCCTAACTTTGTCAGAGGCACACAGGAAAAAAAGGAGGCAGCACTGGATATACATGCTTGACAACCGATAAAACCAGGAGCCAGAAAAAACTTGATTTGATTCCACTGAAGCCTCCAGGCTCCCTGCCCTGGAATGATCTCTCTCAGCTTCAGTTTCTGAAGTTGAGCTGGTGGCTTCTGTGGGATGAGATCCTAGAGATTTCCACTCCTGGCAAGAATGAGACTTAATGACCTGGAAACTTGCAGTTTTAAGATACCACCTTCTACTTAAGCAATGTGGACTCCTGTCATGAGAGGGAATTAAACACCCACTCACCTCAAAAGCAGCAGAGATACAAAACTGCTTTAAAATAACAGAGTGGAATAGAGCTAAGAGACAGTAGGAAATGATTCCAAGGACCATGTTAAAAACCTCCTAAAAGGTCATTGATGGAAGTGGCAGTAAGTAATAAATAAACAACAGGTAACTAAAATGAATCCTCTGTCTTGGCTAACAGGTAAGGATTACCAAAATAACACTGAGTGTATTCTGAATTGAGAATGATGGATTAGAACAAATGCTTCATATGTTTTAATGATAAAAGTTACCTTTGATGCCTGGAAAAAGAGAGGATACCTCACAGGTGAAGCCAGTTCAAGTAATGCATCCACAGAGCAGGACAGGACAAACCCAACAGCTTCCCCATTCAGGTATCTGTTTCATAATTGATTATTTTTTCTTTTTTTGTTTCTTCCTATTTTTAAGCTAAAACTTGCTTGGCATGAGACAATCCAGACAGCACCCACACTTTTGACAGGAGGCAAATCCTCAGAGGCAGTGAATTTGCCTATATGACAGTTTTTTAAAGGGTGATAACACTTACTTTTGGCATCTATGAGCCTTTCCCGTGGTGCAGTGTCAGAAGAAGAGAGCTGCTCCTTCACTTTGGCAATGTCTTTAGGATGGAGATAATCAAATAAACTTTGACCAATCAAATCATTCTGTAGAGATTGAATATTCAGTCAAAAAGTAAAATAATGGTTCAGTATATTTTCTCAATTTTAGCATCCAGTATGAACAATCCTTCTATACACAGGTCTAATCAAGGAACATCAAACATCCAGGATCCAGCCTCAGTGCAGGGGGCTTGGACTGGATGACCTTTAAAAGGCTCCCTTCTAAATCATACTGTTCAATGATTTGATGGAAGATATGTTTTCTCTGTATATTTAAGTTATGACTACATTCCACATTAATTTATGTCATGATTTTGGTAAGTTTTTCAGAATTGGCACACTCACTCCACCACCACCAAATATTCTGGTTTCTCCTCAGCCTCCCTTCATATACCACACATTTGAAGGAAAAAAATTATAATTGCAAATGTTCTCCTTCAATATTTTCATCTGGATAGGTATTTAGTATACACCTGACTGAAGGCTGGCTAAGGAAAACTTCTGAAGCTAATATGGGTTTTAAATTTGGTAAGGAGTGCAGATGACAGAAAGAATGAAGAATATTAATTACACAATATATGGTCAAAGTTAAGCCTTATGCTGAGCAAATATTAAAAACCTGGCTTTGGTGCAATTGCTTCCCAGTTTCCATCAGCAAGGATGCAAGAAAAGCCAGAGCAGATAGAAAGAAAACTAAGTCAAAAACTCCCCGTGAAGCAATTGGAAGAACCCCAGACTGTTTTTTCAATATTTGCTTATTAGATAACACTTTTGCAAGCCTGAGGGTAAATCCCTGATCAGAATACATCAATCAGAAAATTAAAGTGTGTTCCCTTTCACCTCCTTAATTTGAATGGAAACCAGAAACAATCTTCTCTAATGACATGGCAGGGAAAATCTCTCTTTGCAACATCCCTCTCAGCTTTCAAGGCAGACTGTTCACACACCTGCCTCCCATATAAATGCATAACCATTAAAAAAGCTTTCAAATCTTTTAAGACCTAACATTACTTAAACTGGAAAAGAATACCTGACTATAGTTGAGGATCTTGAAAACAGATTCTGAAACAAACAGTATCTTTCCTCTGTCACAGCCCACAACAAAAAGAAATCCATCTGCTGCCTGATTAGGAAAAAAAAAGTAAAACACTAAGTTATACTTCCTCATTGCATCATTATAACCTTTAAAAACACTTTGTATAGAGTAGAATTTCTACACTAAGAGAGCTGTCTTAACATTTAGAGATAACTGAGTCAACAGGGAAAATGTGAAATTACAATAGGTTTTTTTTTTTTACATCTGCAAACATTTTTGGCATCATTCTGGGCATTGTGCCCAGAATGTAAAATAACTGCTATGAGAAGAACCAACTCATGTCTTGCCCAACAATATTATGATTATATTTAATAATGCCTTCAAATTAAAATATTCTTTTAACTCCATTTCCTCCATAGTTCCTCTTTTAGAAACCAAACATAACCTGGGTATTTATTTCTGTGCCTATAGGCAACTAATTCCCATTTCTAAAGTCCTCTTTTCCAGTCACATCCAAGCATGCAGGAATAGGCCCCAGTTTTACAGCTCTAGAGTCACAAGGTTGCAGCAATTAGTCCTGCATGTGCTGCTCTGGAGCCTGCAGTGTTTCCCCAGTTACACAAGCTACAGGAAGAGCTTAACCACCGACAGGTGAGATGTGCTCTCCATGCTATAAAAGAAGTTTACAGCAAGCAGCCAAACACACTAAGCCATGTTACATCAGTGACCTCAAAAAAGGGTGTTCCTTGTACCACTGTACGCTGAAAATCACGGCAAGGTAGCCCATGGCAGAAAGTCTGCAAGGAAACAATTCAGGCAATTTTGGTTCATTCCATGAAATAACCCAAGATTCTGATGGTTACCACCAAAATAGCAGTTTCATCACATCTCCCTCTTAAACCTTTCTGCTTAAATTAAGAAGTGCTAGTCATCGTTAAACTCACTGGCTTCATGAAGCAGTCTGCAGATTATTTAATTATCCTCCACAATCAAAACATTTTTAAGCTGAGATACCAGGCATTAAAATACTGATGGTGTGCTTTGGGAGAGTCATATTCACAGCCATTAATATTTCTTAATTAAAAGTTGAAACATACCCTGAGAATAAGATGTTTTAATTCATCATCTGATAGAAAAGCAGGCTTATAGTTTGCTTCTGTATATGGGTTTGTAGCACCTAAAGAAAAGAAAAACAATCCCCTTATCACCAACTTAACAATACACATTTAAATGAGCAATTTTCCTTTGACTCCTTTTTAGACTGTTGTTCATTGCAGGTGTTCTTTCAAATGAAAATTACTTTTGGGGTTTGTTTCACTATCAATGTGAGTTCTCTTGCTATTAACTTATAAAGGATGAAGCTTTTTTACTAAAACACAAATACTGCATTATGTAGTAGTGCAAATTAAATGCCTTCTGAGATATAAAAGTATTCCTTGACATATTTTAACCCAAATATTGTCCTTCATTTATGGTCTAGTCTCAGAATTAGAAATAAAAAATAATAGATTAAAGAATAAAAACATTCCATTTATTTCTTCCCCTTATAACTTAGGAAAACATGACAAGCTCATGTAAACAAATTGTCACTCAGGATCTTACAAATCAGTTCTCTCATTCCACATCAAAGAGAAAAACAGCATTACAATGACATCATCTCACAATGTCAAACCCCCAAAATTGGCAACAAATGAGGCAGCCATTTATTAGAGTAATTATTGTCATTCTATTTCCCTCATAAAGGCAAGAGAGAGTCAAATGAGTAACCACTGAAGTGCTATGGGGCATTAACTTAACTGAATGACAGTGGCAGAAAAGTTAAATCTTCCAAAACCACCAGGATAAACGTGACTGCAAGACACCAGCTCTTCTTGAAACAAGAACAGTGGCTCTTTATTTTTTAATTAGCTGCATCCCCATCTTTTCTCAGAGGTGTATTTCTTGAAGGGTTAAGCCTTTAACATCATCACCAACTGTACCCAAGCACTGACTCACTCTTATATGAACCTTGAGGACACACACAGAGAAATTTGCACCCACCCCAACTCTTCCAAACCTGCATGTTTCCCTTCAGGTGCTTCCAACAGAAGGGAATTTTAAAAAGATTAAAGAAATTCAGACTGAATTTTCAAAGGGCTCTCCATTCTTTCACCCAGAACTAAAGGTATGTACACAGAAACAAGTTCTGTAAGAATATTACTTACACCTAAAATCCAGCCTCTCTATCCAATAAGCTTTGCACATTGCCTGCTCAGAGCACCACGCAGTGCTACACCAGAGCCAACTGTGCACTGCCACTTCAGCCCTTTGTTCCATCTCCCCACCTGCTTCAGCTGCCTTGGTGCTGTGGAATCACCAGGTCAGATGATGGAAAATTATTCTTTTCTCATCCCAAATTTTCCCTGTCAGATCAGGATATTTATTGGACTATGAACTAGTAAGCTATAAATGAACACAGAGCATCAAACGCTAAGAAAGGGGGAGAAGTCCTCCCAAGATGTATTGACTTACTCCTTTTTGACAAAAGGACAAGAAAAGGAGAGAAAAAGTACATGACTTTGGGGAAATGCCATTTTGGAGCCTCCTGCAGGCCCCAGTTTCTCACCACGCAGTGTTTTCATGTGCTGCACAGCCATCCTCAGCACGGTGAGCTTGTCCAGCTTCCGGGACATGGCGTTGCACGTTGGTACCAGCGAGGCCAGCTCGTCTATGAAACTGTTCATTTTGTCTCTGCGCCTCTTCTCAATCTGACTGTGAGCCTCCCTGCACAGGGAAAGGGGGGAACAAAAACACAAAAGCAGGAGAAAACAAGGCATATTAAAAAATGCCCCAATCCAGCATGACAAAACCACAGAAGTAACCTCCCTCAGATAATTAGTACCCTCTTCTTGTGAGGAGAAAAGCCACAACCAGAACATTCTTCAGACACTTTATGTGCATGATTTGGGGAAGGAACGAAACAAGAGGCAAGGCTACAGCACATGGTTCTAATTTACCAGAAAACACATATAACATGGGCCATGCAGGACACTGAATGCTCAGTTCTGAAACAATCCACTAAGCAGGGCAAAATTACCTAGAGGTTTCTGCTGCTGTGCACCACTGTTATCCTTGGCACATACACTGAAACATGACTGGCATTCTAAAGGTCACAGGTAAACAAACTCCCATGTATGTATATATATATATATACATATATATATAGATATTGAATAAAGCATTTTTAGATTGGGTATTAAGAAAAAAGTATTCACTGAAAGGGCTGTCGAGCACTGGAACAGGCTGCCCAGGACAGTGTTTGAGCAGATGTGGTACCTGGGGACATGGTTTAGTGGGACTTGGCAGTGCCAGGTTAATGGCTGGACTCAAGGATCTTACAGGCCTTTGTAGCCTAATTCTATTTTATGATTCAATTCCATCAAGCACTTGTAACCAGTATACTATGGGAATGTGCTAAGTATTTAAAACTACTTTTGCTGTGGCAATACAAGTCTTCTACTCATCCTATAGCTTTTTATTTGAAGTATTTGAGATACCTCTGAGCCAAACTCTTCCCAATCAGGAAAATTTGCTATGAACACTAAACAATTTAACTTGTGATTTGTATTTTCCCATATTAAGAGTCACTGTCAACACTTTTACAACTCACTAGCGAGTCTGAAAGAAGCAAGATGAAGAATATTACACTATCAGAAACATACTGGCTTCAATTTCAACATTAATGAAGTGGCTAAACCAAGTTACCTTCCAAGTCAGTATTTGCACAAAACTATAAGCACACCTAATCAAAAATGTTAACAGGGCAAAGATATGGAAAAATAAGGGAAGGTCAAAGTTAGAACCAAAATAATTTCAGGAGTAGAAACACATGAAACTAATTCACATATGGCAAAAAGAAAGAGATAATTCTTTTTAATATACTTGTTTAGAGCAATACCTTGCATTTTTTATCCTGCCTTGTTGGTCTGCATACTCCAATCTGTTGAGAAACAACATCACAAAGTTACAATGCTGAAATCACTCAACCCAATTCTTTTAATGCATCTTACATAACTACTGATCCTCATTAAACTCAGTTTTTTAGAAGCTGAATATGTATTTAACCTTTCTAGAGAAAGAACAATATTTATATTTATGATATAAATATATTTAATTTCATTTATTGTGTTTCAGAGTTTGGGTTTTTGGTTTGTTTGTTTTGGGGTTTTTTTTGCCTCTCTGTTTTACTTTGTTCAACAATCTCACATCTTTATGCCAGCAAAGAAATAATTTGGGACACATGACTGCAGTGACACTGAGAACAGGTATCCACAGACAGGATCCTGCATCAGTACTGTGGAACTAATGTTTCAGTGGCTGTTTCACCAGTACCTTCCATGTTGGTCATCTTTATCTGTATCCATACCTTCCCTGCAGAAACAGAATAAAGCAACACATCAAACATTCAGCAGGAATAGCAGAACAGGTACCAAACTATCATAAAATCAGAATTAAGTATTCCTGTAATCTTTAAATCGTAAATACAAAACTAAGAATATAAAAGCAGCATAAAGTTGTGTGGTTTTTGTAATACTAAAACATTTCCTTAAATTAGTTGTGTCTTCAGGAGTAACTAAATGGCACAGTTTGACGTGTTTGACAGTAAAACATGCTGCAGTTCAAAGATATCATCTGTTATAAAAATGTTTTTCAGTTAACTAGAGGGAGGTGGGGGGGAAAGGACATATCAAAGCAGTTATTTTTAAGCCTTCATCAGCACCAGGACTACCACCTTGCATTTACTGTGGTTCTGTCTGACCAGAGGTGTCATCACAGTGCCCAGCATCAAGATCACAAACTGCCCTGAATTACTGTGTGTTTGACACCACAGGTGGCCTTATCATGGCTGAGCTGGGGATAGAGGATGGTTATAATCTAGGCTGGAAGAACCACTGGAGGTGGCCAAATGCAGGGAGAGAAGGAAGGGCTGTATGAAACTAAAGAGGCACATTTTAAATTGGTACAACTTGCAGCACAGACACATGGCTTGCTTTTGTTTCAACAGCAAATCAAAAAGTAAGGAAGGAGGCATGAAGGATAGAAAGGGAACAGAAAGATCCCCCTTATTATGTTTTAATATTGCAATCATATTACCAGAAATAAGGAGGAGGGGAAAGAGGAGTAGAAAGAGAATGTTTTGATTTATATAAATTTGTGCAACTGTGTTTAAATGGACTCCCTTAGACCTGGCTCATTCTGTTTTAATTTTCACCTGTGAATTTTTCAGTGGAAGGGAAGGGCAAGTAAAAAACACTGAGCATCTTTTTCAAGTGAAACCAATTACTGAAATATTTATACTTACTCAAAAGGAAAGCCATCGAGTCTGAAAAGAAAGAAAAACAAAGTACACCATATATAGGAAATAAGAATAATGTCTTACATTTTCTCTGAAATGCTCAAGCTAAGCCACATTCTATTTGAAATGAAAAGCACAGTGAAAACAGGACAGTAGCAGTGAGTGCATTCTAAAGAAACAAGCTGGTTCAAATTAATCTACTTCCTGAAAGAGTAATTCTGGTGTTTAAGAAAAGTTAGCATAGTTCATTACACTTAATGTGAAAAACTAGTAAAACAACTAACCTAAATTATGTTATGCAAATCATTGAGATACTGTTTCATCTTCAGAAAGGAAAGATCTGTGCTTTATGCGTGTTGTCCTTGTGGTTAGATAAATGGGATTTCAGAGGACTCTAAGGCCAGAAATAAAACAAAAATAAAAATAAAGTATCCCAAGTTTCTCAGTGTTTGATGACACTTGCCCAGCAGGACAGATGCACATTTTGCTTCAGTCAGTACTGAAGTCCCAAGCCTGACCTTTATACAGACTTTATCATATCATAAGGAAATCAAACAGCATTCTACATGCACACTAACTGCTGGCACCACTTCAAGACTATAAAGTGACCTAAAATACCACTGAGCTTTAACATGATAAGAGGCTACGTTTTATAAAAAATCTTCTCATATCATCCATTAGCATAGTAGTTATTCCTACTCAGCAGTGGACATAAGCCTCCTTAAAAAGAAACATGATAGTGTTGACTATCCATTGCGCTCTTAGATCAATTATACTTGTGATTAGCTTTAAAAACAAGTTCAAATAATGCTCAATGTTTTCCTCATCTCTCAATCTGCACACTTGAGCTCCTGTCTTAGCCACTGGATCAAATCACACCTGATGCTCACAATTAAACAGCACTGGGGATACCACCTTTAGATCCAGGATGCTTTTCGAACAAAATTCATTTTAGCCTAAAAAAACTTCAGAAAGCAAAATCTAAAAGAGGTATAAAGTGAGTTACAAATGCATCAGGACAGTTTGTTTTCTTATCATGTATGATTTCAGTTAAAAACATTACTCCCAAGAAAAGAAATTAACTGTTTATAGACCTGGGCATGAAGCCTTGGATTGCAGCGTTTGACTCAACCAGACCACAAGGAGCACAGCCAGCCTTTGCTGAAGTGACAGCCACAGGCTGGGCAGGGATTTTCCCGCAGGACTTGCAGGAGAAAGAAAGGAAAGAAAGCTGGAAGTGCAGCTGATCAACACATTTGCTTGTGTGTGAGAGGGGAACAAAGAACCACACTAAGGCAGAGGGGCTCTGCCTTCCTTGTTCCCTGGCTTCGCTGGTACATGAAGCATAAAACTGGACACTCGGAAAATTTATGCAAAGAATAAATCGTTAACAGGCAGCAAAAGTTGAACAGTAGCATTTCTGAGCATTTATCCGTACCCACATATCAAGAGGGATCAAGGTTGTCTACCTTAAATTCTACTTTAAAAAAGGAACCAGACACCATTTCCTTTGCAACACAACATGAACTGTGGCATGACTACAGCTGTTGTAAACTTATTTCACTAAGGATTCAAGGAACATATTTTTAAAAATTGCACACAAAACCTAAAGGGCAGAATTATAACTTACAAGAGCAAGCTGTCTTTTGGAAAAGAGGACTTGAGCAATGCTTCCTACCCAGAAGAATAAAGATGGAGAAATCCTTTCTAGAGAAGAGGAAGTTGGTAAGATTGAGGCTGTTCACTGAATTTTGTAGTAGTCAATTCAACTAGAGGGACTCATGTACTTTTCCAGAAGACCAAAGGTGTGTTAGAGAAGGTACATATGCAGTATATTTGTGGTCTGCAAAAAGTATGTGAAGTTTTGTGCATAAGATCTCCTAAAAAGAAGTCCTATGCACAGGAAATCTAATTCTTAATTGTCATGCTCAGCATGAATGAAAAATGAACTGCCAACAATCCAAAGCCCACAGTGATAAAATTTGTGCTAAGTTACATAAAAGCAGACTCAGTGGCTGTATGAATAATGCAAGTTACCTCACAGCCAGACTTTGTTAAGCTACAAGACATGGGAGGTTTGCACAGTGGCTTGGAGTCTGTAGGTTGGTTTTGGTGTTCCTAGTGCAGGAGACATTGCACATTCAGAAATTGAGCAAACCATCTAAAGCAGAGTTGGTGGCATTTCTTTTTATTTCCAACACCTGCCCCAGGAGAGAAGCCAAGGGTTGGAGAGAGCTTTTGAGCTTCCCTTAATGAGCAGCAGCTTTATTGAAACAAAACCACACTCTACCACTGACTGAGAAGAAAACAAGGGTTTTTTTGTCAGGATTAATAGCCTAGAGTCAAGAACCAACACAAGATTAAACCAGTTGATTAAATGAAAGGCAGTTCTAATGCCTTAAACCAGGGACTGTTCAGATTCATATTCAGCTGAGGGACCAAAACAGTTTCATCAGGCAAAGGTTGGCAGCACACTGATAGGAAGTGAATGAAGAGGCAAAAAATAGGTGAAGAAAAGGAACTATTCCTAGTTTTGGTTCTGCTTTTCAATAAATTTATTACTTTCCCCCTTCTCTAGTCAGACATTCTATTTCCTGTGTAAATAGTCAATACAATCAACCTTCACACTGCACATTTCACCAGCACTAATTCCACCCTCCCCATCAGCCAAAAGCTTTTCTCCTCAGCCTTACCCCATCTGATAGCTCTCAATTTTAGCTGCACTGAGATGACAGCTTCATTTTTAATATTAAATAAATGAACTCGCCTCTTAGTGCATAGAAGCTTTTTTCTTTATTAAAACCTTTAAGGCAGGTTGTCAAGGAAAAGTTATTTAAAAATTGCTATAAATTGCTACTAATATTGCTGTAGTCTCCCCCACTGTATTGTTGTGTTACCACCTCTTTTTAGCAGCGCTAAATCAAGAGAAATCCAACTTACTGATAATCGGTAGAGCTTCCCTTTCTTTTCCTATTACAATCCATTCCTGAAGTGCTAAGGGAACTGGAGATCAAGTCAGCAGGGTCTGGTGACATAAAGTCACTAATTGTAGAAGATATGTCCATCCTTTGGTCTGCCATTGGACTGTCTAACATTAGGGAAAAAAAACAACAAACCCACCAACCCAAAAACCACTGCATTAATAAAAGCAGAAACTTACATATTGTCAACCAAAAAAGTTATCTCAAATTTAGCACTCTTAAAAACTGCAAACATCACAGTTTCTGTTATTTCCTTTTGCCATAAAACAGGTAATAAGCAATTCCTCCTTTTCCACTTACCAGTGTATTGAATATTGCACACAAACCATGACCATTCTCAAAACACATCACTGAACACAATCGTTTACAAAGAATTGTCAGTGTGATCTTTAACTAAACCAGGTTTACTCTTACATTAACTGGCCAGCCAATTCCTTCTTCCTAACAGAAATATTGCTGACTGGGAACACTAGTTTTAGTGTGTCTCTCTTTTTGAAGATCATATTATCAAAAGTTCACAAGCTTTAAAAGGTCTAATATCACAGAATTTCATCGAATTCAGAAGATTTCCACAGAAATAAAACACCTCCATCACAGCAGATCCCACAAATAAAAAACCTAATAACCCAAAGATGGTCTAATAAGACTAGTTAAAACTACAAATTCATCTAATTGGTTTTTTCATCCAAAACAAACAGTTTTTAATCCTCTAGACTGCAAATCATTTTACTATTGGAAGAAATCCTGTGAAAAGTTCATTTCTAAATAGCATCAAGTGTGAAACTGGAGAGAGTTACCTGAAGGCCTGTCTTGGAAGCCTCGATCCACTTGAGCAAAGATGATGATGATGCTCAGCCCAAAGCAGCTGATCACCTCAGAACTCTTCCATGCCTCATATTCTGCTCAAATACGTTCAAAAACCTAATGGGAGGAAAACCAGAAAGCTTAAAAAAAACTTTCAAAACAAGCATGTTTAGAACAAATGTTTTAGACACCGTTTATAACAGTAAGAGATGTTTCCTACTCAAAGATCAAATACTCATTTCCTTATGAAGTGCAGAATCTTATCCATCCATCAAAAGGGCTGGATGTTGGGATGTGTATCTCCAATGGACCAACTTTGGAACAGAAGGTTCTTCAGCATTGCTTCCCTTTGGGCTCTGCTTATCCTTCTTTGGTCTTTGCACAGACCCCCTCTGCTCATAATCAATGATCCCACGGTCACAGTCATGAACACACCTGCTGTCAGGTGATGCCAGAATGACTTAAACTGCTGTCACAGTGCAAAGGACACACTTATCTCCCTTCCCTCCTGACTGCCCCATTTTAAGGTGGTCACAGCAGTAAGGTAGTTTGAGCTTGGCTGACTGTTTTATTGTCCACTCTAACAGCAGTTGGCATTTTTTGAAGGACATTTTTGTTGTTCTACTCTGCAAGCTTCAAGTTCCATATAAAGTCCACATTCCATACTACAACTCAGGTCCTCAAATGTATTTCCCAGCTATACTGTAAACATAGTGGCTGGTCAGCAGATGGATGCCCTTCCCTTCCAGACTGGTGTCATAAAACAAGTTTTTCAGCTAAATTTACTACTTAAAAACTGCTCTACATCTTCCTCTTGCAAAACAACTTTGCAGGTCTATTGGAAAACACTGTTTTCTGGTTAATCCATCTGTGAACATCCTGACTGCCCCTCCAACCTGTGACAACAGTGGAACTTCCCAATTACACAGATCAAGAAGCTCCCAAGACACTCACAGAAGTTCACCAGTCAAACAACCAGAGTTCTGCCAACGTGATTCAATTATAACCAATTCTACTGAATCACATACAGAGACACATTATAAGCCAACAGAAACCTGACAAATCCGAAGTCATTCGGCATGATTTCCTTCAGCACTGCCAGAACAGCACATACAGAATTTCAGAAGTGTAAGGTATCTAATTCACTGGTCCCATTATGGTAATAACAGTCAGGATCACAGCTCTTCAGTCTAAGTCATTGCCTTCATACCACCAACTTCTGAACAGGATCATTGTTGTTCTGGAAGCAGAGCTTCCAAACTCTGCTGAGGGCTCATCATCCATCTCATCTAACAACTCCCCTGTAGTCCCTTCCCAAGTAACCTGACTCCTTTTCCATTTTTGAGAATGCCTGGACATGGTGGTACAGGCATATTAGGAGGCCACACCATGACTAAAGCTAAATAAGCACAAATCTAAGTCAAACTATTATTGGATGAGTTGGAATCAACAAAATTAAAAAGGGGAGGAAAAAAGGGTTTGTAAGTTTCACAGCCCTTTCCCTTTAAGAATGCCTGCAACAGTCAGCATTTTAGCTTCATAATCAGAACACTGCATAAGTCACTGCACAGTAATGCTAAAAAAAAAATCGTTCATCTCAAACAAAAATTTCAAATCAGTTTTATAGAAAAGAAAAATCTTGAAATCAAGTACTCATTCACCTGTGCTGCGATTTTAAATTTAACTGTCTATATTTGATAGTTTCAAAGCAGCTATTTTAAGAGTTTTGGCTACTTAAGAAAAAAGCAGAATTCTCATTTTCTTTTGCAGTCAGCCCTTTTTCTACCATGCCCCAAATGCTCATCCCAGTCTTAACAATCACAGTCATACATTTTAGTACTATAGGAGCTAAGAACCATGCATGTCTTTCGAAATGAGGTTTAAAGTTAAGAAAATGTCAACCCAATGATCAGAGCAAAAATCACCATGCCCCATTAAATAGTGAACAGTTCAGGGAAGTGTTCTGTTGCAAGGCTTCCTGAAAATTCTGAAAATTGGAATATTTTACTGTCTTTTTAGCCTCCAGCTGCTAAATATTCAATGGCTGAAAAAAAAACCCTCTGTGAGAAGGAACACAAAAGTTACCCATATATATGTAAGCAAAGTTCAACTCTTCCATTTATGATGCCAAGCCTGTTGCCAAAGTACTTCAGAGACCTACTTGAAAAAATGCCATGTAGTACACTTCCTGATTAAATTCTTCTGTAGATGAGAATCAAATTATATTTTGCCATTGTATCATGTGACAGTTTCTCTCTACAGCCTGTTCTGGGACTACTTCCTTCAGGATTCCCCTTCCTTCCATTCCATTTTTCTCCAATCTCCTGTAACAAGGCTAATGAGACAGTAAAAACAAATCTTACTGTTCATCCCTTATAAAAAAAAAGTTAGATGACACGTGACCAGCTTAATCATGCAGCAAAGCTGATCACGAGTACATAAACACCCCTGAGCAAATCAAGGTCAGAGCTGAAGTAGGTCAATTCCATGTGCCAAGCACCCACCCGGAGTCAGGACCTCTTTACACAAGCCTTGTTAGTTCTGGTTCCCCCAAGGCAGAGGGCAGCTATCTGCAACATACAGACAGATTATTCTACAAGAAATGCAATTCATCACTTTATGAATCACAAGTGTTTCATATTTAAAGAGCACTATTTCACAATGGCAGAGGAAAACCATGGTGGGGCTTCCTGAAGAAGTAATGGAAGAGATTGTCCTCATTGGAAGAGATTGGACTCATTGTTCCTAAGTGTAATTACTGAAGCAAAAGCAGCTACAAAAAGGAAATCATGAACTTCCCTTTGCAGCAGTAATTCCATTGCTGGAGTCAACTGTCACAATATAAAGTAGTACCAAACAGAAAAATAGGTTCTTTATCTTCACTAGCAGCGTTTCTTCAAGAGGTGCTGCAGATGTCTGGAGGCTCCAGATGGACTCAGTAATGGGGGAGATTTCAGCTCAGCAGCACAAGGACTGCAAGAGTCCCTGTGATGATTTCAAGATGCAGACAGGCATACATGGGCATGCCTGCTGCAAGTAACTAGCAGTTCCCTCATCACAATCTTTATTATGGAATACTCCTTGGGAATCACAGGAAGATCTCAGAACTAAAGCAGTGGTGTTTTCCTTTTCCTTCAGTACTTGAAAAGCAGCTGCCAGAATACCTCATATTTTCCCAATATATTGATAGTTTTAATGGCACATTTGTGTTCTTTGAACTCCCTAATGCTATTTGCAAGAACACTGGACTCCCTGAAGACAAAACCCTGTGGATTCCTCTCACATGCAGATGCATCTCACCGCACTCTCTGGAGCAAATAAATGATTTTACTGGTTTGCTTGTTGGGGTCATCCTTTTTCCACGCACTCATCAGTGTGTCCACCAGCCCCTGGCAGCCCAGGATCCACATCTGAGCTCAAGAACTCCTGACATCAGCAGCTCATGTTTCAACCTCAACCACACAGACAGGCAGCAGTGATGCAAAAAAGCCTCCTGCAGCTCGCCCAGCCCCTCACAAGGGGGCACAGGGGATCCTCTGCTCTGCAGAAGGCAGAGGCTGCCCAAACAACTCTGTATTCCAACAGCTGCACCCTGTCCTTCCTAAGGAAAAAGCAGCAGGCTGGAGGGAAGCAGCCCATGAATTTAAACCAACCACAATGCTGCAAGATAAACAATTCTGACACAGGGGGGAAAAGTGTCCAATAAACACAAGACAAACTCCACATACAGTTTCTCAACAGATCAATATGTGCTCTTCCACATGGAAAACATCTGTTCATTGGTAGTGTTTCTGAGTAAAGATGGAACAGGTCCTATCATGGCATCACCTTACAGTTTTCCAGACTGTCAGAGTGGCAATGGAGACACAGGACAATATGTAGCATTTTATCTTCTTCATAGAACACCGAGACTTCCAGATCAAGAGGGGCCTCAGTTCCTTTTTTATAAGGGTAAGTACCTAAAACTTTTACTTCAAGCTACTTTCACAAAAGACTTCTCTGTTGCTTCAGAACCAAGAATAAGTGGCAACTAAAATAACTTTCTCTTGCACTGGGGAGCTCAGAACTAGACCCAGAATACAGATGTGTCTCAGCAGTGCTCAGTAAATGGGAAGGATCACTTCCCTCAGCCTTCTGGCAACACACCAGCCAAAGCAATCCAGGAGGTGCTGGCCTTCTTTGCTGCAAGGGCACCACATGAAGAACTAAGATCTTTTCTGCCAAGCTGTTTCCCAGATGGTCAGTGCCTAATCTGTACTGGGACATGGGGCTTTTCCTCTTTAGGTGCAGGACTTGACATTTTTGTTAGCTTACTTTGTAAGATTCTTTATAGGGTTCTTGGTGACCTTTCTCTCCGGCCCGTAGAGATCCCCCTGTTTGGCAGCACACCCATGTGGTGTATTGGTCACTCCTCCCTGTTTTGGATTTGTCTGCACCTCTAAGCATGGAGCTTCAGACAGCAGGGAAGGAAAGGAAAACAGACAGTTCCTGAGTGAGAACCCAGCAGATATAACAACCTCCAAAAATAATGGCTCATGCTCAGATAGACGTGTCCTTCAAGGCTGATGCAGTCCCATGGGAAGGGCTCAAGCATGGGGATATGGACCATCTCCACAGCACAAAATGAGAACTGGAACAAAACCAAAGCTGACTCATGTCACTTTCAGGAATCAAACCCGTTTAGACCTCCTGTCCGTGATAGGGATGAAGGATTTCCCTCCCTGGCAAGGGACTGGTATTTCCCTCTGGTGATACAGATAAAGGTCTGACACACAATGCCACAGAACAGCCACTGGGTCTGGAGACTGAATTGTCCCAAGAACCAGCATCCTGACCACGGAGCTGACCCTCACACACAGGAGATTTCATTTCCTTTCACATCTCACAACTGTTTGCCTCTGTACCTACACAACGAATCCCAGCTGCAAGAGTGTTTCAACAAAGCTTGCTAGTTTGCAACCATTATTGAAAGCTTGATCTGGTATAAGCTTCTCGTCAGCCAAGATTAGACTCTTTGAGCTCTTACTCTTTGAAGTGAGCTTATGTTGGCCTGTTCACATATTTCATTTTGGGCAGCCATCAAAAGGAAACATCACAAGGGAACTAATCAAGCCCTTGTGAAGAGGTGGTGATGCACACACTTGGAAATCAGTACTAACATGTTGCTGTTACCAAAGGAATTTGGCCTGCTTCAATAATCAATCTGCCAGTACACAAACTCCTTAGGGTTCCAGAAACTGCTTCCTCAGGGAAAACAAAAAGGGACCTGCCCTTCTTGGAAGACCAGGTTTGAAGGGATTTTTGAAATTTCTACACATGAAGCAATCTAGAGCCCCTCCATAGGCTTCTGGAAGTAACAGGTACAGGTCCTCACATCACAAATACAGGGTATAATGTGTTGGTGCTGAAGTAATTCCTAAACTCAGCCACAGTGGGCAGAATAACATTAAGCAGCACTTCAGATGACTCTGCTGAGAGCAGGAACCACTGAATTCTGCCTCAGAGCTGTGCGAACATTTTACTGGGTGCCTTATGACATTTTATAGGCACACCAGAACATCACAGGTATTCTAGGAACACGTGTTGATATTTAATCTCAAATGTCAAGATGGATACATCATGGAGGGCTGTACAAAACAGCATGGCTGTCACACAACCTGCATAAGGTAACAGCCAATCTCCTACAAAGAGTAAGAAAAACTACACTAAGAATCGCACCCAGGTATAACTATCAAAGATCCACTCTCAATCAGAACAGTCCTTCATGCCTTTGGATGTCTTATTTCAATAGGTCCTATGATCAAAAACATCCAGACTGATTTCACTGGAAATAGATACAACCAAAATGGAATAAAAATCAGTTATTTTGAGAACAGCTGCTTGTAAGAAAAGGACTGAGCTCAGTATCAGAAGTGTTTTAATTATATGAATAAACCCAAACCAACATATTTTAAGACAATGCTTCAGACATATTGTTCAGCACAGCACCCCAGAATTCCTGTACTGTAAGTTATAGAACACAATAATTACATTTTACATTAAAAATAGGGTCCACCAATGTTAAATGCTAGTAAAGTAAGTTCACAAAAATCTGTGTTAGAATGTAGTATTTAATACTAAGTTATTCCAAGCCTTCAGAAGATTTTGTGTATGTGTGGGAAGAAACAAGGTATTATATTTTCAACATTGAGGAAGATGAGAAGACTTAAAATTTATAGACAACAGAAACTTTAAGTCCTTTGGGCCGGTTATCTAATTCTACTCATTTAACAGCAAAATCAATTATTCTTTTAGTAGTGACAGATCCATAGCTAAAGTAAAAAAAAACAAAACAAAACCAAACCAACAACTCAAAAACCAAAGACAAACACAAAAAATGAAATATACTCCCTCAATTACTGAAATATAAACCTAGTTGAAGTTCTGAGTTTCCAAACCAGGTCTGGCCTCCAATGCATGAAGGATGTACTGTTTCTTTCACTGAATGTAATCCTTGCTCATGAACCCTAAGGAGGGGGTGGGGAGCAGGGAGGGGGTGTGAAAGACAGAGGGAAATTCATCCTACCATGCAAGTAAATCAATTATCCAGCATTAATGGGCTTCAAGTAAAACCCTAATCAAAGTTATTGTTGATTTCTTCAGTAGCTTATGTACTTCCAGCGTGCTTTGATCAGAAACACACACCCAACCCCCAAAAAACAACAAAAACCTTCTCAACTGAGGAGGCAGTGGATTTATGAAGTCTCTCAAGTTGTACACATTACTTCTGATCCATCAACAAACTAAGATGTCTTATCTTCTGCCACACTGTAAAGTCAACTTCAAAGTCAACATTTTTAGAAGATTAGAAATTTCTGCATAAGAGGACTGCACACAACTTGGACTGACATTTCTGGAGCAGAAGCACATGAGATAACAAGTAGGCAAGCTCCTTAACTCACTCCTCATGTTACACAAACAGGGGGAACTTACAAATCAGCACATCTGTAACTCTCCGCTGGGAATGCCCAGTTTCTGCACTTTTTCCACTTGGCAGTTCAGAAGATGCAGCTTTCTATCTCAAGATTTCATCCGACTGCTAAATATGAGCACCAGTTCATGGCAGACAGATGCTCTACATACAAGTGTTAAAAGATGTCTTAACCCTTCAATTATCCAAAATGAGCAAGTAAGTTTCATGGACTTAAATATACATCTTCTAATCTAGAGTTGATGAATAAATGTCCCAAAGCCCAACTGTTCATTGTAAATATTAGTATGACTGTGATACTATCTGAGCAAGTTTAATTTCCTTACTGCAGCTCAGTGAAGCTCCTGTATCCTCATAATGCAGCAAATATTGTTCCTATAGATCATAATCTCCAAAGTTGTCTTTCAACAGCAGGAAGGCAAGATTCATCTCAGAAGTTGTAAGAAATGCATCTTTTAAAATGTATCCATATGAAACAGCAGCCCAGCAAAACACTTCCCCACTTAGCTCAGAGGTGGAAGTTCTATGTCAAGTCCCACTGTAACACTCACCCAGTCTGAGCAGACTCTCCAGAGAAGAGCAACAGGGCTGGTGAAGGGACTGGAGCACAAGTGCTGTGGGGAGAGGCTGAGGGAGCTGGAGTTGTTTAGCCTGGAGAAGAGGAGGCTCAGAGGTGACCTCAGCACTGTCTAGAACTACCTCAAGGGAAGTTCTAGCCAGGTGGGGGTTGGTCTCTTCTCCCAGGCACTCAGCAATAGGACAAGGGGGCACGGGCTCAAGCTCTGCCAGGGGAAATTGAAGTTGGAGATCAGAAAAAAATTCTTTCCAGAGAGAGTGCTCAGGCATTGGAATGGCCTGCCCAGAGAGGGGGTGGATTCCCCATCCCTGGAGGTTTTTAAACTGAGATTGGCCATGGCACTGAGTGCCATGATCTGGTAAAGGGACTGGAGTTGGACCAAGGGTTGGACTTGATGATCTCGGAGGTCTTTTCCAACCCAATCGATTCTACGATTCAATGACTTGGCACACCACCGGCCCCTTCCAGGGCTTCTCCCTCTAACTTAGAGCAACTGCTTGTACTTTAATACAACTTACAGTAGGATGTCTTGATTTCAATATTTCAAGTGAGAACAAGCTTTAACACAATTCACTCCTCTCACTGCCAAAGCACTGTTTTAGTACTTTAGTAGTTACTCCAGCTTCCACTCACCAAATCCTTCTTGGCTTTTGTGAGGTTTTCACTTTTCTTCTCCCCTCCTCTTACATCCAAACTAGGCAGTACACTCAAGCCCTGGCATGACTAATACTACCCAAGTAATATTTTCTCACCTGATTTTTAAAGTTTTTGCATTATATTAGCAATTTCTCAGCTGCTTAGGTTGAACCACTGCAAATTTCTTTTAGCCTCTGAAGTGCATTTATTAGGGTGACAATCCTATTTCCTGAATTTTGAGTTGAAGCACCTGGCCTAAATACTCAGAGATACTACATACAGATGATTCTGTTTTCCAGTCACATTATTACTACAGAAATCCAAATGCATTTGGCACATGTGAGACCTTTCATTCACAGATCTACTGCCAAACTACAACTAAATACTTTGTATCTTCAGGGAATAGAACACTGACATGATAGGGCAAAATTATCATGAGAAGGAGGTTGGTTTACTTATAGGTGGCTCTATTTATAGCTGCCACTTTCATTTCCAGTTTTTGCACACTCCCTGTGGTCCTGCTGAATTCCATGTCTGGCTGGAAGAAGCCATCCCTGCCCTCAGCACTCTGCCAGCCTGACAAAGCAAAGCCAACAGGCTGTCACTTTCCCTTCCATCCTAAAGCAAGCCCTGGGAAAAGGAAGATACTCTCATCCTGCCTGGAACCAAGCTGGGATATTCCTCACTCCAGCTGCCTCTCCACAGCTTCCTCTAGCCCACATATTCCTGATAGGTTCCTTTTTCCCCACTGGTTTCTTAAAAGCTTTTTTGGACTTCACACAAAATCAGCTGTCAAACACATACATATCACACCCATATGAACATCAATATTTCTTCCTTCAGACTATCTCAGTACTAGAGGCTCAGCCACTGGTTTTTGAACAGGAGGGCATCACAGCTTTTTGTTAAGTATACAAGCAGGAATCTGCTAAATAAAAAATTCCAAAGAACATACAAAGATGGCATAGATACCACATGCATTAAGTTAATGCGTGGAAATAGGGAATTTCCAATTTAAAATTATTTACAGATTTCCAGTTTTAAGAAAATAACCTCTCCCCACACCCACTCATGGAAATGGTCACAGTTACCTCACCCTGCACCTGGAGTCCCTTTGCTGGTGGAGCAACAACAAACACTGACACAAATAAGCTCAGCAGGTTGGCTTCCTGAAGTCACACTGTTTGCCAGTTAAATCCAAATCAAACTAGTGCAAACTGTGACAGTGAGACAATTTAGCTCTTGCATGTTTTACAGAAAACATGTGAAGGCACAAACATGAAGAGAAGATACATTTGCCATTTTCAGTCTTGTTGAATGCTTCAGAAGCAACAACCTCCCCCATTTCCAAAATCCAGGTTTTTCAATGAGCGATTTGCTGCTAAGGCTGAGAAAGGCAGCGTTTCCGAGCTATGACAGCTCACACTGGGGCATTATCCAATACTCTGCTCCTCAGAGAGGCACATAAAGCAGTTGGAACTGCAGTAACAGGGAATATGAGAAGTAGGGCAAGCTCCCAAGACCCCCCGGGCCAGCACTAATATTGATACAGCACATTCTGAGCGGAACTGCTGGAGCTGACGACTCCCCATGCAGCCACCAGCAGCTCTTAGCACTGCGGCAGAACAAGGCAAGTGGGACAGCAGGACAGCTCCCTACAGCCTCACATCTGACTTCCACCAGTTTTGAGTGACTGTGAAACCAAACAAGTCCTTTAACAGGACGTTAACAGTAAAGTTAGATGTGTCATCGTACCATACACTCAACACTTAAGCGACATCCCACTTCAGCACTAGGTACTTTCTACATTTCCTTCTCTGTTGGAGAGACTGGAATTTCTGTGCAATGTGGCAGGTCTCCAAGGTGAGCCTCAGACACCCCACAAGATGTGCCTCACTAAACACAGCATCTAAGACCTTTCTGTTTCTAAGGCTTTCAAATTACAGCATTCAAAGTAAGACTTAGTGGAGCAGATCAAGTGATCATTTAGGGAGAGACCATGCAGAATATTTCCTGTCTTTTACATTCATGTGCACAGTATCGAGGACCTCAATAACATCTATATGGCTTGGTGAAAGTTGTATTTGTCCAGCTCAGGATAAGCATGAGATATTGCTGAAAACTTGACAGACAGCAAAGTTCCACAGAACAGCTGATACAACATCTTAGTGCCAAAGGGAAGGCTCTACTTCCTTTTTAATTCTCTTGTCGCTCTTCTCTCAGAATTCCCTTCCAGTACTCCAGCAGAGACTTTTATGAAGTCCCCAGAGCCTGTCTGTACAGTGTGTTGAATTCACCAGGCTGAATAAAAACTTGACAGCAATCACAGTCTTCTGGGGGTTAGAAATCTCAACCCTCTGGCTGAAAGGTCGGATTATACTCAAGAGCAGCAAAAAGCAAGGGGATGAGACGTGTTGGAAGAGGGGATAGGGCAGAACTGTCCCCTTTCAACAACAGTATGTGGTTAAAATACCCCTGTCACGGCCTTTCTGCACTTTCAAGGTATTTAGAGCATTCCCACAAGATTTGTTTTCAACATGCAAATCCCACCATGGCTTGAGCATGAAACCTTTCCACTGATCCCCACCTGCACTGTGACATTTTCTCTGCTCAAAAGTTTGCTCTTTAGTGAATGACAAGTTATGAATACACAGACACAGTAGAGGAGTATTTCTATCCACTCTGCAGTCACTGCTTCAGTGGGAGTATAAGCTTTATTTTCTTGAGAAAGGCCTAGGGCAGTAGGAAAGCCCTTTACAGAAATGGCTGATACAACATACTGCTTTTTTTGTGCATCTATACATTAATGCTGATGCTGAGAACACCAAATTTCCAAATCTGTGATATTCAGCTGCCAGAGATACAGCTGGATGCAAGCCTCAGACTTGTATTTTTCCAGAGGCTTTTAAGTCTATGTTTTTTAACTTAAATCAACAGTCAAGTTTGAATGAGTACTTTTACATTACAACTGAAACTGAAAAAGCATTTTTAAATTGCTGTTATATTTAGAACAAAGACTCACATTCCCAAATCATGACAACCCTTATTAAAGGCAGAGGAATGATCAGGGAACACCAGCAATTCACTTAATAGGGTCCTTATGACATGCAGACATCTCAGCTGTTACAAAAAATAAATGGAAATACAAGTGGGGAAGAACAGTGTGTAACCCACACACAAAAAACAAGAGATAAAAAAATCCTGCCAAGACCAAACATGGGCAACTGAAGAGGAAAACTTGTTCAGAAAAAAACCTACCACAACCGACCACAGCCACACACACCACAAAAGGACTCTTCATAAAACTGAAGGCTGCATCTTTGCTCTTTTTTTTAATGATTGTTTGTGCTTGGATCAAAGATCCACCCATGTAACATCTCCCTTCCCCTCTTAAGGAAGAGGGGATACAATTCACAGCCAAGGGACCTCTGGCTACAATTTGGAGCAAAGGGATCTCTGACTAACAGTTGCAACCAGAAGTTTTTCCAATCCATTGTTTTATTCCAAAAGAGAACATTCCACGACCTACGCAGCCTGCTCCAGTGGACCTATGAAGGATCACTAGACAGTCCACATTCCAACACAAAAAAGCTTAAGTAGGTTTAGATGATCTTATTTCCGCAAGTAGGAGACTTGTGCCAAACATTAATAATGCAGTCCCTTAGTTACCACTTACAAATGCTCACAATTATTTACAGCTCCTGAACAGTACGGGGGATGGCTTGGACATCATCCAACAAATCCACAGCTATTTAAATTTATTAAAAAATGGAAAACCTTCTAGCTTCACTCAGTGGAACAAGAGAGGCAATGAGTTCTGCTTCAGGAAAAATGAAGTGAGCTCTTCAGCTTAAAAAACTGAGAGAGCAAAGGTCTACAAAATCATCAAATGTCACAGAGACATCAGATGAAGGCTCAAAACAACACAGCTCTTCACACAGGAGGTGGAAGGCTGTGGAGACTCCATGCCAGATAACTGAAAGGCTGTAAGTTCTTGCGGTTTCTGCAGAGAGGTAGGATTAGTTCATGGAAAGGAATTCTGCTGAGGGTTACCACTACACTGGGCTTGGGAAGTCCCTGAGCTAAAAATAACTGTGGGCCCTAGTCCTACCCTTCCTCAGGAGCCACTCACAGCCCTGCTCAAGGCAGGACTCTGCAGGAGTCTTGGGTCTTGTCATGGCACCCAATGGTCACTCTTGCCTTCCTCCAGTATTAGCAAAAGAGCATTATCTCAATTTCCAAATATTCAGACAAACTTCTACTTACAAGGATGATATATATGGAATACCCATAGAGAAAACTCAGCATATGCATCATACTCAAAAAACCTTTCTAGGTCCCCCCTGCAGTTACCACCATAGCACCATCCAGCACCAGGTGGAACATTTAGACTGAGTCATTAGCAAGGCAAGTGTGAAAGCTTCACTTATCAGAAAAAATAGCCTAACACAGGAAACCAGCTTTCGTCAGTGGAATTTCAAATCCAGTTCAAACAGCTAAACTCCTATGCAGCACCCAGGAACAACAGTGCTGAGCAGGGAACCACATAAAAGTCAGCAGGCACAGGCCACCCAAAACAAACACGCAGAATGGCAGTCCCTGCCTCACCTGCCCAAGCACTTAAGGTCATACCCGCACCTCTCCACTCACCCGAAGTCCTTCCCACAGTATGAAACTGAATTTCAAATCATCAACTAAGCTAACAATTATCTTTTAGAAAGAGGCCAAAGGAGCCAGCAAAGCAGGGAAACTTACGAATCACAGAATCATAAAAGATGGAAACAACTTCCAAGATCAAGTCCAGCTTTCTACCTTTGATTACACAAGAGGAAAAACCAAAGCAGACAAACATGCTTAGAACAGAAAAGAATCACATATTTCAGAGATATACAGTAGATATATTTCTTTCTAAATATTTTTTCAGACTCCTATTTTTCTGCAATGTTCATTTCACAACATAGCCTGGAGTCTCATGCACTATCTTGCCCTGACTTTAACAGAGAAATACATACCCTTTTTGTATGTGTTTCTTCCTCAGTTGCTCATCTGGTGCTCAACTGCAATGTTTTTAAGTATTTCTGCTAAAGCTCCTTCAGTTGTCTTTAAGGGTTCTGTCTCCTATTCCACATGAACTGAATTTATTCCGTGTTCCTAGTTTTACAAGCTTAAATTTATATTCAATAAATTCTGAAGTAAATCACTAAGCTGAAAATATTTACTTTGAATAACCTGACTGACAAATGTAAACGTCCTTTCATCATCTGCATGTTAGATCATTATGTCTTTGTTTATCCTGAGTATGAGTATCAGCTCCTCAGGTTTCTAGACCTCTTTTGCCTCCCTCAAGTATCCATGCCTGAAATTTTCCTCTTCTACAAATCATTGATATTAAAACTTGAAATCCTTATTTCAAAATAGAGAAGTGTTATCTTTTGCTCCCTGTAACTATTAAGATTACAGACCAAAAGTGAGGTTTGCTTTGCTTTTTAGTATTGCTGAACAAAACTCTCAGGTATTACATTGTATCTATACCTTACATGAGAATCCCCTGTAGTATTTTTAGCTTTTTAAGTTAAAGACTGCAAGAGTCTCTGCAGATAGCCACCTTGTCTCTGCTACAAGTCTTTCTGACCCTCTCTCTCCTTCTCAGACGGGTAAGAGCTGTAAGTCCTTCCGCTTCCTTCTACTCAAACACAGAGTATCATAGAGATAAGTACGTTTTATCTTAATGTTGATACCAGATTCATTCATATCTGTTCCCTTGTCCAATCACATGTTCTGCTCTCCTCTGCTGCAACAGGACCAACCTCATCTACTGTTTTATAGAACACACTGATAGGCTGTAATTCAGGCCAAAGTTTACTTTAGAAAGATACCCTGGAAGAACCAATATGTCACAAGAATCTGTTACCCGCCTCTCATCTTCTCTGTTCCAAAGCTTAGTTTCTCTTTTTCAGAATTTCCAAGCTTTCTAGTCCAAGTTTCACTAGGTGACCTATCAGCTACAAAACCTCACTTCATTTTCTCCTACCAGATAACCATACCAGGTCATTGGCTGAAGGATTAATCCAGTGAATTGCTTTTTTTCTTTGTTGACTAAGTTTAATTTTGTTCCTTTGAAAGTTTATGTTTGCAGAACAGTTCATTCCTTGAACTCTTCTCAGTTTCCTATTAACACTTTATCAAGACCTGGAAAGTACTAAAGTTGTGACATAATCAACATCATACATAGATCAATCTACCTTCGAATCCAGCTCAATATCCCTGTTTACCAAGCCACAAATTCTTTTGTCTGCCTCTCCAACGCTGCCCTGGGAACTGCCAGTCAATAAAGCCCTCCCACCCTCAGTCACTTCCTCTTGTAAGGGTGACACACAGGAACACAGCTGGTGAGCACTAGTTAGAAATGGCACATGGATTTCTCAAGCCACACAGCCTGCTGGAGTGAGAACAGACCAACCTGCACCCCTTGATTCCCTCCCCAGCAAGAGTCTGTTCTGCCATCACAGACCCTGACTGGTGTGACATCAAGAACAAAGCCAAGTGGAAATGGCCAGAAGCAAAGCTGACTAATCCTTGCGTAGATCAAACACAGTAACAGTATGAACCACTTTGAGTTTATTTAATATGTGGCTACACGGATTTTCACAGTGCAGCACAGACTCTTCTTTGGGAGACACATGTGGCAGAATTCACACTTTTTATTAGTTGAGAGGTCACAAATCTGACCATTTAACTCTTTGTAACTGCAAGAGTTGTTAAATTCATGGCTTCACCATTCAGCTGTGCACTCCCATACAGCACTGGCACTTATGCAGCCCACAGTGAACTGTTCAGATTAAAATTAATCCTGTAAAGAAGTAATTTAAGGAGAAAAAAAAAGGTTGCCAGTCTGAGTAGACCACAGTAGGGTGATTCAGCAAGTCAAACAAGTGGCTGCACTGTATAATGGAAGGGGAGAGATGGAAAGCTCACCAGCAAGTGTCCACATAACTTACCTCACACACACAGGTTAACTTCTAAAGGGATATTACAACAAGAATAAGCCTACAAAGTCCCCAGTGTAGCAGAAGTGTTCAAGAAACAGCCTGAAAAGCATTTACTTTGTTTACGAGCTGCTGCTTTGAAGAAACTTCCTCCTTTTATAAAGGCTGTTTTATCAACACCCAGGTTAAATCCATCTCCAGTACACAGAAGCACAGTCAAGAAAAGAGCTGGAGGAATGCTGTTCAACATCCAGGGAAGTCAGGTTTGAGACACATTGCTCTCTGTTGGAAAGGCACATAAAACCATCAAATATAATTGCACTGAGATGACTGATGTTTGTAGCCTGAAAAACAGGGAAGTAACTCTGAAGATAAGCAGAACACAACAACACGAGAAGCCACCAGGAACTGTGTGACTACCCTTATGAAGGGAGGAAGGCAAGGAAGAGTTCACATGTGGAAACGATTCTGAGGAGTCCGTTTCTGGAAGGATGTGTGGAAAATACAGAACTACATTATAAAGAATGATTGAAGAAAAACCCATACACTGCTGCCAAACAAAGACTCGGCCAAATCACGTCATAGGGAGGAGTTAAAGAGGATATGCTGGGTTGTATTTGGAGGTGAAAAACTATGGTACTTCACTACAACATGCAATTAGGTTTGCTAGAAAGGGCAAAGTTAACTGTATTTATCCCTAATATTTCTTTTTAAGTAGAAGCCTGCTAGTCCATCAAGATTCTTTCAAGTGTTAGAAGGGCAGGAAAGTTTATTTTCTGCTTCATGAAAGTCTTTGAAATTCACTTGCCAGCCACTCCTACAGGCGAACCCGAGAAGTTGCACCAATATTATCCTCTGACCTGGTTGCCAACACAGCATCGTTCCAAAACATCGTCATCACCACAAAACACACACACACAAAAGCAAACAAAGCACTCACAGAACTGAGACAAAAGGACAAAAAGCCACACACCAGCCATTTTAAGGGTGATTTTGTGTGTCTGAAAATAGTCAGAGGCAAGTTAAGACACCAGTTATCAGGTTTTCCAAAGTCGTCAAACAAAATTTAGCAGAAAAATGGAAAAACAGGTTTCATTGACCAGTAATAGAAACTGGTACTTTCCCAGTATTGTGAAGAACACCATAATTCCAGTATGTTTGGGGCTACAGGGAACTAGCAAACCACAGAAATGTCCTAAAACTAGAGGACAAGTCAGAGGAGTAAGCAAATATTTGTTTTAAAAAATAAGGAGTACACATCTGAAATCTGTGCCAAAGGAAGTATATTACACAAGTTCTACAGCACACCATGAATGAGTCCACAGAGGCTCAACCACTTGCCTTAGCAAATCCTGTTCTAAAAGGCATATTAATTTTGTCTAAAAAGCAATCAGAACTACTCAACAGTAACTTAAGCATTTAAAGGAACCTCAAAAATCTTACAAGGTTGAATAATAATCACTGATATGCTACAACACTACTTAGGTCTCTAATGAGGCACCAACAGATTTATTTTCCTTCACTTTTTTGTTGCATGGAGGATTTGTTTTGGTTCTGCTTCTTTCCAAGATGTGTAATTATTTGGCCTTTACTTGTGCTTATGTGCTCTGGGAAAAAAAAAACAAGTCAGTTCTTAAGCAGAAGGTATGGATTCTTCTGTTATCTGCTGACAAACTTTTTCTTACTTTCCTTCTATATTCCAAATTAAGTTCAGAAGTTCTAGTAAATCTTTTTAAGAAGTTAACATCACAGCCATACAAAAAGCTTTTCATGTCACTGAACACAAGGACAACTCCCCCAAGCAGCTATTTGACAGGAACATCAAGAACCAAGGTGTCAATACTTCCCTAAGGGGAAGCCTAGAAAACAGAACATGTAGACAAACTGACAGTGAGATGAGATACATGACAAGTTATAGAAGCATTCTTAATTGCAATTCGAGATTAATTTTTAATAAACAGACAGGTCCCCTCCTCAAAATGGAGCAGAGGTGTGGGCAATTAGTGGTCTTGGAAAAGAAAATCATCTGCCATTCAGTCTCTTTCCTACATTCCATTTCCTTCAGATTTCCTGGCAAGTCTGACTGGAGACATTGCTGGGTCTCTGCCAATTTTAGATAAATTATCAGTTTGACAACAACTTGGACGCCCAAGTGTTCAGCTCTGGCAAAGTCAGGTGATGGTGGTGAACAAGCTCCTCAGAGATTTGTGTATCTGAAACACTTCTATATTTGTTCATCTGGAAACCCAGAAGCATGTGGGCCAGAAAGGGGAAAGGGAAAAGGGTCAGAGGGCTACCCCAGTTACTCTTTCTTGTTATAAAACAGAATTCTTAAAAATTGGTGCAATAAATACTGAAAAGGTCCACTGTATAGCTCCAGAGTTTTTTCTGGCTTCTGAATTTTAGTATCAAAGCCAGACTTTTTTAATCCAAATTTTATGTAGATTTATGAAAGAAATGACCCAACACAGCTTAATCCAAAAATATCCTGCCACACAGCCTCTTCTTCCACATCAAGGCTGCAGTGTAACACATTTAAAACAGCGCTCTTCACACTTACTGCCTCTCCCACCTCTCCTTCAGGACTATTCCCCTCGTGAGCTCTGCTGCTTCCTAACCTACAACAGCAGAAACATTCATGAAACCACAAGTTGTATGGTCTCAGTAATCCCAAATCAATCATCGTTGGAGAAACCAGCCTCGAGTCACAGATTCCCCATCCCAATATCTTTGCCCTAACACATCTGCCACCACGGAGCAGAGGGACAGAACACACATATGGAAGTGCTTACCCAGGAAAGCATTGGAGTGTTGATGGAGGTTGCATTGTCCATATCCATCTGTTCAAATGATCATCAAAACTACTGTCCAAATTCATCCAGCTGTCTTTGGACGTTGCAAAGGATTCATGTGTCTTTATAAAACAAATTGCTGGGTACTAGATAATTTTTTTGGCTGTGGGACTTTGGTTTTTGTCCTGCCAAAGCACCTGAGCATAGCCCTGGTGATGCTGCCCCCAACAGTAGCATTTCCCACATGGATCCATGAAATTCTGCAAAAACACATCAGCCAGCCCAGAATTCTTGAGAGGAACATACAGATAAAGGATACAGTCAGAAAACTTGCAAAATGGCATCAGCTGTGCACCATTGCTAAAATTTGCTCTGAGGTGGTTAGCTGATAATCTCCATCAGGAATGAAAATGTAAAAACATCAGTTTCTACAACAGCTCATTGCTGTAATACTTCCCTCTGTTGGTTTTTTCCCCCCTCATCACTCTATTCTTGCTAATGACAAAGCATTGGGATAAGAAAATAAAGCAAGCATTTGCTATGGAGGAGTCTCGTGGTCAAGTCAGATAAATTAGGACAGGAATTACCTCATTCAATAAATAATGCCAAGTACAGTAATTGAGATCTCTTTTACTGCCAGCTGGGATATCTTAAACAGACTGAACTAGATTTTAAAATGCCATAATAGGGAAATACCCATCTTCCTGCAGCTTCCTCACAGACAAGCTGACCAAGTCTTAGATGAGAAAAAATATAAATATATAAAAGCCCTAGAATTTCTAGCAACACAAACCCAAAGTAGGATAAACTCAGTGCTCTTATTTCTGCCTTCCTGTTTAAAATAGGAATATCCAGTTACTGGCCTTGTATTTCTAAAATACAAATAACTTCTACTACTTCTAGAATTTGGACCCAAACCACATAGCAAGCACTTCACAACATTTTGAACAAAATATTCTTCAATTACAGAGCACTTCCAGCAACTCTGATGTTTTTATGTGACAAGTCCCTCTAAGAAGTCCCTGAACTTGACAAGTTTCTACAATAAACTGCAATATTCAGAGGCTGGTTTGGCCATTGCAGTGAAAAAATATTTTGAAATAAGAGAAACAGGAGAAACTCTATAAAAATGGGGAGAAAACAACACTATTTGTAATAGAAACTTCCAAGCCATAGTAAATTGGTATAGATTAAAACCACAGTATAATGTTACTCTAGAACAGCAAGTTTGCTTAATGTTCTGGGGCTCTATCAGATCCTTAAGGAAAAAAAATCCAGATACCAGAGCCTTCTAAGACCATAAACCCCAGTACATTTCTGGATTTATGAATCTGGGCCATATCCTGAGCATAACATTCTTAAGGATGTTGATGGCACAGTGTTAATACTGACTTTTTTTTTCCATTAACTCATTGAATTAATTTCCTCTATAACAAACCAATTTGTAAATGCAAATACAAAGATTACATGAAATGCCTTGGCAACAAAGCACATTGGGAAAAGGAACAAAGGAATAAATAGGAGTCCTGTTTCTCAGTCAGCAATTCCAGAACTTCAAACTGGAAAACCCAACGTGGTCAAGACAAGGCCAAAAACATATTCTAGTATAAACCTCAAAACTGAATATCTGATTTTTTTTGCAATGTATTCTGGAGCACAGATTCTATCCCTGCAAAAATGAGTAGGCCATTCAAGTCTACAGGCAAAATAAATACTATTTTAAAAGGTTCTACTAAGACTAATGAGCCAGTAGCCAAACTGCAGCACAAAGCCCAAAACTCCGGGGATTTAAAATACAATTATCAGAGGTCCTTGAGTGAAAGGTAAAGATAAAAGCAGAACTCAAACCAAAGCCATTTTGCTGCCACTCTCAACACAACTACAATGCACACACGCAACATAAAGGAGAAAAGTTTTGTTATTTTAATAGAGCATTTTGATTCAAATTGGAACAGAAGTTGTAAATTTCATAATCCACAGATACAGAAATCCATTCAGAGCAAGTCAGGGAAAAAAAGCCCCAACTAAACAACTTCAAGGAAACTACAAAACTACCAGTTTTAAAGACAGAAAAAATACTCTTTAAAAAAAAGTTTAAACAAAAGTATATTAGTTTTATTTTGGTTTTCTTTCCTTAGAAAGTAGCTTTTCCTCCTCGCTTCACCCAATTAATATTCTGCACTACAGTGTTATTTAGCAATATCTACCAAAGTCTTTCTGATTTTATTCTCTTTTGTTAGGCAAATTATAAAAGGCAAAGGCACAGTAAGGAAGTTTCCAAGATAAAAAGAACTTGGGATCAAGAATAATATTCATTTCTGAGTTCTCTGATAGTCTTAATTCATTCTCCCTTCAAAACCTACATCAAATCCAAATGAATAATACTGGATAACAAACTTCAGAGTTTTCTCAGTAGTTCTGCATCAAGAATACATCCAATCTTTGAAAGACACAGGTCCCATTAACTAATTTTGAGCTGAAGAGAAGTTCTAGCCAGGTGGGGGTTGGTCTCTTCTCCCAGGCACTCAGCAATAGGACAAGGGGGCACGGGCTCAAGCTCTGCCAGGGGAAATTGAAGTTGGAGATCAGAAAAAAATCCTTTCCAGAGAGAGTAATCAGGCATTGGAATGGCCTGCCCAGAGAGGGGGTGGATTCCCCATCCCTGGAGGTTTTTAAACTGAGACTGGCCATGGCACTGAGTGCCATGATCTGGTAAAGGGACTGGAGTTGGACCAAGGGTTGGACTTGATGATCCTGGAGGTCTTTTCCAACCCAATCCATTCTATGAGTCTATGATTCTATGACACAGAAAGGAACCAAGACCAAAGGCTGCAATTGAATAAGCACCTCCGATTTACTATAAAATGCCTTCCCATGAAAGTGATCTCAGAGTCAGGGTGCCAACACACAGCTTTGGAATTGCCAAACATCCTTCCCAGTGGTGCAGCAAGTGCACCTCAGAAAAGGGATTTCCACCACAGCCAACCAGGGAAGGAGCAGTATGGATTCAGCAACGTGTTTGCTGCTCACACCAGAGCCCCTGACCTGCCTCCCGCCCGTGGAAAACAGAGCCCACTGACACTTGCAAGGGAAACACTGTCAAAACAGCCATGAAAACTACAACCTCTCAGCTGCTCGCGCTCCCGTGAATGGGTTTATTTAAAGTTAGCACAGAACATCAACACCTTGGGCCACAAGAAACCTGGCTAGTTAGTTCGTCATTCTAAAATCCTGCCAACCATATTTCTTGCTCTATAAGTAGCCTACTGGCACCATTCCTAGAGAAGCCCAACCTACTGAACTCCAGCAGAGCTCCAGAGCAGGGTCACAAGCTGTTCTGCCACCAGCAGCTGACCCAGAAGTGCGTCTGACATAAGAGACATTGGATAACAGCTTCTCAAATGGCAGGAGGCTGAAAAGGTTACAAACTCTGAATGCACTCCCTAAGAAATACCTGACGACCTGAACATGGAGAAGAAAGATGAATCCTTGCAGGCAAGGAAAGGAACTAGGAAAACAAACAAACCTGCACTTTACACATGAAACACCTACCATCAGCCAGTTCTTGAACTGAGTAAAACTATAAACCAGGCACTTTAGCAACAGCTAAAATAAATTTGAAATAATACCAAACACAACAGAAACTATCGATCTTCCTTGGGGCAAAGACTGAAATGCCAGATTTTTTTTTTAATTAATGAATATTCCAGACTAACAAAGCCTAAAGATGCTGTTTTGATCTGTGTTCTTCTGCAGAATGGATTAAAAGCGAAATTACATTTCTCAACATCTGGTGAAAGATCAGGTTTCCAAGGAGATGAAGTCTGGCCTTGGATAAGTAGCCTAACTGCATTTTTTCAACAAATTGAGGTAAAAAAGGCAGGTGCAATATGCAGTTTATGCCAGGGACTTAGTCACCTCGACATCCACCTCATTCAAGGTGAAGTTCAATTAAACACACATCCCAGGTTATCTGACAATACTGAAAGTGATTAAATACAAATAAAAACTATTTGATAATTACCACGGAGATCTCCTCACACAAAACCCCCTCCCTCAAAATTTAAACAGGCTTTCTAAATAACCCAATACACCAGTTCTTTAAAAGAAAAGCACTTTCATTTTGTAAGTGTATCATTTTGTGTTCTGCTTCACTGTCTTGAGTTTCAGCTACATAAATACCAGAGTATGCAAAGTTCACCAGTTTGGACTTGATCTCACTAAACCTGGAATTACTGCAGTGCAAGACAACCATACACATATGGATAGACACGTGCACACACACCACAGGCAGAGTGAACCTCTGCTTTACTTTAATCCATTATCTAAAATCTATCTACAGAACCCCTAGAGAGACTGCAAACCGCAGGCTGAGAATGTGTCTTTCACTGTGTCTGAAAATGCCATAAACCACCTTATTTTCATCTTCAAGCATCTCCAAAACACGGACTGTGACTTCCACGGGTTGATCAAGAACTTCCAACAATAAGTTCAAAAGGTGGTGCTGAGTCCCAGTCAGCTTCATCTCTGCTACTGCACTTACCAAAATCACTAATTTCGGGCTGAAGTTCTCAAATGACAGATAAAACTTAAAGTTTCAAACCATGTTTCATGCATTAAACAGAAAAACCTTAAGTATTCTTTAGATTCTGGCAACTTACTGAGAACCAAACAGCAATGCAAGATTAAAAATATGTACTTATTTTGGGCTTCTCTTTGCAGTCTATAACATGTCTTTATTGAGGATGACTAACTTTAGAGAACTTTCTAAGACTTGGGGATATAGGTAGCTGCTTTTCTGCCCTCTGTCAGAAACAGACCTGTGGACAAAACTGATGATAAAGGGTAAAAACGAAAAGCATGCAGGTTACAGAACTTCATGAAACAGAAGGTCACTTGCAGGATGCACCAAATTCATTCTGTTTTACTTAACAACAATGTGTCCCTTCAGGTTTTCCTGTACCTCCTGTCAAAGTGTAACCATACAGGCAATTGGCTCTGTGCTGGAAACAGCTTAAACTATTGAATTTGACTATTGACCTGCCTGTCTCCTGGTATTCCTAGCAGGTTGGGCTCAATTTCCTTTGAAATATGGCTTTACCTGCAGCACCCAGGCTGCAGCCACCACAGCTGATCTTGGCTTTGCCATCATAGCCTTGCATGGCATCAATGAACTGTGTGCAACTCTGAGCTCTGCCAAACAAATGCAGTAAATCCTCACTGTTCTTACTGCTGTTTTTCCAAAATAATCTTTGAAACCACATATTTGCAGGAAAAAAAAACAAACAAAAAACCAATAAAGTCCCCCTTAAACATCACTTTCCTAACACATCCCAAGCAATGGTCCCCAAACACAGCAGGGCTCTTGGGAGCCCATGGTGACAGGGACATGGCAGCAGTCCCTAATTCCAGCTCTGGCTTAGTGGAATTCCAGTTACAGCTACCTTAGTTTACTGACACTCAAACCAAACAGCCTCCCTCACATTCCCTGTGGGAATTCCCTCTTGCCTAGGCACTGTCCCAAGGAACTTCTACAGACCTGGAGCCTACACAGCCCCTCACATCACACCCGGCATCCAAACAGACAATGGAAACAACACAGCAGGGATAAACCAGCGGATTTACCCAACAAAATATTGTTGCTATAGACTATTTTACACACTAAATTTTCACAAGTAGGCACAAAACCCCATGAATGGCCATGAGAAATACAAACCCACAGAAGTCAGAAGTAGTAAAGCCTTTCCCCTTAATAAGCAGCTGTGGTTTAGAATAACCAGACTAAGAGGTCTGTAGTTCCTGATGCTTCAAAGAGCTATTTACATTTGCATATTCCTAGAGGATACAAAACACACATTCTTGGCAGGGCAGAGTTTAACCTCAGGCTTCTGCAAGACCGTTTACCGAGACAGTTAGTCAGAATCAAGGTTAATTAAAACAAACATCCTTTCTTTTCTCCCCTACAAACTGAGCCGCAGCCTGTGTATTATTAGTCACTCCCAGCTAAAAAGTCCTTTTGATTAAGCAAAAGATACACTAAACAGGCAGGACTGATACTTTTTTAGCTTATTAAATGAAGAAACATAGCATCATTTCGAATGCTGAAATTCTAGTATTTAAAAAAATTCTACTTAAAGACTGAATTTTGAGACGAGATTAGATTTAAAATTATTCAAGCAGGTGATCACTCTCTGTGGCTGACCCTTTCTACCTCACACACTGAGAAAATACTTTAAAATTCCTGTAAGCACATTTGCTTTCAAGGCAAGAAAACACACCCACTTGTTCCTTCACCGTTATTTTTCAAGCACCAAAACCTTCCCAAAACTGTTATAACCGAGGCAGCAGAGTAACAGAAACCTCGGCAATTAAAAATGCAAAACGATTCCTCCTGCCTCCCCAGGCGCAAAAACCCCGATCCCGGGCAGCCACCCCGCCGGTCCCGGTGTGTTCCATCCATCCATCCATCCCCTCTCCCCGGGCAGCCGAGGCGCTCACAGGTGTCAGACCCGGAACCGGGGGAGTTCCCGGTGGGGCAAACCCCGGGATGCAACCTGGGAGCAGGCGGGACCGGTCACCGTGCCACACGCCCACAGGAATTCCCAAACACCATCGTCGCTTCGGGGCTTCACATGGGGCCTCCCCGAGCCCCGGGGTGCTTGGCAGAGACCCTGCACGGACGGGACAGCGGCCCCTCCGTGGGACCCACCGGAGCCTCCCAGTCCCGGGGGTGCCGCGCACCGGGACGGGGGCATAGCCGGGCATAGCCCTGCCAGACCCACGGCGGGACCCCGGCACGGCTCGGCCCGCGGGGCCCGGGCCCCGCTGCGAGTCCCGTTCCGCCCCGCCGCGGTGCTGCCACCACCGCGGGGCCACGCACGGGCGCCGCTCTCCCGCCGCGGTCCCGGCTCCCGGGGGAGCGCAGCCCTGCACCGCCGCCGGGGGGTCGCGGCCCCCCGCATCCCCCGGTCGGTGGGTCGGTCGGCCAGCCCGCCCTCCCCACCGCCCCCCGGCGCTGCCGGCGCTGCCGCTGCTGCTCCGGGGGCGGCTCCTCCGCCGGGGCCGCGCTGCCCCCCCGGTCCGGTCCGGTCCCGGTCCCGGCCCCGCCGCCCCCCGGCCCCGCGCCCGCGCCCGCGCCCCTCGCGCTCACCGCGGGCTCCGCGCGCCCCTCGCCGCGCCGCGCCCGGCCGAAGGGAGGGGCGGGCGGGGGTCGCGGCCCCCCGGCAGCGCCGCACGCCCGGCGCAGGCAGCCCCCGTCCCTGACCTACTTTCCGCCTGGCTTGCCACCCGACGGCGCACCACTAACCTACTTTCCAGCCAATGGCACCCTCCCCCGGCCCCGCACCGGACGCGCCCGCCCGCCAACCGGAGAGCGGCGCCGCGGCGGCCGCGGCCAATGGACGGCCGCAGAGCCGGCAGCGCCCGCCCCCCCGGGCGGCGGCAAATCCCCGCGCGGCCCCGCGTCGGCGGCCAATCGGGAGCGCGGGCCGGGCGTGCTGGCCCCGCCCCCGGCGCGCGGGGGCCGCGGGGACCCGGATGTGGCGATGGCGGCGGGGTCGGGGAGGGGTCGCGCAGGGGTCGTGCGGGCTCTGCCCGGGGCGGCCGGGGGAGTTCGCTCTGCCCGCGGATCCTCCCTGCGGTGGTGCCGCCCCGCGGCTCCCGCTCGCTCCCCGCCCCGCCCGGGGGCTCGCCCGCGCCTCTGCGTCACGGCCGCGTGACGTCAGCCGTGGCCGTGACGTCACGCGCCGAGGTGTGAAGATCATGGCGGCGCTGCCCCGGCGTGGCGTGCCCACCATCCCTCGGCGGCGCCAGGCCCTGGAGCCCGCCCCGGCCCCTCAGGAACGGGGCTGTGCCCTCCCGGCCTCGCCCTCTGCCGCGGGGTGACCACGCACGGGGCAGCTCTCAGGGCCTGCACACACCGCCCTCGGCACGCCGTGCCCTTCAGCCCCACACCACCTCACTGCCGTGTGTGTCGGCACCATGTCACCGAGTTGATGTTGTGTCACACAGCTCGCTCCTGAGTCTGCCCGTGACAGCCTCGAGGTGCCTTCAGCCTGTCTGGGCAGCACGTGTGTGACACTGGTGTCACTGTCACCAGCACTCGGGGTGCTGGCATTGGTTTCATTGTCACCGGCACTCGTGTGTGGTGCTGGCGTTGGTTTCAGTGTGACCAGCACTCCATTTCTGGTGCTGGTGTTTTCACTGTCACTAGCACTCCATTTGTGGTGCTGGTGTTTTCTCTGTCACCAGCACTGCATTTGGGGTGCTGGCATTGGTTTCATTGTCACCAGCACTCATGTATGGTGGTGGCATTGGTTTCAGTGTCACCAGCACTGCATTTGTGGTGCTGGTGTTTTCACTGTCATCAGCACTGCATTTGGGGTGCTGGCATTGGTTTCATTGTCACCAGCACTCATGTATGGTGGTGGCATTGGTTTTACTTGTCACCAGCACTCCATTTGTGGTGCTGGTGTTTTCACTGTCACCAGCACTGCATTTGTGGTGTTGGCACTGGTTTCATTGTCACCAGCACTCCCCCATCTCCCAGCACCACCATGCAATGCCGGTGCCATCACAGCACTGATTTTGGTCAGCGTGGGAGAAAGGCTGCAGGTGGAACATGGCAAAGCCATCCACTGCACCATAGTATAGCCTAAATTTAGATAATCCACGCCACAGTGCTGGTCTGGAAAGGGGATGTGTTGCAAGAACATGATCTCAGTTTAGCTCCTTTCAAATGCAAACATTGGCTAAACGTGGTTGCGCTGTTGCCACATCAGGTTATCATTGCCACATTGTAATTATCTTAACATTTCCTGTCCTGTGATGCCACATCCCAAAGGTTTGGCCTATGTTTACAGGTGTAGCATCACCAGGGAAATGGGGATTGCAGCAGCATCCCATCACAGTGGGATTATGGTGATCCCAGTCCATGTCACAAGGTGTGGACTCATCCTGTGACACCATTAATGTTCCGTTTCCACCTAATTGACTTGGCCTAAACACAGGCAACAAGTGGCCCCTGCTGGATACAAGCTTTCTGTTCATATCGGGATGTTCCCAATGGAAGAGAAACCCTCCAGCAGAACAAGTTAAATGGAATACCATAAATCAGCAGGATGGAAATGTACACTGTGAAAAAAAGGAGAAAATGCATATTTTTATTTTTTCAGCAACTGTTTTAGCAGTGCTGCTTTGATCTTGCTTAGTGCACAGAAGTTATGGAGGTGGAGAAGTCTCCTTGACTACTTCTTTGTAGTTTTGATCATTGTTTCTACCCATCTGTGGAAATAATCTTCCTTATGGACTCAATCACATACTGTCAGTTTTAATGAGCCCAGAGCCTGTTGTAGGGAATGATGCCAAGAGTAATGATCTTTAGCTATTTCTGTAGAAAAGCAGCTTCACAGGCCATATGTCATATTTCCCAGTAAATGATTGTTTTGAATTGTTTTTATACTGTAGTTTCTATTCATGAGATATTAAAGAAAATAACAGCATCTGGTTAATCAAATTCTGAATTTCAGCGTATGATGATATATATCAATCCAAGTCTTTAAAATAGATCCTAAGTTCAGTGCAGGCAATTTCTCTCTCTAGGTTAGTAAGTCATCTTATGATGACTTATGGTGACTGTTATACCTTAAAATTTTAAGGGTGAAGAGCTAAGACAGTTTGAAGTTTCACAAGACCTGAGTTCAGCTGCTGTTGCCAGAAGAGAGTCTGCAGCACCTTTCTACCACTCTTCTACCTCACAGGCAAACAGAAGAGGTGAGGATGGAGCAAGAGAACCCCCCTCAAACTGTGGGGGCTGCTGGACAGAGGAGCTCAGCTTAGGGCACTGAGCACTGTGTGTCTGATACAGCAGCAAAAGTATTTCCTCATCCAGGCAACTTGGACCTGATTAATTCTCAGATTTTATCATTTTTAAGAAGGTACATTAGATCTAAAGCAGAAGTTTAACTGCCTCATGAACTATCTTAATATGTTAATGGTTGCACCATGTTTAAACACAGAAATTTAGACTGTACTTTGACTTAAAATTAAGATTTTAAACCAGGAAGAGTGCTCTATGTGGCAATTGTACTGAAAACTTTTTATTAATACAATATTGTGTTCCAATTGATTCACATTTGAATGCTACAGTAAACACTTTTCTGGTCTTGGGGTTTTGATTTTGTGTCAAGAAGAGCAGGAGGTGTGATCTTAAAATGCAGCCTGGTTAAGGTATCATAAGGCCATGCCAGTGGTTTCACTTTAGAAGCTGCAATTTTTAATTGATTTTTAAAATCTTGATGATTACTTCCATGCAAAAAAAAAAAAAAAAAAAAAGGAATCTAGTTCCTCAACTGATAACCCAAAAGCTAGTAGGGTTTTCTTTTGTTTGGGCTGGTTTTCAGGCAGGGGTTGCCTTCAAACAGTCTTGATCTGGAACAACAGATGTTCAGAAGTAACCAGCTAAATTAACCCTTTGATATTTCATGTTTTCTCTGAAACGTGATTCATAACCCCAATTACAGTTACAGCTCTGAGTCTTTGGAGTGCAAGTTTTTGTAAAATAGTTTGGGGATAGTATTTTATGTGTTTATTTTTTAAAGGCTTCCAAAATATGCCCAAAATGTGCTATAAATTTTACAATCTAACTGATATATTTTAGCATCTAACTGTGGATTCAACTACTTTAGAGCATTTTAAGCAGTTGCTGTTTGTTTATAGGTTTTCAGACATGCAATATTAATTAACCTGTCTAACTCTTTTTTCCAATCTCCTCCTCCATCTGACTCTAGACATACAAGCTACAATCTTACCTCCAGCAGGAGAAGTTACAGCTCTCAGAAAATTAACAAGACCTAATAACTTAAATACCTGGATTTCTTCTTCTGTCTATGCATTGAACAACCCAGAGATGTGCTGAGCCCTGTTTCTCACCCTGCTACACCGAGCTGGTACCTTGCTTCAACCCACTTACAAGGGCAGAAGAAACTGGAAACTGTGGCTTGGGCTGTTTGCAGACTGGTGCAAAAAACCCTCACAGTGGTGGTTTGCTTACCATACTCTGTCACCACTCATGCTGGATGGGGCAGGGAGGGGGGCAGTTTTGGTGTCCAGCCTCCTGCACCATTTTTATAACCTCTGGGGTGGTTTACCTTTGTGGCAGGTGTGCTTGCCCTGACTCTATAGCCCCTCTTTATGTGAATTTCGTGCAGCTTCTGGGGCACCTCTCCAGCAGGGTGAGTGCAGAGGGGGACCCTGAAAGTGTGGTGTGGTCTCTGGTGCAGGGGTTTTCTCACCACACAAAAAGCTTCTGCTCTAAATGGGTGGATGTGGTTTCAGTAGTGGATGTTGCCATTCCCACCCGATGCCCCTCTCACAGCTGGAATAAATCCTGTGACTCAGCCTCTCTCCAGAAATCCCAGTAAATGCTGTGTACGTCCCCTACCCCCTCTCCCTGACAGCCTTTTAGAAGGCTCTCTTAATTTTAAGTTTTTGGTTGCTGTTTCTTGCCCCAGGAGGAATGCAGATTCAAAATTCCTTTGGTTTTAGTCCTTGGGGGTGGCAGGCTCACAGCACAGGGACAGGGGGCAGTCAGCAGGACAGCAGATGAGGAGAGGAGGGAGGTGCCTGTGCATGCTGAGGGGTGGCCAGGACACCTCTCTGCTTGTGGTGGCTCCAAAGCTGGGGGGTGGCTGTGAAATCTCTCTCTCTTCAGGCCTTCCAGACAGGCTGCCCTAGACCTCTCCCACCTCTGGGGATAATCCCCCTCTACAACCCTGCCCAAGTCTCTCAGGTGAGAGCATCTTCCCATGATGGCTCAAAGCTCTTCAAAACAAAAGTTTTATCATAACAGGCTATTACAGACTCATTCTTTTCACAGTTCATTGAATTCTTGAGGTATTACAGCATCTAAGCCAGGGGAATATTAGGTTTTTCTGCCTTGGTTTGTAGAAACACTTCTTACTTTGAAGAGTGTACCTCCTACCACAATGTTTCTAACTTTGAGCGTTAAAAATCAGAAATATAAAGCAATAAATGTTGATTTTTTTCATGTACCTGATTCCTTCTGAGCTTTTAAAAACCAATTCTTCCTCCTCCCAGCCTTTGTCATCATTTCAAGGGCTAAAAGCTCATTTCAGACACGATTCTTATACAATCATTGATTTCAGCCCTGTGGTCTCTGAGAACACCAATTAATATTTGGAGATTCAATAGGAACTCTCAGGAGTTGGCAATCCACTGTCTGGCAGCATGACAACAACAGGAAGAAGAATCTAAGGAGTAAAATGAGAGTCAGGGAGTTAGGAATTTCTGAGTACTTCTCCGCAATATTTTTTCAATCTTTATGGAAGGCTCAGGACAAAGGATTTCTATCTTTATCTGTATTCAACCTTAATGAAGGTTGAAGCACTTCAGAGTTTGACTTCATTAAAAATTTATGGAAGCTGGTTTGTTTTTCAGAGACAAAGTCTGAACTTGAAGGAGAAATGGTAAATATGTTAATAAAAGTGTAGTAAGTAAAATATTTTAAGTTAAAATATCTCAAAGGCTACAGCATTTTCAAATAAAAGCATTTCCTACTTTTTTTTTAGAATTTTGTTAAAATGTTTACTGAAGTTTTACCATTTTTTTTCACAAAAAAACAGTATCCATTTTTGGAGTAATTTTGAGTCAACACCATATTTATTGCTTACTTTTTTTTAGGCATCATGTGCTTAAACCTGAGGTTAGCTGGTATGAAAGTCTTGCCATCCTTCACCAAAAGGTAATGAAAAAAGCCATTTTGTTAGAGGAGAATTAGACCAAAGACACTCTTGAAATTGCTGGCTGCATTCCTTCGAGATTTGTTGAGGACACCAGAATTCAGGATAGAGTTTTGGTGCCTTTTCTTGGTAGGGATGTTACAATTTTCTACATTCCATTGGCAGCTGTATCTTTGCAAGGGACTAATTGGTTTCTGACTAACACAGAAAGCTTTAGCTTTTATAGTGCCTTTTTTTCTCTTTCTTATCTGGCTTTTATCCTTTCATCCAAGAGTGGTGGCAGCTTTACTTGAACAATGGTATGAGAAATATAATCTTTCTCATAGAACACTGAAAAAAAATATCTGCTAGACATTCGTTGCTGCATTTCAGGAGAGTAACAACACTCCACTACGGTAGGGTGAAACTTATTTATTATTAGAATAAAGCTTCATTTAAGAATAGCAAAGTTTATGAAATCTGTTAGCTAAATTTCACAGAACAGCCAGAGCAAGGCAGTAAATGTGCAGCTTTGATGTGAAGGTAAGAATTAGCATGGAAAAAACCCACCAAGACTTTTCCTTTTGGTAATGAAATGAAGAGAGGATGAATTTCAACTAGCTTTGATTTGCTTGTTTTAAGGGGAAAATCAGAAGCAGAATCAATTGAACAGAAAGGTATAGGTGGAATTGTGTCATTCAAATAATAATTTTTTTTAACTAATAAACAGCCACAGACTGTATTAATTAAGTATAATATCCTCCCTTTTACAGATTGGAAAAACAGACCTGGAGATTAATGAGTTGGCCAGGATCACACCCACATATTAATTCAGATGCAAAGCCACAATTAGAACTGGAGTAGCTCATGGCAGCCTTCTAAAGAGTTTGGTAAGTCACTCAGTACCTCCAGTTAGTTTTTCACATCAGTTACACAAAACATAGTACTTGTTTTCCAGTTATAAGGAAACCATGATGTTTAGTTAGGACACATGTTTTGAGAAGAAGATATGCAATCTGTAAGAATTAGGGGCTTGACTTTCTTTTCAGTTAGGGCTAATAACTCTAATGGGAATTTAACATTCTGTGATTAGAGGATGGTGTGATTTGAATCAATTTCTTTAGGATTTCCAGGTTGACAGGCTGTAATATGACAGCAGGATGGTGATTTTTATTTTTTGGTGCTTCGTGTTGGAAATATACTGCACCTTCTGGAGTTTTTACTTAATTCTTACACAGCCAAAATTCAGCATTGGGGCACCTGGAACGAGGCCTGCAAACTCACATGGCACAGGTTGTACTTCCCCACAGTATTCCTTGTTTCTGTCCCCTGTTTTAAGGCTAACATGCTTTCAAAGTTGTGATTGGCTCTGAACAGGAAAAAGGGAAAGAGCATTGCATCTTTTATGATAAGCTGGGAATTCTCCATTGTCTACAGACAATTAAATAGTCTGTTAATATTACTTTGATACAACAGAATGTTAGATAAACATTTTTGTTGCCAGAGAAAATCATGCTATTTTAAAAACAGAGCAAAAGCAGACTGCTTCTGAGGCTTATGAGTGCATCAACCAGTAGGTGTGCCTGGCGTGTTGTAAATGGGAAAGGTGGGAGGACTCTCTCTTGTTATTAGTACATGTAGAAAGACAGGAAGTACTTACGGAAGGTTTCCCTCTTGTTCTAAGTTCCAGGAAAGTTATTCAGCCAAATACATGAATCACAAAGCAGACTAAAAGGGAGTTTCTCTGTGGCATGAAAATAACAATCTTAGAGCCTGAAAAGTGAAACAATTCATTGCTTTTTTTCTGCTGCAGATTTTTCATGGAAAATTGCAACCCCACGACTATTTGACAATGAAATGTCTTAGTGCTTGAAATGTGAAGTTTATATAAGAGAGAGCATCTTACTCATCAGCTGCTCTATTTTAAGCCCTGTTCATCATGGGGACTTTCATTTTGTGATCTGTTTGGACAGCAGCTGGTGCATTAGAGTTTTACTTTAGCTGACATCCCTACATTCTAAAGGATACTTAACATAATCCTGTAAAACCTATTCTCATATTTGTGCCCAGTCACTCATATTCCATCTTAGTGTCTTGTCTTTTCCCATGTACATTTTCTGTCCATTTAATTTTTTAAAAAAGGTCAATTTATCAACAGCATTAAAGTTAGTCCACACTGATGTTTTGTGGTGATGTGATTAAAATATATATACAGCATATGTCAGAAAATGGATGTGCCATTTCAGTGGCTGAAAAAGGCAATAAAAAGGAATCCATAGTAACATATGTTGGGGATAAATTCCACTGACTAGCACAAATAATAGAAAAGAGTCTGCATTAGTTAATTGTATACAAAGACAGTCTACATACAGGGTTTAGATTCCCTTGGAGATATTTACATTGTGTAAGTGTGAAAGGGATGCTAAGTTGCAACCTAATTCCAAAATCTAGCAATTATCAAGTGGTTTTCCTCTTGCCATAATGTCCTAACACTTCTATCTGTTCATGGAGATGCTAGGGGAAAAGATTGATGAGAACAAAGGACAAAGTATGGGCATTGTTTAGGTATGGCAGGCATTGGAGCCTCGAACATAGCATGAAGTGGAGTTACCTGTCCAGCCACCTTGGAATGCTTTTCCCTGTCTCCCACACCCTCTCAGACCCTCCCTGGATCCCACCAGCCCTTGAGTCCTGATGTAGTTGCGTGACTTGCATACTCAGGAGCTGTGCTGTGGGGTGTGTGAAGATTCAAAACTGAAGCTGAGAGGTGCCAGAATATCACACTGATGAGTTCAGGTGCTGTAAGGATAATTTGACTCTTTTCTCAGCAGCAAAACTTGACTAGGAAAGGTAGAAAGCTGCTTTTCTTGACACATTTTATTTCCCACATAAGTCAACTGTGGCATCCGTTGTGTTTTGTGTGTTTAGCTGACCTTGGTTGTTGAAATCTTAAGCATCAATGCCATAATAAATATATTCTCAGTCTCTTGGGTTTTAATGGGGGGAATTTAACAAAGGAAAACAAGGGGACTTTAATCTCCACTTGTTCACCATTAGTGGTAGCCAGGAGGTTCTGCCTCATGTGACTCAGAGTGTGTCCTCAGTCATTCAGCTCCACTTCTGTGCTGGCCTTGTATCGACCACTCATTTCTCCTGCAGTTGCCCAAACAGTTTGTACTTGAATCAAAGCTACAAAGCCACCTACCACATCTGATACAGGTCCCACCCTGCCCACACCCACTTCATGACTTCATGAATCTGGTTATTAATTATGTGCATGTCACTGGGAGTGGCATAAATCTGAACTATTTTTGTATACTGCACTTCCTTGATATCCATCTGATGTTTATACTTCCATATGTGGCCACAAACCTGAAAATTAGGGCCTTTATATAGAATGATTCCAACTAATGTAAATTACTATTCTGTTCTTAGTGAATGATTATTTTTTCTTTTTACTTTGGAAAAAGCCCCACGCTAGTTCTTAACACGGGAAGCACAGAGATATTCTTCCTCACTGTGGGCTTAGAAAGAGCATGAAGGTGACCTGCTCCACTATTTATCTTTGACTCAGCACAGGCCTGTCTACTCATCTGTGATCCTGTGCTTGAAGACAAGGAAAGAAGGGCATAGAAAGACTAGTCTGGATAATAGTCATAGTGCTCTGAAGTCAGTCCTGTTGGCATTTCTTGAAGGTGTGATATTGCAGCTTGAATATGGAGTCAGAGGGAGTGGAGGGAGCAGGACTAAAACATCCTCTGCTGCCAAATAAATAAGGGGCCATGAGGCTGCCTCATGAGCCCAGAGCAGTGCAGGTGGGACAGTCAAAGCAGATGGCTATGCTTTCCCTGAGTGCTGCAGATTTCTCTGGGGTAAGTTAATCAACACATTTTAATGAACAAAACCATGCAATGTTTTAATATGAAAAAATGCCAGAGTCCTGTGGATCGACATATGAATTAGAGATTGAGAAGTGATGCATGAGAGTACAAGGGAGTCTTAACAACTTAATGACAGACAAACTTGTGACACTCAGCAAAATAAAATCCTCTTCAGTGCCTCCTCACATACTCCTCCTGCAGGCTGGCTTGGTCAGAGAGTCCAACCAAGCTGGTCCTGCTCCCGTGTCATGTTGGTGTGATACCCAGAACTCTTTCCTTCTATGGGAAGAAAATCTATGCTAAAGGTCTTTTCTGACTTTTTAGGACAGTAATCATCCTTTTGGGTATGTGGTCTTTTACTATTCTTTTGGACTTAATCTTTCAATTAGTTCAAACTCCAAGTTGAAGTAGCAGCTTGGGGTAGCCAATTATTTTGAATTTCCTTAGGTTTACTCCCATAATCCTTATGCTGTGTCATACTTTATGACCTTGATGGCATAAAATAGTGTACAGCTTTTCTACATAATTCTTTTAATTTGGTCTTGGAAAGTGCTTAGCTTGTCACAAATAAGATCTATATCATCCCTAATATAATTTTATTTAAATATAACCACTAACAGTTATCATTTCATCAGGGTTCTTTTACTCCAGATTTTAATTACTGTTCTCTAATATGTTGTTTGTGGTTTAATATCAGCTATGGGATACATGACTACAAAATCTATGGGAAAAAATAAAGATCTACTGAATGTAGAAAGGATGCCTAAAGGTGGACAAATGTATTTATTAAAGCATACACATTACTGAAATCCTGAACTGACTGTCTGCTTTTTAGAAAACTGATCTAAATTCCAGTAAGTGAATTGAAAGGCTCCCCTGAGTGATCTTTGGATCAGAATTTGGTAAAAGGAGGAAGTGTTCTCATGTACTCCGCTCAGGTTTTATTGTTGTGCTGGGAATTGCTGTTGCTCAGGCCAAAGACAGTATCTGCAAGTGGGCAGATCGAGTTCTTAGTGAGTAATGAAATTCAGTCCACAAAAGAAGTGGAAAGATTGCCACTGGGCCTCGCTTGGCCATGCACTGTTAGGCTCCTTTGGCATTTCAATACATACCTATTCAGTAAACAAATATTTACTACCCATGCCAATAGTTACAGTGTGATGTCGTGCCTAGGACACAGAAGAGATCCACAGACTTGTGAAGTTGCTTCAGACCAAAAAGGGGTTTATTTACTTTAAAAGTTCTGTATTTGGGTCTCTAACCTTTTGCTTACATGTAGCTAAGTGGGGATAATATTTCTTTACTTTGGGTATTGCTTCAAAACATCCCTTTTACTAGTTTTAAAGCCTCTCAAGATTCTCCACTGAAATACAAGATAAACACAAATCCATGTCATGCTCTTTTTGTGTTGTTCTGTTCTGTTGCACTTAATTCTTTTTTTGCATCTTTTTGTTTGTGCTTTTAGGTCCTAGCTCCAGGTTCAGAGGATAAAAAACTAAACTGCCATGACCAAAAATGCAAGATAATCAGTAATTATATTCATTGACCAATAGGAAGATTTTTCCACTAATGATAAAAACCAGATGTCTATTTCTTGGCCTCTATTCAAACATTTCTAACTATTTCATTTGGTATTTCTCATGAGTATTGAATTAGTGAATTCCCAAATACAACTGAAAAAAAAATGACATGCTAAATGGAAATATGAAGTGTAGCCAAGGTTCTTTTGGAGCACTAGAAATGCATTCTGCTCTAAGTTACATGTCATGTAACCCTATGGAGTGAACTGTGGCTTTGTGTAATATTTCTAATACATTACTGGTACTCCAGTAATTAGTATAGTGCGGTAATGACTCTCATTAGGAGAGCTGGGAGTATGTTCTAGTATGTCAGATACACTACCAGCAAAATAAATAGAGAGGTAATACTTTTAGAAGTATTTAAGCACCATAGGAACCCATTCCAGTTTTTTTTTTTAAATGTAGGCACTTGGAAAGCATCATTTTATTGAAAACTCATAATGCATAACATTTTACCTGTATAATTCATTTCAAGAATGGAACAATGGGTCTTCTTCAAAATTTAACCCTGGTTAAAATGTTACAGTTTAAGTACAGGATTTGGAGATTTCCATAGACATAATAATGAAACTTAAAATACAGTGTAATGAATGTACCCTTAATCAGCATATCTGCAAAAGCATGCAAGGCAGCTCTGAACATGAAAGTACAAATAAGATGGCAAAGAAGTTGCAAGAAAATGTTGTCCAGATGTTATCTTCATTTTGCATGGCATTAACCTGATCTTAAGTTTAAAATTTTATGAAGACCTGAAAAACAATTGAGGTAAATGAGTGAAAGTACATAGTAGTGCAGTGAGACAGCAAATCATACCTGGGAGAAACTGTCAATATGTATTCCATTCATCTAATATAGGCCCAGAAGGTCTCTTATTTTTGCTATACAATTAGTCCTAATCATGTGCTGAGTTATAACTCAGTGCCTCGGACTCCCAGGATCTTATCTAAGGCACTTCCCTCCCCCTCCTTTTTTGTTTTGTTTTGTGTTCCAGTATAACTACCATCAGAATTGTGTTTAAATGACATCTCAGCTATTTACAATCCTGGTCAGGACAGTGAGTCTGACAGAAATCCGCAATGTATTTATGACCTAAGGGCTTGTGCTTTGCTTTCATACAAAACAAATAGACAAATGGACAAAAAGAAAGATGACAAAATTATGTTTATCATAAAAGTCTGCAGAATTAATCTGTCATTCTTATGCCTGGGAAAGTAAAGCTGACATATCTTACTTGCTATATAGAATCCTACAGACCTGCAGAAAAGAAAGGGCAAACTGTGTTTTCCACAGGGATGTTAAGCCTTGTGAACCCATATGCCTTCACTGCACAGTTTTAAAGTTTATATACAAGTGTGTGCTGAGCTCATTTTAGGAAATGTGGTGGTGTGCTTTGGATCATCTGGGCATGTAAATCATTGTGTCTCAGAAATACTGCTGGGTTAGGGGTGATCTTGGCCCTCCTTAAGCCAGGAGGGGAGCTGAGAGTTCTGATTCTGTTGTCATCACTGGGGTAAAGAAAAGAAGGAAGGCAAAGAGTGAGGTCTGATCAGTTTGTCTAATGATACTAATGCTGCAAGAGTGAGAGAGTACCTGTTGGATTGTGCTGACACATCTTGGCTCTTGGAGTCGTTGTGCACCTGTGTAATGTATGTAGTTTCCACATATGCTGTAGGGTTTTTTCTATGTACATTCATTATTTTATTTTCTGTGTAATGTATTATTGAAAAGATTTCTTTCCTGCTGTTGGTCATATCTTGCTTTTTACAGCAAGGAATATATATGTTTTCCTTTTTTTCCAAAGGTGTCTCTCTTTGAGGATGACTCTGTTTAAGGATTGTGGTTGTGGTTGGTTAAACAATGTTTTGTGGTTTGGGCTGTCACACAGAAGGTGGTTAAATATGCACATGCCTTTATTACTAAAAGGCAGATGGGTCAATAATCATAAAAGAGGTGTTTGCTTGTCTTAGGTATTTCTGTGTCTGTTAAATTTGGGACTGTCAGCAGATGATGAGAGAATATTCTTGATGGTGCTTGATACAGGCTAACTCAGATGTCACTGGCCATTGGTTGCATAATCTCCATAACTACAATCCTAGTCCAAGAAAACTCTTCTTCAGCAGAGCCCTTTTTAGTCTTTTCATGCATATTGTTACTCTACCTATTCACATAGTAACCATCTTTACCTCATTTTGTCTCTGCTTTTAGACCAGTTCAGATGCACTCAGTGCTTTGAAAAAAACCCTTTAAAGGCATTTCCCTTTGTTTTCCATGAGAAGCCATAACAAATGCCAAATGCTTTTAAGCAATCAAAAGGCTTTGTGACTCTGCCTTCTATGTTCTTAATGCAGTTAGTACAGACTCACTGAGCATTCATGTGTAGCAAATTCATCATATATCTATTTTTTGTGTCTCTGCACCTCTGTTAGTTTGATGTTGGGCTCTGACTACTCTTTATATTTCCATGGTTACAAGTAGTCACAAGGGTTCTGTTAACCCCCAAAGGAAGAGTCATTATGTCTTTTTGTTTTGGTTTTTTTTTTTTTTTTGCATAAGAAGCATAAAACCAACTAATTAGACTATAGATCTGAAAATGTTGTTTAAAACATTTAAATAAAAACTTTTAGTGTTGATTTTCATTTGCTGAAAAAGCCTGCAAGTCTTTTGTCACCACTGGGACTATGTCACACTTTTTGCAAAGATGAGTTTTTATAAAAAAAAAAAAGGGAGTAGGTTTTTTCCTTTCCTTTTTAATTTTTATTGGAATTTGCAATATATTTTGAAGGCAGTGGAATAAACCATGTAGGTTCAGAGCTATCCTGTAATTAAGCAATCAGAAATGACCACTAATCATCACCCTGTGTAGTATTGTTTGTTTTTAAAGATAGGAAAAATGTGGGTAAAAAGCACACCAACTTGCTGAACAGCACAGATGTAGAAACATCCAAATCAGAATTTCAGACCTCAAATTGCTGTATTTCTTTCTGACTAAACACTGAGAGAAAGACATTTTTGAGTTTCAAATCTCATCTCTGATCAAATCCTAGATTCTTCCCAATAAATTAGTGTAGAGAGTTGCACCTCCTATGAGTGGATAAGAGGTGTTGGGGGAATTGGGGAAGGGCAGCTGGAAGGAAAGTGTTTTTCTGCAAGGCTTTCTTTGGATAAGGTTAAAGCAATAGCAGTTCTGAGGATTTTTATATAGAATAGACTTACATAGCTGTGACTTGTTACAGTATCTTATGAAGAGCTCTGAACCAAGGAGAGGTTTCCAGATCTTGCCTGGACAGCACAGGTGGTGAGTTGCTATGGGCAGAGAGGTGAGAGGGAGTGATAAAAGATGGAGAGAAGTCTCTGATAGGAAGAGAGTATCATGTCTGCTAGAAAGGTTTTGTACCGTGATAGAAGCATTGACTGGAATTGTACAATGGGACCCTGCTCAAGAGTGAAACAAAGCTCTGCCAGGGAAAGGGAATGAGACTCTCTGTTACCACCTATACAGAGTTATTACTTCAATGTATACAGCAAAAGCACTGGAATCTTCCTAAATGAAGAGGAGAAAACACCTTTTCCTCTTTTTCTGTGTGTGTGGGTTCTTTTTAGCTGGAGATACTACAATTGCTGTCACCAACTCAGTAGAGGCATAAGCAGCTTCTTGGTAAAAGATCAGGTAACAGTGTAAAGAGTGGTTTCAATAGTATAACCATAGGGGAAAGAAGTACCCCAGTGGGGAAATGGACCAAAAATCACCTATCATGTCCCATCTATTCATTTAAAATAGAAGAGGCTGAGGGAGCTGGGGGTGTTTAGCCTGGAGAAGAGGAGGGTCAGAGGTGACCTCAGCACTGTCTAGAACTACCTGAAGGGAAGTTCTAGCCAGGTGGGGGTTGCTCTCTTATCCCAGGCACTCAGCAATAGGACAAGGGGGCACAGGCTCAAGCTCTGCCAGGGGAAATTGAAGTTGGAGATCAGAAAAAAATCCTTTCCAGAGAGAGTAATCAGGCATTTGAATGGGCTGCCCAGAGAGGGGGTGGATTCACCATCCCTGGAGGTTTTTAAACTGAGATTGGCTGTGGCACTGAGTGCCATGATCTGGTAAAGGGACTGGAGTTGGACCCAGGGTTGGACTTGATGATCTTGGAGGTCTTTTCCAACCCAATCAATTCTATGATTCTATGAAAAGACAGACAATAGTGATGACGCAAGAGTCTTTATACTCAAAGTGAATTATGAATGTTAATTCATACACCAGTGGTGTACATGAACACACTGCTTATATTCAGACATAATGCATGAGAGAGGATTAATGTTTTATTATACAATGTATCTAAACACTTCCAAGCAGACACATAGTCCAAGTACACACATGAACAATTACTGAGAAGTGGAACAAAAAAAACCTCTGGAGTGGTAATTGAGCTGCTGCTCCCCATTGTTAACTAAGTGATGTAGATGCAGATTGTCACAGAGTGTGTGCGTGTCTGTGGTGTCTGAGGTGGCAATGACGATTTCATGCACATGGTAAACAATAATTATGCAGAACAAATGTCAAGATCATGCTTCCAGTCTGCCAGTCAGGCCAGGTGTGAGCCCAGGGAGTGGGATTTGTGGATCTGAACCTGCCTGACTAGGTTGTGTCAGAATGCCACAAGCGCCACCAAGCATCTAGGAAGGGAACACAGGTAGTGGCAAAGAACAGGGTTTGCTGATGTGAGTTTTTAGCAGCCTGTATCAGATCCACCTGTCACTTTAACAGCTCGTTCTGCTGAATCAAGTGCCAAGAAATGGCATCTTTTGGATCTCAGGATTTTCATTTTGGTTTGAAGTTCTTAGAAGTGTGGATGTATTACCTTGCTCCCAAGAAATGTTTGGGCCTTTTTCAGCTAAGGATTACATGTTTCAAAGTTGATGGCTACTACTCCCTTCAGCACAGAGTTTTCTCCTACTAGTGCATTTACAAAGAGATGAGAATGTTTTCTCACTTTTTCTGTGACTGTGTTTTATTGAAACAGAGCAATTTAGTTCAAACTCTTTGTATGTGTAAAAACAGCAGTGCAGGATACTCAGAACGTTCCAGTCCACAGTTGCCAAGGTATCACAGTTAAAACAAGAAAATATTTGATTGGAATAATTCTGGAATTTTGTAAATTGGCATGATAAATTATAACAGAGTGTGGTTAAACCAATTCTTTTGACTCCAGAGCAGGAAAGTTATCCCTTTGGAATCTTAATGAGTCTTGGAAATAATTCTAAACTTACTATCATGAGATGACAATATCCTAATATTTGGTTACAATATTCTAGTATATTACAATATGTAGGTACATCAGTGTGAAGTGCTTCTGAAACTATTTGTATTGTTCAGTCCTGCATCTGACTGCAATAGAACTTGTGAGTAGCTTGTGAATCTGTGTGTATAAATATGCATTTCCCTCTCAGAGCAGCAGTTTTGCTATTTGCCTGGAAAATATCCTTGACCTCTCTATATGACAAAAAGCATTTTCTAAAAACATTTTCCATCATAGACTATGCCAGCAGAAGTCCTGACAAAGATAAGACAAATACTGTTTTCTTTAAAAGCAAAGATAGATATTGTCCTTGGGCATGGGAGGTTAGAGCTGATCCTTTTCTGGGTTCTTCAGACTTGGACTTTCTAATTCTACTAACATTTTGGATAAGTCCCTCTTCAGCACAATTCCTAACCATACTGTAAATATCACAAATTAATAACTGTTTAGTTGCTTGTGAGTCTTTTGCTGAAATACCTACATTAAAAATTGGAAGAATTTTGGTCCTCAGTGCCCACAAGAACATTTGTTAGTTCTAACCTGTCCTCACTTTTTCAGCTGTTATTGTTTGGAAAGCAAACTTTTGGGAGTTAGATGTTTGTTTTATCATTAAATCTTGCTAAGGTTCTAAACTCAGCTGCAACCCTTTGATCACCATCAGAGGCCAAGGCCCAAAGATGATCCCTTTGTAGGGTTGCTTTCAGAGGAGCAGGAGCAGAAAGAGGGAATTTGTTTCGTTATAGAAAAATTTAAAAGGTAAAAGTTTCTTGTTATTCCGCAATATTTGTGTACATTTTCAGTATCATTGTTCACTCTGCCCAAATGTCTTAGAAACACTTAAAGCAGATTGCTCATAAACCCCAGCAATGCTTATTCTGAGAGGTTTAGTGAGGCTTCCTTGTTTGCTAAAGCACATTCTGAGCTTCCCAGGACCCAATTGTGCAGAGCAATCTGCAATACTTGCTTGTTCATGCACTCTTGTTCTGGTGGTGAAGGTGAAAAGGCTATCAAGGAAGCCACAAGGGAAGGTTTTAACAAATTTTGTTAAGGTTTCTGACACATGAGGAACATTTTTATATTTATATGGTTTGCACTTTTGCATAACAAGCCTAGAGTCTGTGAAATGTGCACACGAAGTGTCCTAAAGGAGAGGCCATGGGAAGGCAGTATCATAATGCTGAGATTAAAAATTAAGTGAAACTGAGATTTTTCAACTCACTTAAGCAGGAGATACTACTCAGATGTCTGAACAGGTGGTTGTCTCAAAACTCTCAATATCTAAGTGTTTACTGATGTTACACAGGGAAACTTAGATCAGATTAAGAGAAAATATTTAGCAAGTATAAAATAAAGCATGATATAAGATCTTTCTACAAGTAAAGCAATAGCAAAAAGAACATTGAAGTTTATTTTGTTTCATAAATATATGATTTCATTTCTCTTGTGTTTGGAAAGATCCTTTTCTATCCGAGTAGTAGATCAGAATCCAGACAAGTGATTGTAAGAGAGTTCAGTGTGTGTAACCTCCAGCAAATTAGCTTGTGGTCAGTCTGACTCTTTTGTTGTTGCTGCACAATAATTTACTTGTTCTGAGTGTTTGCAGTGTCTCTTGCATATGTTGAATGGACCAGGAGAGGGCAGAACTACACAGGTGTAGTCACTTACATGGGATCTGTGCTGTGTGGTTAAACGAAAGTAAGTGAAAAACTAATCTATGAAAATATGTGGTGGTAATTATGGTTTAATGTTCACCTAAAATCAAGTACTCAGATATATAGAAGTTACTTATATGGACTTTCTATCTGGGTGTGTCATTGCTGCTGTGCTATCGACAAACATGAAGGAAAAATTTTCTAGGTTTTAATAGCACTGCAAACATTGTTATCATTTTCACTATTGGAGCCGACTGTGCATCTTGTTTATTTTAGCTTTCTTTTTGCTTTTTTTTTTGATCTAACTGTAGTCTGGCTTCTCAATCAATTGGTAGTTATTTGTTTGCTTCTTCAGGTTGAAAATAAAAGTTTTTAAACCAAAGTGCCTATTTTTAATATGTAGTAAAATATTAGCCACATTCTCTGTAAACCAGACTGAAATGAGTGTTTCTCTTGAAAACTGTAATGAAACGGAATGCAACAGTTATTTGTCTTTTCTGTACAGAGCCCAATTTATAGGCCATTCACTCAGAGTGAGTTAAATCAATAATGTACTTTGGGTAAACTGGGCTGTTAATACAGTGCTTTGTCAGAACAAAGGCTGAGCTTCTTCCCAAACAGTTTGCAGCTTGAGTAAAGAGAAGGGATGACAGTCACAGAGCAGGTCCTGGGGAAGAGAAGAGCCAGTGGCTGAAGGACAACTGGGGTGACAGTGAGCTCCACTGCTAGTTTTAGTACAGTTTTGGCTTTATTTTTGTAAGATCTTTCTAGAAATAGGGTCTACTGGCGTTTTTTGTTTTTTTTTGTTTTCTGGGAATTAGATTGAAACATATAATCAAAGAATGCAAGTATTTATGCTCCAATTAAAATCACTCATGCTAATGGTAAGTGGCTTCTGCTGTAATGAACCTTATTTTACAATAAATCTGCAAATATTGGTTCTGAGCCTTTTGGTGACTGTTTATTTTTGAAAATAACAGGAGAATGCTTAAGCTAGTTCTTGAGATATATAAAATACTATAGTTGGCTCATTATATCATCAAAATGAAATGGTTAAAATGATGTCATTGTCTTCACACTCTGGAGGTGAGTAGGCAGAAGGATTCTGGGGATATTTAAGTCACTCACACTAAAAGCAAAACAATCTTGGAGGCAAAAAGTACCAATGTTATTCCATGTTGCAGAAGTGCTAATTTTAGAAATTATAGTCAACATTGTCCTCTGTCTAAACTAAAATTGAAATGTTTTTTAATCTAAAATTGCATCAGGAATGCAATCTTTTGAAATGCACTTTCAGGATAATATGAGGCCTCTCTCAACGCAACAGCTGTCTCTCCATCCCGCTAGAAGATAGTTTGACCTACCAGAATCTCTGTCCCCAGAGAGTTGTCAGTTCAGATTGTGTCATCTGGGCTTATTGGACCAGTATTATGTCATCTGTATGAGGAATTCTCACTGCCTTGTTCTTTCATTATATACCATCTAATAATCTGGAGTTGTATGAGGGCCCTAATTCCTATACATGAAGGTATTCCTGGCATTGTGACAGGCACTCAGCAATAGGACAAGGGGGCACGGGCTCAAGCTCTGCCAGGGGAAATTTAAGTTTGAGATCAGAAAGAAATTCTTTCCAGAGAGAGGAATCAGACATTGGAATGGGCTGCCCAGAGAGGGGGTGGATTCCGCATCCCTGGAGGTTTTTAAACTGAGATTGGCCGTGGCACTGAGTGCCATGATCTGGTAAAGGGACTGGAGTTGGACCAAGGGTTGGACTTGATGTTCTCGAAGGTCTTTTCCAACACAATCGATTCTGTGATTCTATGATTCTATATCTTTTCAGTAGCAAATTACTATGAGTTGTGTGACCTCTGCTGTTGGAAATCATGTGATAAACTCATATAGTTGTGTAGTATTTTTATACCATCCCATTGCAGAGCACCTGTATCTGTGAGGTACAAACCCAGCACCTGTCTGATGTCAACCATTCAGATCCTTAAGACATTCACACAGAATGCCCATTTTCCTGTAGAACCTCAGATTTCAACTGGTCATTGTAACAGTGTTATTATGTGGGAGAAAAAAATCCTAAAAATCTGAACTGAGTTTAAACTGATGCAATTTATGTTTCTGCATTTTCAAGCCAAAAGTTTGGAAAGGACATCCTCCCTTGGTTCTCAGCACGAGAACTTGGCAACCCAAACCTGACTATTCCTGTGCCCACATTCATTTTTTTTATCAAAAGCATCAAGCTAAAGTTTAAAAGTGCTTCTAATATTAACTCTGTTTTTGGCAATTTTATCTGTCAAAACTTCCAACTTCCTGTTTAACATTTTCGACAGGGAGTTGTGTTCTGAAGGCCAAAATAGCCCTGCACTAAAATCTGCATGTAGGGATCCAGATAAATATAACATCTTGAGCTAATTTTTAGTTGTTTGAAATGCAAATTAAACACAAGCTTTGCTTGTCAATATAAACTTGCTGGATGATTTGGAGGAGCAGATGAACCCAAAGCTGCAATTCTCTGAAAACACTGAGAGTTGAATCTGATTTTTTTTTTAAGGCTTATCTTCTACATACCTAGGACAGTGTTTGCTTTTTTGTGTGTGTGTATTCATTGCAGGTATCTTAACTGTTTTAGATACAAAGTTCATTATGAAACTTTTTAAGTAAAAAATAAAATTGTTAAACTTAATATTATCAAACTCCAGAAGTGAATGCTTCTATTAGTGATGCATTCATTGGAAGCTTTTCACACCGGAGTAATGTGGTTCCTGTTTTGGGAACTGTGTTTGCCTGTAAGAAAGTCACACATACCATAGCTGGCAATTACTAAAGCTTACATTCTTCCCCACAATTAAAATCATGACTTATTTTGCAAGCTATCTACATAGTGAAATAATAATTAGCATTACAAAAATGGTAGCTTCATATCAGGTATTATATAGAGAAAAATTCTTGAGTATTGAATTCTATTCAGATTTATGTGCTTTGAGGGTCTGTAGCTCCTTGCATAGGGGATGCCACAACCTTCTTTAGTGGCTATGTAGTTATTAATCTTATCTCACAATAGATGTGGCCAATACTATCAGATTGATAGTAAGAATGTGAGCAGAATTGATCAAAACTTTAGTGAATCTGGAGGAATCAGTGACTTCCTAGGGCCCTTAACTTCTTCAGAGAATCAGTATAATTTCCTCTTACTTGACCTTGTGTGGCTCAGAATGATTGTACTTTTTCCATAACTACCTTTCTTACCTTGTTCCTGAGTCTGGAACATTTGGTGACAGTGACAAGTTTTCATTATTTCAGACTAGATGGCCATGATTCATCTCCTGCTTCAGCAGAAGCAGATTTTCTTTCCTTAGTGAGAAAAACACAAGATACAAGTTTCTCTTGGCTTTCTAGAACATCTCCTTCAGTCTAACTATAATATTAGTAGCATACAAGTAAACACATCCCTATGTAATTATTTTTTTTATTCATGACTTCTAATTCAAAATGTCCTTCTAATATAAATTGTTAAAGAATGAATAATGTTTGAGGCCATGCAGAATTATGATTGATTTATTCAATTTACTTTCACCTGTAATCCAGAATATTTTATATTACCTGTTTGGAATTTTACAACCTTATGAGCTGCCTCACACATTTCCTCTCATGTTCTTCTTTATCAGATAAATTGCCATATAAAATAATGAAGTCTAGAAAAATTAGCTGCTGAGACCATCTTTCTTTCACATTTCTCAAGATTTGTACTATAATGAATTATGCAATTCCTTGGTCTCTCCACTAGAGCTGTAACTTCGTTATTATCCACTGTTCATGCCCCAGCCAATTTCCAGTCACTTAATCATAGTAACCTAACCTGGAATGATGCTGGAGTGAGTGGAAATTGCAGGGTCTATTCTCAGATACAGTGATTATATTGTATACTGCCTCAAACCCAATACAAGTTATACCTAGAGAGGATTTTTCTTCCTGAATTTCCATCAGTAACTTCTCAGGAGCTGATTTAAGGAATTGGACAATATTGGGAAGTAGCTGGGCTAGTACTTTGACACAGGAACTTGTCAATTATTTTCTTCTCAGGAAAGGTGGGAGTGTTTCTTTACTAAGACTCTTTGTTCTTGTACCATGAAAATAAACAGATGTTCTGCTGCTAGAGATCAATATGGTTGCATCTCCCTGCTTTAGAAATTCCAGCATGTTTAAGAAAGATCACAATTCCACCTGTATATTCCTACTATTTCTAAAAACAATAATTAGTTCCTCTGGGTTTCTAGATCATATTCATATAATTTTGTAGCTTAATAAAGAATATATATCTACTGTATCTAGAAAAGTTTCTTCTTAGAGTTTCTTTTTTTTGTGTGTGTATGTGTGTAGTAGGTTTTACTTGAGTTGAATTTCTGAAGCCGAAGAATCTGCATAATGTGTTCCTTTGCTTCTTCAAGTGTTACGTTTTTGACATGAAATGGGAAATTACTTTTATCTTAATTTTGTGGACAGTTCTTAATCTTCCATTTTAAAAGACGCAAGATGCCTTTTCAGCTTCCAACTCATTAAGAGTTGCAAAGTTTTCTAAGAGTTCACATGATCTAGGAAACCCTGGGTTGCTTCACCTTCTGTCATCACTTGTTCATGCCTATCAGTAACTCTGCTTACTGAAATATCATCTCACACAATTCCTACTCAGCCACACCATCTCTCCAGTTGAGATCAGACATTCCATTCCCCAAGCTGGCATTGCTTTCACCTGAGAGAGTGTTCATGGTAGCCATTTTTGAGGGTTAAAGTTGCTTAAAGGTTTTCTGCTTTAGGGCAGTTCTGGCTTTGTGTATGTTGAGGTACAAATACAAAGCTTTTGTAGGGTGGTGAGACTGTGATGTTTGTTATGAAACTAAAGGAAACCATCGTGCCCAACTGGCAGTGCTTTACCAGATGAAAAAAAAAGCCATGAGGCTTTTGGAGTTCCCAGGTTAATTTGCATTAAGGAGGGGAAGTTCATGATGGAGAATTCTGTTGGTCTGCAGAGCTATGGGAAGGTAGTTCACTGTGTTTCCTTCCTTATTTAGCCTTTGTTTCTGCTTTCTCCAGTCTTGCTGACTCCCCCCCTTTCACTGTTTGCATGTTCACACTCCTCTGCTTTGCATTGTTTGTCCATTTTGGGGCAGATCCATCAGTTTCCACTATGCTAGAGCTTATGGATAGATGCCAACCTGGAATGGACCAATTCTGTTAATTTGTATTTTCTGTTATTTGTTGAAAAACAAGGTGAAATCTAGGTTGGTCAATTCTACTTTGACATTGTTTCTTCTGCTGTTGGTCCATCCAGCACGTTGAGGATACTGCATGAAGCCAATTAACACAATAGATAACGACAAAATGAAGCTTGCATGAGGTACATGAAAGCTTCCAGGGAGAATGTTGCCTTGCATGTGATATTCCTGTTTTAGGGAGGAGGATTGGCAGCTTGACTAACTCATTGTTTATGCACTGAAGAAGTAATTTACGACTTTGCAATCTGGTTAATGTGCTCAATTTAGAACTGTATTTAAGTACTTGTAAATAAAATGTTGATTTCAATCTTTAAAAACCTTGAACTGTTGTTCTTTTGTAAGCAATAGACAGATGCTAAACTTTTTTGTGTTAATCTGGTTGTTTCTGTGATTAATATTTATGCTGGCTGTTTACTGGCAGTATGTCTTATTTTGGCCTCTGTCCACCTGAATACTGGCTGGTTACTTTTGTTCTCAAACACTGCATAGCAACACTGAGATTTATCTGTCATTGGCACTGGAACATTATATACTAATTTCCCCAGTGCTGAATAATTTTGCACAAAGCCTTTACTGGGAAAAAATGGTAGCACTTAGAAACTGGTCCAGCTTCACTGTCTTGTTGGTAGAGTCTGTTTTCAGGCTGATAAACTGAAACAAAATGTGATCTTTATATTTTACACAGAGACAGGATGTTAGAACTTAATTTCACATGTAAGTTGTATGAAAGAGTATTGTGGAATTCCGTGAAGTTGTATAGAAAGTTTCTATTCTTCAAATCTGACTTATTAAGAAGGCGATTTTTGCTCTTGAGTTACCCAATTTGTTCTGAATATCCCACCTGCCAGTACTTGAAGAATTAAATTTCCTATAACTACATTCAAGTTGTTGTATTTTAAGATCGGTTCATTGAGGCAATTCTTCATGTTTGAAAGTACAGGCATTCAAACTAAGGGTCAAATGATAGAATCAGATTGTATTATCATCTGACTGGGGACTGCCAAACCTTACAAATAGTTGTGTAATAGTTTTTTCCTATTTAGATGATTCCCTATGAATCATAAAGCTCATATTTACTGTAATATTTAAGCATATTTTTGAAGGCTATGAATAAAATAAAGCCCAAAAATGTAGTATATGTACTATATAATATATAAAACATTTATCCTACAGATAGTAAATAGCTATTGTGAGTTTGATGGTTTTATATAGACAAATAATTCTATTAATTTTTTTAGCACTAAATTTTTATCTGGGTACTCTAGCATTTTTATTCCAAGTGTTACCTATTTTTAAAAAAGCCAAATGTGATCATTGCTTTAAGTATGAATTATGTATTGTATGGATGCTGGATTCCAAACTGTTGAAGATGTTTCCTTGTCTCCAGTTTTACTCATGCAAATATGATTTCAAAATTAATAAGCTTGCTTTTGCTTTTTCATGATTTTTATTTTAAAAGTTGATGAACTAAGTATTCCTCACATTGTAAATTTTGTATCTGATCTTAAAAGATTGTATCTGTAGTAATCAGAATAATCTGAATTTTTTTATCTCTTTGGGAATGTTCAAGTCTGGTTGCCTGGGGAAGCTGTGGCCACCCAATCCATGGAAATGTTCAAGGCCAGGCTGGATGGGGCTCTGAGCAACCTGTTCCAGTGGAAGGTGTCTCTGTCCATGGCAGGGGTGTTGGAACTGGATGATCTTTAAGATCCCTTCCAACCCAAACATTTCTGATTCCATGTCCCATTCAGCAAGCAGAGCACCTGGGCAGTATCACAGAAGCACAGAGTCAATTAGGCTGGGAAAGACCTGTGAGATGATGGAGTCCAACTGAAAACCACCTTGTCAACTATACCATGGCACTCAGTGCCACAGCCAATCTTTCCTTAAACACCTACTACCACCTCTCTGGGCAGCCCATTCCAATTTTTAATCACTCTTTCTGTGCAGAAATTCCTCCTGATGTGCACCTGAAACCTCCCCTGGTGCAGCTTGAGACTATGTCCTCTTGTCCTGAACCTTCACTTTACAAGTGTGATGACTAAATGTATGATTCTAAAGACAAACACAGGCTCTGCCACTAGCCTGGACTTTCTGGTGTGGTTTTTTTTCACAGGGACTGGTGGACTTTTAGGTAACTTCTCTGGGAAGTTTGTCTCAGCAGGTGAACAATGAGAGCAGCACAGATCTGCCATTCTGCCCCTGAGAAAGGCACAGGGCCCTCTGCAGCATCCACCATTGAAAAGCTCCCTGCCCATGCACTGCCCAAAACTTCAATCACAGATGTCCTTGAAATTTCTGCAATATGTTTTGCCACATTCTCAGGGTACATGTACACACAAGCCTGAAATTAAAAAGTACTGCTTGACGTGCTTCAGATCCAGACACACTCATTGCAATCAAGGGCCCCTTTTCCTGTTCCGGTAAGCTGAGGAAAGTCACCAAGGTTTTCCAGGTACCAGGTATGGCTCAGTGCCACACATCATTATGCAACTTTAGGGCTTAGAGCAACATTGATAATAGTATGTTATGTACATGTAAATAGTTGAGTTCTATTTTCTCTTCTTATTTTTATATAACGCCCTTTTGAACATCCCAGAAATGGCACATATCCAGTGGGTCCCTGAAACATTCAAGCAACACTTTCTCTTCAGTCAATTATATCCTTAATTTGATGTCTTCTGACAAGAAACTATTTTGCACCCCCTTTCCCAATGGGTAGAAATCCATGCTGCTTTTAAAAGTGTTAGGCTTTCAGCTGTGTCAAGAAATTCTCTGGCAAAAAACTAATTATGTCCACAGATAAAGTCTGACAAAAAAAATTGCTTCAAGCCACAAGTCAGAGGCTTAACCATTGTTTGTGTGAAGTTCCTTTACAGCTGGTGGTTTGGGTCAGTTGGGAGGGAATGTGGCTGGGCAGCAGAGTTCTTTGTTCTGGACACAAGCCCCAGCTTTAGCCAGATTATGGAGCCATGTGTAAAATGGCCTCTTTGCTTTCACTTACCGAGATGCTGGTCACCTTTCTGCTCTGCTGAGCACCATTTCCTGACTTCACAGCCCAGGAATTAAACCCAGCCACAAAGCAGTTTGACCTGTAATTGTCCACAGATTAAATTAAATCTCTGTTCTCATACAGTGTAGCTGAATTGTATCAGACCCCCTTCTCTGTTTACACACTTGTTCCTGTCAGGAAGAGGCAGCTACAGGAAAATGTTGCAGGCCTTGGAAGTCTGACTGTCAGTGATTCCATGGAAGAACTGAGGATTTTGTGTGTTTAACATGATGTTCATTCTATTGTATTTCACAATGAAAATAAAATAGCTTAGTTTGCTAATGGAACACCAATGAGTCTTGTGGATAGCAGGTACTGCCAGGAACTCTGTTTTGTGCTGTGACTTCTAAATTCTCACTGTCACAGTATTTGCAAATTTGACATTTTGATTTTATTTTTGCTTAGAATTTTAAGCAATGAACAAAGTTCAGCATTTTAGTTTTTAATTAGATAAATTTTTATAAATAATCTTGACTGGTTTAAGTTGTACCTTTTTCCTTTCACCTCTGTGCATTATATTTTCATATGTAGAAAGAATTTACCTATTAATTTCAGGAAGAAAACATTTAAAGATAACAAAATTAAAGAGCGGAGTGGATTTATATATTTCTTCCTTCTGTTTTTATTTTCTCTCTTTGTTTACTCTATAACTGAATTGTGCAATTGCTCCATAAACTCTTGACTCAGAATGTGTTGCAGCCTGATTTTTGCTTAAAAAATATATCTCATCGCTGACTGTCCAGCTGGTGTAGCTGATGAATAAGAGTTTGGGTCTCATCACCTTTTTCAAAATTTCACAACCTCTAATTTCTCATTAACAATGTGCTTCATGGTTGCCAAACTTATCCCACCAGCCTCTCAAAGACAAGCACATTACCACATTAGTCAAGATAATATTTGCACAGTTTCTGGAATGATGTTTTATGTGCAAGTCATCTTGAAACTTGAGTTTAGAGACACAATCAGTGAAGATGTGGAGAACATGATTGTGCCTTCACATTTCATAATGGAGGGGAATCTGTTGAAAACTTGACCCTGATTCATTCAGCCTTGGTCATATTTTACAAATGCCCCTTAACTTATTTTACGAGGTATTTTTTGTGAAAATGCCAAAGTTCTCTAATTTCAGAAGGATAGTGTAGACTTTAATGACCAGACGGCCTTTGGAGCGAGGGTGTTTTAACATTAAGGTTTTCATTGCTCCAAGTTTTAACAGGTTCTTGTGAAACAGTTGATCAATGGGACTACACTGAGTCATTTTAAGAATGGGTCAAGAATTAAAGTAGTTTTTTTGAACTGCTCACAACTTTCTAGTCAAAAAGAAGATAAGAAGATAGGGAACTAAATTGATAGATTGAAAACTAAAATGCAGGTTAATTGTTTTCTATTATTTTTAATAAAAGGATTAAGCTTTTCTCAGTTCCATAGTATATGAAATTCTACTTGCCAAAGAAAAAAAAATATTTTTTTTTGTTCCTTAAAACTGATTAAAATTATTTAATACACACCATACCAGAACTGGCCTGGGGAAAGACTGCAGTATAACACTGGAAGTCTCCATCAGCATAGTGGTGAATGTATTTTTGTCAATAACACAAGAAGTTAAAGAAAGAAAAGGAAAATATGAAGACTGTATTTCTACCAGGACTGTGATATGTACTTTCTTAGGAAGCATGATATGTGCCTTGGGCCTGCAGCACCAGCTGCAAAGCCTCCTTCCATTTGTATTCTCAGCCTGGCTTTGCCAAAGGTACCTGGTTAGGAAGCTAAAATGACCAGGCAAATGAGACCTCAGTCTAAAATGCTGTTACCTTAAATGCTGTGATGTCAGGGTAGTATATACATGATCATACATGTTATTGCACACCAGACTTCACTGCCTTTTATTTTTCCTTTTTTCTTTCTGCTATTGCTAACAGGGTAGATTTACTTCTTCCTATTCAATCTCAGTCTGATTCAGCCTCTGTTGTTTTCCATTCACATAACCAGAACTCTCACTCAGGCCCTTATCATTTCATGTCTTGACAACTCCAGTCATCTCGCTTCTAGTCTCAACAAATACTGGCTTGCAACATGTGTATCTTTTCAAATATTTTTCTTCTTGTTATTTTGACGTTCCATTGTTCTGTCTCTTGTACTGTGGGATTATTTTCTTTAACTTTTTAGACCGCACCTTACCATCTTATTTGCTTGCATTGCTGAGTGCATGGCATCGGCAGTGCCAGTCCTTATTGCCCTTTTAAGTGTCTCCAGCAAGTATCTTTAAATTTCCCCCTATCCTATTTTAATGCATGGTATTAACTAAAAGTCTTGAGTGCTGTTTCATTGCTCTTTCATTTCTTCTTAATTGGGACCACTAAATTCTACTCCAGTTTGACTGTGTAATAATAGTAGTAACCTGATATAATGCTTTACAAAGCCCGTAAGAATTCTTGGCTACCAACGAATGGCACTAAATTTAACCAGTACTAAGTCAACACTACTCTTATTAAATACACTGTAGCCATATGCCTGAAGTTAAATTTACCATTACAATATTATGTACTAAATGTTATCAGGAGAATATTGTAACTGAATATCTCATCCTAATCAGTCCATTTAATGTGATTTTCTTGATGGTGAGTTGATAGTAGTGTTTTTGTGTGTACGGATAATAAGTTTTTTCAGCTATGGCTGTGGTATTTTTCCTTATGCATGCTAGTGCAGCATAAGAATTTAATGACTATTTAGATACCTCAGACTAATTTTAGATTCCTCTCAGATTCTCAAAACTGCTGCTCTACCAAGAGCTTAAAAACAACAGACACCCAAATTCCCTAAATATCACCTACTGTTTTGGATACCAGAAGCTGACTGGTTCCCCAGGCATGCTCAGCTCCTGTGTGTGACACTGACATTGCTGACATGCAGCTTGGCAGCTGAGCCCCTGGCAGGATTTTGCACAGTGTTCACTTGTCTCTCTCCCCCCTGGCAGAGTTGTCTCTGCCAGCACAATGGATGGGGACCTTGGAGTCACCAAGGTGCTGCCTGCTCCCTGTGCTCTGGTTGGGTTTTGCTTTGAGGGTTTTTTCACTGTGAGAGGAAAAGTTTGGCTCGGTTCAGATTCCTGGTGCCAGGGAGGATTTTCATTTCAGACACACAAAAAATAGGCATGGAGTTGGACCTGAACTGTCATCTCCTATATTTTTTCTGCTGACTGGCAGAGGTAGCTTCTTCACTTAAATTTCTGTCCTTGGTGATCTCTCTGTGAGGTGCTTTGCCTTGACCAAGCATTTGGTGCAGGTTCTGTCTCAGACTTGATTTCTGTTACATGGCAGGACACTTACAGTCAGGCATTACAGTGTTGGATGGAACAATACTGAAGCTCTTTGGAGGATTCTGCCATAAATCTCACTGAGAATGAGAACTAGGGTCACATTTTAAAGGATCTTAATGTGTCTAACTATTAAGATAGTCAACTAATAGTATTTACAAAGTAGAATAAGCAGCTTATATTGGTTTTACATGGTTTTCAGATTTCAGAAATTTCTAGGTCGCTCACCCCAGTTTCTGTTTGCCTGTGAAATCCCACAATTTTGGAAGAGGCAAAATGAGTGATGAGCAAGTGGAAGGGAAACTTATCTAGTTATCTGCTTATGTATCACAGTGGCTTTGAGCTACTTCATTACATGTTCATTAGTTCATGTTACAGTTGATACCAAGTTAATCCTATTAGAATTTAGTATGTTACACAGCTTTGGAAGTGATAATGTGGGAGGCTTCTGGAAGGAAGTAGTTTGCAACCCTAGATTACTATGAAAGATTTCTTATTATCTTCATTGCAAGATGGGAGAAGGAAACCATGGGCTCGTAAGGCTCATGAAGGAGATAACATTATTACAGAAAACAGCAGTATTTTTGTTAGAAGCACATGTCCTGCCACAAAATAACAATGTATTGAACTACTCCAAGTAAATTTCCCAAACAGGGTGATGGCAACTTCCTCGATTCTCTTTGTTTTAGTATTTACCCTGTTTGATCAGGAAGATTGCACCAGATGACCCATTGGGGTTCCTTCCAACCTTACCTATTCTGTGATGCCTAAATAGTTATTTCTCTTTCTAATCGATGACAGCATGATCCAAGAAACCATTTCCCACATGCAGTAAACACCACCTTTCCCTTCTGATTTAATTTTGAAGAGTGAATAGTATTGAACTTCTCTCAAGCAATTTAGTTGAGATTTCTGTCTAGTCTGGAGAAAATAACCATATAAACTAGTTTTATAATATGATTAATCACTTCTGATGTGTTTAATTTGCAAGGGTGTAACATTACTGTATGTCAGTGATTTCTGATAAACTTTAATTGTGAAAAGGCCTATATGAAAAGTAATTTGAAATTTAAATATGCAGATAATATTGCATGAAGAATTAGTATGAGAAGTAGAAAGTAAGAAAAACATGGCAATAAAAATGGTGGGATAAAGGCTGTCTCTATAAACATTCCCATTTGTGAAATTATTAACAAATACAGTCTGTTAATAGACTAAAAAGTTTTTATTGTGTTCTGAGACTATGCAAAACTGAATTGGAAAGTGTTTAGGTATAAATTTAGCATATTTAAAGAAACATTCCTTAAGGAATATTTAGAATCCAAAACTGCATTTGTAGACAATGTGATAACGCTAAGAAGGATGTCTTGTGAAATGGACCTTTATTAAGCTTAATCACTCCAATTAAGGAATTGAAACGATAAAGAAAGACCATCTGTGAGGGAATTTACCACAGATCCAATGATAAGCTAATTTTTCAGATAAGTGGGTACTATACTTTGCAGGGGATGAAGTAGAGAGGTTAGAAACAGTTTTAGATTGCATTTTTGCCAGGAACAGGAACAAATTGGATAAAAGCAGTGGAAACAATGCTTGCAGGTCAGTATACACATATTCTTTATTTCTAGATGATGGTATTGCATTCCCCCTTATTTCTGAAAATGCTGGAAGCAATGTGGTAGGAAATGTGGTTTTTACCCTGAGGATCTTACCCAGTTTCTCAAAGCCAGCAGTGCACTGTGCACTAAGCAACATTTTGTCTCAAAGGTTATGTCAGTGTGCATGGCATAAAGTTTCATGTGATGGAGCAGTGGGAGCTCTTGGATTGTTTAACTGGAGATGGTTTTCCACTAAAACTTATTCTTGGTTCATTTTGTACTAATAGAAGATAAAGTTTATTTTATCAATTTTTTAATGGGTAAGTTTTCAGGTTGTTGTAAACAATTCCTTAACAAAGAAAAACAGATTGCTTATGTGTAACTTCATAGAGAAATAATTAGGAAGCAAGGTTGAGTGGTGATTAGAGTGTTTCACGTGGCCTAGTCAAGGTTAACATCACAGGATATCATCATGACTTGCTTTGTTACTCGGACTACACCGATGAGGCTACTGAGAAAAACAAAGACATTTGTTTAAACTTCACCTAGATTGGGTGAAGGTAATAGTATGGTATTGCAGGTGCTTTTGCAAATGCTGAGCTTTGCTTGTGCAGAGTGATAATTCAATTTGTGGATGCAAAACTGCAAAAATTGCCCTATTAGTAAAGGTATGAGATTTTCTCATTACAGAAATCTTTGATTCTGTTTATTTTGCATGAGCAGCTCCATTTGGCATGATCAGCATCAGTAACTATCCTGAATGTTATTTAGATCTTGTCTGTCTGGAGCTGATCAGGAAAATTAAAGCTATTAGGACTATGTGTGTCATTGAAGTATTTTACATCCCACCTCTTGCTTGCTTTATATCTCCTTCTCTACAGTGAGCTTTACTAAAGAACTTTACTTAGCTTACATTAATATTGTGTATTTCTGTAGTGAAGAGCTTGCTGTGTAGTTCTATATTCTCTAATTAGGATAAAAGGACTTATAAAGCCCAAGTAGAAGGACCCTGCTAAGGGATAAAGGCAGATAAAATACATCCTTCAAGGAACTTTGGTTTGATAAGAAATATTGAGATATGCATCTAATCTCTGTATATAAAATCAGCTCCTGTCTGATCACATAATTTTTAAATAATGTTAAGCAGATGTATATCCCATTTTGTTTTAACTTCTGTAGTAATATAATTTCAAAGGTGGCTCTAGGTATGTCCCAGCCTTTGTAATTGGCTTTTTTTTTATTTTATCTAAACTTTTTAGGTGTAGTTAAATGTTTTCTATGATGATCAAAACTTTAGGTGCCACCTGCCATAGCAGGGCTCATAACTAATCCAGTATTGCTGGTAAAGTGAAAAAATTTAGTATTACTGTCAAGTAAGCTGCTTAAATACTTTGTTTCCTCCATCTGCTCTTTTTTTTTCCTTCTCTTTTCAAAATACAGGCACATCCAGATCACAGCTACTTTTGATCCTCTCGGCTACCAGCCACATTTAACAGAGAGAGGTATGTTGCATGATTAGTGCTGGAAGCTTGATTTCTTTGGCCAAAGTGTATCTCTTTATTTTAGTATGTTTTGCCTTGCTTTCCTCCTACCTTCTTGATGCCATGAGAGTATTTAGGACAACCTATTGCTGAGTGTCTCAAGTTGGTGAACTCAAGAGGCAGTGCAGGACTCATTCATTCAGATAAAACTTGCAGAACTAGACCCTGAAGCTTTCCCCCCTCACAAGATGTTTTGCTTGAAGCTGGTTTTAGGTATAAAACAGTTCTGAAATAATGAATGGTAAACAGTTAAAGGCCAAATGCCAACCATATTTGTTACCTTTTGCAGTACTGCTTAAGTAAATTACCTTTGTGAGAGCCCTAAACCAGCACTTAATCCAGAGGTGGCTGTATGCAGAAATTGCAATGTCTTCCATAGCAATTTTGGTTTGTGCTTGGCCAATCTATGAGCCACAGGGGCTCAACTGAATCCAAAAGAGTTATTGTGGATTGGGTTGTGTCATGAAGGTCAGAGGCTGGGCCCAAAGTGTGTAAGTGCACGTATCTCTGTTATTTGTCTTTCACATATTTTCTATATAAAAGTCTGTCCTAATATATTCACCTATTTTCTGCTTTTTTCCAGTCCTCAGGGATGACAACAACTATACAGGTCTTAATACACACTGTGTAATACACATGATATTGGTTCTGTTTTTAACATGCCTGGTTTGTTTTTATCAACCTATTGGCCTCTGGCCACCAAAGCACACACACAGCACTCCATCATGTAAAAACAGTGGACACCTTGTTGGCAATAAATTAGTGCCAGTATTGGATCAATGTCAAATTAAAACTGAAAAAAAATGTATTTTGTGCTGTGCACACATAGTTTTCTTAGCCAAATGAATCCTTTTCTTTAGGAACAATTGCCTTAGACACAATAAATGGGATCCAGTTTCTTAGTCATTGGAGAGAAATGGAAGGGGGTTGCTGATAAATGATCCTATCAAAAGCCAACTCAAAATATAGGAGTTATATTTCTGCACTAATAGAAGCTGGTATAAGATCTGTTCTGACTTATTATGGAAGCCTTTTAGATTTCTTGTGCTGGTCTTCCAAGATGCCTAGCTTCAAATTTGATGTCAGTAAAGCCTACTGGCATTTTACAAGCAAAGATGATCCCTACCAATTTCAGATAATGCGCTTAAATCTATAGGCCCAAAGAAAGACTTGGTTTTTAATAGTAGTAATCCTTTAATTGACTGGGTGTGGAAGCACCACAAGGCCTCTGCTGGGTTCCCTGGTGAGAGGCTTTCTGGGTGTAATCTGCTTTTTAAAAAAACCCTGTTAAAAAGCTCAGTAAGTTTTTAATCTTTTCTTTGAGTATTTGTAAAGCTATTATGTTCAATACATTTAATGATAAAAATGCATTTTCTGCAGTGGCTGTTAAGATGTAGAGCAAGTATTGGATGAATTAAGAGTTAAACAGAAGTTAGAAAACAATTTTGTCCAGTGGGAGAAATAGCACTTGGGAACTGTATACCAAGAAAATGCAATTCTTTTGGAAAGAGGAATAGAAGATAAGAATATAGATGTCTTAATTTTTATTCACATTTGTCACCTAAGAAAGTGTAAAGCTGCAATTGCTTTTTGTGTCTTTTAGCCCCTGATAGCTTGTCCTTTAATTGGCCTCCAAACTAGTTCCAAGTGTCCTGCTAACAAGTGTGACATATTTGTAAAATCTAAATATTTACTAATAATATTGTTTGCTATCCTGTCTTTCTGAGCACCCGAGAGCTGATGTAGACCAGGAATAACCAGCAACATTTTTCACACACAGCAGTTGAACCAGCACAATAATGAAATTATCAAGGATATCAGGAGCTGGGATTATTATACTAGCTTAGGAAATTTTATGCAATATCTGCCGAATGTGTGATTGTATTTCAGCACATAAAATTACACTGAATTGTACTTTATTTAGAATAAAGTACACAAAATACCTTCTTTGGAACCTTTTTTGCCAGGCAAGGTATCTACAGGTAGTGGAAGTGTTCTTTCTTCATACTCCTGGAGTTTTAAAGCTCATTTTACTTGTCAGTTGTTTATTTCTGGTACTTCCATAGCAAGTTTGTAGTAGGACTGGTTGGAGCCAATTTTTAGAAAAATAAGTACTTCAAACCCAGAAAAAATTCTTGGTAAAATACAGTAAACATTTAAGAAGGAAAGCTGCCAACAGAATTTTGATTTTAGTTGCTTTTTGTAACTAAACTTCTTCCTTTGTAACTAACTACTGCATTGTAGAGAACTTAAGTAAAAATATTAGTATTGCTTTCTTTTGATCTTTTAAAATATATTTTAAATCAATAAAATATGGTAATTTCAAGGTAAATCAAGAAATAATATCCATATTCAAAAACATCAAACTTTTTGGTGCTCCTTACCTCTTCCCTCCTTATTGATTTTCACTCTCTTAGCCCATAAGTCTGCATATTATTTTTTTCCTTTTTTATTTGTCCCATTATGAAGTCCTTTTTCTTTTCCAAAGCATGTAAACATAAAGCATGGCTTAAAGTCCAATCTCCTGTAGATGGCTGGCTGAATCACTAAATCCCTAAAATATCTTTTAACAACTCAAATCTTTAACAGAAAGAAGAATTTTAAATAGCTTTGCATTTTTTGCCGTGATATTGGATGATCTTTTTGTCAAACGCTGTACATAATTTTGCTCTAGCAATTTTTTTTCTGGAATTAGGGATCAATTCACTCTTTAACATTCTGTATCTGTTCAAGTTACTTCTGCCAAGATGAGATATTTGAAGAGAGATGAGAACACAATTTAATCTTCAATTTTATATTGTCTACCATTGCAAGTAGACAAGTTTTATACTGTAATGGTAAATATGAGAGAGATGCACCCATTTTAGAAGCTATTGATTCTATATGAGTATACTGGGTTTACAAGGACAGCTCTGCCTGCAAAATAACTGAAAAGTCTGACATGCAATAATTTGAATCTTGCTTAGGCTGTATTAATGACTTCCTAATTACTGTAAGAATTACTGAAAGTAGCACTAAACAAATTTTTAGTAAAACTAACTGCCTAGTTACAGTTTTATTAAAACAAGCACTGGAAGTAGATGTGGCCTGATGATGTTCATTGGCATCCCTGACAATGATTAGGCATTTCATACTATATTATTTCCTTTTAGATTTTTGAGAAGCTTGATCTTAATTTTGAATTTATTCAGAATTTAAGCAGAAGACTAGGTTCAGATTTTTTTTTTCATCTGTTCAGGGAGCATAAAATCTGTGGACTTCCTTTATCAGCTTTGTGATGGGTGGAATGGGTATAATATGATGCCGTGCCTCACTGGTAGAGTTGTCTGGCAGGCTGGACTCTTGCCCAGCAATGTGCCCATCACTGGTCCTGCCTTGCTGTCCTGGTCTGAGCAGTGGGGGACTGTGTACCCTGTCACCACAGTCCCTGCCCTGCCTGCCCTGCCCTCACCCTCACCACCTGCCTGGCCTTCCCACACAGAGCAAGGACAACTGGAGTGTGAAATCATCAGGCAGCATTTATTTTTAAGCTGAGAACAGACTACAAGCATTTCTGACTCCCTGTTTATTTGGAAACTTTCTAGTGGGCCTGTTCTATATGCTGCTCAGGCAGGGTAAAAAGTCTCAACTTATTCTATTTCTTTCTGATCATGGAGGAAGAAACATGCTTGTCTTCTGCATTTTTGTGAACAGACTGACAAATATACAAATAGTTAGATGGGCCTGGATGATTTTGTAAATAGACATAGACAAGCATAAAATCAAAGGTGTGTTCTACCATAAGATATATAGAAAAAATTATATTTGATGTAGCAGGTAACCATTCCCCTTCTGTGCTGCCTTAGTGGAATGATCTCAGAAGTCTAAGTGAACAGGAACTACTATTTTAGATGTTTTTCATTCCTATTGACTGATTTGGGAGGAAATTCCTTATAAATCAGCATTTTAATTAAATTGTTAGGGTAAATCTTTCTAATATAAGCATAGTTGATTTAATATAGATGTATATCTTGGGCATGTATTTTCAGATTAATCATAAATTTGTTTTCTGAAAGTTGGAATTCTACGTGTCGAAACATGAACTTTTTGCATGCCAGAAAAGTGAATTTTTGAACTATGATGCTGTTTGTAGCTGTTAGAGAAGCAAAGAAACACATGCAAGTTTATGAATGTAAATATTGCTTGCAGGAAACTCCTCAATTTGTATTAATTTGAAATTGTTTGTGAAATATTTCTGCAGTTGGTACTGTTGTTCTGTTCTTAAGTATTTAGTTCTCTGGGTCATCTTTTGTGATTAAACACTGGAACCTGCAATAATTAGCCAGAACAATAGTAAAGGTCATTTTTATTTTACTAGATGTTTCATTTTGCTGTGTTTAACCACAGATTCCTTTCACAAGACACACCAGCTATATGACAGGGTGTAGTTTAGCTATCACATTGCCAGATTAAGGAAAAGAGAATGCCCTTGGTGAACAGAAAAAGGCTGTATCTTACATGTCTCTAAACTAAGCATTAATTGTCTTCTTTTCAATCTTTTGCCTTTGTTTTGTGTCTTCTTGTTAATTACTCCACTTGTACTTTGCATTTGGTCAAACAACACAGAGATTTCTTTTTTCATGATGCACAGAAGTTTCTCTTCACCCTGGTTCAGTGAAGTCTTGCTTCTCTAGAGTCTCAGCAGCTCTCCTCACTCCCATCAGCACTGCATGCTCACTACCTCTTAATTCTTTACCCTATCCACACTGTCAGCAGTATCTGGTGGTTTTTCTGTTGTCCAGCCACATTTCACTCCCACTCTTGTCTTGAGTCACAAGGCTGCACTGATTTTCTCACACTTTTCCACTTCTTTTCAGCTTCCATACCTCACTCATCCCTTTCCTGCTCTCTTCTTTCTGTCTTAACATTTCATCTGTCTCTATGTCCATCATCTTCCTATCATCAGGAATATATTCTTACTACTAGCTCCTTGCCCATTGCCAACCAATCTCCCTTATTTCTTTCCCATCTGAATATTTCTGGCCAATATGCCATACCCAATTGCTCCTTTTCTTTCCTTCTTTCATTGATCACATTGGCTTGTGCCTCATCTTAAATTACGGAGTTGAAGAATGAGAAATTTGAAACCAATATGAAACATTATTTTTGGGCAGCACATTGTTCATGGAACAGCAATATGACCTGGACAGTGTTTCATTTCAGTCAACAATGTCATCTACTGGTGTGGACAGGAGCAGTTGTATCTCTAAAACATTTATGTGTTTATGTCATGCACTTTTCAGCTGTGGGACACAGGACAGTGAGTCACACATCTTGAGAAGGACACATCTGCTCTAGTGTTTAAGAACTTCAAGCTGTCATATAGTTTATAGTCTGTAAATGTTTCTCAAGACATGAATCAATTACCTTTTAAAAGAAATATGAATAGGTTACAAGATATGGGTTGCTCTGCATTCTTGACATTCTGAAAAAGCATGTGCAACCAGTAAAACTGTGTATTCCTCTAAATCTAAAGACAAATTCATAATTCTACTCCTAAGTTTACATTAAGTTTGAAATACTTCAGAAGAGATAGCAAGTAAAGTAGGTCCAGGAATACCTGCTAAAAATCCCTTAATCTGTGCTCCTGCGTGTAATTGTTTTTGTGTTGGTCAAGCAATGGAAACAGCAGACAGCTGATATATTGTTGTGGCTTACTTGTGTGCATGAACTTTTTGCAGTACTTTTGTGACCCATGGTCCTGGTCTAGGATAAGTTCCCTGCAAACCATTCCTTTTCATTTTGAATATGTGTGATAGCCTCAATTCTACTTTAGAAAAGGGACTTTTTTAAAGGCCCTCTGTCAATGTAGCATGTTGATTTCAGATTACAATTTTCACATAGAAGTTCTCTTTCTACCAGCTCTGCAAACTTGATCTGCTTACTTGGAGTCAAGGTTGTGCAGCGTTCAGTAGTAAAGAGACACCAGATAAAATGTAGGTACCAGTTGCAGCACTTGCTTAACACTGCTTGCAGAGCTGGGACACTAATTAACAGTTCTGTTAATGATACATGGGACAAAGCAGCCAGGTAAACAGATGAGACTAAATGCACAGAGAGCAGAAGCTGGTGATAGGAATGTGTTACTTTTATAGAAACACTTCTCTGATTGCATTTCCATTTTAGTCATATTAGTTTAATTAGGAATGACAATCTTTCCATTTTAAAATATGCTGACAGAAAAAGAGTTAGAGGTAGGAAGAGCCTTACAAAAGGAGAGGGCTGGAGAAAGGCAGAGCAGGGCACAGGTACCCCTTGGCAGATGATTTTTTTGTACACACGACATGAGTCAAAACCATCAGGGCCTTAGGTCACCTGAATCCCTTCACCTCTGGTAATTCCACTCCTTAAGTGTGTGGGCAGCAGGGGGTAAGAAGACATTTACCTGTTGAAGAAGGGGAGAGAAAAATCTGCTGGGCTTTACTCAGAGCCACATGAAAAGAAGGAGAGTTTGCTTCCTTGTGATGTTACTTGTCACTGTCTAAGCATGTTACCCTTAGTGTATGCTGAACCATTTGCTTTCCATGCCTCATGACTCTGGAGCATGGCAAATAATAACAAAACTGGTGTTGCAGTCTTAATGCACAAGGAGAGTTTCTGAATATTAGCTGAATTGGCATGGATTCCTTTTCTTAGCAGAGAGCATCACTCTTTGGACTAAAAACAATTAGGAAAAAATAAGATCACAGTTTATTTTTCTCAGAGGTTTGTAATAGTGCCATAGCTTACCTGCTGGTGTTTCATGAGATGAGTGTATTTTGGCAGAAGCTTTTTTGTCTTACAAAGGCTGTGCCATATGGGATCCCAGCTACTGTGACTCTGGAAAATGCCCGTAGGTGTTACACATAACAGACTATTGAAACACCTCATTTTGTACCTGCCAATGTGCTCAGAAATCAAGTATAATGTTTTCCCAAACATTTCTGGACTGTTGAAGAAGTATAATGCCCATTTGAAACAACATTGAAGATGTTGTTATCACAGCTGGTTAGAGAAGGATCCCTGTATATCTGCCATCTGCCAAAGAGGATAATGTGCTTTGTAACTGGCATTTTTTATTAATATTGTAGGCAGCAAACCATTCAGATAGGGCAAGAAACAGAAATAGCACTCATAGTCTGATCCCGACTCTGATGGTGTTCTGTGCAGCCCTGGGAAATTGGCTTAAGCTGTTTGGCCTACTGACTTCTTACATTGTGTAATCAGAATAATTTTGTACTGTTTTATGTTCTTCTGGTGGAAATAAAATAAGCTGGATGTCTTTATGTAAAACATGCTGTGATGGAAAGCTGCCTATGAACTAAAACAATTGATGCCCTTGTAGAAAAATTCAGCTGCACCTTTGGAACTCCAAAACAAAGTGAGCCTCGCTCATGAGAAGAGAAGAAGGGGATCTTGATGATATTCCTGCTTATCCTTTAGATCCTACCATCATTAACAGCAATGTTGACTGTGATCCTCAGACTGCCTTTATGGTCAGTCAGTATTGCTGAGCTCTGTGAGTTAGAAGAGAGTGAAACAAACTTTGGTCACTGCCTTCTGTGTGGGCTGTCCCATAACCATTTTAAACAGTCCTTCCCTCAAACAGCAGTGCTTTCCCACAGAAACTTGCAGACAGCAGAGAATTGCTTTATACTAGTAGGTATTTAAACTGCAGTTCAAGGCTTTGAGATTCTTCATCTGGCCCTGATGATATCTCTTTGTAGCTCATTAAGCTCCACAACCCAAATGAAATGTGCCAGGGGAGTTGTGTATGAAGCAAATGCACACTTGCTTCTTGCTAGGGAGTTGTGGTGCCCTGAATGCTGTGTGCTTATCTTGAATGATAACACATTTGGCAGCAAGAACTAAATGCCTCTGTGGAGATAGCAGAGAGAGGGTTTTTTTTTTCAGTGTGAACTCGTGTCCCCCTTGTTTCTGCAGCTTTTTGTCTGTTGAATTTTAAAGAGGCCCTTGAGGATTTGGCACAGAATAAAAGCATTGTGCTAGGTGTTGGAGTCAGACTATCCCTTCACCTTACTGCACACCCAGACCTGGTTTGCGTTGCTTGTTTTTCTCTCAGCTGGACCAAAGGAACTTGCATAAAAACAGTGAACTGGAAATTGTTAGTATTCCAACAGTCACTTTTTCTGACATTCTGATTTAGGATATTTCTGTAAAACTCTCTCCACCCATTACAGGTAACTAAGCTTTTATAATTGGTGCCACAAGCAGCTCAAGTGGTAATCCAACATTGCAGTGCCTCATGCAGACTGATCTTCAGAAGCCATCAGTTTGTTCTGATAGACTTAGAGTTAGCTATGATGGGTAGGATGCAGGCTGGATATATTTTGAGTCTCAGCATTGCTGAAGTTTTCTTGTCAAACTGGCAGTCTTGCCTCTTTTCCATGTACTATGGTTAAAAAGCACCTAGTTGTACAAGAGAGTGCTATTATCTGAAAATTAGAAGTTGGTTTATATTATTTACTCATTAGAGAAAAGTTTTGATTCATTTTTCACCTGTTTTAAGTTCTGATATAACAAAAGGTGTTTTCCTTCAGTAGATAATCCTGCCACTACTTAAGACCTGCCTTATTTGCTTTTACACAGCCAATAATTTTTCTGTCACTAATTATGCTCCTTGTTTTTTAGGAAACCTAATGTAAGAGTTATTCACTAACCATTAACAACCACAGCAGAGTAACTGTAGTGCTGACAGTACATTTTCATATTTTTATCATGCCTTCAATCCTTTACAGCTGCCTTTGATAACTCTGGCATAGACTATCACATAGTAGAGAGGGGCAAGAACACGTGGAGCAAGGAGGATGAACAAGAAGCAGAATTCATTCCTAGAATAGGCACCTCACACTGTACAGTCTTTAACACAGCTATTAGAAAAGGCTTTTTTAATTTTAAGTGCAGGCAATCCAGTAACCAGACAACTCAGTAAGACTATTTCTACTGTTCTTCACAGCCTTCTCTTCCAGTTCTAGGCCCTTATTACTCCCAGCAGAGACCAGGAAAAACCCCTCTCTTGTTCCCACAGCTGGGGCTAATAATTGCAGCTGATACTTAATGCACAACAGGTGTGTAGGGAAAACTCCTACTGTAGCCCAGGTGAGAATTTGGGCTGGTGTCTGTCTGTGCAGTGGCTGCACAGTGGGATCTGTGCTAGAAATGTGGACTTTTATTGGAATTTACAGACACAGCTTCACAGCACAGCTCCTCAGGTAAGGATAGTTTGACAGTGCTCTTGCCCTTTTCTGTAGTTAGTAGGTCAAGAAGGCAGCTAGAAATAACTAAAAGCAGTAGGATTTCTGTGTATGAGTTGACAAGCAGATGCTTTTGGTATCTTAAGTACATATATTGACTTCTTCAAGTCTGTTTAATGTCTCATTTCTTTCTGCCCTTGAGAAGACCTAAAGCTGCTCAATATCTCTGTGCAGTGCTGAGGTGTTTCAGAGCTCGTTTTTAGTAATTGTGTTGGTGTCTCACTTTGCTCTATTGAAATGGCTTTCTCATTGCTCCAGGCTGTGGTAGCTCAGGGACTGGCACAGACATGTTGCTGTGTTAACTGTTAATGGACAGGTTGGCCTCTTTGGGTTGTCTGTATTAGATACTCTTTGGAATAATTGCTTGCACTATATTAAAATATAGTTATTGAGAAAGCAGTAGCTCTGCAGTAGAGCTGTGATTGTTCAGGTTCATTTTAGAATTACCTATGGGTTATAAAGAGTTCAACCCAAACTCTAAAATCTGTTGTGCAGGAAACAGTAGCGCTAAATAGATTACATGGGGTAATAAGTCCTGACTTTTAGAGAATTCTCTAAGTGTTTTGTTTATATGTCACTGAACTATAAATCTCTAGAGACTTTACCTGCTTGGATTGTTATATCCATCTCTTCAGGTTTCCATATGTGTGATAACTTAGCATTTTGGATGTTTCTCTTTGTAGTGGTAACTCAAACCTGAGCACCTCTTTGTGTTGGTGTTACAGGTTTTCTCCTTAACCAGGAGCCTCATTGCCAGGCTTTGCAAACAGTACCTCTCCCTGGAGGGCTGACCTGCCCTTGCAACACATCCATATTCACTCTCTACTCCACTTTTGTGTCCTTTGGTTCCTTGTGTCTTTTGGATATGTCTGGGAAGGATGGACTGGCTGGTTTACTTGATCTTGCTCTAATGTAGTTGCAGAGGTTATGCTGGTGGAAAACCTGCAGTGATATGCCTGTGAATCAAGTCCGGGCTGTGTGATCTATATTTGGCATCTATTCTTGTGGAAGGGGAAAGGTTGAGACTCTGAGGCCTGTCTGGGTTTGTCTTCATCTGATTGAAACAATGAATGTATTTTGATTTGTCATTACTCCTTGAGCAATATTATGTCCCCAGACTTATTTCAAGCCCAGAAAAATTCTTCAGTATGAACAAGCTGTGGAATTATTTTTATAAGACTTTAATAATGGTGAAATTTACCAAATTACTAATTCTCTATTAATCTTCTTGAAACATGACAATAATCACTTCTAATAGCACATAAATGTTGAGGTATGTTCATGAGGGTTTGTCACCTCTCCCCCTTCCTCTTCCCTGTTTGAATAGGTGAGAAGCAGAGAAAATTCCACTGGCTATTGAGAGGGAATAAAGGGGAATTCCTGTTCTTGCAGCAGCTGCTGGTAGCAAAGAGTGAGAAAAAGGGTGATGGCTCTGGGGCTGGGCTGGCTGCTGCTGCCCCCTAGGAAAGTAAAGCTTTGTGTATTCCATGGGGGATACACCAATAGTACATTTACCTTATTCTTTCATGTCACTTGAAGCTGGAGAAGTCTACAGAGTATCTCAAATTCCTGACATGTAAAAAACCCCATGAGGACCCTAAGCCCATTTTCCTTGAAACTCCATCCACAGTGGTGGTGTTTTGCTGTGTGTGGTTTTGTTGGGTTTTATTTAAAGGGCAGTGAAGCTATAAAATTTTTCTCCTAGTTCACATATTTCATGCGATAGGATTTAACATGAAATTCAGGTTTGTTTTACCCTTTGATAGCCCGTTCGAGTGATTTATACAAACTTTTACAGAGGCACCACCATCTCTGGTGCTTTGTTAGGAAGCCAAATCCCTCCAGGTGGCTTTGCCAGATGCTCGCACCTTGACTACGCCCTAGTTTGTATACTGCTCTAATAGTTACTAATTACCTATTCAATGTCATTACCACGTTGCTGGTTTTGGCACAGAATTACAGAGCAAGTTACAACAGTCACACAGAAAGATCACTGTGTATTCTGCCAACAGCAGAGAATAAGAATTGTTAGTGTGCTTGCAAGGTATGTTGAGAAGTCAGTGTGTGTACTTATCTCTTAGTATGTGTGTTTACTTTGCACTTTTTGCATTCTTTGTGATTTGTTTCTCGACTGGAATTGAAGGACCTGAGCAATTACTTATCTTTAAGTGCTAGAGAGCAGATCTACTTTGGGGAAACCACATAGTTTTTACAGTTTGGGATCACTCAGCAAACAAAATGAAGTCTCCTTGATCTCCTTGGACGTTCTTCAGAGATCTGTGAATTTTCAGAAAGTGTATGCTGAATATTATTCCAAGTCAAAATTATGAGGGCAGGAAGCCCCCAACAAATCAAAAAAAAAAAAACCAAATGCAAGAAAATAATCCTTAAGATATAAAGAAGAATAAGTTTTGGGGGGTTTATATTTGTTTATTCCCCTGACCCTGCTGTGTATGGGAGACCCAGGCTTTAAAACCTGTTAGTTCACTTGTGCCTATCCCTTTCAGAAAAATGGTTTCTAGTGAATGTCCGATAGAGGGAGATTGTTTCAGCGGCTAATTATCTGGGACACAGCTCTGTGTTAAGGCAGATGCTTTTGGTTTTGATGCTAACACAGCCCTGTGGGGGGTATGTGCCAGAGCTGCACTGCACAGGGTAACCACACATGAAATACCTTTCATTGCAGATTGGATAGAACTTCTGGTCTGATTAATTGTACCTCTACAACAGGAAGTTTTCCTGACATAAAGTGATTAGTGCTGTAATTTGTCTTGGGAGCATTGCTATGCTGATAACAGACTGGTTTATTTTTATAAAATGCACCAGTGGGAACACTTAAGAGGTTTTTGGCTGGCTTGGTTAAACAGAAAAAGAATTTATAGTGAGAAGTCAACCAGCCCCCCTCTAGGAAGATCTTATCTGGGGTGGAATATGTAATTTTTACATTTAAATTGCTGTTTAGTTTTCAGAGTTCTCTTCCACATGAAAGACACAATTAATAATTACCAAAGCTATTGTCTGGACTGTCTTTGAGGCAAAAATGCTTGTGTTTGTGTTTATCAACTCATAGACAACTCACATTTTGAAATGTAGCTTTTGTACCTGTGCAATCTGGTGACTCTAATTCCTTTGTCCTTGGTTTATGAATAATCCCTGGAAGAATAAGAATGCTGATCAATGTGAATAAGAGTAAAGGAATTAAAAACATCATATTTCAAAAAAGTACAGATTCTGGATCACAGGTCTTGAACCCAGCCCTTGCCCTTCACTGCTGCCAGTGAGGAGCAATACAGCTCGGGAGGCAGGAGGAAGCTTTGCCATAGAAAGATTTTTCTATCATCCATCATGATATTCATTTTTATAAACCTGTTACTACTTATTTCTCACTGTTACTTTGTCTGAATTTGCAACTGAAAGACAGTTAAAAACCTGCAATAAGTAGGGAGAGAGGTTTTGAGTTGCTGCTGCTGTCAGTACCTGACAGTGTGTTTACACTGCTGTCCTGATGTCAGAGAGCATCTGTCCTAAATTTGGGGTCAGGGTATTTTTGGTGCAGACTAAAAGTTTATCGTTTATTCCATCAAATTAATTACTTTTTGTTTCCCCATATGTTTTCTGAAGCTGCCTTGTAAGCTGAATTACTGTAATGTTATCCTGTGACAAGAGCAAGGTGCGGTGTCCTGGGAGGGAGAGACTCAGAGGCTGGACCAGGTGACCCACTCTTGTCCCTCACAACCTGACTGATTCTGTGACTGCGGAACTTCAGGGGAGGTTGGAACAGGGAAAAGGAATGGGAGACACCACAGTGTGCTAAGTTGGCTCCTCCACCTGCAGGGAGGCATGTGGGGCTGTACTTTGCAGAATTATTGGCTGGGATAGCCCAATCCTACGTCTTAATCATCACATGGCAGAGATTTATTTGAATTGTTGTGTCCTCAGTAGTGATTCTCTCTGTATCATTGTTGCTTCTGGAAATGTAATGCTTTTCTTTTGTACAGGGAAAAAAAAAGGTTCCTTATGGATTTTCCACAGTGAGTTGTGGGAAAAGTTTCTTTCCTTGTAAGTTCATTGGGGAAATTGTGTGAGAGGTCAAGTAACAACCACGTTTAGCCTTAGGATTTTAGTCCTTTTAAATACCAAAGGAAGAAATTTTATGTTTGTGGGTGAGAAATGGCAGCAGCCAAATAGGAGCTTGGGCCAACTCCTGGGGTCAACACTGCCAAGAACACAGGATATATTGTTCTTTATTGTGCTTATTTTTGGACAGTGTCTTCTCATTTACGGACTAACATTCACTATAGGGCTACATTGAAATGCAAAGTGAGTGTCCTGAAATGGGAACACATGAAATTCCACTTGCAGACTAAACAATAAAGTGTACTGATGCTGTTTAAAAAAAAACTAAAAAATTCTTTTTGGCCTCTTTAGAATAAAGTTGTCTGCTTAAAATTTCATTTTAAAGTGTTACTATTTTAATAATTATTGCTCGTTTCTTGGCTAAATCAAGGCCATGCAGAGGTACTGAGTGTGCTCCCTGGTTGTAATGGAAATAGAAGCTGGAATTACTTGGAGCAGGTACTTTTGTTGTTATCCAGTTAAGGAAGCTGGCAAATGATGTTAGAAATTTTGGAAGAATTGTGGTTTTGCAGACAATGAAAGAAGCAGTTAGAGCAACACAATGTCGAGATAGTATTGCTGAGAACACAATTAGGATTGGGTTTGTTGTTTAACTGATAAGTAATATTAAAACCACAAATAAATTATAACTGTAGGGTGATAAACCAAACAGCCCTGAAGTCTGACATTTGCAAGATCTAAAAGGCCATGAGAGATCCAGCATGTTTCTTGTTTAAAGCAGCAGCTCACTGACACAGTAGCTGTGGGCATTGTACTATCAAGGCAGACAAATCTTATAGACACACACTCTGGTTTAGAAGTAACAGTTTGAAATACAAGCTCTGAAAATCCAGCAGAGATGAGCATTGGTTTAAAATTCAGAGCACATTAATTTCTTTATTAATACTATTTGTTTTTTAAAAGAGTGCTGCATCTATTTTTTTAAGTTATCTTTACATCGCCAAAAAGCCTTGCAAGTGCCTTGCAATTATCCTGTGTGCTGTCTGGGGTGTTTTTAATAGACTGAATCAGCTGGCTTTGCTTTGCAATTATATTGCATCAAAGTGGATTTGGGTTAAAATGTTCCTTTCTAGGATATTTATTCCTACAGGATTATTTGCAGTTTTTCTTGTATAGGATTTGCTTTTTATTTAGTTATTTGAAAGTTAGAAGTGTTCTGAGAATTAAAATAAGATTTTCAGTAATAGACAATTTACCTACTGAGTACTTTTGTGTTACTTTGAATATTATAGAAAAAAGGAAAAAAATATTTGCCTCCTGTCCATATTTGTATAATCAAAGTAATAACAGGTTCTAGGGCTTTTATTTCTGAAGTCACATGATAAAGGGAAAGGAGTATTGTCTTATATAATACCTGCAAATACTAAAAAGTGTTTGTCTTGACCTTTCCATGGATAAAAATAAATTTCAATTTTATTTGTAGTTATAAACCTTAAAAAAACCAAACCCAAACAAACAAAAATCCCAAAGAAAACAAACAAAAAAAAAAAAGCAAGCTTGAAAATGGTGCATGTAGAAATCCTGGAAAGATGGAGACCCTGCCAAGTATTTAAGTTTCCCAGATTATAAAGTAAGGGACTTGTTTTGGTTTTGTTAATGACTGTTACTAAAAAATAAATAAATGATAGGGTTTTTATGCTTCTAAAGCTTCTGAGAGACTCTGATTGATAAATCAAAGGTCTAAGGTAGCACAGAGTACCATAATCTTAATTTTTAAGTGTAATATTCAACTAATTTTCTTGCTTTGCAGTGAGTGATGGCAGATGTGAGTGCCAGGCAAATTAACTAGATGTGTTATCATCAAACCAGAAATGTGCAAACATCTATGCTGAATCTCGGTGTAAAAAGATGATAATTTATCCCCTTTTGAATGTGGATTTCCAAAAATCTTATTTTTGGCTACTCCAAGTCTGAAAATGCTTCAGCTGAGAAACCACACAGGCAAACCTTCAAGAGGATTAAAATCTCCCCTTAGCTGGGTACTCTTAAGCTATTATTTATTAAGAATTTGAAGCCTAGTAGGGCGTTGCTCTCTAACAGATGGTGGCTTTAATTATTAAAAATATAAATATGAGAAGCTTCACCTATTGTTAACATATTTTGTCCAGGCAATCCTTCTGTCTACTGACATCTCAAAGTGTCTGCAGGAAGTGTTTTTATAAAAAAATTAGCCACAGATCTGCACTTGTTTACTGTTGTTGATCATTCCATGTTGTACAATAGGCATGTTCCCAAGAAATGAAAAGCTGGGAAAATGGTCACAAGAGCAGATGTGCATCTTCACCCCAACTGGCCTGAGAACTGCAGGTTCTCTTGTGATTGGCACCTGGTACACAAGAATTGCTTGAGAGCAGAGGGGTGCCCACAATGCCTCCAGAAAATTCAAATTATGGAAAGGCTATCTGATTTTATGAACAGTTATTGCTTTGGTGTGAAAAAGTTGTTTGTAGCTGGTGCCTTCTCTGTGGTCAGAATGAAACAGGCAAGTTCATCTCTTTGAAAGGTAACTTTGTTTGTAGCTGTTCTCTTTTGCTTTGCTGATGTTTGCACTGCTGTGTGCTCTCAAAATTCAATTCCAATGGTATAATATCGAACAGTGATTAGTTCCATAGTTAGGTGCACATTGGAAGAGAGCCAGGGTGCTGCAGGAGGTGAGACAGGATGTCTACGTAGGCTGGCAGATGAAATAATCTCCAACAAACCAAAGGAGAGGTGAACTGACTTCAATGCTCTTGGCCAAGTAAAAAAAGTTAATGCGCAAGACTACAATGGAAGAAAAGGCTATAAAAATATAATTTCTGAGGTTTGGTTGTTTTAAGGGAGTGATTTTGCAATTGCATGGTGATGGAAGTGCTGATTCTTGGCAGAAGCACTTGTGATACTCCTTAGATAGTCAAGCGTCCTACTGTCCACTGGAAAAAGTTTTGAAAGAGAGAAAATTGAGTCCTTTGTGTAAGATTGGATACCTAAAAGAGTAAAATAATTGCTTGAGACCTACAGACAGAAATGGACAGAAGTATTTTTAAAAAAATGGAAAGAAAAAACTATTTTTGTCTTGCTGTAACATGAAGGTAATAACGCCTCATCTGTTCTGAGGTGACTTAATACAGGTGCGTTTGCAGTTTTTCTTCCTGGAAGTCTTACACAAAGCAAGTGTTCTCATACAGCCTATAGAAAAGTAGAAATGTATGCATTTGGTCTTTTGTAATATCACAGAAGGACTTGGTTGTGGTTTCATCTGCCATTGTTTGTATCTCCTCTCTGCTTCTCAGGAATGGTAGTGATGATGCAAAGCTGAGTCCAGGTCTGAGTTTGAAACTCTTGTAATTTTGGACAAATGGCTTGTGGCTCCTGTGCATGCTGAAGCCATCAAGCTACAATGCAGTTGCTCTGTAACTGTCTGGGCCAGCTGCCCAAGTTGCTGACACCTCTGCTATCATATCAATAGTATTTTCAAAAGTGTTTGAACAAAATATTTCAAAAAATACTTGAACAAAATATAGATATGAATTGAACAACAAGTTGACTTCCTCTAACGTCACAGAGACTTCTGTTATTCACAGATCTCAGTGTCATAGAAAAGAACCCATGTAACTTAATTTTTGAGATTTAATTCTGCTTTTTTATTAAGCAGCTTATTCTGATTGGAGAACAGGAGGAGGTGGCATTATCTCCATTAAAACAGTGAGAAATAGTGAGGGACAACTTAACAGGCAAAGCTTTCATAGCACCAGGAGTGGTCTGGAGCCAAGAGAGGACATGAGCCTGGAGCCTGAGGATACAGGCAAATCATACATTTTTAACTTTCATAAACTGGGCAAATGAGGCCTCTTGAGATATTAAGTATTGCCAAATATTTGCAAAACTACCTCAGAAACAGAAGGTTTGAGTTGTTCTGTGGTGTAATTTTGATTCAAAGGAAGGTAAGTAACAGAGACCCTGACTTTGTTCTGTTCTACCCCATAGCAATATGATTGTTTCTTAGATCTGACTCTTTTTGTGTGTTACTAAGGCCTCTTTCCATGTAAAATTCCTAGTTTGCATGGACATGAACCTAATTTTACAGTTGATTTGTTGTAATATGTCCCCCATCATGTGTGCAAATATCTACTTGTTCCCTTAGCAATATCTATATGGAGTATACAACTAGAATGAACCCAGCAGTCAATCCTCACAGCTGCTTATTTATCTGTGTAGTAGGGAAAGGGTTCATTCATGACAGGAATGCATTTTTAATTTTAAGGAATCAATAAAGGAAACTGTTGGGGTCTTAACAGCTGGCCAAGTGTATTCAGAAAGACAGCAATTAATTCAGATCAAGAGAGGATTAACTTTGAAGTTTAAAACATCCTCCATGCCTGAGGAGGGAGCAGGTTTAAATGCTCATGAATGAGGTAGATAGCTGATTTGTAAGAGTGGGAGTTAATTTATGGATATGAAATCTGTTTTTTTGAATTTGCAAGATCAACTTTTACATCTTAATCTTCTGTAGTAGATCAGTAGCCTGAGCAAAAAATATCATAGATCATCTTAGATTAGTATAGACCATAAGAAATGGAAATTTTTTGACTTGCAATATTTATTGCCAGAGCCAGAAGTTTTAATTTTTCAACTTTTGGCAATTGAGGTTTCTAAGGAGACCAACACTAAATTTGGAAAACTTACAATTCTTTTGGTATTCTTGTGCAATTATGCTCTATTTTATCTAGAAAAGCAGATTATTTTTCTTTTTTTTAAAGACACTATTGAGCGATGGGGGAATATCTATAATGAGCAGAATATGTTGCTCATTATATAATAAATTTTGGAAACTAACCTGCAGGTATATTGGTGATCTTGGTGCCAGTTTCTGAAGATTGAATTTTCTTTTCTGGAAATAGAACTGCAATAAGGTGTTTTATTAAACCCAAAACATTTCATTGAGATAATAATGTGTATTATCATATCAACCACAGTAAGTGACTAGTCATACAGGAAAGATTATAGTTTGACGGGTGTGAGGTTCCAATATAATGAGATTTTCACATTTGAATAGGAAGCTTCTCCTAGTCTTTCTGTTATGGCTTTGCATTTTGATGTGAGGATTCTGTTCTCAGTATTTGCCAGTGTTTGTAAGAGTCTCTTTCACTTGTCTGTGTTGATTTTCTGTCTTAAAACAATGAAACACCTACTCCTACCTTCATGCTTCCTGTTGTCTTCCTTCCTCCCCTCAAAAGCTGAAAGTGAAGCCGTTAATAAATATCCACCTTGGAAGCACAGGGAACTCAATCCTCCGGCATCTTTCCCCTGCAGACTGAAAGGAGCTCAATCTTTGTCTTCCTGCATGAATTTTGGGTGTCTTTTTTGGTCATATCCTTTAGTAAAACTCGTGTGCCTTGATGAAATTTTGCCTGCTGTTGTCTGTTATGCCAAGAGCCTTTAATGACAACAGAACATTGAGTACAGGTAGCAGGGAGAAAACACTTGAGCTAACACATCTGTGCTTTTTTCTTAAGGCTTGCTGTGTGATCCCAGCTCCAGGGACAGGATAGCATGTTCCTGGTGTGAATACATCTTGACCTATGTGACAGGTTGAGAGCAGAACTGCAACTGTTTTAAACATCTCTGGTCCAGACAGACATGGATATGTCATTATATGAGGCACTGGTAACTTTGGTACATTGTAAGGGGAATGGGGAAAGGCTTTTAACTTCAGATGGAGTGGAAGGGTGTGGGAGATGGGAATGGAGATGAAGGTGTGATCATGACAGCCACTTCCAACGAAGTATGTCATCAAACAAATACGGTAACAGGAATACCAACAAAACAGGACTCTGCCTTTGAATGTCAATCTGGAGAGGAGGGTGAGGAAGAAGTTCATCTTGCAGAGTAGGGCAGAGAGAGTAAATGGTTCAGAAAAATCCTCCTGAATGGATCCAGATAGCCAAGAGCTTAGGCTGAACACCATGCTGGAGGAACAAATGCTCTTACTGTGAAGCATAAGCTAATGCTGCTTTTTCTTGTTTCATTCTCCTCTTCATAGGTTGCCATTTGGAGTTTAACATTTTGTTGTGCTAAACTTGGACTCAGGTTTTGTATTGCACATCCAGATCCAAGATCAGATGTGCTCCTGGAAAACATAGGAAAACCCCCAATGTAGTTACTTCAGAGGCAATGAATCTATGTGTGTATCCTAACGTGTGGTTGTAGGCGAGTGGAAATGAATGTAAACCATACTAGATTTAGGAATTTCACACTTGAAAAGGGTTAGAAGTGTTAGAGGTTTTTCAGAGCAGGAATTCCTCTGCAGCCCTACTCAGCTGGGCAAGTTGGCTCAGGATGGGGCCACAGCTCAGTGTATTCTTGGAGCTGGACTCGCCTTTCTGGGTCTGATCAAAGTTTAGGGTTAGGGAGGCAAGGTCTTCTGAGCTGGATTTTCAGTGGAGTCCTGGTCCACCTGGAGAGCAGGGATGGGGGCTTTGCTCAGGATGAGGCTGTAGGTTGGCACATATTTGAACAAGACAAGCTCTGTGCTCTCCTTTGAGATAATGCTGAGGGCTTTCAGAAATAAAACTGTGCTGGAGTCTTGCCTGGTCTGGAGAGGTGATGGTGCAGTGTGGAGTTTAAGGGCTGATATTGCTGAGAAATGTCATAGGAGAAATCTTTCATATGGGAATGCCCAGCAGTAAGGGAATGAGAAAACAGTTCATGCTTCTGGCAAGGTCCAAATTTGGACTTGCACTGTTGTTATTGCTTCTTATTTTAAACACTTTTTCTAATCTGCAAGATAAGATGAATTGAAGATTTTATGCAACTGTAGGATTTTATTTTTTTTTATGTCAGCTATTTGTGTTGAGTAATGTATCTTTACCACCCACCAAAGCCTGGAAATCTGCACTTATTTTTCATGTTATTTATTTTGGAAAACATAGTAAAGTGTTCTTCTTTCCCTAGTTTAAATAAAGGAGGACAACTTGGCATTTATAATAATCAAACCAGCTGACTTAGGACGGAATTAGAAGTCGTTGGGAACAAGGCAAAACCAAGGGATTTCAAGAAGCTCAGCATCACTATGTACCAAGAGAAACTATGCCAGTTCATGAATGCAAATATTTTAAAAGAAAATTCTGCCAAAATTGGCCTGTATCATGTATTAGCCCCTGGCTGGTATAACTTATATGGCACATGCTCAACTCTGAAACTAGTGGATTATACTGTTAAAAAAAAGGAGAGGGGAAGTGTATAATCTCTGCACCACTGTTTTCATATATATACCCTGTCTGTGTCATAGAACAAGATGCTGACAGATGGTACTTAGTCACCTGTTATGTCTGTTGATTATATGCTTTGATCTAAAATTTAGTTTGCTCTTCTTGGCAGCTGAGCCGTTTTTTAATCCATTGATAAAACCTGCTTAATAAGCACTTGCAGAGACACTGACATCACCAGGAACAGGCTGTGTTAGTGAAATCATGACGTGATGCCTGTAAACCTAAAAGAAGCCTTCTGTTCAAGGCTCGAAGCAAAATGCTTTTTTTGAGAAGTAACAAGCAGTTTTCTTATTGCTTTGCACAGTGTAAGTCTGATGCTTCCTTGTATTTGTTTCAAATGTATCAATAAGGAGAGGGCAATTCAAATGGCTGCTTTCTTATGAGGAATTTGTATCTTGCCATGCTGGAAGCTTCCTTTTCTGTGTGTTAAGACCATCTGAAACCTTATATCATCTTTGTAACGCTGTGTGTAAATATAATTTTCTTGTCATGGAGCATCTTTAAGAAGAGAACCACTGCCTTGTCTTGGAGTGGCTCTAAACTGAGCTGACAGCTTGCCATGAAAAGTGTAGGGAGTCAAAAGGTGGTGTTAGTGTTTAGACACTTTCTTGGTTTTTTGTGTGGCTATGTTGGGGTTTTCTGCAAAAGGTAAAGCTTTCTGGCTTTTTGGTTTGAGGGTCCTATTACTCATTAATTTCCTTTGGTCATGACAGTGACAAGTAAGAACCAGTTGAAGTAATCTTTATATATAACCTTGGCATGGATGAGTTATAAATTTCTGATGTCTTGAGGACTTTATTGCATTAGCATTTTAGCAAAATCAGGTCTTTCCTGCTAAGCTGCAAGGCCATCTCTGGCCAGCTCACACTTCCACCAAGGTTCCCTAAGAGGGTCACACAGTGCAGTTTCTCTTGTCATCATTTGGCTGACAAGTCCCTTCATTCAATTATCAAGGCATATTCTGTCAGCATGTAAGCAGTGTCTTCTGCCAGCTTTGGGAGCTTTCCAGGCTTGGAGACCTGCAAAGCTGCAGTGTAAGAAAACTGACTTTTATTTAGTGTTCTCTTTGCCTGGACAGCTTGCTTGATGTCCTGTGAAGGAGCATTGGAGAGAGCCTGGGTAATTAATTTAAACTGGATGGGTAAAACTAAGTGACATGGTACCTTGAGAGATTGTTTCGTCTTCAATGATTCATCCCCAAACAAAATATTGAAGTTTCCATAGGAAAGAAGTTAGATTCCCCCACAGGGAAATTATGTTTATTTTAATGCAAGAAATATAAATTAATAGAGAAGATGATTGTGGACAGAATTCTGGAGTATTTAATTCTGAATCTGGCTATAGCAACACATGGAGTGTTGCTGCTAAGATTCTCCTTAAATTCAGAATAGCTTTTCTGTCTTTTAAGCTAAAGTGACAAAGAAGTTAGAATTTCTTTATTGACCCTGTGACTGTTCACTTGAAAATAGGAGCCAACTATTTTTATGAATTATGCCCTATGTGATTATGTAAGTAAAGTGCTTAGAAACACCTTTGTTCCTGTAGTTTTTTTACCTGATAAAACTAAATCTAATCATATCATAGAAAGTGAAAATTCCTGAGCAGATGTTCAAAATTAGTTCAAATTTTACAATTGAACTTAAAATGTTCCATTTCTTTCTTCTTTTTTTTTTTTTAATTTGGCACAGGGAAGGCTGATTTTAAAACATGGGCTACAGGACTGCTAGTTCAACTGTAAATTATGGAGCAGCATGTTAAGGCATGATATTGTTGCACAGTTAACAATCATTCTTTTTTGGCTTGTTGCCTCTAGAGATGTACTAAGAAGGGGAGGAGAGAGGGGTGAAGCAAGAAATTTAGAGCTTGTATTAAAAAAATACTGATAGGTTTAAAAAAACAAAACCAACCAAACAAAAACAAACACAAAATACCACAAGCACAGTCCTCCAGAAACTCCCCAGCCCCTGGAAATCTATGACAAAAATACTCCCAAAACACAAAATGCTGTTCTCTGTCAGAAAGTCGTGCCTGCCAGACGTGGGGACATGTGAACTGCCAGACATGCCATCTGTCAAGCAGCCATTTGGGTGATGGCACTGCCAAGAATGTCTGCAAAGCCCAGAGAGGATACAGCAAGGGCTGGGTGAATGCTAGCATGGAATCATTCTTACTTGAAACCTATTTTCCCTGGGAGGAGAAAATTGAGTTTATGTGTATGTGTTTGGGGAAGAGGTATGTATTTTATCTTACAAAGTTCTTGGCTGAAGAGACAATTACCTTCGTAGGTTTGGTTTCTTTACTTTTTCTTCTTGGAAAGGGTTTGGGCTTCCACATGAGATAATGTGATGACATGAGAGAAAAAAACCCTACAATTTAAAGATCCACCTCAGGTACTTGTGGAAGTTAGTTGTAAGAAATGTTCATTTTCTCTGTAATGAATACTGTAAATGTCCATTAGTTGCTTGTACAGCAACTCTGAATTCTGCCACCCCTAGTTTAGGTTGCAAAAGAATGTTCTGTCTACATTAACATGAGTCAGTTCCAGGTGTAGCAGAAATCCCCTCAGCTCCACTTTGATTTTGATGTAATTTGTTAAAACATCCTTATTGAAAAGCTGCTGTAGAAAGAGACCCCAATCCTCAGTTCACAGGCAAGGAATTAGAGATTTTTAGAGCTTCAGATGAGGCCAACTGTGTAGCAGTTTTATATGAAGGATTTTAATGAGAAGATGCAGTGCTAAATAAAGTGATGGATGCTGTAATGCCATATTATCTAAAGTGTTTTTCTTTTTTCTTGATGATATTCCCACACTTATGGCATTTTAAACATTTTAACTTCAATGTTTTCTAAAGAAGTTGTCATGACTGATATTCTAGCATCTAAAAAAAAATGGAAAAAATTTGAGATCATGGTATGAAGTAGATTATTTACTAAGTGTTGTTGTGAGCATTTTTACAGTTTGACACTGAACTTGTCATCTTGGATTGCACCACTGGCAGTCCTTGCACATGATTGAGCCAATTGACTTTCCCAGAGTGTCTTAAAAATAGAATATCTTTCTACTACACTCTTCTGATTAGAAATTATTGTTTTACAGCTGTAAAGAAAAAGGAAATGTTTAAAATTCAGATTGAAAACACATGTTCAGCTGGAAAGAATACTGGGATAAGTTCAGCAGCTGTGGATTTGCTATATATTTAGGACTATGGCCATAAAAACTTCAAGTAGTATTTCTGGCTTGGAGTTTTGTTGGTTTTTTGTGGTTTGGGGGTTTTTTGGTGATGATTGTTTTTGTTTTATTTCTTGTAGATAAGCAGATTTTATTAAAGCTTTTGTGTTTTTTATTTTCCCTCCTTACAACAGTAATGATGAACATAACATGCTAACAGGGGAACTGGTCGCAGTGCACACGCTGACAAGGGAGGCCTAGGCCAGGAGTCAAACATTCCACATCAGTCTGCAAGATTAAAATGTTTGTAGCTTTGCATTTTGCACGGTTTTTATTGGAGTCTCTCCAGATATTTGCATGCAAAGAATTATTGCTCAATGACAAATTGTGTTGATACAATCTAGTGTGTCGGGAAATTTCCACTCTAGTATGGTCATGTGCCAAGTATGATTCCTCTTGGGAATAATTGAATAAATGACATATTTTGGCCTCAAAAGATCAGTGGACAGCAAAACCAATTTTCTATAATTTGAAAACATCACAGTTTCTGTGTTCCTAATCAGAGACAATTACAATTTTTGCTAGTTTGTGCTAAGATTGTGATACAAAAAGCCGAAACCCCAAACCATCTTGCAGGGTTTGTAAAATGCTCCTCCTTTTAGGAAGAGGAGTCTCTGCATACAGCATACTGGGGCCATCTGTGCTCTGAAGTGTAACTCTGCACCTTCTTCCTAAGCAGTTCAGATACCACTGGGAAATTGTCTCTGTGGATGTTGCCTGCAAAGTTGGGGTTTGGCTGCATAGCAAGCCCAGTGAAAAAGCTAAAGACTGGATTGCTGCACCACATTCATCAGCCGGGTGAGCTGGAATCAGTTTTCAGAGCAGGGACTGCATTTTCCTTAAAGGAAAAAAGATTCCTGTTCAGGAGCTGTGTGCATACAGTTGCTAATCAGCTGCAAACTGAGTAACTACTGGTTTACACAGTCTTTCCCAAAGTATTCTAGCACAGTGTTCTCATGATCTTCAAAGCTGCACTGAACCACAGTAGTCCATTTGATAACTAACTGGAGCCAGCATTAGTTGGCAAGAGAAAGTGATACCTGTTACACAGGAGCTGCAGTGCTCTGGTATCCAACAGATTCCATTTTAAATCTGCTCTTCTCCCCTTTATCATGGATATTTTCTGTTGTGTGAACACTATTTTGGAGTTTGTTTGGACACTTGTTTCTCAGTCTTGCTCACCTCCCAGAGCTCTGTGCAGCAGCAGAGCTCTGCTTCTCGTCATGACAAAGCTACTGCAACCTTTGGGTGACAAAGACCCACTCCTACAGTAAGAGCAGCGTGTCTGGTAGTGCAGAGACATTAGTCCATAAATCTAAACCTTTGGAAAGCTGCAACACTGTAAGGGACAACCTGATGCTGAAGGGCAACTGTGGAAATGTTCTTTAGGACGCCTGAACTTGCTGGGTTGATGTGTATTTGACAAAAAATATTTGAAGGAATGCAGGACTGCCTCAAAGGCTGGTGCAGCCATGCAAAGATGTTTTAAGCACAGGGAATGCTGGATGAGACCTGTTTGCTGAAATCCCTCCTGCCTCTGAGGTTCTCCAGGCAAGGCAGGTGCTCCAAGACTCGCACTATGGACAGTGAGAGATGGAAGAAATTGCTGTGTTCTGGATTTACCACAAGGTATTGAAAATAAGTCATGAAGGATCAGTCAGGAAGTTCTAGTGTGAAATACTTGAGGCCTCAGTGAGCTGGTCCTAGAAGTTGTAGTTACAGGTTTCCTACAGTTTTTTTCTCTCTAACAGCCTTTGCAGCAGAATCTGCATAAAAGAAACTAAGCCTGGAAGAAAGGTGTGAAAATTAAGCACATCTGTTGTATATTTGCCAAAATAAAGTGTATTTTTGTATAACAGTAACATTCTTCTGCCTTTTTGATAATGGAAACATGTCAATTACATAAAATCCTAGTTTTTAAGCTGAATGTCTGAGAAAAGTTTTCTGCTTTTCAGCTGAATGTCTAAGAGAGAAGTTTTCTGCTTTTCAAATCAAGTTTTGAGGCTGAAAATTTCTCCTTCAGCAGGCAGATGATATCTGGAATTTCAGTACTAAGTTCAACAGGGACCTTTCCGATTATTAGATTTATTTCTACCCTTTGTAAACGTTTTTTATTTGGCAGTAAAAAATAGTAGGAACAAGGATTAGCTTGTGTGTTTTGTGAAGAGATTACACTTAGCATTTATCACATTTCGTGTTTCAGTTGGAGTATCACTGACATCATGAAGTAAGTTGAAGAGGCTTAACTTCTAAAATGACAGCTGGAGTCTTAACACTGAAATCTCTTTGATGATTAGAAGAAAATGTTTTCTGTTGAGAAAGAGCGATATGGGAAAAGAAAAAGGTGCTAGTGGGATTTAGGTCTCTGTCAACATTGTAATTGCACAGCTCACGGGTTTTAGTCACTCTGCTTAATCTTGCTTTGTGCAAAGCTTCTATTGACTTCCGTTACATTATTGTGTAGCTGCTGCCTACTGATCACTGGGCAAGTCACACTAACGTGCTAAATGTCACTGTTAACGCTACTTGAGCAGGGTTTGTGGGGTTTATTTTGCTCCTGGTTTGATGTTATGGATTTTTTAGGCACAGCGAAGGGTAAAGTTTTCAAGGTAACTTCTTAGTAATTGGCAGGCAGAGGATTACAAATGTTTGCTCAAGTCCTGTGTTAACTTCCACTTCATGGACTCTGTTGCCATGTGATGAGTTTTTTGTGTTCCAGTTTGAATGGTGATGGGTCTTCTGTGGTTGCATTTGTTCACTTACAATATTGGCTCATGTGCCTCATGGAAAAGATAAGTGTCTTTGGTTGCAAGGGTTGGTTCTGTTTGTGTGGAGTCAGCAATAACACTTTTAACCTGTTCAACACCTTTCTTAAAACCACCCATCAGGATACAGATAGACTCTCTACCTGCCTTGAAACACTTTGGCTGCTGTAAGAATCCCAGAAAAAACTAAAGAATCCACCTGTCTCTAAGGACTCTGTTTTTAAGCAAGGGGAATAAATGCAAACATAAATATGTCTGATCCTGTCTGCTTCATCTTAGTCCTGAAAGGCTGGAAATAACCACAGTTAAACTCAGGAAATAGATTGCTAGTACACCGAACTCCACAAACAGTTTAATGTATTTATAAACATACGCAAAGATGCTGCAGCAGAAATCTCAAAGTGATGGGAGCTGATCGACACTTGGGAGAAAATAAGAATAATAGTGTTTTACTTTCTTTAGCACCTTGGAGAAGTCAGTCAGTCTTGTCATTGTAATGACTTGGGCACATACAACTTTCATTTTCACAGACTTGCTGGGCTTGCTTGTAGCACAGTGCATTTTCTAACTCATATTGGCCTTTGAACTGTGTATTTCTTTCTTCTAGAAAGTAAGGACCAGCTTCTATCAGAGACTTTTTCCTCAAAATAACTGCATTAAAAGTTCTGAAGCTTGCTTTAAGGATATAGGGCATGCCAAGTCATGAGGACCAGAAGATCAGTTTATCTCTAATCTAGTTTTCTTTTCTGTCAATACCAGCATGAAGAAATACAACATACAACCTCCTTGGTCTATAGATGGCATCATACAGTACTGGCACCAGCAGGAATATCTCCATGTAATATTATTTCATAGACTTTGCTGCAGGTTATTTCAATAAGAGGGATAATAACTGGTTTGGGCTGACTGTTTTAATGTCTATTTTTGTTATGGTCTGAATGACCAGCTACAATTTTCTGTAATTTTCTGTAGTTTCCCTTGGACTTATTCAGGCTCTTTTCAATTAGCCTGCTTTCTGAAGACTTTTCAGGAAACAAACCTCTTTATATGTAAGGAGAACAAGGAGTCAGATCTATCAGGAACTGAAAACCAAAAAAATTCTCTGCACTCTCACATAAAGCAGCAATAACCCAACATTCTGTGTAATGCTAATCATGGAAGGAGGCTGACAGGGTACAGTAATCAAATTTAGTTCTTTTTCAATAGCAGATCTCATAGTATCTTTCTTGGACATTATACTCATCCTTCTCCTTCAGATCATCTTTTTTTTGTCTTTAGATAAATACCTTTGCTACTTCAGCGTACAGTTACTTCCTTACAGGGCTCTCCTAATATGTCCTAGCATTTCTTGCTGCAGAAGTTGGTAACACTATCAAAAACTTTCCTCAGTTACTCACTCTTATGAAAAACCATTGCTCTGTTTTTCTTCCTACTTTGAGGTTTTTCAGTGATTCATTTCTCTTTGGAAGTATTATTGGGTTTGATCTCATCCTTAATTTGCTCTGCATTTCTCATAAGCTCGCAGCTTGTTGCCTTCAGAAAGGTGCCAGTGTTCATTTTTCATTCCAGTTGGTTGCTGTTTACAAGCCAAATGCTGACAGATGTGGTTATTAGAGCCTCACTGTTGCCTTTTTGCAAAGCATGTTGATTTTTCTGGTGGTGTTTATGGGTATGGTGATACCAGGCCTATTCGTGTGCACAGCAAAGGTCACACAAGTGATGCAGGACAAGACCTTCATGGCATTCCAAGGCCCTTAAAGAGAAGCTTCCAGCTCCTTTCAGACCTTGATGAAGTTGCTTACTGGTAAAGCTTTCACAAGTGGAAACTTGTAAGGAAAGCAGATCCAGGTGGCTGTTGTGTAAATGTGGGGAGACCTTGTCTGAAAGGTTGTTAAAGGGAGAGAAAATTAGGAGAGCATAAGTAGATGTCTTAGCTTGTCCTCAGTTCTGGGGCTGTTTGTACATATATGAGAGAGCTGTCTGTGAGAAACTGAATACTGAGATAATTTCACACTTGTGACTAAAGAAATTTAATTAGTTATTTATCCCACTTTCTCCCACAAACACTTACTCAGTATCTTTATTTGTCTGTTAAAAGGTCATGAGGGTAGAAAAGAAAGCATATACTTTATTCCCCTTTATTCTTTTACTAAAGTGAATAAAAATGCCAATTTTCAGATGTGCTCCAAACTGCTGGGGACATGTAAGTGATCACTGATGGAGAAATGGCTTCAACTTGGAATTGTCTGATGGCTAGAGCAGTTTTTCAGTTCATTTTGATCACATATGTTTTGAAGGAACTTTTTCTTATTACTGCACTTTTTTAGGATTTTTTTTTTTGAGATAATTTAGGATTTTTAAATTTTTTTTGTACCTTTTTTAATAACTACTCAGCTTCATCCCCCATTAAAATTCTTTTCTATCTGTGTGATTGTATCTTCACCTTGAGCAAAATATGGGTTGCTGCTTTGACCTATTCAGGAAAGTGTCACCTCTCTCACAAATACCCACATTAGTCTTAAGGCAAAATATCAGAGTCTCGAAGTCAGAAGATGAAGCTCCTTCAGCCTCAGTCACAAAGCTGAAACGATTTCAGAATTTTGATTACATCTGTGTCATTTACAATTATTTTTCTTCCTGCAATATGGAGAATTTGGATACCAGAAACCTTCATTCCTGAAAGAAATTTTGCTGAACTTTGTATTTATATGATTTTTGAGTCAACAAAAATTTGTAAGTAAATGAAAAAGGTATAAGAAATAATTTTTATAACAGATTTCTGAATATATCCAAGGGTATTAATGAGTTAAGTAAAATTAATTTTGGCTTTATCTAGTGAACCAATAGTGAGAGAACATCTGAAAGTTTACCTTGTACTCTTTTTAAGATATGCACATTCTGGTAGCAGAGTTTAGTTTATGTTATTTACTAGCAAAGTAGCTTTCCCTTTTCTACATGTCCTTCCTCTTGGATTGTGGGGTAGCTGTGAACAGCAAATGCCACATTACCATTCTCTGGTTTGAGTTCAAACAGTACCATCCTTTCACAGATCTGGTCTCACTCTTTTCTCCTGCTTATCTTGCTTGTTTTGTATAGGGCAGGTGGTTGGAAAAAGGAGGAACAGCTTAAAGAATGCTCAGTGCCTATTGAATTAAAAAAATTACCCTTATCATTTAGATGAATTCTAGTTTCAGGTCAATAACCTTGTCTCTGTACAGTAGATCAGAATTTCAATGCATGCCATTCCATTAGCCCTTGGTAAGCTGAAACCAGTATGGGCTCTTGCCCTTTTAAGCAATATACTGTGTAAGAAGCCCTGCAAGGGGATCTCTTGGGGGGTTCCTGTTTTGTTATCACCTGAACGATACGTAACGTGAACCACAGGGAAAAACCTCAGCTTTTCAAAGAACATATTCACTCAAGTTCTTGGTGTGTTTCAGCATTGCCACAGAGGCCAGGGCAAAAACTATCTTAAAAGTACAGGGGGAAAGAGGGAGTTACACAGAAGCATGATTGTACCCAGTCATTTGAGGTAAATGTCAACAGCTTCATGCTCCAGGAGTCAGGTATTTATGTCACAATGCTTACATTAGTAAAAAATAAGTGTTTTCTCTCAGGAGGAAGATATATACAAGATATAGAAGGATTAAATCACTGGCTACAATTACTATTAAAAAATAAATACAAGTATGACAAGATGAAGCACTAGTTGCATTGTCTTATTGTTTGTATTCCAAGGACAAATGTACTTCTCTCTGTTGATGTTCAAGGTTGAACTTGCTGATCTTGGAGGTCTTTTCCAACCTAAATGTTTCTATAATTCTATGTTAAAATTAATCACATAATTCAATTTATAGAAGCAAACTGAATTCAAGCAAAAACATCTGCTCTTTATCAAATGCTTCCAAAACCTTGTTTTGGGGAGGTACAAAGTAGTTAACAGCAAGTAAAAAAGAATGCTCTAATAATTCTGTTCTGGCCTTGAACTAGCAAACTTGGACACTCTCACTTGAGCAGAGACATAGAAGTCAGTTTTTATAACTCTGAAAGGGTATTTTAACCATGGTAGTTACTGTTGCACCATATAATTTATTTTCTTTTATGAGAGTGGTTTTGAATCCTTTTTGTTTGTTGTATTTCCAGCTATATTCACACTATGCCCTTTGGATGGTTATTCCCCAACAGACAAATGCATGGCTTGCATGTCTGAAGCAGCTGAGAATTTTTTGCAACAGAACTGCTTTTCTTGCATCGAGTGAGTTATTTTCAAGCCAATGGCTTGCTCTTAAAGATAAGTGGTGTGATGGAGTGTTCTGTAAACTCACTTGCTTCTGGGTAACTGGTGACTTCCCACTGTACATAAGATCTGGAGTTGTGGGAGAGTGTCCCTGCAGCCCTGTAGTTGTGCACTGGGATGGGTGGGGTTTGGGTATCTTCACAGCAGTAATTTTAATAAAAGTACATGTGTTCTGAATGTGGGATTTAAAGGAAAGGAAATGCTATTGTGAGTCTGCAGGTGGTTCCTTATCCAAAGTCACTGTCCTGTTGCTGCAACTTGTTTCCATTTTTCATTCTCCTGAGAAAATGCTTTTCCAGAGCTAATATGTTGGATCAAATCTGAAATAGGCAATACATTTTCTTTTAGTCAGCAAAATGTCTCTTGATATTTCAAAATTTATTCTGGGGATTTGGGAAATAAAAAGTCATTTGAATGTACAGATTTTCTTCTGTGAAATATTGAAAAGCTGGTACTGTCCTTGTTGGAAGACCCCTGTGATTTTTCTCAGGCTAAAACTTTGACTTGCTCCCAGAAATGTTTTTCTGTTTCTCATGTATGGAAATATTTTAATCTACTCTTTTGTATCTTTTTAAAATGCTGTTGGTTCACTCTGATCTTTTTCCCTGGAGGTCACATATTTTAGTTCCTCTCAAATAGTAAATGATGCCTGTACAGACATTCAGATCATGGTTTGGGGTGTTTGTCAGTGTATGGGGAAATAGGGGGGTCCCTAAGTTGATAACTGAGAAAATTTATCACATCTTTGCTTTTGGAAAGGAGGGAATGAATGATTTAATTTCCCTTGCAAAATTTCTCAGTTTCATTATGTAAATGCTTTCCTTAAGTTACTCATTCTGCTTTGAGAGGAAGGATCAAGCAGGGACTTGGAAAGAGATTAAGTTGGGACTTCAGTGACAGAAGCACCTTCTATAAGTATAAAAAAAGACAAATTTTGATAATAAGATATTCAAAAGAAGAGTTAAATGCAATTAATTGCAAAAACAATTGATCATAAAGTATAACTAAGTCAATAATTTCCATTGTTTACGAATAACTTATAAAAATACAGAAGGACTTAAATGATTATTATTATTTAAATTACTTCAGTCATGAAAGTGAGATTAATTCTGTTCTTTAGGAGAGAAGTTCTTTTGATAATTCAAATCTCAGTGCTTTGAAAGGAATCAAAGTTGTGTTGCTCATGCCATGCTCTTCCTCTGTGTACTTTATTGGTGCTAGATTTTCTCACTATTTTCTCTGTTTAGCATTTCCAAATATTAAGTGTTTTTCACAAATTGGCTGCTCTAACACCATGTGAAATATCATATTCTATATTGGAATTACTTCAAAGAGCGTATATGTTTTCCAAGTACCTTCCCATGAAATTCCTCTTTTCATTGTGCTCACAAACTTCAGAATGATTTTTCCTTGCAATCTTGAAGTTTTAAAACCATGAATTCCTATAGCCATTTACTGTTAATAATCTTCAATGAAGGCATACTAGGAAAAAAACCCTTTCCTATTAGGTGATAATGGGGAAAAAATCCCAAGGAGTTCAAAATCAGTTGAATTGTATTTAAATACAGGTCAATTTTCAGGAAAAAAAATAAGATAAATTTTAGGCAGGTTGGAAAATAAAAGGCAATGTGTGTTCATGATGCATCTTATGGATTTTGTTTGGCTTTTTTCCCCCCTCTCATCACAGACTCTGGATCTGAGCATTAGTTATGTTTATCCTTTAATCCTACTGTCTGGGCTTGTTTATGTAAGATTTATTATATAGCCTCGGTGGGTGGTTAAATTAAAAACAAAACTGACCCTCAGTCAGTGCAAGAATACCTTCAGATTGCTTTCTGCAGACAAGTTAAATTTATTCTCAATTCATTATGTAAGAGTGGAGTTCCACATTTCCCGAGCCACAAGAGACAAAACTCACTGCCAGTTGTATCTGCGTTTTTGCACTTCCCTAACTCATGAGCAGCAAAATAAGGAGAAAGAGCAGCTGTGTCCTTTTTCTGTGTTTCCTTGAGATGGAAACTCTCTGAATGACTGTACTTCATTGTTCACTTACTCAAACACTGTTAGAAGAGAATGTGCTTACTATAGGCTGTGTACAAACCTCACCCAGTAGGGTTTTGTTGTTGTTGTTCTTGGTAAACTTTACAGGAAAATAATTGATAGCTACCAGAAGCACAGGGATTGGGTGAACAGACATAAAAACCACAACATTGCTAGTGCTCCCTTTTTTTTTTTTGCATACAAGCCCAATTTCAACAGGTGTAAGTCATATTAGGGATTGAATGCATTGATCTTAAAATCCTTGTTGATGCTACAGCTTGTTCTGTTAGGACACTCTAGTTGGAGGCTTTCAAGCTTATTTTTTTCCTCTGTTTGATGAATGTGCTGAAGCAGACAGGAAATAACTAGTTGTCTGGACCGTGGCTGAATTAACAGTTGTGGAAGTCACAGATGTTTTCACTCTGTGTGTTTTTTATTCTGTAGTCACAGGACAGGTACAGAGAAACTGTGGTGGGCTTGTCCTGATGTGCTGCTGGGAACTGCAGATTAAATTCATCCTGGTTTAAAAGACCTACATGAGGTTTATTAATCTTTAAAATTCCACTTAAATCCTGTTTTAATGTCTTAAGTATGATTTAAATGATGTCTAGTAAGGCCTTTTGTAGAGAGGGGGAAAGAAGTGACCCTACAGGAAACATTGTATTTTGCAATTTCATCAAGCCATATATAACAGGATTTCAAGGCCACTGATGGACTGACCTTTTGTGAAATTTGAACTGCATATTCTCTGAACAAATATATAATTTCTGCTTAATCAAAAAACCCAAAGGAATAGCCAATGAGTAAATGACCTAGCTTAGGCTTTTAAGCGATGGATATTGCCAGCGACAAATATTTGACTACTCTCTATGGTGTCCTACATATTTATTTAATTTTTAAATGTTTGGGATTTGTTTAAAATAATGTTTTGGGATGTTTCTTGTTCCTTGGTTGTTTTTATTGCTGCTTGTAAAACACCCATGCAAGCAAAAGACAAAACAAAGTGAATTCAGCATTTCTCCTACAGTGTTTTTTAAAGCTGTATGAAGTGACTCGTGTAAAAAAGCTAAACTGGTGAATCCCTCCCTGGCTCCAGCTCAGTTGCTTTCATGACTATCATTGCATACTCATATGAAAAATCTGGGCAGAAATGTCAGTTTTCAATTACAGCATCTTCAACAGGGATTCAGAGATTAAAAATTCTAGTGAGTGCTGTAAATCTCAGAGCAAAAATGCAATGGATCTCTGCAGTTGTTCTAGGCTGTGTTAGTCGTATAGAGAAGACATAACATCAGCTTACCCTGAAAGCACATTTTAAGTCCTGCTCCTTTGCTCTGAGAGCAGCAGGTCTGTGGGCTGGTGTGGGTGTGTGGTCCCGTGGTTAGGACAGGAGAGCACAAGTACAACAGAGCTCTGACTCTGCACCAGCTCTGCCATGAACTCCCTGGGCAAACCACAAAACTCTGCTGTTCGCTCCACTCACTCAGGCTGGATAAAATGTTGAGTTTCAGAAGTGGCCAAGAACCTTACATAGCAGATACTTGATATGCTTGGGATTCTCAGAGAATAGATGCTGTGGAAGTTTAAAAAGTACACGTAATTATTCACCTAGGCTACAAAGTTTTGCTGATATCCCAGCACAGCTATGTAGTGAAACACAATGCATTCCCTTCCCGTATCAGGAATAGGTGGGTTTGGCTTTCAAAGGCCTGAGTAGCTTTTAATTTGCAGTTTTAAGAGACTAAATACTAAGTGACCCATCTGTATAGAGTATTATTATTTTTACAAATGCTCTTAGGTTAATATTGAGGAATTTTTGTCAGCTTACAGTTGGTTCATTACAAAGTATGTCTAATTCATTGCTGTCACATGCTCTAAGGTGTGATGTGAGTGCAGGTTTTATTCAATTTCCCCCCATAGGCAAAATATTTTTACTTAATTATGTGTAATTTTTCAATCTTTTTTGCTCACTAACAAATTGGGACATATGCTTTTCAGAAGAAGCACGGACTGACAAAAGAACAAATCAGTGGGTGGGAATGTGCAGGAAATGTTCTTCTGAGGCTTTGTGTGCAGAGAGATTGGAATTGCAAGGCTGAATTTCTGCACCTGAAGTGATGTATCAAGACTGAGGCATAACTTAAGGGAGGGTGGTCTTAACACAATGCAACAAGCCTACTAGGAAAACTAGGATTTGGGGGTCTCCAAAATAAAATTTAAAAAAAAAATAAAAAGAAGTGTGAGAGAAGGTGGGGGTTTTATTTTTATTGTGTGTGCTGAAATGCGAAAATATGCATTTAACCAAATAGTCTCTATGGTGGTACTTGGTCAAACTTAAAATAAGAGGAAGATGAATACTCAGCAGAGAGTGGTTTAAATTTATTTAGTCTTTTCTAAATACAAATATGTGCAGGGAGAAAGGGTTTCTGACGCATTATTAAAATGGGATGGTAAAACATGTACTCTGTGACTGCTTCTGTTTGCGAGTTAATGAGGAAAGGATGTTACTGATTGTCTTTCAAAACTGGGTTCTAAGTCATTAAAGGTTTAAATTCACAGGAAGTCTGTCTTCAATATGGGTTACTATTTCTAAGGTCTCTGTACCAAGTGTAGCAACTGAAAGAATTTTGGATTTAGAAGGATTGCCCTCCATTCCCTCTGTGACAACAGGAACCTGCAGCTTCAATTAGTGGTCAAGCCACTGTAGGAGGCACAGTACATTATTGTGAGTAAACACAGGATAAAGTGCACTGCCTTTGTCTTGAGGAGCTTAAAGCTGAAAGATGGACTGACAAACCACAGGCAAGATAACAAGGCAGTAGGTTGATACAAAATGCAGATGTGTTTGCAAGAATAAAGTTCTTTTATCTTATGTTTTGCTTTGTCTTTTCAAGGGCAGTCATTTTGGAGTTCCAGACCAGGACAAGAAGAGGAAGATGAGAGTAGGGATGTCAGGAAGCACAAATTTTATGAGAGGTAAGCATTTCATGAGCTCTCGTTACCCTAACTAGATAGCAGAGTCTTTCGCATTGCCTACTCTAAATTAATTAGTCCCACATCAGTCCCTGGAAAGATGTGACAGCAGCAGCATTAGGGTAAGAGATCTGTGATTATCCAGGCAGGTATGTCCAAAACTAATAATCTGAAAGCAGCTTGACTTTCTCTGGGAAAATATAGCAGGTGGCATGGATAAGAGATCACTCAATACCAGGTAAGGTTTTTCAAACTGTCTCTGCATGTTTATCAGCAGCATCTCATTTGTTACGTGAACTTGCTGGGATAATTCTGAATTGCATATGCCAGTTGGCTGGTAAAGCACATTCCAGAAATTGCTGTCAGGGATCCTTTATCAAATGAGAATTTTTTAATTGCATTTTTGCAGGATTTTCCTTTTGGGTCAAGTATATTCCATTCTTTCCTTGATGATAGGGATGGTACCATAGAAAGGGTGCATATTGAATTGAGAACTGCCAGTATGCTATAAACAAGTGGAAAAATGCTAATAGCTTCAAAAACTATGTAGTAAAAGAATTTTATTTTTCTTAATATTACTAAGAAAAAGTGTCAAATCATGCACTTAGAAAGGAGTAGCTGGATGGTTATTCTGAAGAAAAAATGCTTTAAAATTTGCTAGGGCTTCTGGTGGACTGAGATGCAAATGGTGGCGTTTGTAAATATTGATATTTTTATTCATTGATACATGATTTTTTGTAAAAATTAAAAGTGAGGGTGTTTAAATAGAGGTATCATTTATAACAGATGTAAAATAATCCTCTACTCCAATAAATGCTCTTACTGTTTCATTAGAACTGCTTTTCTCTGATGTTAGCCTTAAGTGGCTCAGACAATAGCAGGTTAGACATTAGGAAAGGCTTTGGTAATGCTAAGAGCAGCATGGTGCTGGAATGATTGCCAGGCTGTGGAGCTGCCACTGGAGACCTCCAGGAGCTTTTTAAATCTTCACTAATCAGGTGTGAGTTGACTGTACATGAAAAGGAAGGGTGGGGGCAGCCCAAATGAACTCTTAAAACTCCTTCATCCTGTTTTTTTCTCTGATTCTGTATATCATTCATACACACACATGAAAACCCTGCTGTCGAGTTCTCTTATTATCCATTGTGCCTTCTTAGCCCAGAGATTTGTGATTTTAGCAGAACAGAAAGTGAGAATCCTGTGTGCATTGCCAGAAGGCACTGATATTTTGACATTTCCATTCAGTAACATTGCCTGACAATCTTTTGAGGAATGAAATAACTACACATCTTGGGCAGCATATAAATGTACTGGCTCTGCATTGTACAGGCTGTGTGTATTCAGTACATGTCTCAGTTCGTTGTGGTGCACGAAGGTCATTTATAGGTTCTGTGACATCTGAGAACTTGCTAAGGGGCTTCTTCATGGCTCCAGACCACTGACAATCACATCTTTGCTGGGGGGTGATGTTTGGGAGAAGTTGGTAATGAGCCAAAATCAAGTCTCAAGTTGGGGTTTGCTTAATACAGTGGGATCTATTCCAGATAACTAAGATTTAATACATTTTGAGGAGGGAGTAGTTTTGTGTCTAGTTCGTGCAGAAAAGCAAAGCAAGTTTTCCTACATTTTTGCAATCTTAAGTGTAAATTTTCAGGTGTTTGAACAAAGCAGTGCTAGGGATAGGGCCCTGAGGGTCCTGGTGGATGGCAAGTTGAACATGAGTCAGCAGAGCCCTGGCAGCCAGGAGGGACCACCCTGTCCTGGGGGGCATGAGGCACAGCATCGCCAGCCGGGTGAGGGAGGGGATTGTCCTGCTCTGCTCTGCTCTGCACCGGGACTGCCCCACCTGGAATATTGTGTGCAGTTTTTGGTGTCTCATTATAAGAAGGATATTAAGTTATTGAAGAGTGTGCAAAGGAGGGGCCATAAGGATGGCAAAGGATCTAGCGAAGAAGACATGCTAAGGACAGGCTCAGGTCACTTGGTCTGTGTTCATCCTGGAGGAGACTGAGGGGAGACTTCATTGTGGTCTTCAACTTTCTCACAAGCGGAGATGGAGGGGCAGACACTGATCTCTGCTCTGTGGTGACCAGTGACAGCACTGAGGGAATGGCCTGAAGCTGTGTCAGAAGAGGTTTAGGTTGGGTGTCAGGAAAGGGCTTTCACCCAGAGGGTTGTTGGGTACTGGAACAGGCTCCCCAGGGCAGTGGTCACAGCATCAAGCCTGAGAAGTGTTTTGACAGTGCTCTCAGGCACATGGTGTGACTCTTGGGGCTGTCCTGTGCAGGGCCAGGAGTTGAACTTTGATCCTTCTGGGTCCCTTCCAGCTCAGGGTGTTACGATTCTATGATTGAAGGTCTCTTCCAACACTGAGGATTCTATGGAAAACTATCAAATAAGTAGTAGCTTTAAACTGTAGTTTCATGTGTCCTGGATAATCCTGGGAAAGAGATGTAATTTCAAAGAGCTACTTAAACAGTAGGAAGCTTTTGAGGTATTTTCACAGGGTGTCTCCAAGATCAACCAAGAAACTCAAACAAAGATCCTTGCAAAGGAAGAAGACAAGGAAGGCCAAAATATGAAAAACTGGATGATAGATGATGTGCCAGAGCTGTCTCTAGAGCTCTGTCTTGTGCCAGGGAAGGGTAACTGCTGAGAAATTGTATTTAGCAAGAAGCCAAAAATTCTTTGCTAGCTATGCGTCAAATTGTTAGGTGGAGTTGCATGAACTAGTTTGTCTTTGGGTCCCTACTGTATTCTCCCAACCTTCTCTATAATCCAGGAATGAATTATAGATTATTTTATAGCCATTGTTTCAAAGAACTGCTTATCCCCTAAGAATTACCTGCAGACATGCTGATACATATTGAGTTCTGAAAGAACCAGTGCATAGGTATGACCTGAAGCAAGCAGACCTTTGACTGCTTTTATTCAGGTTACATGAGGTAATATTTTGTTGCATTATGTCAATTGTTAGGAAGCTTAGGATGACACCATTTCCTAGGGTTTAAATGGTTAATTAGAAGCTTGGGTTGAGATATAAAATTAAATACTTGTACCTTTCCTTTTGCGCACTGAAACAGTAATGAACTACTATGTAAGGCCAGACATTTCCTCTAGCAAAAGTGGAAATTCAACTCGTATGCAGCTTTTTGGCAAGAGATTAAACAAAACCTAATTGCTTAAATTATATTTGCAAAATATTTCTAAACCACTGGACTGTTTCCCTTTTCACTTTTGCTACAAAACTTGAAGATTTTTGAGGGAGACCTTTTTGTTCTTCTCATCCATTTACTTTTATAATGTCTAATACATATTTAAAATGTCAAATTTCATCATCTTTATCACCATTCATCATCTTTAGTAGAACTGAGAAAATGAGCATATTGTGAACAAAGCTGCCTTTTGACCCAAGTTATCCATAGCTGTATTTCCTGGAATTTAACAAAAATAAATTAAATTTGCAGACAGGCTAAATATTGCTTCCCACTTCAGAATTCAGACTTTCTTATTGTTGCCCAAAAACTAGTAGGTAAAAGCACCTCCAAACTGATTTCCCACTCCTTTAGTTCTGGGTGTAGCATGAGGTTGGTTGGATCAGTGTTCTGGCATTGCTCGTTTGTCCCAGCCTGTGGTGGTTCCTGGGCACATGTTCATGGTTGGTGACAGGAGGAACTATCACAGCTCTGCCTTCTGCTGCTCATCTGTGCTTTGTGGTCTCATCAGAAAAAAGGGCACTTGTGTGGGGCTAGAAATCTTGGCCTGGCAGTATTGTTGCTTGTGATTGACTTTATTAAGTTCCTCTAATAAACTGCAGGACATTTGTAGAGCTGTGGAGGTCTCTGTGATGCTGTGGTTACACTCGGTGGAAGTCAATGGTGGCCTCAATTTCCACTGTGGAAAGCTAAAGAAAAGCCAATCAGGGAAAATCAACAAAGAAACTTCTCATAGTTTATGGATGCTTATTAAATGGTGCCACACAGGAGCCTCATGTCCTCTGTGGTTCACTTGTAATGGGGAAAATCCAACAGAAGCTAACAGACATGGTGTCTGAATTTTTGTTTCCTTTTTTTTTTAATTTGGCCAGCAAAAAGTTCTAGACCAAGTATTTTACTGATTTATTTTTAATATGCACGGTGTGGTGGTTCTGGTCATGGGTTTTAGTGGTGACCCATCCAAGCAAAACTTTGGACAAGTGAATAAGCACACTTTTATGAATAGGTACATGGAGAGCAGCAGAAAGGAGCTGGATTAAAAGAAACAGTTTTGAGAATAGGCAAGTCTGAAGCCACAAAAGTTACAGCTGTGGTGGTGAAGTAATAGTTCACCCCCCGGAGGACATTACCTTACACTGAGGGAGGATTGTGAGCTGCTAATGACTGCTGGAAGAGGAACATCCTTTAGGAGAGGTGAGGCTTGGCAGAGCTCTGAAGCAAAATCTGTGATGTTGTGACCTCTGTTATACCATCTGCTCTGCCTTTCTGGTGGGCTCCCCTTGGCCCTGCTCAGATCCCTGGCATTGACAGTGTAATTTGCATGTTGTATGACCCATCTCTATGCTTGTGATGCTTGGAGAATTAGAATGTGGTTCTCTACAAAAGTGAACACTGACTGTGGTGGGGAATATTGCAAATAGTTTTCTATGACACAAAGTTCCCTTTTCCTGCCTGGTATTTTAAGGGAAATGCAACACCAGATGGGGGTGAGCAGATAGTCTTGTCATGCTAAGGAAAGACAGTTTGACAAAAGAAAAAGCACCACCATTTATTTTCTTCCCAACACCTCCCAGCAGTCATGGCACCCAGCCAAAGGCTTGGTTTTTTTTAATTATTAGTATTTTGCAATGCTAAAACCTGACTTGAGATTTCAGACAGGTCTAATTCAAATGCAGTATTAAACCATGCTAGAATGTGTTCCAGAGTGCACCACTGCACAGTTTAAATGACCACTAAGGTAGCACATCAGAAAGTGTGCACTGCAGAAATGATGATTTTCTGAACAAGTGGCAGTTAATTTAGATTAATAGGTTTTGCCCAAGTGCCTCAGAGAAATTTTCACTAGCAATTAAAATAACAATATTTCATGCTAGCAAAGACATTTTCAAATATCAAAAAGTTACTTAACTATCAGTTAGGCTTCATGAAGTGATTCTTAATGAATTCATCAGCTAAATTAAACTTAATTAACTGATTCTTGCAGTATCATTCAGAAAAGTTATAATTATTTCCCTTTTAAATACAGGGAAACTGAGGTAGATAATTCAGATGGTGAGGGCCATGTACAGCATTTAGTCTATAAACAGAATTGAAGGCTGGGTTCCCACAGCTGCTCTCCTGATATTAAAACCACCAGCCCTGACTTCATATCTATTTAAAAACAAAACAAAAAAAGAACAATGAACCAACAGCAACAAAAAAAAACCACCCAAACCAACAACACCAGTAACAACAACAAAAAAAGGAAACAGAACATCAAAATCCAATGAAAAAAACCAACCCACCAAGATACACCACAGCAAACAGACAAAAATCAAACACCCAAACAAACCAAAACAAACAAAACCCACCCAAACAACCTTTCCTCTTGTCTTAAAAAATCATCAGTTTGACTGCACTGGCTACTCAAACAATGTCTGAGAAATATTTTAGTTAAATATCTTTTAAAAGGACTTGAAACCTGATAAAAATTAAAACAATAAACTTCTGTTTTACTGACCAAGTTTTATTAGTTCATGGCTTTTCCCATTGTTGACTTGATGGTGTGTGGTTTATAAGTGGAAATGTAACCTCTTTTCTAACAGGAATCTTTCTGTAAAGTATGCATTTTAACCTTTCATAAGTCATCACAGTAATGCCCCCAATTTATTTCAAGATTTTCAAAATCCCTGTGGCTAGATAAAAGCAGAATTCACCTCCACTTTAGTTGAATGACCTGCAGAACTGGCAGCACAAAATCCTGAATTTGATATCCCCTACCACCTCTGGAAAAAGCTGCAGTAGTGAACTTGTGCAGACAGGCTTATGCCTTTGAGTGTGGCAGAGACACACAGAGAAAACAGTGAATAAAGAGTTTCTCTGGTTCTTCCATAATTGCACCAGACCCATTGGGGTGTGCTTTTCCCAGTCCCTGAGCAAACTAGGACAGAGGAGCAAAGGTGGGATGTTCTCACTGCTCAGACAGCAGGAGGGTCAGTATTGCCTTCTGCCTGTGACTGTCATCCAGCACAGAGAAATGCATTCCTTGCTGAGGCTGTATTTAAAAACAGCATCTAACCCATAGACAAAGGCTAATTCTGTCCTTATCTCATGACTTACATTGTTCTCTGGAGCAGGGCAAGGCAGCAGCCTTTCCAACTCAAGTCACTGGACCCCAAACTTTAATAAAAGGGATCAGATTCTTACTGTCATCCATTATCATGTCTTAGAGGACACCACAATGGCAAAATGTTGATGGGTTTCACTGCTGCTGCTTAGCTGGACTATGTGACAGGCTGCTGTGAGCACAGAGAACAGGTACCTCAGTGCATATAACAAATTATTATACATACAATTATTATTTTATTACAGCTATTGAATACTGCTTAGAAAATAATAACCAATGATTGCATGGAGGCACAGAGCAAGTGGAAGAATATGTGGGTTGGAGCTTACTTTAGTTTTTGACTAAGCAAGGACTGATGGTGTTCTTGTTCCACTAATACATAAACACGACAGTCATGACTTTGTTTTGAAGAGCAGAAAACCAGTAGTTGATTATTTACTTTGAGCAAACTTTCTTAAACTCTCAATCTATTGTGTATCTTATATTGTAAGGTGTGGCACCCCTTCTGCCTTTCCACAGGGCTTAGGGAGCTTGGACACTGCAGCTCACCATGGGCTGAATGCTCTCCTTTCCTGATATTCCTCCAAGTTCCTTTGGCGGGGCGATGATTTCTGCCCTACCCTGCTGCACGTTAGTGACAGTTTCCTTTGAAGAGAGCCCATCTCTATGTTCCAATGCTTTGTGTAATGGCTGCAGTGCAAGTGCCCCTGATCTGGGGATCTACAGAGCACCCCTGCAGGGGCAGCAATACAGCCCCTCTGCCTCCATGGGCAGGGTCTCTGGGGCTTCACCCTTTGCTTTCTTCCCATGACCAGTGCTGTCATTTGAGTGTTGCGTGTTGCCTGAAGCCAAAGTTGTTCTTCCTTCAGCTGTTTAAATGTAAATAATTAATATGCTTTGTTATTAATGGAGTTGGAATGATGGAAGGGGGGACACACAAACACAAAACTTGTTTTCTTCTATGTGGGAAGGAATTCTACTGTTCTTGGAGCCCTAGGGTGTTTTATTTGCTACTTTGCAGTGTTGACATCTCCAGATTTTGATATTGGCCTCCTTACCAGGATGTTTTGCTTCAACACCGATGAAGGTAAAATACCTGGACTAGTCTATCACTTTGTGAAAAGCTATCTATAAGGAAATGAAGTTTTTACGGGCTTTGTAGGCAGATTGTGGAAAGTCTTGATTGCTGAGGCTCCTGCTGCAAAACATATGTCCCGTATTTGGAATATGGGATTTTGAAATATGGAGCACCTCATGTGTGCTTACTCTGGGAAGAGCTGTAAATCTCCTTTCTAATGGCATGCTCAGGTTGTCAGGTACTGTATGTCCTAAGGAAGGTTTTAGTATCAAAGTTGGTGGTTCATGAGACCAGTAGGTGGAAGGGAGGAGTGGGAAATAGAAGAAATCAACCTCCAAGCTCTCAAATGCCAAATCAACAGCTCTCACACAGCCCCCTCAGCTGTCAGGAGCAGTAAGTCCTTCAGGCAGAGCTCACAGGGAGTTGACTTGTCCTGCTGTGACACCAGGCGGTGACCACCCCAATGTCTGCCTGTCCCCAGGCTGTGGTTCCTGCACCCATCCCCACAGCCATGCCCCATCCTGTGGTGGCATCCCAACCTGTGCATTCTGTCAAATCACACATCTTGAGGTTTTCCATCTTTTCTTTCATTCTGTGCTCCAACAGAATCAGAGTGGCTGTAAGCTGAGAAACTCAGATTCTATTCCTGAGCACTTGTGTGGGTCTTGATGACCATGGGCCCTGATGCACACCTGCCATGGTCCTAGTGGAGGTACTTCTCACTCTGTCATATCTTTGTTAGTGCTTGTTTCCAGTGAAGGGAAGGACAACCTGAAGTACTGCAGAAAAACACACAAATTACAAATATCCTTTTACATGAAGTTATTCCATATGCAATGCTTCTATATTGATAAACCTTGTAAAAAGGCATTTGACAAACCTTTGATACATAGCTAAGAATGAAAACTGAGAATACTAAGGATCTGAAACATTTCTTCACATCTGGTATGAAGCATTATAACAATTACTGCAGCCAAGATGGATGCAACATTCAAATTTGAAAGGAACAAAATGTTTGCAGACACAAGTGGCAATGTTTGTTTCCTTAAGTGTTCTGGAATAGTGCCTGGTGCTGGAAGTCATAATGTGCCCCCAGAAAGGCAATACAGATTACAGCAACAAAGTTGTCTGGACCAAACCAGGAATACTGAAATCTATAAGGAATGTCAGTGTTTTGAGTGGGGGGGAGAAACCCAACTGCAGTGGTTCATCTCTACTACTGCTTTAGTTGTCTGATATTTTGAAGTATCCTGAAGAATTGCAGGTCACTAATTGTCTATAATTTTGTTCATTGTGCTTGCACAGCATCTAACACTTGATCATCTAAGGCTGTTGGATGTCAAGTGCTCTGGTGTTAAGTGAAATCCTACTGCTTTCATCTTTTGTATTTCCCTATATACCGGGATCCCTCTAAGTAGACAGCATGGTTGACATAACTTGAGTATGCTTCAACTGGAAGCCGTGGGAGATGTTTCATAGACTTCAAGAAGAGGGTGCTTTGTCTCCAAGAGACAAAATGATATGGTTTGCTGACCTTACCTTGTTATCTGAAAATGAACATCTGAATGTTAAAATAAAGTTTCAGTTGGTTTCCCTTTGCATCCTTTCCTCGAGTCAGTGATGTACCCAATCGATGATGATGAGCTATGTTGCTGGACCAAATAAGCTGCTAAAGGACTGCGGAGAAATCTTGGCAGAGGTCCAAGCTCCTTTCCATTTTCTCTCTACTTTAGAAGGAACTAAACAGCTGGTGTCTTCCATCTGACTGGAACTAGGCTTTTTTCGCATGCTCTTAATACAGTGCAATTTTGACTATGAAAAGGCAATAAATTATTGTTGTCATGATTCTGGTTTCTGCTGTTTAAGGCAGGCTGGCAGGACCAAACTGAATCAAAACAACTTTTCTTTTAAATAACTGCTTGAAAGTCAAGATTATGCAGTGGTATCATTAAAACATCTCAGAAATACCTGGAGATGTTGCAAGAGCTGATTCAGATGCCTGTAAGTCTGACAAGTTGAATTTGGTCTGTTGAAGGCCTTGAAGAAGAGCTGTCAATCCTTTAAGTCTGACTGAATTGACTTGAAAGGCTGTGAAGATTGCTCTTAAAAGAGAAATAAGCAAAAATATATTGTGGTTGTACTCTAAGGACAAATTGCTTCATCAGATATAGATACAAATGCAAGTTCCTTCTCTGTCTATTACTTTTGAAGATTGTAGGTCTCAGCATTTGAAGGTTAAGAGCAAAGCCTCTATTTTTCTTCTGAATGGCTGAAGGCATTGTTTTATGGCTCTCATATTACAGCTAAGCTGTATTTCTTAATAATTGGAGAAGGAGGTTGGAGGATGCCACTTGCATAGAACTGTAACTTGCTTGACCATCACATGTTTATGGATAGGAATTCTTTCAATGCCTTAATTACTAAGAAGACACAAGTAGTTAAGACAGAGGTTAATAAATGTCTGCTCAGTTTACTTTTGGTTGAATGTACACTGAAAGAAGTAAACTGAAGATGGATTATCAAGTGCTGACTGTTGTGGTCTTAAAACCTGCCAAAAGCAGAAGTGTGTGGCACTGCAAAGCCCTGACTCAGGAGAGCAGGGAGGCTTTGCAGCTGGTTGCACAGTGGGGTGTTGTTCTGTGCCTGTCTTTAAGCACATTAGGTGGCCACTTACAAAATAATGTCACTAGGCTTCTGCCCCTGCCACCGCAGGGCTTTGTACTCCTATTACATGACTTTTAAGGAAACAAAAGGCAAAAGAATGCGCGGAAGCCTCCTCAGCGCCTCTCTAATGACCTGTTGTAGCGTCGCTGCTGCTGGAGGGCAGGCAAACAAAGGCGTCCCCTCCCGCCACTGTGCCCGGACTCTGATAGGAAGCGCTGGCTGCGCTGCCACCCTCGGAGAGGGACCTGCAAGTCCCAGCAGTCGAGGGGATGGAGAGGGAAAACCAGGAATATTAGTCTGGAAAAACTGCTTGCTGCCATCTCTGCTGGTTGGTGTGTGCCCACACGAGTGTTTGGGACACTGCCTGTTGCAAACTGGGCTTTGGCATCCCTGAATCTATTTTAAATAACTTCAAATATCAAAAATCTTGGTCAATAATAAGAGCTAATCTTAAACAAGATTAATAAATAATAAAATATTATTGTGAATTGAAAGAATGTTGTGTATTTGGGGTGGTGGGCTGTGTGTGTTTGTTATTCCCCCCTCCTCAGTATTTTTTGTAAGTTTTTAATAAGAGCAGAAAGTTTTGGGTGTCTGTAAAGCATCTCACAAAAGCTGGCACTTTGTGTCTTTGGTCTAGTACATGCGAACAGGAAAAGGAAAACACTTGTCTCATCGTCTAAACTAATAAAGTACAAAAATAAGGACTGAGAATATGGAAAATGGAGGGCTCTTTTTAAGCTTTTTCATTTTAATAAATACTAAAAGATATTTGAAAATACTGAAAGTTTTATTATGCAACTAAAGTTCTGATTTGATTTTATTCACTGATTGACATATTCTGAGTGACAAGACCTCAAACATAATTTTCATCTCCATGTTTGTTTGATTCTGTGTCTTGGCAAACAATTGCCATTCATTTCAGGAAAGAGTTACCAACTTTGGTTTGGTCTTTCTCACAAAAATAAGTGTAGGGATTGTTCTGTGGAAAATAGATCTCTAGTCAGATACTGTGTTTTCAGTTCCAGATTTGGAGGCAGTGTTGTCTGCATAAGGACTGTAGAATTTTGCTTTCTGTTTAAACATGGTTATAAATATAAAAACTATCCTGCTTGCATGCAAAGTGTTGATTTATTGTCTTTACTTGAAGCAGTTTATCTGTTTAGATATCTTTCCAGAAATGGAGGTCTTTGTTATTTAAGATATTATTCATTATGTTTCTCTGAGTGTAAATATTTCATTTATATAAGTCTTTCATGCAAAAAGATAGAAATTGGTGTTAGGTAGCAATTCTTCTGATTGAGTTAATTTTAGTGAAAACAATAAAATCAGAACAAGATGATTTTTGGGGAATCAAAAAGAAGGGAAAACCAGACCCTGGCCTTAGCTTTAAAGCAAAATAAAACATGTAGTCATAACTGCACTTAATGTATATAGTTTACATAAACACTATTTATGAATTTTCTATGAAAATGCCATCTCTTCATACCAAAAAGTCCTCTCTGTCCACAGCATTTCCATTCTTCACCTCTTTAAATCAAGTTAAGTACTTGAATCATTTTCTGTGAGTTTTATCTGATTAGTGACCTTATGTGTGACATCTGTCAATACCTTGGACTTTTTTAAAATTGCAGTAGAGAAAACAGTATGACCTGAAAAACTCTGTAAATTAGATAGTCCTCTGTTTCATTCAGATGAATTAAAACAATATTTAAGTTAATATACTCTTCACATTCTAAGAAGGATGAGTTAATTTTAAAATAATTCACTTATTTTTTTAACCTTTGGCTATTACTGTAATTTCAAATCTGGCCATTTTAATAGGGTCAATTGTTTATTGCCTGATGCTATGAGTGAAATGGAGCATCAGGAGGAATCAGCAGAAACTGGCATGGTTATGGCAACCCAGCAAACAAATATGTCCAAATTTCTTGTTTTTTCCCTTACAGAAAGGTGCAGAGCTTGTTGGCTGGGTGGTGCTCGTTGTATGAGGAGTGTCAGATAGAGATTGTGTATATCTGAAAAGCCATCTCTTCAAGTAGACTCTTAATTCATCACCACCATGGTATTCACGTACTGTTAGGGTGATAAAAACTGAACCCATCCCCACTCCTACATGCTGCCTTCAGAGTGTTTTGTTTTGCAGCTTCTTAGAAGTTGTTGTAAGTTCCTGCATCTGGGGGAGAGCTCATCAAAGGAAACACATCTTTGGCATTTTCAAATTCTCAGCTGGGTCTCAGGCACTTGCTGTCTCTGTAGGAGGCACATGGGATCTGATCCCTCTGAAGTATCTGCAGGCAGCCTGAATGCTGGGCAAAGGACCCTCAAGAGTAGTGCCAGGTACTTCTCTGTCCCACTGCTTTCAGTAACAAAAAGGGGAGGAATCTAACACTGGCAGGATATGCTGGGATGTCCTGAGTGGAACTGAGAAGAAATAGTTGATCGTTATTTTAATGACCTTTGGGCAGGAATGTGTTTTATGTTCATCTGTCAGCAGCAATCAAGATATACTGAGAAGTAGTATGGATAACAATGTACCCTAGTATGTTCCAAAATATGGATGGTACTTCTGTGAAATAACTGCTATCCTCTAGATACATAACCACACAGAGGAGAAATGAATTGGAAGTTATCCCCCTTTTCTTTTAGCTGGTTGTGTGCTTGGCATTAACTTTTCCTCCGTGAAGTAGGGGAGCAGGTGATGCTGTATCTGATGCTGTTCTCCCCCTCCAAGCAGGCACAGGATGTGGGAGGGGGGAATGCCTTCACAGCTCAGCAATACTGGACAGAGATTGCAAATAGACACTGGAAAAAAATCCAGATATGCTTTTTCTATTATAAAATTCTTCTGAGTTCATTTCTCTGGCTCTTGCTGAGTGATAGTGCTGCAGGCCCTTACCTACTGCAGAGCCAGAATGTTGTATCATTGCTGTCACTAATAAAACACTCCAAAATGTGAAAGGCTTAAAAAGACCTACATGAAATTTTAGCAGTTTATCACCATTGTAATGTCCTTTAAAATGCCTGGCTCTAACACTGCTGTGTAGGGCTTCAAACGTTTTCTCCCATAGACTACATGAGGAAAAGATGAATCCTGTAACACCTATTGGTTTGTCTTTGTTCCTTTGGTCTGCCTTTGGTATACTTGTGGCAGAGATCTTCTTCCATCTCTTCCAAACCTCACTGATAAGTTAGGAAAGCTACTGCCAGTAATCTTTTCTTATAACTGGCAGAATCTCTGTGCCAGTTCATTACTGATCTGCATGCAAAGATGTGAAACAACTTCCCTTCAGCACTTGATTTCCCAAATCATGCAATGTGAAACCAGCCATCCAGTTACCTGAAGAGACGAGTGCGTTATCCTGCTGCAGAAACATTGATTGGAGTCTGAAGTGTCTTTTAAATTAAAATTTGTTTGCAGATGACCAAATGTGACCTGTAGTGACTTTCATTAGGTAGTCAACAAGTACTTCATGCTACTGTTTGTTAAATCCTCACTGGTCTACAACAAACGTGCTATTCATTCTCTTGGGTTAGTTGTGGCCTGCTTGACAGTGGAGGGCTTTCACTCCTGTCAGTGTGGCCTCCCTTGCACACAGCTGCTAAACAATGGAGCACCAACTAGAGGAAAGGATGGCATCAATTTATAGACTGAGTCATCAACAACTATAGCAATTTTAGCAAATATTACACTTAAAATGCCATTCAGTGTGCTAATGAACTCTCAACCTGTGTGTGAAGTTGCTGCAAGCACCATTCTTATCTCAGACCTTCTCTTACATACTTTAAAGAAGGTTCTTTAATGTGTAAAAAAGATGCCTAAATTAGACAATTAATGTTTTTAGTGTCTATAACGCAAAGTTTCCGGTTTCACGCTGAGCTTTTGTTGCATCTGTGTATTCATGTGTGCCATTTAATGCTCTATTAAGCAATATTAAAATGCCAGAATCATCCAATAATACAAATCATTCAGTAGAGGCATCCAGAGCCTATTCATGTTTCACTGAAACCAAACAGTTCCCAGCTCGTTCGTTACCAGTTGTTTGTGATGCTTTCAACTTCTAGATTGTACCAACTGCTATTTGCATTTGAGAACCTAAGAGAAGGCCAAATTTAGCATAGGTGTGTGAAAAATTTCAGAACAGTAGTAATTAAAACAGTCTTTCCTATCTCATTTTCAGATCTTGAAGTGTTTGCACATTTCTTGGTGTTTTGCTTATTGTCTTTTACTGTGCTCTTCCCCATTCACGGGGTTTGCTTCACACAGAACCAGTGAGATTAAAATATCAAAATCAGCCACTATTTCTAATCTCTCAGGCACTGATCAATAAGCAAATGAAAATTTATCAGTTTTCTTTACAGTTGTTGAAATCCAAAGAATGTTAATACTGACAGAAAATATTTACTCTTTGGGCATGTAAGCAAAATATTTGTGATCAGTCTGTGACAACATCTCATAACAATTAAAATGAGTCACGGCCTAATTAAATTATTTCCCACTTCATTTCACACAGTCATGACCCTCATGACATCTCTGACTGTGGCATCTCCATCCCCGTTTCCATTTAACTTCAGCCAAGGATTTGGGATGTTTGTCATAACAGAATAGCCAAAGCAGACTCTGTCTACGTGACTGTTGCCACTATCGAGCCCACTGGTGTCACGTTCCTGGTGTGCTTAGAGGCACTTGATGTAAAGTGGAGCTTTTGTAATAATTAGGCCAGCAGAAGAACAATATACATATTGTGGTCTTACAAAGACCTCTTTCATCAGACTGTAATACTGCACATATTTCACTGTGCTGAAAGGGTTACAAGTAGACAATTTCTACCTCCAAAAATAAGAAATTTCTAGTTCAAAATTATTACAGATCCATTTCAGTGTGAAAGTGCTTTAAAAAAAAAAACTCCAAAAAATTCCACTTTTTGTTTTGCTTTTCAAATAGAATATTTTTATCAGAATTAGCAAAAATAGGAGAATGAATGTTTCAGAGTTTGCAGTTTAGTTTTATATATAACAGGCCTTTTTCTTCTTTTCCATGTAACTTGGCATTGCCACTTATTCATTCCTTTTGTTTTTCCCATTTTCTTTCATTACAGTTAAAACCATTTGTCATCTATTTTCAGAATCTGAAGAAATTCTAGGCCAAAATGTTATCCATCTTTTTCCCCACCCCCCTAACATCAGTGTACAAGCATTTATTCCTGCATATCCATTCTTCTTACACTCAAGGTGAAAAGGTCTTTGCTGGATGCTGCAGCATCAAAGTACTGCAATTGAAGAGTACAAGAGGTTGAATGTTCTGTGCAGCACTGAATGAATTCATCCTGGGAGGTTTTAGGAGTCTTATGCTGAAACTTGAGGTTACTCTTGGAGAATGTTTCCCTGGGTTCTGGGCAGGTTTTTTTGTTTGTTTATCTTTGGTTTGGGGATTTGTTTTTTCTGTTGTTCTTTGGAGGGGCTGATGAGTAACATACCTGACGAGAGGCACTTATTTTTCTCTCTGAGAGTGTACCATATGTCTGATATTTTTCCTTTAATTATGAAACTTTCTTATTACTAAGGGCTTTAACTGGGACAACACTGATTTCATACACCTGCTAGCGCTGCAGATTTAAATAACTACATAAGAGGGGTTTTATTTTTAACTGGCTTGGAAATGGTTTTGTGGGATGATATCCAGTTCCAGGGTGTGAAGGGGTTTATTCAGTACAAAGAAGACATTTTGTTGTTGTTTCTTTCATGGCCATAGAAAGAGTAATGAGGGAAAACCTATGGATCCAGTAAGGAATCTGGGACACTGTCTGCTGGTCCTAAATTATCTCAGCAGCCACTCATCTCTGTTCTTCATTCCATTTTCCCTGTTGACAATGCTCTGCTCATTCAAGGAACTGTTTTGACTGCATCGCTTCAATTTCTTGTGTCCTCTACTTCTTTTTACAAGGCTTGTCTTTTCTCTGCAAGCATCTGAAGTAGATGAAAAACATGAATACAAGCAGAAGATGCTGTTTGAAAGTGATCTGATGTGTATGGACTTAAAATACCTCAGTGTGTTTGTGGGTGACTTCAGAAGCATTGCAAGCAAGCATTTTTGTGACAATGATGTAAATGCAAACAAATACATCCTTCGGGTTCAGAGGAGAGCTGCTGTGTAGAATGCTGTAGTTTTGCCCCTTCAGGACATCCTGCACCTTTTCCCCTGACGTTTTGGTTATGTGATGTTTATATGGCAAGGCAACTCCAAACCTAAGGAGCTGTGCAAGCGGGAGCTCAGATGTGCACAGGCTGCTGTTCCTCTGTATGTGTGGATGTGAATCCTTCTCCCTTCAGAAAGGGGGCTGGGTGCTTAGAAATGCTTTGAAAGATTTGTTCTATAGTTTTGAACCTCTCATGTACAATTTGCTGTGTTTTGGGAAAGTAAGTGCATTAAATCTGGATGTGTAATATCTAAAATGCTTTGTAATTAATAATGATATAATTAATCAAAGCAGTTTGAAAGCAAGATAAAATCAAGCACGCAATGACAAAACATTGATCTCTAGATGAGAGTTATTTCAAGCTCCTGGTTTCGTAAGCTGGTAAAATGGAGATGGGGAGGGAATGGACTGTCAACGCTTTGGATTTCTTCTGGAAGTAAATTTTTTCAAGCAGGTCTGAACTACTCTGCTTTTGAATGCTAACTACTGGAAGTTGATCTTCACTACACTGCTGCTTTTTTATACAGATTGTTCTAGGATTTGAATGTCAGCTCAGTGTCCTGTGCAAGACATTTCTGTCTCTGTACCTGTCCCATTGTAGTAGTTGAAAGGACGGTTGTCTGTTTAAAATCCCTTCCGTCGCTCCTCTATTCAGAATCATCTTGTCCTTCTGCCATGTCAGATGGTAAGATTTCAGTTCCTGGCCATTACCAAATGAAAGGTATTCAGACAAGTTGTGGACAGTTACCAAGCAGAGGAACAATGAAATATCTGTTCCCTGGGTGGGAGCAAAGGGATTCATCCTCTTTCTTTTGTCAACTGGTAGAACTGCACTAAGCTCCTGCAATTCAGATTTTCTGTTTTCTCCTTTGTTACTAATCTTTTAAGTATAGCAAGAAAGAAGCTTGATAGAGAGTTCATCTACTGCCTGTGTCATTCTGACTGAGCAATAAATCTTTTGAGCCTGTTAATATATTTGTTTCTGGGCATTAAAAAAAAAAGGTACTGAAAAGTAACCCAAAATCCCTTCTAATTTCCTGGATGCAAATCCTTGAAAGGAAAAGCACTGAAACTACTGCAAGAAATAGGGTTATATTGGGAATGAGATTTATTTTATTCAAAATGTAATTACTATTTTTTGGTAGCTCTTTATACTATTATGGGCCTGAACCTGCAGTCAATAAAAACAATTATATTTTTGTTCTTGACTTTAGTGGGCACAGATTAGTACCAGTAACTATTAGAGCAGATATGTAGACTTCATGGTTCTACTAAAAGAAGTGCAGTCAGTGAAATATTTCTGAAGTTTTCAAAAGCTTAAATAAAAAAAAAGAATACCTCATAATATATGTATTTTGTTATGCTTTTTAAGCAGGGCTAGGGAATAAACACTTAAACCATTAGTGGTACTTAATTCTTCACCCGAATTTTTCAAAACAAATTGGAGAAAAGAAATGCAATATCTCCAAAGAAAAGCTTTTCTGTTTTAGCAAAACAGTTTCTTGTTCTGAGCAGTTTGTGGGCTTCCTCATTGCAGTCATATCGCTTAAATAGATTATGGCTAATGTAGCACTGAACTTATACTAATTAGCTGTCTTAATTTTACATTCAGCAAAGCATATTGGCACAGAGAATAATCAACCTGTGCAATTCGATGCCCTCAGAGGTGCTCCCAGCAACCTCTGAGTAACCCGAGAGATGCTTTTCTTTTCCCTCTGCAAGAGCTATATAAAGCTTAATGCAATTAACTATGTGGGCTCAGAGCCCTCCAAGGCTTCTTCAGCATGTGGGCACAACACTTCTGGCACCTCTGCTCAGAGCCACGGGTGGTTCATAGGTGCCATATGAGGCACTCTGGGCACTTGTGTCTTTCAATCCATCAGTCTTACGAATATTGTCTGTTTTCATGCTCTGCCAGTTTAGCCTCTAAGATACTTCATCTTCAGAAAATCTCAGTGAGTTCATGAAGCACTATTTCCTTTGAATAGAGAGGAACTGAGGCCCAAAGAAAGGGCCAGTGAGGTGAGTTGCAGAATCCCAAGGGCAGCTCTTGTGTGGAGTGGAGCATGTGAGGGGCCCTGGAGCTCAGCAAAAGAACCCACCCCATAGATCAGTCCATGTGCACAGCCCTTAGGAAGCACTGCATGAGGAGGGGTGTGTGTAAAACCACACCTCAGGGCGTGTGAGTGGGAGAGCAGGAGTAGTCCCAGCTTTGAAGTCTCATCCAGAAAGCAGGTTACCCAGGTTTAGGTCCCTCCTTTGCCCAAGGGGATCCAAACCCACTGCTCCCACCTCCTTTTGGAGCTCCTTAATCTTTGTGCTATAGGCTGCTCTTGGGTGGCAGTCCCACCCTTCCTGCTGAAGCTGTGCCCACACAAGGTCCTTGCAAAAGCATCCTGGCCTTCCCCTTCTCCTACATCTTCAGCGAGTACCAGCAGCTGCCCTGTGCTTCTCTTCCTTGTTGTAGGATGGCCATATCCCACTGGAATGGTTAAAGCTGGCCTGACCAAGCAGGGTGCCAGCCTGTGAGGAGTTGTAGCAGCTGGGCATGTACACATTGGGGAAAAAACCCCACTTACAGCGCACAGTACTGGAGGAGTTTTTCAAGCATCTTTTTTGCATTGAAAAGGATGTGAAACAAATGGAACTTGCCCCATCCCAAGATCTCAAAAGACTAAGCATTTGTTGGGAAGCATCTGTGCAAAAAAATCCTTTTGACTTTTGGTGTATTTATACATAAATGGATGTGGCTTTGATTATTTAAAGTGAAATCCTGCAATCTAAGGCTATTAATGCCATGATAAGAAAGAAAATGCATCTAGGGCTTCGTTCTGATCACAGAGTTAATGTAGGTCATAATACTGAATTCTTTGGATGGGGCACTGGTGTAAACGTATGCCAGTAGAATTCGCTAAACCGTGACATTTAACTCATGTTACAGCTGTTCTGGCAGATATTGTACACGTATTAGGCTTTTCATCTGAAGACCTAAAACAGTGATTTATTTGAAGTTTGCTGTATCCTGAGACATTTCAAATTGCAGCTTTTAAAGAAATAACAGCAATAAAGTAGATTTTTCTCTAACAAATAGTTCAAACATCTAACTGTAATGATACCAAAGCAAAGTCCTGGTTTTGTTCATATTGAAAGAGTTAAATGTACAAAAGAAATACATAGTTAAGGAAAGGGATTTTTTTTTCCTACACAACCATAGTCTTAAAATCAGAAGTTAGCAGATAATTGTGGAACTCTCTATTTGATTGTAATGGCAAGAGTCACATATTTTTCATGCAAGGTGCATCTAATTTACTACTAGGTCTATGAACATGTATCTCAGCCTTTTCCCTAAGGTTGTGGGAAAGCAGAGTAACACAATAAATTGCTTAATAAAATGAGTTGTTATGCCTTCTTGAGCTCTTCTTGCTGTTACTTCTCCCAACTCCTAGAAACTGGTGTATAAAACTCAGTGATGTTTTTCATAGTCCTGTAAGCACAGCCTGTTTACATGGCTAGAGCTCATCTGTGTAGAGCAGGGATGCAAATGTTCAAAATGGAAATATGTTTTGATCATAAGATCAAAGTGTGTCTGGTGTAGAGCAACTAAAGTAGCAGGTATGCAAACTTACTGTCACATGCATCTTGCTAATGGCCAGACTGAGTCCCTGCCCATGGTCAGGGAGGGGAGAGACAGGGCTGGGTTTTATGGCAAACTATAGAGAAGGGAGAGGCTTCTTCTGACCTTTTCCTTGGAGCTGAGTTTATTGATTCTCTCCAGTGTGAAAAAGAGATGTAAAGATTTCTTGACATGAATTGCTAAAAATATATTAGCTTATTCTACTGTGCTAAGATTGTAACCAATACAACTGGCTTGAATGTCCACCTGTTTTCTTTTCAACTCTGCTTTTCATGGGTTACAAAATAGCATGCCCCAAAAATACCAATTTAAGTTGTGTTGGGGGAAGGAAGGAGGACAGTTGCAGAGTCCAGGGTATATCCAGCTGCATTTTTTAAGATACATAAATATTTAATTTTAAGCTACTGTATTGAAGTCAAATGAAGTTTGAATTTTAGACTGGTTTTATGGACCATAAATTTTACCTCAGATATATCTGAGAGATTGACTGGGAGTAGTGCCAGTGATAGCACTTAGCCACTGAGTTCTTTTTTTTTTTTAGTTGAATCTTCATGATTGGTCAAAGAGCTGCCACCTTTGTGCCATGTGTTATAGTGAGCAACCATTGTTCATCCTGTGAAAGAAAGGTTCATAATTTTTAGTGCAGGAGGAAAAGAAAAAGAAATTTTGGCCAATACCATAAGCTGAGCATTTGGAATCATTAGAAGAGTTAATAATACTCCTAAGCCTTGCTCTTCCTAGGGTGGTGTGTTTGAAAAATGCTCACCAAGACATAATATATCATCCTAGTACTCTCCTGTGGTTTCTTTCTCAACCCCAGCAGGAATGAAGTTGTGAGACTAAATTGCAGACAGCACTACTCCAGGTCTGTAGCTCAATTAAGTGACTGGTAAATTGCTCAGTTATGTGGTTCTGTTCCTGGTTTAACAGCAGCAAAGTGGAGCTAAAAAGCATCTGAATGAATAATTAACATGCTCCCATAAATGTGGAATCTCCTAGGGGGAGAATGTCTGTTCTGAAAAAGAAATATTGCTCTGGTACTTGCACCGTGTTGTTCCAAGACCTTGAATTCCTGAAGAAACCCAGTGTTTTGATCAAAGGAGTTCACCCTCCTAGTGCTCACCTTCCCCTAGGTTTCCTGCCTCCTTCTCCCCACTCCCAGTCCCCCAAGGTCACTGGCACCACAGTGGACTTGGAGCAAGAGGCGCTCTGGGGGAACTGGAGCCTTGCACTAAGGCCTGGAAAAGGAGGAGGCAAAGGCAGAAAGAGAACGTATGTAGCAGGGAGAGAGCGTGCAAAGGAATGCAACTGAGGAGAAGATGCAGCCATGAGAAGCTCACTGATGTTATCACTGCTGGCATGGGTTGGACAAGCAGATTCCGTTGTTAGGTATAGATTATATCTTCCAGCAATTCTCGTAACTACTGAGACATGTCAAAGTTGCCTGCAACACAGTGGATGATTTATATAAAAGATTAATATATTTTGCTTGCCTCATAAGGGCCCTTGCCAAGATGCTGCAGCTCCTTCCTGTCTTGCTTTGGCTTCCCTACTGAAACAAGAAGAGGAGGAGGGTGTCTGTCATTGTAACATACTTGTGCTGAAAGGGTTGGCCCCTTTGGCTGCTCTGTGCTGGGAAGGAGAATGAGAAGTCCCTGGGCACACTGTGTTGGACACTAGTTAGCAGCAGCTCTCTTTTGTCAGGAGACCCAGGACTTTTTTCAGGCACTGGAACAGTTAGCTGATGAGTTGCCTAATAAGGAAGGAATATTCTGAAACACGGTAAAACTGCTGCTACAAATCCTGTTCTGTAATGCTCCTTTCTCACATTTCTTTCCTTGAACACTGTCATGCAGTTGGTTGCATAGGAAGAGAACAGCAATTGCCACAGTCACCTGTTGGCTCCTTTTTGCTTTGCTGCTGTTAAGACCCATTTCTTCCCCCATGGCTTTTCTTCAGAGGTCTGTGGTTTCTGCAGGCTTCCCAGATTTCCTACACTCAACCTTGGTTCTCTTCTTAGCCAGAGGGAATGAAACATGGTGTGGATTTGGGCATGTCTACGGTGCAGTTTCACCTTGAGTTGTTTACTGTTTAGGAAGACCAGTTTGGACATTCCCTGGATGTTTGTTTAGAGGCCATAAATGTTTGCTGCTCATGCTGAAGATGGGGATGTATCAATTTTTGGTATATACAAAACTGAGTAGTTTTTTGCATATGAATATGTGGTCTTGCCTCTTTCAACCTGCTGACATAAAGTTTTGGCCGCCTTTTTTTTTTGTGAAATATTTTCAGATCTAAGCAAGGTTTTTTTAAATATTTCTAGTAATCACTTCTGGCTAGAATTCCAACCAACAGTAATGACTAGGATTCTTCTCTTGCCTTTGCAAAAAAACAGGGAAAAAAGGGAGATTGATATCAGTGCTTTATATTTTTGTGAAAGTGGATTTCTTCTGTCTAGATTAATTTACCAGCATAAGATTAATGTCAAGGCTTACTATAAACATCTGTTTTCATGCCATTTAGCTCCATAAACATCACAAATATCAATGTAGCCCATCTGAGGGATCTGTGTGTGCATCTCTTCTTCCCATTTTTATGCAGTGTAGTAAAGTAAGGCAGAGGGAAAAATGGCACAGTACATGGCATGATTCTCCAAAGTCAGATTGTTGTTCAGTTCCACTCTTTGCATGGATGCATCTTTTCTCTGAACATTAAGCCTATTGAAGTTGATGGAGTTACAGGTTCTAGCTCTCTTGCTGGGTAGGCTTATAGCTGAAAATATAGAATATATAATAATCATTCACTCCCTTGGCCAGTCTTTGAAGTAGGAACCTCAGATACTAGTTTATTTTAGCTTGTGTTACGGTTACTGATGGTTAAGTTCTGTTCAGTGAAACCATACTTGATTAGTTTATGCCAGTAGGGAAGGACTGGGATGAACAGCAGGATGGTGACCTGTTTTAGCCTGTTGGCAGTGGATGTGTGAGGTGGTGTCAGCAGTGTAAGGACTCTGGTGGTAGCCCCTCTTGCACGCTCTGCCCCTCTGTTACAGACGTGGTGCTGTCGTGGGGATCTGTTTGTGATCTCTCTCGTTCAAGGCGGATGGATCTCAGAAGCAACTCTGTTATCAGCACTAGCATTCAGTAATGTTAATTACAGTAGATTAAAACCATAGCAAACCTTAATGCAAGATTGCAGTGCTGAGGGTTTTTTCCTTCATCAAAGACAGTGATAGGTTTCCAAAGCCAGGGAACCAGCAATCAAGTGTTAATATGCAGTGTTTCTTCTTCCACCTACCTTTGGATATGTCTCATGTCCTTAGCAGTGACAGCTTTTCAGTCTGTGAAAGTAATTTGGATATAGGAGCACCTCTTAGGAAGAGGTCGGGAGTTGTGACAATTGTTGAGATTTTTCCCTTCTGCAAATGTGACATCAGCTGAGCATCAGCAAAGTCAGTGTTGCAGGTTTGGCCTAGCTGTTGCCAACCCTGGACTGGCCCCCCCTTCCCCCTCCCAGAACTTTCCTACCAAAGGAAAGAAAAAACCACTGAAAAGAAACGCACTCTAAAGAAACTGAACTGAATAAAAAGAATAAATTATATTTTCTAACATTCACAAACCACACTGTATACACAGTACATATTCCCACCCCCAGGGGAAAGGGGAAGGGAAAAAAGGGGACTGATTAGCCAGAAAATAGGGAAGACACCAACCCAACCTAAAGAAACCGAATGAATCAAAACAAACACAATTAAAAACCTCAACGAAGGGGAACAAGAATGAAACAATCTCACCCAGGACAGGAGAACCAACAACAACCGGAGGGACCAGACTCCAACCACCCCCACCAGCAACTTGGCCAAGAGAGAAGAGGCTCAAAACCACTTTTCCCCCTGCTACGTGGAGACAGGTGTGGAATACTTGTAACTTCCTTAGATACAATGGTTACTGAGGAAGCCATGGGTCAAACTATTACAGTCAGGTAGTTGGATTTGTGGGAATTTAGGCTTTCACAAGAGGTCTTTATGATTGTCTGCTCAGACCTGTCACTGAGATGCAGATGCTCAGCAAGGACACTACAGTGTTATAAATATGAGCTTTCAAAAACCAGTTCAATGGGACAGTGCTGAATTAATTCACTTCCTACCCATATATTGCTATGACCTAGAAAAGCGGGGCTTAAGGAAAAAGTCTTAATATTTCTGTGTTTGTCCTTGGTCTGTGTTTTGGTAAGAACAAGCCACAGTTCCTCAAAATTGCAAGAAAGTCACCAGTGGTGAGTCTAGACAAGTTTCAGTATATGAAGTTGCAAAAGTTTCCTCCTGGTCTAAACCAGTATGCTTCCCTTTTTATTAGTTTACAGCTTTGATTATCAAAGGCAAAACATTGGAATTATGTAGCAGGTCTATAATTTTCAAAAAGAGTTTAAGTGATTTTTTTGTACTGTGTTCACATGTGATTTTCAAAAGAAACAACATTCTGGAGGACAAGTCTCACTGGAAGTCACAGACACTTAAACCTGTACCTTTTCTGAAAGCGGGACTTGGGTTCCCAAGTCAGGAGGCAGCTTTTGGTGCCTTATCCATGCCCTCTCTCCCCTGAGCAAATTCTGCAAAGGAAGCCCCTGTGGGCACGTTCTGGGGTGGAGGTGATGTTTGATTGGAAGTCAAGGACTGTCAGTCCTGCCAGACTGGTTGGCTTGTGCTAATCCTGTTTCAGAAACAGGGCCCAGCTTAGGCATGAGACTTGGAATGACATGATGTTTGCACAGCGTCAAGAAAGATGCTTGAACGCACTTGCTTGGGGACTACTGTTGTATTATTTTTTGGAAATGAGTAATTGCTTCAGAGTGGGGGGTATAGAGGATAAAGCTGTTTGCTGAAAAGAAAATGAGCCATGGGTGTGCCCAAGTGACAAGTGAGCCACAGACTGCTCGAACAGCATCGGAGAATGTCTCGTTGTGGGCTTGCGTTTGTTTATGGATAGACTGCACTCAGATGTGAACGCATGACACTCATGAATGTCATGGAAATTTTGAGGTCTGTACCTTGGGCTGGAATTTGACCCTTATTACTCCTAGTGAAACATGCATTGTTCAGCTGCATTTCATGCCCTTAAGGATTTTTTTTTAAATAAAAAAAAACGCCCCCCCAAAAACCCTCACACAGACAAAAAAACATTTTTGGCCAAGGTTACTGTACTAAAAGTTCTTTCTATTTGAATGCTGACTGTAGCTGGATCTTTTAGCTTTTGCTCTTGTACATGTTTAGGCTCGATTTGCCAGTGAACATAATAATAGATTATTTAATTAAGAGTCATTTAAACTGAAGACTGATTACACACTGCTTACAAACATTCCACACTGAAATTAACTTAATTTTGCTCCTTAGTAATTTGAATTTTTACTTGTCCTTCATTGACATACTTTTTATCTACTGATGTCTTAATGATATTCATACTTTGAATATGACATCAGGAAGAAAAATCAAATTACCCTTAGTCATCTTGTATTTAACTGAGTAGTTTTCGAACATGAGTTCTGAATTTTTGCAAACATTACACTATGAAAGAATTTGTTGAGAATTATGAGGTACTTTTGAAGCCTCTTTCTGCAATTTGAAGTGCGTGTTAAAGTGCAAAGAAATTCTTCAGCTCTAAAGATGTCTGTGACTACTTGTCATATTTAAAGCAAAGGATAGGAAGAAGACCTACTTTCATTGCATCTCATCTTATGATTGAGCAGGAATTTGGTTATTTTGCTCATTAATTGACTACATGGTGATTAATATGAATAGTTTTATTAATGTTCCTCTTCGGTTAATCAACATTGAAATACATTTATTATATTTGTGGCTAATTTTTCAGGAAGATTTTGCAAGGCTCTAATCTCTTTTAGGCAGTATCTCTGACAGCTGTAAGCAGAGACATAAGGCAGTAGGAACAGGGCATATGCATGTTATAGGCTAAATATTTATAATGCCATATTATTGGAATCAAGTTTCAATTGCACCTTTTCCCCATGACTTTCATTATTTGTGTTTTCCCATCTGGTCAGTAGTGATTCAGGCCTGCTCTTATTAAAGTTCATAATTCAATATCTGAAATACTTTCAGACTTGGACACTAGGTTTGGTACTTTCCATTCTTGTGTCTCATATTATTTGGTTCATTAGTAATTTGAATAAGATGGAAATTTCTCAGGTTAATTATATGTATCACAGCCACCTTCCCACATACAGGCTTTTGGTGAGGGACTAAACATTTTGGAGCTTGCAGAGCACTAATCACAGTGGGTTTCTAAACAACAGAACCAGCCATAGTGTTGACTTGTACTACATAATAACTAGGGCTTTCATCTAGACAGATCAAAAGATACACAATAAAGTGTTTGGAGTTGTTCCTTTTGAGCCCTAGTGAAAGATGCAATCTTTCTTAGCAGTATATATTTGTGTAATAAAGCCTTTTGTGGCAATACAGGTCCCCATAGCACTTCCCTTCAATAACCTGAAATATACTGGTTGTGGGGGTTTTAAGTAAAGATGAGAACTTCAGGGCTGAGCTAAGTTCAAAATACTGTACTTGCAATAGACCGTGAAAAAAATAATTTTGTCTCAAGTGCCATGGCCACTGCTACCGATCCTGATAGTCCTTCTCACCTGAAATTGCTAAGGATGGATGGAAAAGGAGAAGCTTTCATGTGGGCAGCCACGTCCCAGGCAGACAGCAATAGTTAGAGAGCTCATCTAAGAGGAAGCCAGGCAGGTTTGGGAGTGATACCTCCCCACTGGCTGAACCACCTTTGTCAGAGCCAGTCTCTAAGTAGGAGAATTATAATACAACAGCCTTGTCTGAACTTTCTTGGTCAACTTTGTTCTCCACTGTGTACCATCTGAAAATTAATTCACTGAGGCATGTTTTAGTGCACTGATTTGCTTGTTTTGATGTGAGTACCCCAATTTCTGATATATTGTGATAGGTGTCTCAAAGGTTGGCCCATAGTCCTGTTTGTGTTTCTGAGGAGCCGCTGAAGGTTTGCTGGTGTCGTCTGAACTAAGTTTGGGCTTTCACAATAAACAAATTTGAGATAACTTTACATGCTCATGACTTTGGTGGTCTGTAACATAAATATGTAACAGTCGTACATAGAGAAAAAGGTGAATAGTAGATCTGAAGCCCTAAGTGAAACACAACATTTTTTTTCTTTTTTTGTCTTTTTTAAATTAAGAGTCTTAAAGCCACAGATTTGCAAGGTATGTTTTACTAACAATATTGAGGGGAAAGTTACTGGCAAATTTTCTTCATGGACAGATCTTTACAGTACGTGTAACTCTCTTTATTGCAGAAAGAAATGCATATATCCAGGCAATGGAGAATGAAACCTGTTTATAGAAATATCAGTGATTTATGCTATTAACATGGATCAAAAATCTTCCTGAAACTATGAATTCTCAGGCTATACAATTATGGACTTGAGACTATTAAGGAACATGGATATGAAATGCAGTAGTCTAATACAAGGCTTTTCTAATACTCTGACTCTCTTTTTCAGTAGCTTGAGTAAGTCTCCACACATTCCCTCCTGTGGCTATAAGGGGTGGACATAAATTTATACCTCCTCCATTCTCTGCACCACATCACAGGCTGGAAGTGTGGGTCTAGCAGAGGGGAAAATGGATTAGGAATTGGGAGAGTTGGCTTCTGTTCCCACCTTTGTTGTTAACCTGCTGCTCAAGCAGTTCAAGTCACTGCAGCTCCTGTGCCTGTCATCTCGATTGATGTCTGGCTTCTCTGCCTGTGCTCTGATCCCATCAGAGCAAGGGCTGCTTTGTCCTGTGTCTTTTAAAAATATATAATCTAGTACTTTCTATCTTGTGTGTCCTATTGCTACACCAATCCCAATAACAGTATTACTTAGCTCAATAGAAAATGTGCAAATCACTGGGTTAACTGGGCACATCTTTGGGGCTTCAAACTCGTCTCTTTTGACATGCAGATTCCGATGTCCTGTACAAAACAGTGGAGCTTGTGACTCTTTGCATAAGCTGGTTGTCTTACCCATCTTTAAACTAGGAAAACATCCATTCTTTCGTTTTACTTTACAAATAAAAGAAATCCCAGAATACTGGTGTGACAACGACTTGGCTGGAATTACTGTGACTTAGCAGTTATAAGCCTTGAGCTGAAAGTGTGTGGCAGACGATTTCTCATGAGTGGTATCTCTCACTCTTGTTATTTCCAAAGATGGAGCCCAATTGCTAATGACTGGAGGGAAAGAAAAAGGCTTGGAAATTCCATGAGAAAAAGTATTGGAGGGAGGGGAAATGAAAGAGCAGTTAATAATTAAATATATGTTCTATAAAGGTAAACTGTTCTTTTAGGCATATAAAGCTATAGGAGCTGATCATTATGGAGGTAAAATGCAGAAGGGAGTATAAATACGGGTCCAATTAATATTGTCAAAAATCGTAATTGTGTTCATTAACTAGATTAAGTGATCTACATGTGTATCTCTTCAGTGACACATGATGAGAGACTTTAAACAACTGAAATTTAAATCTGGCTCAGCTGGCTTGTTTTACACAAACTAGTTTACAAAGCAGACTTAGAAAGGCCATTGCACATGCTTTGCAATTTGGCTTATGTAAACTGAAGAGGTCTGGATTTGCTTTTTTCCTTAAACTTGCCTGTTAAACTAATCTAAAATACCCCATTTACATTGTGCCACTGCTTTTTGGCAAATCACATAGGTAAAACACATACAGCAACATGGCAACATCTCAGATTAGAAAAACACCAGCTAAACATTAGTGTTCTAGGAAAGGAGTGTATTGCAGAGAAATCAGGGATATAAACTATGTATCATCTAGGGAAACATTCATTCCTCCATATTTACCAACTGTAAGTTGAAAGTAAAGCTAAAAAGCCACTTGAGTGTGTCATTTCATCCTCAAATTCTCAGCATGCTTGCCTGTTGCAAATTGTGCGGTCACTGGCCTTTACAATGGGGTTAACAAAGCCCCAGGAAAGGATTTTTGCTGGTCTTTCCTCCCCTTCACCTGGCTAGAGTGTTGATGTGCTACGAAGATGCTGTGGCGAGATCTCCCGTCCCTCCCAGGCAGCCCTTTGTTAATGGTTGCAGTGAAAGAACTTGATAACCACAAGGCATGTGGTGGTTATCACAGAGTTTCATCCCTTGTTACTGTGTAGGAGTTGATTCCTGCTGCCCACTACTTTCCTGTTGTCCAGGCTTCTCGCTGGGTTTGTTATCCTTCTTTTTGTTTGTTTCCTTCAGCTATCTCTTCTCCAGTTTGTATTTCTTGGGCTGAGTTCCCTTCTCTTCTGAACGGTTTCACTTTCCATGCTCCTCTCCCTGTCCATCCCACTTCATTTAGACAGTGCAAAGGCAGGAAAGTTTTCCTTCCCACCAGAAGAAAGTTCTGTGCTCATTACTATCCTGACTGCTTCATAAATTCCTCTAAGTCAAAATGCCTTTTTCTTTCTGAACTGTGTGCCTGACAGGTAGGGAACAGGAGGTACTGTTTTTAAAATTCACACCCTGAAGTCAGGAAATATGTCAAAGTGAATTCAAAATATTCAGATTACTAGGTTATTTTATTTCACGTTGGAATCACGTGCTGAAGATCATTAGTCACTCCTGTCAGGGCTAAGAATAAGTGATTTACAATATAGGGGCTTCAAACTTGTCTTTTCCTGTATTAGCTGAGGCAAGACATTTCTCATCAGCTCACTCCTGGTGAGGGCACAGCCCTACGTACCATTCTGTGTCACAGATACAGGACACCTGGAGCTCTGTGTGCTGCATCTTCCTTTGAAGAATGGCAACAATTCAGTGCCTGACCCTCTATTATCAGGGTAATATTTTTTTGGGGAAAAAAAAAAGACAAAGCAGGAGACAAAAAATGTGCAGGGACAGAATTAAACATAAATTACATCTCTGACTTTAAACTTTTCACCTGCTGGTGATTCATGAGTCACTGGTCACTCCAAAAAGGAAACCTGTTATAGAATTATGGAGAGACTTTTCAGTGAGAAAGTTAAGAGCAACTGTGAAAGAAAGGGAAACAAAAAATCTAGACATCTGCAGCTGAAAGCAGATCAGTTGCTTCTGTGGTAGGAAGAAAAAGCACCAATGTTTTCATCTCTCTCTTAATTTCCAAAGTCACTTTTCATCTGTTCTTAAGATATGTCTATCAAGTGGAGATTCAGTGGAAGGAAGGAAAAAAAACTAGACTACACTGATAATTAAATGCATAAACTAATAGCCTGATTACATGTAAAAAATACACTGTGCGAGATTAAAACAAGGGGATTACACTAAACTGAAACAAGGATTAAATATTTTTCCTAAAGGCTTTTAACACATTTTCCAAAGACCTCCTTATGAGCACAATTTGCCTGATGAAAAGAATTTCTTTTGGAGATAATAGACTAAATAATCACATAATTAAGCCATGTGAAGTGCAGTGCTAGTAAGCTGATGATAGTATGTTTCAGATATGTAAGAGCTCTTTCTGTGAGTCACAGATATTTTTTGTTTTTTTCTTGTTTTGTTTCTTTTTCCACAGTAAACTCTATAAAATCCCAAGACTGGCTTAACAGGAGTGTATTCTGAGATCACTCTGCAGTGGTTTCACTGAGCTGGTAAATGGGAAAGACAGTTTGTAACCATTCAGAAAAGGGGAGCACATGCACTCCAACACTGGGGGAACTGAGGCACCCAAGAGTGAAATATTTTAGTGTTTTCCTTATAACAGTACATAGGAGGCCTTGAGTAGATCAGGGCTGCTCCTGCCAGATGGTGTAAATGCCTTCACAGTAAATGTCTTCATCAAAAGCTTATGCTCCCTGGGAAATGAGATACCACACATTACTCAAGTTATTCTTCAATCCAGGGACACAAACTGTGTCTCCCTTACCCCACAGCTCCATAGCAACATTCCCCCCAGAACAGCATCTGACACGTGCTCCCTCCTTGTGTGAAAAGTGTTTGCCTCAAAGTAGGAGAAGGGGAAGAATTCCGAAGGTAGCTTGGAAATATGTTAAAATGGGGAAAAAAAAAAAGAGGGGGAGAGGGGGCACGGGAGTTAAGCAACAGCAGCATCAAACAGCTTGTTTGATGTCCATGATCCATATGGCATGCGATTACATTAAGAACTACAAAAATACTGCTGAGATTGCCATGTATTACACAAATATGGAGGTTTTGCCAAGACATAGAAGGACACTCTTTCAGCAGGTTTCTTACCAAGTAGGATCCTAGTACTGAACCTGTGGAGTCCCACCAATTTGAACAAGGCTATCTATGAAATTCAGAGCAAATGCTGACGAAGAGAGGAAGGAAGAGCAGGTTGGCAGGAAAGAGGAAAAAAGTTTTTATCAGTGGAAACTACTTTTTCATGGAACATCAATGAGTTTATAGAACATTTTCAAAACTGAGGGAAGAGGATTTGTAGTAAAACTTTCCAAATAAACCTTGAAGTGTAAACAAACTGATATGTGTGTATGTAAAGCCTGTAGAAGTTGCATTTTAAGGATGCAATCTAATGCCCTGGTAGAGTTAGTACTGTAAGTCTAAGAAATCAGGGACCAGCTCAGTAGTGTTATTCAGTGTGTGAAAGGGTGTGACAGTCCACCCTGCATGAAAGATTCTGCTCTGATGCATTTACACAAGTAATGTATTAAATCATGCAAGCAGTACTTTTTTAAATACTATTTTACAATTCTGCTTGAAGATAGTTGGCTGATTTGCATATAGAGCCAAAATTTGCTTTGAGTTTATTAAATTTTCCCTTTCTGTTAAGCTTCCAATTTCATTTAGCGACAAGAGTTTGTATAAAAGGAGTAACATCCAAGTAGGCTCCCTGCACTTCACGATGCTCATTTCTTTAAACTTTGTGTGCCAGTTCAGGAGCAATAATATCAAGTGACTTCAAAGGACAACTGCTCCCAACAATCCACAGTGGCTTGTATTTCAACTCATTAACCAGCATAGCTCACCAGACCTGTTATTTTATTTCAAGGCCTCTGCTGCTCTTTTCATGTATTGAGCTACAGTCCCAGCTCAGTTCAGGGCAGGGGGGATGAAAGCAAAGTTCTGTAGAATTTGGGAGAGAGGTCGATCTCTGCACATGTGTCTCCAGACATAGACACACAGACTATTTTTAAAGTAAACCTGGAACATATGTTTCATGTAAGCAGTCAAGCTTGATGACGTTTTCCTTCTCTCCCACCCACTTACTCGCTTCCCTCCCTTGAGTATATCTTGTCTGAAACCAAGACTGTACGTTCTTTGGAAAAGGATCTGTCACTGTAAATCAACCAGGCTCTGATTTGGCTGCCTACATGCTGTTTTAGAATATATGGCAATAATTAATAGGCCGTTCATTTTGCACGTCAGTGGTGTTCATTACAGTAAATGTATTTGCCTCCCCTCTTCTCTCCCCATCTAAGGCATCAAATGATATCCCTACAAAGTGCTTATTCAAACTGGCAAATCTCTTATAGGTGCTAACAACTAGAAATATATCAAATTCAACACAGAGTTTTCATTCTGATATTATTGCTTGATAGTGGGTTTCTGAAACAAGGTCAAGGCTAAAAGCTGGACTATTTGACTTATTTTGGGTTTAATATAGGTGAGTGTATTTGATATCAAAGAATTTGCAGGTCCAGCCTTAGTTTTCCAATTTTCAACCTTCTTTTAGACTGTGAGTGGGGGGATATTTACAATCTGAATGATGCTTTTGCCAACATGTAAGTCAGCTTAAAGCAGTGCCCATTGCTGAAATAATTAGTTCCACCTTTCCAAGGGCCTTCCATTTCTCACTTTTACCATTGTACCTTGTCATTGGCAGAAGCATTTGGGTGAATGGACATTGAACCACATCAGGGACTCACCTAAATTAAAGCTCATCATGTGTTTTTCTGACCTGGTTCACTGACTGCTCCCACAAGCTCCTGTATAGCCATAAAAGGAAGTGCCATGCAGGGGCAGAAAAAATGTGACCAAGGGTAGCAACAGACAGCACTTGTGTAGTAGTGCCTGGTAATGCTTGTGTAAAGGGTGCCTGAAACTCAGGCCTGATGTTACTCCGATTATATCTCCTGGACAAAACCCTTTGAGTTCTATAGACACTGTGTATGAGAAAGGCCTGGTGACCTCGGTCCTTGATGGTTCATTTGAAAAGCAGGTAAAGTGTTGGATAAATAGGGCAACCTGGTACTATACACAGATTTATATAAATACTTCATAACGGTGTTAGTTTTTTATTTAATCCATGGCTATCTGTATCTGCTGTTCTTAGAGAGAAAGATTGAGAGAAAGATTAGACTGGAGTTGACTCTGAAAGATAGAAAAAAATAGTATTTAAAAAACAAGAGCCTGTGTTTATTGGAGCTTGCACCTTTCTCTTGGTGCTGCCGGAAGGGAGACTTGTCATGAGGTTGGCCAGGTTTTATTCTGCTGCTATCTCTCTCCCATTCTCTCAGAACTGGAAAGAAGACAAAAATCCTGCCCTTCTACCTGTGATTCTGAATCAGCTTTCCTAACCCTTGGCTATATGCCCAGCAAAATCCCAGAGCCAAATTTCCTAAGCCAAGCATCCTGCGGCTTGTCTCTGTTATCTAAGTGAGGATATACAATCCCAGAAGAAGGGAAGGGAGAAGTACCTGATCCAATGCAAACAGTGATTTCCTCTCCTATACTAATGTTTTAATGTTTTTAGAGTGATAGGGATTTGTGAAGATGTTTCAATTCAGGCTGTGAGCCTGTTGCAATTGCATTTGTAACTGCTTAAATATCAAATAAATTTACCCAATTTCACTTGCACAATATAGGGACAAAATCAAATGTGCTCCTTAGGAATTCACTGCAGTTTCCACCAAAACCTTGTGACTACAGTGCCACCTGCAGCGTTCTTACCCCTGTCCTCATGGGATGGGGGCCAACAGCTCAGCAGGGTCCTGATCTACTGTGTCTAATTTGGGGTACCGAGAAGCCAAGATCAAGGATTGCACGGTGCCCTACAAGCATGGCCCTCAGCACCCTAGAGAAAAAGTGAGTTTGTCCTGGTTTTAAGACTTTTCCTAGCCAAGAATGAGTAGGCAGACTTTGCTTTGCAACTTTGAATTTCCTGGCTTCCTTCACCTCATGCTTCACAAAATACCTGATGCTTCTATCAGTAGTCTAATGATGTACAGCCTGTTGCAGCTTATTTCTATAATGTGCTTTTTATTTGCTTGGTGTGGCTAATGGGAGAGCTTACGTCAAGCCAATCCAGGTTTATTGCTCCCATCAGTCCCTGGGGAAGCTGTCACCAAGTACTTGCATCACCCACCCATTACATCTGCACTGGTTAACTTTATGCAGGGCAACAATGTGACTCCTGTGCCCCCCAACTTACTCTGTCTACTTGCTTTGCACAGAAGACAACACAACAAAATCCCACTCCTGATAGATTATTTTTTAAAATCACACTCAATTGGAAAAACTTTTTTAGTCTTCTTAAGTGTTTTATTAGCTCTAAAAATAGGTTCTTAAATATTTTCTAAGGTTGACTAAAATATGAAAAACAATTGTATCATCAGCATTTAAAATAAACCACAGTTTGTTAGAACTGAGACCCATTCAGTGGAATAACATTTATCAAGAATGATAGCATATAGAAAATTGTACAGCCTCTGCAAATCCCGAAAACAGTATTTCTCTGATTGCTTTCACATTGAATTGTTGCTGCGTCTGGTTTCTGATGTCCATCAGAATCCCTACCGGCAACAATACTGCTAAAGTGGAATACAGTCTTTGGGTGAGAAGGCTGCAAGGTTTTGAATGAGAAAATAAAGAACTGGTCTATTGGAGTACCCTATTTTTTGTACTTTCCTATTGTTAAATGAAAACTTTTATAAATAACCTTACATAAATAATAACCTCAGAAGTTTTAAAAAGTTCACACCATCAGTCAGACCTGACTGAACATTCTCTGGTCTCTCACTGCTTAAACTGTTTCTGCAATTACTCTGGAACACAAGAATCCTTAATGTCTCTTATTATAAGAGCAGATCATATATTTTCGGCAAGAGTTAAGCTGCAGAGGAAGATTTGGCAGTTAAGTGAAATGCATGTTACAGCTGATACTGCTTGTTTTTTTATTGGAATAACTGAAAAGATTAAGCTGTAGTGCAGGAAGGGCTTGAGTCATGCTTTTATCATTGCATCTCTTGGCCTGATATGAACTACATTATTAGAAATGGTAGCCCAAGCGTATTCTGTACTTTGTTTATCTACAACCAAGCTCAGCCAAAGATCAGCTAGCTTAGTGAGAAAATGTAGTTGAAGGCTGTGTACATACAGGCACTGCTAATTAGTTTCAATGACTGTCAAATGAACATTGATACTAACAGATTTCTTAGTATGCCTTTAAACAAAGCACTCTTATCTATGCGTAAGAAAAAGCACTACACAGAGCAGAGTTAATACAACATATTAACCTATATTTTGATTTAGTTTTTTCTTCAAAAACAAAACAAAAAAAGGAAGTGATTTATCACCCTTTCTGTTGCCAAAAGGAACTGCAGTACCTTCCAAAACCTTGCGCCCCGGGAGATCCCAGTGTCAGTAGTACTGACATCTCTTTTCCTCCGTAGTGTTTAAATTATCAGCAGCTTTAGTCTCAGTGACTGTAAAGGAGCCGGGTATATTTGTAAATGACAGCCCGTATAACCCACCATCTGCCTGTGCAGTGCCAAGAACCTGTTCGGGAAATACTGATTCCTGCTCTGGAGCTCACGTCCTGGTCTTTAGCTCCTGAAGAGCTTACCCAGCGCTGCCTGTACTACAGTGGGGAGATCGTGGGGAGCCCTAGAATTAAAAGGCCCGGCAAGAAAAGCTTCGGAGGGAAGCAAGCGGCAGGATTTAAGGAGCGAGCAATCCCAGACGTGAATGAAACACAAACACGCTGTGGGTTTCTCTTCCTCAGATAAAAGTACCGGCGAGTCAGCCTAAACGCTGCCCGCGGATGACTAGTCAGAACAAGTCTAAACTCCAGAGCTCAAATTAAAATGTTTCCTCTGTGTGACTGCCTCCTGTGCCGGGAGTTTCCTCGCCTGCCCCACACCTGCCCGCAGCCCTACACCGCCCCGTGCCCCGGCGCCCCGCCGCGCCCGTGTCGCGCTGCCCGGCGGGGTCGCGGCCGCCCCGCTCTCGGTGTCGCTGCGGCGGAGCGGGGCGAGCGGGCGAGCGCTACACGAGGGACTCGCAGACGGGCACCGAGTCCGAGTCCTGACTGTGCATGGAGCTCAGCCCCGTGTCCGAGTCCTCGTCGTTGTCGGCGCAGTCCTTGCGCAGCGCCCGCGCCTGCTCCACCCAGCCGCCCCCCGCCACCGGCCGCCCCCCACCCGCCGCCCCGCGCGGCTCCGCCGGCGCCTCCGCCACGTCCAGGGTGCCCAGCGTCTCCAGCAGGCGCTGCAGCTCCCGCTCCTTGTCCTCCCACGCCCGCTGCGTGCAGTCCAGGTCGGTCTTAACGGCCTCCAGGTCCGTACTCAGCTTGAGGCCGATGTAGAGGCTAGTGCTCAGCTGGGTCTTGACCCGCTCATGCTCCAGGTGCAGCTCGCCCTCGCCGCCGCCGCCGCTCAGCTCCGTGGTGTCGCAGTCCGTGTCGGCCAGGCCAGGTCCCGCCGCCAGCTCCAGCTCCTCCCGCCGCCGCTTCATCCAGCGCTCGTTGAGCTCCTCCTGGATCTCGGCGGCCAGGTGCTCCAGCAGCTCCTCCTGCTGCGCCCGCTGCTCCTGCAGCTGCAGCACCTCCTCGCACTTCCTGGCATAGTCCTCCTCGGGGCGGCCGGCGGAGGGCTGGCCCGGCTCCAGTTCCCCGGCGCCCACCAGGTAGGTGTCCTGCACGTAGTTGACGCCGTGCCTCTTCATGCGGTCCAGGTGGATCTTAGCCTCGTACCTGTCGATCTCCCGGTCCAGCTCGCGGAGCCGCTGTATCTGCTGCCGGATGGTGTGGTCCTGCGAGAGCACCAGGTGCACCAGTGTCTCCATCCTCTCCGCCGACGAGGCTTCCCGGGCCAGCGGTTGCTGCCGCTTCTTGTTGATCTTGGCCAGCTTGCGGAAGGCTTTCCGCACCACCCGCCGCTGCCGCTCCTGCGTGAGCGCCAGGCTGGCGCGGGCCGCCCCCAGGCCGCGGCCGGGGCGCTCCTTGCTCAGCACCACCCGCGCCTCGGCGCTGCGCGGACCCGCGTTGGGCAGCGAGGCCTCGCTGCGCACCAGCACGAAGCGCACGTTCTCCTGCTCGTCCCCCCACGCCACCCAGAGCCGCAGGATCTTGGTCTTGTTGGGCAGGATCCGCTCGAAACCGCGCCACTTCTCCACGATGCAGTAGGAGTGCGGCGGCCCCGACAGCATCCCGCCGCCGGGCTCGGGCGGCGCCGGACGCTGCCGTCGGTGGTGGCTGTCCTCCAGTAGCACCCGCACCACGTCCGAGCAGGTGGTCCGCCGGGAGAGCCCGGAGATCAGCTTCTCCTCCTGGCAGATCCACACCGAGATCTTCCTCTCCTCGGGCTCCATCGGGGGTGGCTGCGGGCGGGCGGCCGGGGCTGAGGGCTCAGGGCTGGCCGGGCAGCCGCTCCATGGGCAGTTCTCAGCGGAGGCGCAGCACAGCCCGTCCGCCCGGCTTCAGTGCGGCCGGGATGCCGGCCCTCCCCTCCCCGCCCGCGGCACCCCGCCCGTGCGCTCCGCCGGCCGCTCCACCCCTTCCTGCCCGGTGCGGGGCCGTCGGGGGCGGGGGGGCTGGCCCGGTGAGGTGCAGACCCGCCGCCGTCCCTTCCGCCGCCCGCGCTGTGCCGGGTCCCGCCGCTGCTGCCGCCGGCTTTCCCTCTCCCCACGTGTGCGCCCCCGCGGATCACGCTCCGCTCCGGGATCCGCCGGCGCGGAAACTTCGGAGCAAGTCACCTCCGTCTCCGTGCCTTCTTTCTCCGCGCCCCGCCACTGCCGCGAACGAGCGAGCGGCGTCGGGGATCTTCCAAACTGCTGAGGGATAAGAGCGAATCCTGGAGCTTCAAAGGGAAAGCCAGAACTAGTGAGGAATTTCCAGTTTTAGTAAATCATCCGCCTGTAATTAGGAAATTCATGTTTGTAAAGCACTTCGCAGATGAAATATGCAAAGGACGGGAATGTCTAAGTGTTATTAAAATACTAGCTGAGCCAGATTTTAATGGGAGCTTGCTGTGTACTTTGATGGGAACAGGATCGGTCTCCGAGTGCGGATTAAAATAAGGAGATGTAAAAAAATGGTAATAAAGCACAGGGTTGTGGCACTGATTTTCATTGCCGGGTTCACGGACCTAGGCTTTTCTACATGGCTAAAAATGTATTACAGTGGGTAAAGGGAGAAACCTCTCTCAGACATGAAGGCTGATCTATACCTTCTGGGGGAGTTTTGAAGCCAATAAAGTTGGTGTGCTGTGTAGAGAGGGTTTTTATGTGAATAAGCCTTGTGTTCCAGTCAGTGGAACAGAACAGTGTTGTGGCATTTTAGCCTTACTGCTGTAGTTCTGCTGTTTGAAACAGTGATGCTGGGGCACACGAAATAGCGAGTTAACAATTATGCAGCCTAACGTCCTCTTTTCCCCTAAAGTAACAGGCTCGGTGGGGGCAGTTGCTGCGTTGGCTTCTCCTAGATTTACATGGAAAGACGAGTCCTGTGGAAGGAAACCTGCCTTCTGCTCTAGCTGCGTAAGGCAGCTAATTATGATGGTGGTTTCTGACGTGCAGCCTCCTGTCCCGTGAGGAAGTGGGCTGAGGGACCACCAAATGCCAGCATTCCTGGAGCTAAAGATCACATGGATCACGCACCTACAGCTAACGTCCCTTTCCTGTAGTATTGCAGGTTAAGTGATTGCAAACCGAGGTGGCCACTGCGTGTTGAAATAAGGGCACACAAGACAGGAGTGTTGGTAGCAGGGTGTATTTTGCTTCCTGACCACAGCCACCTTACGTTAAAGTTGCGTATTCCTGTCCAGTGGTAATCTGGCACTGCCAATTCCAGAGGCAAGGCAATTTGCTCTCATGATATATCAGAAGTGCTAGGCTGCTGTGCTTTGTATGGAGAAAATGTTTGCTGATGGACACTTATTCCTGAGGTGTGCAGGCTTTTTGTTCAGTGTGTTGATTATGCTGAAAAGTATCATTCACTCCAGGGCAGAGGAAGGTGGATCCAGGAATGTCAGTCCTGTAAGAGAACAAAATTACCTTATTAAAGTGGGTCTTCAGGACTCTGGGACAGACCTGACAGCTCATGCTGCTCCAGAATGACAGTGTGGTGAACAGGAATGGGATGTGAAATGGGACCGTATGATTCAGTTTTGCCTCTGGAAGGTTCAAGATTAAAAAAAAACAAAAAAAAAAAACAGCTCCAGAAAAGTAGGAAAAGAATAGCCTTGTTTCTTTCATCAGACTGGCTGAAACTTGGAATTTCCAACCATGCCATGTTGTCTTTTGCAGAAGCAGATGCAGCATAAGGGTTAATGAGGCAGTGAGAAATTTTACAGCTCCTTTACTGGTGTTTCCTTGCTGTTTCCATTTAGTTTTACTCTTATTTTACATGTGTTTCCTGTGAGAATGTCTGTACCTACTTTCTTCTGGTAAAGAGCAGTACAGGAAGAGCAGGGTGTGATGTGAAGAAACATCTTATGCTCCCCACAGGCCAAGCTGCTCCAACTTGTCTGACTGCCTGTATCTATCCAGCATCCAAGCCCGGCTTTGTGCAATGAAATTGGAAGATGATCTTTCCATCTTTCCTTGACCACATCTCTGTGTATGGAAAACTGGCTCTGCCTCCCCAGTGGAGCCCCCAAGGCAGCTTTGCCAGAGAGAATGAAGATGTTGGCAGTTTGGTCTGAGGCAGTAATTGTAAGACTAAGATTAAGTAAACAAACACTTGGTTTTGGTAGGTAGGATATGTCTACTAGATGAACGTATATATAGTACATGGTTAAAAAGATGACATTAGAAATTCACATTGTCAGATCTCAAGTTTAACCCTCAGGAGTTTTGTTTTAGTCTGTCTGCAAACTCCAGAAACTACCAGCAATGCTTCAGAAGTTTGAAATGCTTCTGTGCTTAAGCTCCATCTGAAGCAAAGTTTGGGCCCTGCTGTGCTGAACCCTAAAAGGTAACTGAATGCAGGCAACCCTTTTCCTTTCCTCACAGGATCCTAAAGCAGTGCTATTATCTCATTTTAAAGATAAGAATGCTATGGCATAAAGGAATCAAGTGTCTTGCCTAAGGTTATGTAGTGAGGCAGTGGCAATGTCACAAAGGAAATCAGGTTCCTTCACTCTGGTACCATTAGTCACTGATCTGAACTGCCTAGTGCTCCACCTCCATCCTCTCCTTTCCTTCCTTTAATTATTCCATGAGAAAGGGAGATGGGGAAGAATACATTGGTTCAACAACTGTAGATGGTGATAGAACAAAAGTGCAAACTCAGCAGGCAATACATACCTCTGGTGAAGCAATAGAAGGCAGTGGCATACAGGCTTCTTCAGATGTCTCCTCCCTGGTGAAGGCAAAGCTCCTTCAGTTGACTGTGCCTGCAGACCAGCAAGCCTCAAGTGATGTGCAGAGGGGGTGTCACTAAAATATCAAATTGAAGGGAAGTACTGTTCATTCCTCTCTTTGCTCCCTTCTCCACAGAACAGTGATGTATGAGATTTTCAATGATTTCTGAAACAAGCATATCACATAATTTAAAGCTTAAAAATGTGGTAAACAGAGTCTCATGTAATGCAGAGGCTGTTTTTATACTGCCATATCAATACACAGCTGACAGCACGCTGTTTTTCTGAGGCACAAACTTCCTTGACAGAATGCAATCCAAAAATTACTGCATGGCTTATATTTCTTTGGTTTGTTTTAGAAATTGCAAAAATCCAAAGTTGATGATACTCCTAACAGCTGCCTAAGCCCCAAAAGGAGATTTATGAGCTTAATATTTTAGGCTGTATTGAAAAGTTCAAACCCAGGTATAGACTAGTTTATTTTTATCTACTGCAGGAGAATTACAAGGCCAAGCGACAGGAAATCAGATATATTTTGGCATTTCACATGAAGTTCTTTCTCTTCCTCCTTTTTCATTGAGGTGTGCAAATAAATTACCAAGCCTGTTGTGATAAGAACAGCATTCCTGTTACAGGGTTGGATAGTGAGGGGGTTTTTTTGGTTTTTTTTTTGAGCTGAACTACCAAAATGAAATTGCAACCCTGATATTTTAATAAATAAGATTATGCAAGTCTTTATCTTAAATCCTTTGAACCTAAAGCAAATACATACAAATGTATTTTCTGCTTCCATACTTCATATTGCAGTAATATGGGGGAAGTATTAGATTGTTGTATTTGAGACACAGAATTACTTTCTTTCAAACGCATTTAAATGGAAAAAGTGTATGGATTCGTATTCAGGGTGTTTTTATTTTTTTCCACAGTGAAGTCGCTTTTACTTTTTAGATCACTCTCAGAACAATTTACTTATTTTTCCTGAGGTTACAGTTCAAAAGACTACAGCCCAGGTGAGATGAGTAAAGGCAGGCTGCAACTGGTAATGTATTGAGCCATCACTGTCTGGAGAGGTTACTCTTTGTTGTGATGCTGAACAGCAATGCTGGTTTCCCAGCTTCTCTTCCTACATTCCTGTTAATCTTATTTTGTAAGGTTTAGCTCTTGGTCCCTTATACTTGTTGCTTTGTAACATTTTGCCTCAACAAACTTGGATGAAGCTCTGGGACATAATTTGATTGGCAGTGTTACAGACTTCTGCAATGGTTGCTCACCTTTACAGATCAATGAACAGGGAAGGGGCTACCTGAGCTTACAGGTCACTCTCTCATGGGTGCTTTTTTCATTTGTACCTGGTTTTTCCTGATAGTATAAAGCAGAATAACCAAATCATTTGGAATAATCAAATCATCCCTAGTTAGCATACATAGAATGAAGCACTCAAAAAACTACCTCTCTATTAGCAGCAGTATGCAGACTTTAGTCAAAACAGTTTGTAGTCTTAAACTTTAATTTGAAAGAAAGTTGTTCGGTTTGTACCTGAGAAGCTTTAAACATGAGACACACTTTCTGGTGTTCTGTTGAAGCCACTGAAGGAACTGGCACTTCTGATAAAGATGACTTGTAAGAAACAAAATAAACTCTTGAACTGCTTCTGTAAGCAATAAGGTCTGTGAACCCTTGGTCCATTTCCTTCTGTCTCTTGCACCTGATGGGTTCTGTCTTGCTTTTGAATGCCATCCATGCAATTAGTATGGTTGACATATCTGGAAATCTGGAGTCATTCCTTGCTTCACATTTTACATGATACTTACATGCTTATGTGATCCATTTGGGAAGACTGTGGTGTGGTCTGTTTGCATAATAGTTGCCAGTACTGGGTTATACTGCTTTGACTACTTCATCCAACTTTTTCTTTTTTAATATGCACACACCCAAACTACAAACAGGTATGTCAGGAGGAAACTCTCCTCCAGTGAAATCAGTGGGGGCTGCATGGGTAAATCCCTCTGCTGTGCCTTCAAAGTGCAGGTACATCTATAGACTGCCATTAAAGAAAACAATGAAACGTATATTTATATGTAAGTACAGCCTGGAAGTCTTGGTGTTCTAGATGTAATGTAAATGCATGGGAAGAAACTCTTCCTGCTTTGAAGGCTTAACTAATGCCATGCAGCAGGTTAGGGGCACAGCAAAGATCAGTGCTAAGAATACAGATTTCCAGCTTTTCATCTTTGAACTGAGTCTTTAACAATTTGATTTAGTTTGTTCATTATGTGCCTCCGACTCTTAGAATGGAAAAGAATCCCTCTCCATTTACACCTTATGTTTCATATTTTCTTTTTTTACTGAATGCTTTTAGTATAAATGAAGAAGAGCAGAAATAGTAGAACAAAGCAGAATTCAACTTTTCTCTTTATCATGTGAATAACAGATATACAAACCTTTGATTCTAAGCAAGTCAATGGAACTGCACTACATAGCTTTGGGGGGAAATACAAGTAAAAGCAACTCAAATGATGGCTATAACCATCCTCCTCCAAAGAATGTTAAATGTACTCTATTAGCTTAGTCTTAGCTTGAAACCTTAGTCCTCATTGATCAAAAAGGGAACCAAGAGTGAGGTATAGTGATATTCCATTCCTCTAGAGAGGAGTGCTGCTTACTGGGGGCTCATCTCGGGGTGTCACCAAGAAACTGCCAAGCCTCATCCAGTTCACTGAGTATTTAAACTGCTGCTGTTGTTTCATGTGGGCATCAGTGATCCAGCCAGGAGCAGTCCTAGCAGCCTCCACAAGGATTACACAGCCCTGGGAGTGGTGTTAAGTGACTCTGGAACCCAGGTAGTTTTTTCATCAATTCTCCCATGCAAAGGGAAGGAGTTTGAAAGGGCCAGTCCAATCTGGCAAATCAAAAAATGGTTACAGGACCAGTGCCACACCAGGGGTTTAGCAGCCCTGAGATGTGTGGTCTGCTGCTGGGGGGCTGTTTGGATCCCTCTGTCAGAGAAGGGGAGGAGCATCTTCCCTCATAGGCTTGCCAAGTCAGTAAACAGGACCTTTAAACTAAAGTTGCTGGGGAGGGGAAACTCAACCCATCCCATTCCTACCAGTTTGATGCCAGGGTCAGCAATAGATGCCCAGAGCCTGGAGAGGGATCACAGGTCAGCATGAGATGTGAAGAGCAGTACACAGGAATTCAAGCCACTTGTACTAGTAAATTGGCCTTTAGGAAGATGCCCATAGCATAGAGAATAGACAAGAGGAGTTAGAGACGTGTGCATGCCTGCAGGGACACAACACTGACATCACTGAGACGTGGTGGGATGGATGCTCTGATTGGAGTGTGAAATGGAAGGATACAGGCTCTTTAGGAAGGACAGGAAGGGGAGATGAGGAGGGGGTCACCTCTATGTCAGTGACCAACTGGAGTGCATGGAGCTCTGCCTGAGAGTGAATGAGGAGCTGACCGACTTATCCCTTGAGAACGTGCATGAGGATCTCACGGTGTTTGTTTCTTCAGTTTTGACAATTAAACTTAACATAGATGTATTAGGTCATTCATGATCTTCTTGAGATTTATCATGAAGGCTTTTAACTACTTCAAATACTCTTGCTGATTCCCTCCCCAGCCCAACTTGTGAATATCCTTTAGAATATACCTTTCTTTACGAGTAAGTAAGCACTGTGGCCCAGTAACACAGAGGATACAGAGTTTCTCATATAAGTACTCAGATGACCTCTTCTTCAGGTCACTTTTACATGCAGGGAAGGTTCTGTACCTTTCTGGCCATAATCAAGGTGGTGGCTAGTGAAAAGTTCTTATGTTGGTTTTTTTTTTATTTACAGGCCGAGTAGAGAAACTGCTGTCTGCTGAGATCAATGACAAAATTCCTGACAGGCTTTGCTGGGAGCTGGCCCTGGAGTGCTGGAGTTGGAAACATTAGTTAGGCAGAAAGCAAACATCTGTTTTCATGCTGGCAATGTGAGTAATATGGTTTCTCAACATAAGAAAGAGATCAACCTGGCATTAGGTTTTGGCAAACATGTCTGACTCGCATGTGCTCACAGTGCGCACTGCATTTCTGTAAGGCAACTCCTGCAGGTACAAAGAGAGGGCTTGAATTTAATTATTTATGGTTTGAGCTGGAGAACAGTTAGTTATGTGAGTTCCTGTCCGTGAATATGAAGTGTGTGCTCTCATCCTACCACCCTATAAACACGCTCCCTCGGAAGTTTGTAAGAATCAAAAGTTCTGTGTGCAAACATAGGCAAGATCCATGTGTTGTGTTTAGATTAGTGACATCCTTTTCTCCAGTGAAATACATCATAGGGAGCTTTCTAAAAGTGTCAGAAACCACTTTGAACTGAGAGATGACAAAATCAGGATGTATTATTGCAGTACAATGTTTTGGCAGATTAAAACGATAACAAATGAATTCTCAGTATTCGATGAACAGAACTTTCATTATTTCCAGTATTACTATGAAATTGTTTGATTTCTAAGTCTATTCTTTAAATGTACTAACCAGGTGATCTTTTTTACCTGTTCTTTTTGTATAGGATCAATAGTTAATTTCAGCTTTTATATCAGGCTTGTATTCCAATAAGGTTTGAATATGTAGCTACGAATCCATATGTAAAAGGTATAATTTACTTTCCAAATATAATGGATTCCTTACTGAATTAAGGCCATGGGATTATTATATTCTCCAGCCTCATTCTGTCCAGTTGTGATTTCCTTTTTGCAGAAAACATTCCCAAAGCCTTTCTTTTGAACTTTTGTTTAATTTCCTGAAGACATTTGTCTCTTTGACTCATTTCTCCACATTTTTCTTTTGTGTTCTCAGTAGATCATCGTAATGCTGGCCTAACTTGAATCAAGCCTTTGTGAGGAGTTCAAGTGAATAACTGAAATTCATAGATGAATAAATAAGGATGCTTTAAAACTTATTTGAACAAAAAATAATGAAAAGGACTTAAACAGACTATGAACTGGATATGGACAGTGTAAATTCACATGACCCCTGACCACATTCTGACACTGACAGTGGCAACAAGATTAGGTCCAGAGGCCAGAAATCTCTTTAGAAAGCAAGAAGATTTCAGTGATGCTTTTTTTTTCCCTTGAGCAAGTATGTCCTGTATGACAGAAAATAAAATAAGGTACAAATTAAGCTGATGGAAAAACGCGAGTGGTAATATGCAGTATGAGAAAGGAACCTAAATTAAAGTAATATGGAAAAAGCTCTAGAGTTGGGTGCATGCATCAGGGAAAGGAGGTGTGTTATTCTTTGAAGCAAGGCTTTCCTGACAGCCCCAGAGAAAGATGGAGAGATCTAAGGAAATGGTGGGTTTCCATCAGAATGGCCCAGCACAGGTCTGAACGATAACATTGTAGGAGGCACCTGAATTGTTTAGTACTTGTTATGTTGCTATTTTAAAAAAATTATTTTGCTGTTATCTCTTTGCTCAGCTTAGTAATATAGCGTGAACTGTAGCTAAGGCATAAGTATGAAATTGTAATGAAAACAATGGAGAGAGAAGGCAGCAAGTGCAGTGCAAGGAAAATAAAAAGAAAATTCAGGGGATGTCAAGAAAATCAGTCTGATCTGACAGTTTCTAGAACTTTGTTCTGAAGAAAGTGACAGCAACATTGATATAAACAAGAATTGACACAGTGTTGTAAAATACAGTGAACGATCCTGGCAGAAACAGGGACAGTATCTATAGCCTGAGTCTCTGTAGTGGCAACCAAGTTATCACAACATCTAAATCCTCACAAAACCATGCAGGTATTACACACAACAAGTGAAAAGATTGATTATTTATGTGCCTGCTGTGCTTTTTGCACAAGGGATTTTTCAGGTTAGCGTAAAAATTGACAACTGTGTTAAAAGTAAGATTGTGTCTGCCTCATTTACTTGTCACTGGGAAAAGACTGATGCTCCATCCATCACCAGCTCCTTGTGCTGCAGTGGCCACTGCATTGTAAGTCTCTTGTTATTGTAAAGAGCCTCCAATCTTATCCTTTACTTTATAAACGAGTCCCAGGGAGTCCCATGGGGCTTCTGAGGTGGGTGTAGACTCTGCTGGCAGCTGATTACTGTGGATGCCTTGCATGCATTTCTACTGAGTGCTTATAAAGTCAGTTGTCAAAAGCTGACTCTTCAGTGGGAAGAATAGCACCAGAAGGCCACATTTACAGTGTTTCCTGTTGACTGGCCATTAATGACTGAAGAGTCATAATTTTTTAATGATTTAATATTTACCATCTGCAAAGGCTGCTGTTATAATGGCACATATATATTTTACATCTAGTGTGGACTTGAGACTTATGTGTCACTAATTAGTACAGAAAATAATAAATAAAGTTAATTTGGATGTGTTTTATATGCAGAAAACAAATGAGTCTGTTACTTCTACTAGGAATATTCACCATAAATCAGATTTTTAGTAGCTTAATTAACTTCTTAAAGCTAAGATGATTTACATCAGCCTAAGCTTTGGTCCAGACACCTTTTTGAAGCTGTGTTACCTACAGTTTCTTGTTGTAATACATGGCAACCTTTGAATCCTATGTACTTTGTTTTAGCAGGGAAACATGACTTGATTTTATTTATCATGAGAAAATGCACTCTTAACTCCAAAACTTGGTCAGCTAGTTGATCTTAAGTAGAAGACACTGTATAAACTGATACTAATTGAACTAAAAAATCTTAACTACAAAATTTAAATCCCCCATTGTTATGACAAATCCCCTATTATTTTCAGTCTTCTATTCCTCCATTTCATTTCTTTCCTGCTTGTACCAGCATCAGTCATTGTTTTTGGCAGTGTTTCTTAAACTTTGAGCATGAAAAGTTAAGTATCTTTTCTCAGCCTGGAGTTTTAGCTCTCTTGACAGCTTGTGGTCTGTTTTTCCTAAGGAACTTGTCAGGATTCAATGTAGTACTCAGAGACACAGCCTCGGACTTGTCAAGTTGCTTACTGCTTAGAGCTCTGTGCTTTGGGTATCCAGTCTCCCAACATGCTGCTCGGCCACTGCTGGGCATGATCTGGCTTTGCTGAAGCACTTCTACTGTGGACTATGAAAGGTTCTAGGTAAAAATAGCAAAGCAAACCAATCAATTAAAAAAAAAACAAACAAAAACCCAAAAAGCAAAGTAAAAAAACAAAACCAAAACAAACAAAAAACCCCCACCAAACAAAAACTGAATCCACCACTGTGGGATTTGGTTTTTTTGAAAAGAGAAAAAGGATAAAAAGAGGAAAGCCTCACATATTTGGCAGGAACCCCAACATTAATAGCATAGAAGCAGTGTCAGAAGTGAAAAATAGACCTTATTGAAAATCCCAGGAGAATTACATTCTGAGTGAGTGAAGGCTTGATCTTGGGTTGCTGCCACAGGCTTCAAGGAAAGCTGGAGACGCTCAGAGCTATATGGCACAATCCTCCAATCTTCATAGCCTAGGAGAAGTTCAAGTCTCATCTTTCTTTTATTAGAATACCTGCTTACTCATACTGCAGCCCAAGTCAGTGATATGAAGCCTTTTGGCCAGAAGTTGAAAGGAAGCTGAAATCCTATATCGGTGTGTTTGACAGCGAGGGTCTTAAAATATAGCAGATTAAATCCTGAGAAGTGGAGCCTATCTGCAGCTGGTTGGTGTGATACAAATGTCTAGATATCCAAAGCTCCCACCATCTTTAATTAGAGTGGATTTGTATGAAAACTTTTAATCCAAGGATTGAAATGAAACCCGAGTGCAGAATTTGCTCATATCCTAAACTTTCTGTTATATAGAGTTTTCTTTATTCATGGGGCTAATTATGGTTTCCAAACAGTGGGTTGGAGGTCTTCAGAGTCCTGTCAGGCTGCATAGCAGGTGTCTAGAGATGCATGTCCTTTGGGAGTGGGACTAGCTAAAGGCATGTTGGGGAAGACAGCAGCTGCACTTCTGTTTTACAGGGAGAGAATGAGGATGCAGAAATAGAGCAGGTATGTTTTAAAGTGTACTGGCTCTGGGTTTCCAAGTATCCTTTATGCAACCAGTTTCCCAGTGGCAGACTTGCTCGAGCTGGGAGGTGTCGAGTGGACAGTCCTAGCCTTGGGCCCTGAAGTCAGAGGTGCCATTCCCTTCCCCAGTGCTGCCCTCAGAGCTCCACAACCAGCCTGGACACGCTGGTGCTGGCCAACTGGCAGTGAGGCAGTGACTCCCACTGCTGTTCCTGTGGGGCATATTGCCCTTCAGTGACCTCTTCCCATGATGCTGCAGAATATTCCATAGCTGGTGTCCAGCATGGAGCCAGGTGTGGCTGACTGTTTGAAACCTGAGCCTGTGTGATGGGTGGAGGGTGGGGTGAGCAGGATGAAGGATGAATACGGTTGTGTAATGGAATTGACTTCAATTCTCTCTAGCATTATTTGGCTCCTGCCTCCCTTTTCCTTTTCAATCAATACAGTAGAAAATTCGTTTGAAGGGAGATAATTTTACAAAGTGCTGAGTTCAGTGTTCCAGAGCCTCTGGCATTCAGCAGGAGACTTGCATGCTTTTAATCTATCTCCTGTGTTCCTATATTAAAGGAAATGTTTTCAAAGTGATTTGAGCAAGTTACTTGTGTGAAATCTGTTAACAAATAATAGATATAGGTTTGTAACTGTTATTTCACTTTCAAAGTTTGCCCTTAGGAGCAGAAAAGGCTTCTCATTGCTAGAAATACTTTTTTTTCTTCAAAAAAATGAGAAAGAAAAGAAAGACTCTTGCATGCTATTTTTCACTCCTGTCTCTTCTGCTGGCTTTAATCATGAAAACCTCCCACCAAGGTCAAGGGGAGTTCTGGCTGATTTAGAGATTACAGGAACTGGAAAGTTGATGCAGATTTTGTCACTGTTTCCATAGGACCAATGGAGATAGTGGAGGCAAGAAGGAAATCTCAAACCCAGGGACTTCCTCAATCATTTCCCCTTCACTAATATTTCACTCCTCAAGAGAGAAGATCTGAACTGATTTGAAGGGGGAATTTGTTAAAAGATCCTACCCACATGATTGTAACATTTTCTTGTTAAAGAGTGGATCTCGTAATCATGTGTTTGGACTGGTGAATGCTCCAATTTCCCCGTAGGTTGGAGAAGGCTGAAGTGATTAAGTCCCACAGGTAGTTTGCCAGGCTGTACAAGTATGCATGTATGATGTTGCTTCTTCCAATTTCAGGTTTGGAAAAAAAAAAAGGAGATTTAGTCAACATTACATTTAAACTGTAAATAGACAAAATGTCAGCTATGACAAATTCTAAGACAGATGTGCCACAGGGTCTGTCCATGTGGCATGTTGTGACAAACCCAAGATTACCTCCCCACAGAGAGGTTAGCCACCTCCTGTTACTGAAGATCAGGTGACATGCACTGACTTGTTCCAACGGCAAGCAGCTTCCATGGCCTGCAGTGTCCAAGACAACACTAGGACCTGCATTTCCAGGTGGGAATGCAGGGCATGAGTAGGCCAGGGTATCTGGGAGAGAAAATAGCCAAATGGGCTGGGAGTACTGTGGGCAGTATGAATTTTGGGAGGAAAGGATTCCTGACTTGAAATATTAGGTGAACTGAGAAGCACAAGGATCTTGGTGTGGTAAGAAGTAAGAAGGTGTGGGATGGTAATACACAGAGAGTGGCTGTCATGAGTGGTGGAGAGTAGAGTATAGTGATGGGACAGTCATGGAGCAGCATTCTTGCTTATAGCCATGTGATTGTGAGTCCTATTTTCTTAAGGTGGTGGAAACCTCTCTAGAGATGAGATACAGTGGCAGGGAGCAACAGTGATCAAAAGGGGCACAGAGGATGTTTGCTATTCTGCCTTGCCCTTCTGTTCTCAGAAATTCCCTCTGCTGCCCTTACCTGTCTGTACTTTGCATAGTACAGCAAGAAACTGAGGACAGATTTGGCTGTGTGAAGAGCAATGTGACAGAGCCTAGGAGAGCTGTGTGTGTGAAAGGGGTGGACATTCAGGGAATGAACAGTTGTTTGTCTGTTCAGCACAATATAATGCTGTTTCTGTGATTTGGGTATAATCATAAAACGAAAGTGAAGAATCCACAAAGAGAAAAAAATGGGAAAGAAAGGGATATTGCTAATAACATTACTCCTTTGGAACAATCTTTTGCTGAGTGGGGTGTATGCTATGTTGTTTAACTATTCTTGCATAGGTATTTTTACTTTTCCAGTTAGTGTTGGCCAAGTACATTCATATAGTGATAAAACATGGCAATGTAACTTATAAGTCCTTTTCCCTGGAAAGAGAATCCCACTGCTGATTTTCTTATTTCACATTTCATCAGTACCTCTGCTGCCACTGTTTTATGTAGAAGTAATATTTCTGCAGGTCTCCATCATTAGAGCTACTTCCAATTTGAACAGCTGCTCCCGCTGGTTGGGCTAAGATTTAGACCCACAGTAATAGAATCTCCTTCCTAACAGGTATAGGCAGAGTGGGAGGATTTTTCCCTTCTTCCCTTCCACTTGTTTGACCTGGACCTTCATCCTACCTAACTCTATTCTGCCCTGTTTATCTCCTTCTGCAATATGCTGATGCTCCTCTTGTTGTTTTATTGATGTTTCTTCAGCCTAGCTTAGTCTGGGTTAAAGATAGGCAGTGATCTGTTGCATTCCAGGTGTCAGAATAAGCTCACTCAGTGTCAGAGAGAATGATGTCACTCCATGACTTCTAGATGATATTGACCTCTTCCAAGCCTACTCCAAAGCCCAGTGTGGTCACTGGGATTCTAGTGGTGGTTGGGTCCAATCCATAATCCTCCTGTCACTGTGGAATTAGCATATCCATTCTGAGGTTTGTGTTTCAAAGTATATAAAATGTTTTTAGTTGCACATTCTAAACTATACTGGAATGACTCCACATGTACCTTACTCCCACTAATTCTCCACTTGTGTCCCAGCCAGGCCCAGGGAAAGTCCCTACACAGCCCCACACCAGTGTGAGTGCCACTGGCACATCTCCTAGGGCAGAAGGCAGCAGTTCTGGTTGCTGCTGTTCTCCAGCCACTTCTAATGCCACTAGACAAGAGATACTTCTGACTTTCTGCTCAGAGGAATTTCACTGATTTGTTAAAATATATTCCTTGCAGATGTGTGTGGGAACTGCCTTCCCAGGAGATGTGGGAGCTTTAACTCGGTCGCTGTCCCGGTACTACCGATGCCTTGAGCAGCGCCTGCTGTAGAAGGCTGGGTGCAGCACTGCCCCTCTAATTTCAGATCCCTGCCAGAGTCCTGTGTCTCCCGCCTGCAGCCGCTGCCAGGCTCCTGTGTGGTCACCGACTGTGTACATGTGGCCAGCACCGCGTTCCTCAGCACCGGCAGCGTTAGGTTAAATCCTGGGGGGAACTCCTCGCTGTGAGGGTGGGGAGGCACCGGACCAGGCTGCCAGAGCAGCTGTGGCTGCCCCATCCCTGGCAGTGTTCGAGGCCAGCCCGGGCCAGCGGGAGGTGCCCCCGCAGAGGGCAGAGGCGCTGCATCTGCGTGATGTCCCTTCCAGCGCAGGTCACTCTGTGGCTCTGGCGCCAGCACTGCTGTGGCTCGGCTGCCGTGTGCCGGCTGCTGGCGTGCACCAGTCGCGACAGAGCGCCTGTCGGGACCGCCGCCTCGCGGGGCCGCCCGGGCGGGCGGTCTCTGCCGCCCCCTGGCGGCGGTGCGGGCGCCGCGTCCTCCTGCGCTTCCACCAGAGGGATAAAATTGTCCCAGGCCATCTCCCTGAACCCGGAGCGCTCCGTTTCACAGTGCCCGGCAGGAAACCCTCCCGCGGGCGGCACCCTGAGCAGGGGTTGTGCGGCACCTCGGGGTGGGCTGTGCCCGCCCTGTCCGGCCAGCGCGGGGGGCGGCGGCGACAGCTGCACAGGACAGGCTGGCCAAAACAGCAGGAAAAATAGCTCCCTGATGTGACATTCCCCGCCCCGATCAGTTTTTTTCTATCAGATTCCTCAAACCTTCCCAGGATACTGGGTCCTTGCCTTCATTTTCAGGGCTGAGAAAGGCAGAGAACCAGCCGATAGCCACGGAGACAGAAGGTTTGACAAGAACAGCTCCTGCTTGTGCTGGGAGGTCACAGAGGAGTTCCAGAGCTTCTGGAAGAGTTCCAAAGAGGGTCGCATCACGGGAACCCAACAGGCTTGAGAGGCTCTGTTAGAGTTTCCCTTTGTAACCCAGCCTGGAGCAAGCTGCGGTATGTTTTGTCTTCAGTGTGTCTTTGTGTTACTGAAAAGGAACCTTTAGCACAACAGTATCGATCTTCAGGCATCAGAAAGCCATTTGTAAACTAGAACAAGTGTTAACTAAAAGAGCATCATCTGCACATTTTGGTCTGGTACCTCTTTCCCAAAGAAGTATTTTGAGGTCTTGTAGCTGGGTCCTGGCTAAGGACTGCATGTGAGAAGGAAAGGTGAGGACAGTCATTACAGCACAGGAGCTCTGCCACATCCCAGCACCAGGGGCCACCAATAGCCAGATACAGCTGCAGGTTCCCACAGCTCCAGCACACACATACACACTGGCAGTGGAGACATTTGCATAAATTTTACTGGTAATGAAACGAAATGAGATGAAATGGGATGGAATGTAAATAGAGGAAAAGTAATTAAGTGTGGTAAATATGATTGCAAGAAATAATTTATTTATTCATGAAAGGGAGAAATGAGGCAAATTCATTTCTCATTTACAGTAATTTTCCTTGTTTTTTTGCTCTGAGGATGATTAGTTCTGTTGTAGACTGCTTTGACAGTAAGCTGATTCTTCCTTAGGAATGTGTCACCTGTAAATCAAAGTAGGCTCTTGAAATTAGTGCATTACATATTTAAAATTAAGGATTTGGTCAAATATTTTGACAGGAAGCCAATTTTTGTGGTTATCTGTTCCACATCAGTGAGTGTTTTCTATGTGCTGATAGTGAACCCTATGCTCCTTACAGCTCATGACTGTTAAAGAAAGCAATTTTACTCTCCTAGTCAGAATTTCTTACTTCTGAAGGTGGTGTGATGATTTCTCTGTGCGAGCCATCGAATCCATTTGTACCAAGAGCTGAATGATGAGTCATCTTGCATCAACACTTATATTTTGGAAAGTAGGTATACCTAAAGAGGTATCCAAACGGGATGGGCAGAGGGTTCAGAAAATGTTTTTCACATTAATATTTGCACTTGCTGGTTTTTGCACGAGCAGCCTCCAGTTGTTGGGTTTCCCCCCCCTCCATCTGCCGTCACATCTCAAGTCCTGTGTTCAGGTTTAGGCCCTTCACTACAAGAAAGACATTTTGCTGCTAGAGAGTGTCCAGAGAAGGGCTGGTGAAGGGTCTGGAGGACAAGTCCTACAAAGAGCAGCTGAGAGAACTGGAGATGTTTACTCTGGAGGAAAGGAGGCTCAAGAGAGACCTTGTCACTCTCTACAACTACCTGAAAGGAGGTCATAGCAAGGTGGGTGTTGGTCTCTCTTCACAAGTAATGAGAGATAGCACAAGGAGAAATGGCCTCAGCTTGTGTCAGAGAAGGTTTAGATTGGATATTAGGGAAATTTCTTCACTAAAAGGGTTGGCAAGCATTGGAACAGGCTGTCCAGGGAAGCAGTGGAGTCACTGTTCCAGGAGGTATTTAAAAGACATGTAGACGTGTTGCTTAGGGACGTGGTTTAGTGGTGGACTCAGCAATGCTGAGTCAGTAGTTGGATTTGATGATCTTAGGGATCTTTTCCAACCTAAATGGTTCTATGATTGAGAAGAACTTTAGCTACAGTAGTAATCAACAGCTCTAACATCAGAGTGTCAAGGAACACTATTATTCATATTTCTTGGACTGTCTGACATCTAGCATAGGGACAGTAATTTTTATGTAGAAGTTTGGTGTCCCTAGGAAATCCTATATAATAAAATTCAAAAGAACTTTTAAGATTTCTCCTTCATACCCTGTAACTGTGTAAAAGCCAGTTATAGCAAAGTGATGATAGTATGCTTCTGTTTAATGGAGAAGAATTAGAAAAATCTTTCTTCTGTAACAAAGCAGATGAGGTTTTCTACCATTCCTTACTCCTTACTCAAATCAAATACAACTTTCTAAATACCCCTACTTAGGGTCTCAACTCAGAAAATGACAGATATTGATATCTGCAAAATGTATTGGGTGACTTGCTCTCTGCAGTCAAAGACTTTTACTCTAGTACCTCTCCCAAATACTGGCATTTTCTGTCACATTCATTATCCGTGGTGTAGATTATTTCCTTCAGACACACAGACTTTCATCTGCCTCCAAATCCATCCTCTTTTGTGGCAGTACATAAGACCTGACAGTGGACACACCATCAAGTAAAATTTAGTTCTGATGTTCCATATGCTCTGGAGAAACACAGAATTGAGCAAATTTTCTGGTAAGCGTTTAGATGTAGTACTCCACATGGCCAGGGAGTGCCCCTTCCTTTAACTGGCCCTTTTCCTGCTTTGTACTTCTATTAAATTTATTTAGATTTTCTAAATGAGACAGGTGCTAGCAGTCCCTGAGGTGCTCCATTGTACTTTCCCCTCCTCTAACACTTCACTGCCGATAATTATCCTTTTTTTATAGACCTTTTGCCAATTTTCCATCCTGTGACTGCTTATGTCTGAGGCACTTTGAACTGAGTACAACAGGGAGCTGCTGCAGCAAATGCTTTAATAAAATCCCCAAAGCAAAATCCTGTTGTATTCTTTGCAGCCATTAATGTTGCAGTCCAGTACAACTGAAGTTTGTGCAACAGTATTTCTTCACAACTGCACTTTCTTTATTGCTCAAAGCATTCTCTACTAGAGGATTTGTGAATTTTGGCTCTAAGCATTGTTGATGTTTTACAGGTGTCTGAAGGAATTGCTGGTGTTGTACTTGTTTTGTTCCCCCGTGGCAGGTACTGCAGTGAAGGTAATCTCTTTACCGATATTCCAATGACATTCACAGTGATGTGCTTCAGGGTGTACTACTGGTGGAGTTTTTAGGACCTGGCCCTAATGTGAGGTCAGAATTTAATCCCTTGGTGCATGAGTGTTTATTTCCTGTGTATTTTACAGTATGTTTGACCTGAAATAGCTTTGTACTTGAGGTAGAACTCCCACGCTTGTGCCTACAGTCTTATCAACAGTTCTTACTGGTTTTGTTGGTTACTGTGTTGGCTGGTTTTTCATGACTCTTGAACAAATGCTCAGATATAAGCAAAACAATCTTAATAGTCGGACAGACCACAAAAATCCCTGCTGTTATTCCACAATTCCCCCACTTGGAGAGCTTCAATTATTTAATAATATTTAGGTTCATGTACTGCTTTTCATCCCAAAGCATTTTTAATTCCTATTACTGGTAAGCATTCTATTTTTTTTCTATTCTCAGTTCCTTCTTCTCTCCACCTGCCAAGACACAGGAGTCAGTCTCTAGACAATTCACTAGAATAGGAGCTGCAGTGACTAAGCAGTCAAAATATTTGCATGATAGGTTTACCAGTCTGCTCTGCCAAAAAAGCCACCCACCCTTTTCTTGGTATTCAAGGCACAAAGGTTACAAGACTGAGTATAAGTTACACTGGCTTGATGTCACCAGAGAAAAGTCCAATAAGCACAGTCCTTGGGCACTGGTTCTCTTTAATAACAAGCAATAGATTTCAGCATGAGTTTTGGAAGTTACATCTTCAATTAAGAATGTGCATATTTTAAAATGTTAAAAAACGTATCAAGAATGTACATGGATGCACCTTGTAAAATTCTGGTTGTCTTCTGCCAGATTGAGTTATTTGGCTGATTATGGTGTTTGTTTTGGGAAGACTTTGTTACTTTGAATGCACTCTATCCCCTCATCAAACACACCTGTGTGAAACACACAGGTGAATCATCTCTTCAGTTCCCTGCATTAGGAGTACAAAGGCAGAGCTTTGCCTTTAGAAGCAGCCACATCTTTGATTTCAGTTTGGATAACAAAGACTGACATTGTGAGCAGTAAGAGAAGGAGGAAGAGGAGAAGGACAAGAACTGATTGAGGGTGCAGCCTCCAGGTACCAGCTGGGCATCTTTGGTCTTAATGTAGTGCTTATTCACAGGTTCCTGTTAAATATAGACATGGCATTAGATGAGAATATAGCAGAGGACTAAGAACTGAATAGTGCTAAGCATATTTGTGTGTGTATCTTTGTCATGCACTGTGTATTTGTTCATACTGAGTAAACTATGCTATAGAAAGTAGAGGTAGATTAGGCATTATTTTACACTAAAAACCCCTAATGTTGTGAAATGCTGACTTGAAAACCAAATTCTGCCTTCATGCAGGCACTCATAATTCCATGGAAGTGAGTAGTTCAGGTTGTATCTTAAGGCAGATGCAGTTTCATTGTGGCTGAATTGGTACTGCTACACATCAATGTAGAATTCCTTTTCCTGCTTTGTTTGTTGGGGTTTTTTTTCAAGTAGAAATTTGGCATTGCTAAATTAAACTTGTGTAAAAAAAAAGTTAATTTTGTCATAAAATAGCTAATTATCCTAAAGGGAAAATATTTCCTATGTGTTTTTTTCTGACATATTCCTTATCAGAGTGAGCTGGGGACTCCTGTCTCCTGCTCTGTCAGTTGACATAAAGAGCAGTGTGTCATAACCAATGATGGCTGTGGGGCAGTTGCTCTTGTGCACTGTGAGCAGGCACCTGGGCAGTGGAAGTTAGGGAAGATAGTGGGATCACCATTGCTAGGAGATATGATGGAAATGTTTCCAATTGGAATATCTAAGAATTATAGTTGTCCTGGGTTGAGCTGGCAAAACGCCAACTGTCCAAGACAGAGTGAAAAGGGTTCCTCCTCCCCCCAACCAGCTAAGGGGAAAAGAAGAGGGAGAGGAAAGAAAAACTTTCAAACCAGGTTTATGCTGAAACTAACTACATGTATTTATACAGAAAAGAGAAAATTAAGAGGAAACTACAATATAACACACACTTACACAAGTTATATATAACAAGGAATAACTTCCCACTCTCCAGTTAATACAAAGCCCATTACTCTAAATTCATAAGCACTCCAAAAGACACTCAGCAAGAAAGTATAATAATAAAATATTTCTACTTCCCTGAATGCAAACAAAATGCAAGCACAGGCAACAGGAGCAGGGCCCAGCGTAGTAGAGGAGCTCCTAGACTTCTTCCTCTTAGTGCAGCCATGATGGAACTAAGCAAGCCACTCCCACACACTGGATTTTACACCCTTTGAGATGATGTAGTATGGTATGGAATACAATATTATTGGCTGGAAGAAGTCAGATGTTAGCTAGCTCAGCCCAGCTTAAATCAGCTGACAATCCTAGGCCTAGCTGAACTTTTAAACCTAAGTTTAGGGCCACCTGGCTAAACCCATAACAATAGTTTATTTGATTTTCTTCACGAGGTCATATAAGCAAACTTTTTTTCCCACAGTGTCAACATTTGCCTTAAAATAAAACATTCGCAGCAAGCTCTGCCTAAAAATCCTGTGAAAATCCCAAATTCAGGCTCAGTATTGCAGTGATATTTTTACATGACACTTGCTGCACATGAGGAGAATTTGGTGCCTGTGATGTGAGCAGCTGCCTGCTGTATTATGGTTATCACCTGTACTGTGCAAGGCCAGAGATAACTCAGTGTCAAGACTGAAATAAATAAGACGTCCTCTCCTGTCACCTGCCATGCAGTGTCAATATGTTAAGTGAATGTTTGACAGTAGAGTGATTTTTATGTCATGTAAGCCTCCAGGACAGCAGTGAGTGGCAATTAACTGATCCTTACCTAAGTCTTGTTGCAAAGCTCAGCAGTGGCTGGAGTGTGGCTTTTCCCACTAGAAAAGAGTCAAACACAGCAGTGTCCATTGTGCTCCAGCCATGCCCTCCTCAGGGGCAGCACTCAGGGGCCCTGTGTCAGCCAGAGGAAGGATGGCAGCCCATTAGAAGGGAAGGAGGAATTTCAGTTTTTAATTCAGCAGTTTCCCATATGTGGGTGTGAAAAGCCATGAGAGATGTGAACCTTTTATCCTTTCATTCAGAACAGATAACAGAGGATGCTGAAATGCCAAAGAGACTGTCCAAGCTGAATATTGGCCAAAATTATGGTTTATGGGTTTATTAATTTCTCTGTCTTTTTTTTTTTTTTTGGGGGGGGGGTATTTTAGCAAAATCTCCATGGTTTCAGCTGCAAATTTGGAGATTCGCTTTGCCTACTTCTATAAAACATATAAAAAATTAGGAAAGGAAGGTTCAAAACCAAGCCAAATTACAAAAAGCCTGTGTTCATAGATCAGACTGGAAAAGGCAACTCTAACCAGAGATTTCAGGTTCCTGTTTAAGCAGGTCATCAGAGGCCAAAATCTTAATTGATTTGAACTAAAGCATCTCTTTTAGAACATGCAGATGATTTTTTAATTTAAAATGTAATGAAGTAAAATCATATATCCAGGTATACTTTTCCAAAAGTTTATACTTCTTTTAGAAAATTGTAACATGTTTCTAGTGTGAAAGAAATATGTAACAGCTTGTATTTAAGTAATTGCACATCACAACCCCATGTAATCTTCAGTTTTGTAGCCTCTTAGAATGAAATTTACTGTTGGTAACACTTGGAGTCAAGCAGTAAAACTCCAGGGTGGTACAACCATTAATTAATTTAGATTCAATTGTGAGCCAATTTTTTCTCTGTAATACCTCAGGTATGCTGGCTGTAAAGAGTTTAGAAGCTCTGGGTGCAACACCCCTACAGTCCCAGGCAGGCAAATCACTCATGAACAGGTCACCTGTGCAGAGTTGTGTGGGTGAGCCAAAAGCCCAAGACACACATATCTGAGCAGTCTGTTTGTGTACTTTATGCCTGCATATGTGTCTTTGTGACTGGAAAGCCAGGAAACTGAGTAGCCAGAAAAGGAGGCAATTGCAGTGAAAAGGAAAGAAGAATGTGTCCTGTTTGACATTTAAGGTCAGATTTAGGACTCCATGATGGAGTAAGAAAATACAATGTCATGTGAGGTGTCTGATAAACCACACGGTGGGTCATACACTCATTGTAAACTGAAGGTCCAGAGTGCAGGAATGTGCATTTTGTACTCACTGCTTAATGCTACTGACAGTCATCATCACCACCTCAGAAAAAATTTGCACCGCATCACAGTCATTAAGCAAGGACTCCTTCTGAAGTGGTTTTTACTGTTAATTCCACAAACAGAGCAATGACTAGCTATAGATTCTTTCAACACCCCCACTCAAGCAGGAATCATTTCCATTCTGGACACAGAGACACTGAGGTAGATAGGCAGGCTGCAGCATGTCAGGAGATCCTGTCCACCGAAAAGCAGCTGCATGTCAGGGTAGGAAGCCAGGGATGCCCTTTTAACCCTTCTCTGTGTAATCACCCAGACAATTTGCAGATAGGACAGGATATTTATTTTACCATGAAGCCCAAACCTGAGAGTTTAACTGCACCAAAGCAGACATATGGAGTGAATAGGCTCAAGTGTGTTGCTGAGAGTTCTGAGTGGGCAGTAGTGGGAGCAGCCTCAGAGTCATGCAGGACTGAACATAGTGTTGCACAGACCTCCCATGCTATTTTAGTGGGGTTTTTCTTCCCAACTCAATTGACTCCTGTGTGCATAAACAGTGGGAGGGCAGACAGACCTCAGGCATTTGGAGAGTTTAGCAAAGTAAATTCCTAACTTTTTAAAAATTTTTTTAACATTAGGCATATCTGTTACGTGGGTGTTGGTAGCTTTTCATGACTTCTTAGCTTCATTGAAGTTTGCTGTGTTGGTACATTTGGTCAGCTCAGAGAACTTCCCGTCTTTCAGCACACAGGAAAATGTGGAAAACTCTTCTCTGGAAAAAAAACCCCACCCAAACATTAAAACACTATCTTTGATGGTGCCTTCATCAAGTCTTGAAGTAACCATGAGCTCAGATCAGTTCCCCTCACTGTCCTCCCCCATATGGTTTAAGGTCTTCACAGCCTCTACTGGAAGAGTTGATGGAGGCGGGAGGGAAGAACTCTCAGTTCCAGCACTTTGACTGAGGAGCCTCCAAAGAAGTTTTAGAGGATGACAGTGAATAGGCCAAACTTTGAACTGAAATGCAGACGTTTACCACATGGCTCCTGCTGAGTACAGACTCTGGAATTTGGCATTGATGCCTTGGGCTCTCCAGGATTTCAACAGATGTAGTGTATTGATTTAATGTTTAAAAGGGAACCCTGCTGTGGCTTCCACAGCTTGTTTCATTGCTTTAGAAATCAAGCAGTAACATACAAACAATACAAGCAATTTTGTGTTATAAACAACATCCAACGTTTAGGGAATTGGGATTAAAATAAAATGTCTTCAAGACTCTTGGCATTCCCTTGTCCTCCATCTGGAGATTGTTTTCTTTTTCCAGACTCTTCCCACTTTTGTCTATTTCTGAATTTTCAATATTTTCATTGTACCTTGGAAATATCCTCAATTTGCATTTTTTTTAACCAAACACTGACCTTGATAGGGCTTGTAGTTTGCTTCAAATAATTCAGAACTCATTAAAAGGTTAACTTCACACATGAGAGAAGAGTGTGCAATGTGCACACTGCGTTGTACAATATTCATATGCAATAAGGAAGCCCACAATAAGATCATTTCTGTGTTGACACCCAATCTTTGTTTATACACTCTTGGGACACAATGCTTATGCTAGTTATATCAGTTTGTCTGTGGTATGGGAAGGAGGTCTTCATGCTTCTGGAAACACCCTATAAACTTAAAAGCAAAAAAAGCATACAATCTTTTACTGTTTGGTTTCAAGGAGTTGCTTTCAGGAGCATTCAAATGAATTTGAAGAAAGAAAACTAGGTTACTTTACCTCTACTGCTGTGTTATTGACTTGATTACACCTAAAAAGAAAGTGTAGAGCTTGAAAATATAAAGGCAGGTAGGGTAATAAAAGATATGGACCCTCTTCTGTGTTGAGCATGACATGAGGTTTTGTGGAGCATCATGTGAGGTTTTTACCTTAGAAAGAAACACCTGAATGGCAATGAGAGAGAATATTTCAAAATTCATGCATGAACTGGAGAGTGTGATGAGGAAAGCATCATTTACCTTCTATCATATTTCAAGAAATATGCAGCAAATCTGAGAGAAATTAGGATAAACTTCCTCAATCACAATGTTTACTTTACTGCCAGAGGGTGTCATCAGTGTTGAAAGCTTTTAGTCTTGCGCCGTTTGTATCACTCTCTTCAGTTTTTCCATCTATCAAAGCATGTTCTTTCCACTTTACCTACCTCTGCTATTTTCTGCTTTCTCTAGGTCCTCTTCAGAGATTGTTTGCCCTCCAGCAAATCTTTAGCATGAGACCTAGAAAAGAGTTTAGCAGCTTGACACCCATCTACATTTTCTAGTTACCAGTGATCTGGGAGCTAAGAATGAAGTACCTCAAAGAGCAGTTGAAGTATTCACTCTTTGATAAAGTCAGTTTGTTTAAGAATTTCCCTGCTTACTAAATAATGGTAATATGCAAAAATTTTGTTGTTGCTACTGTTTTACTTGTTCAATTGCTTGTTAAATTTTTATGCCTTTGGCTGAGCGGAGATTTTTGAAAAGCGAGGTGTTGTGATTGCAATATTGGGCACAGTGGGGATCATGAAAAATGCCAGATGGAACAAAATTATTCTGATTTTTGATCCACAAAGAGCCTAACTGTCAGTCATGCTGAGCATCCAGCAGCTCCCATTGAAATCAGTGGCCCCAGGCCAATCCTGCTAGAAGTGTTTAGTTTAGTTGACTGCACTGACATTACTGCTGAACCTGGCTCACACCACAGCTGAGCTTTAAGAATACAGAAAGAGATGATAGTGTCAATAAAATCAGGAGATGCAAAGAAACCCTGGGGAAAAGCAAGAGATTGATGCCTTACTGTTCCCTCCTTTTTCTTTTGAAGCTCTTTTGCATTTTTCATTCAAGTGCTGCATGTCTTTTCTGTTTACCATGGCTCTCCTCTCTCAGGTCTATTTTGATTTAGTGGGACCTGGCAGGAAACTGACTTGGAAATATAAATTTGCATCTCAGGTCACAGTCTGAAGTCATACTTGCTTTTAATATAGCACATTCTTATGCTATATTACAGGGGGAAAAAAATCCTTGTGATGACACTTGCTTGTGGTACACAGAAGAGCATGCCTAAAATGAGCGGAACAGTTCCTTAAAATACACTTAGGATTCACTCATAAGGTTTATTCAGGGGATTGTTTAGTCTTCTGGTTTGTTTTGGAGTGTTTTCCAGCCAGCAGTTCAGTTTTGTTTTGAAGCACATCAAAATTCCAAATCAAAACACACCTGAAATTGAAATAGCAAACTTCAGACCCAAAAGTAAGATTATTTAGATTTTTGTGTTCATGTCTAGATTTTGCCCACACTTGAGAACAACAGAGCAGTGGTGAACATTTGAAGCCCAACTTAATGATTTTATTTGAATCTATCTCTGTATTAAAATGGTAAAACTGTTATTGATATATTTAGAAGAATTAGTATACATTCTCTGTTAAAGGTGGCCTGCTGTTCTCTCTGCATGAAGGTAAATTATTTACAGAACAGGAGAATCCTTTCAAAGTATTTACAAGCAATAGAGGATATATTAACTTCAAAGCATGAGGCTGGGATAATGAGGAAGAAGGAAACAATGAAAATAACAAAAGACCTGAAAACTTTAGTCAGTGCATCTTTTTCATATACTTCTGTTTCATGGATGCACTCCAAAGTATTAACAGGTTCAGGTCCCTGTTAACAGAAATGTAAACCTGTGCTCACCTGTGAGCAGGGAAGGACATAAATCTACAATTCAGTGAACAGAATGCTTTCTTTGGAAAGCAACCTTTCAGTATGAGCTGGTTTGAATTCTGCTGTCTACGTGGTCAAACCCTTCCCTGAGATGACACCACCATTTCATGGAACTCTTGCAAAAGCACTACTGTGTTAGATTACTTTTTCATAGTATTAGATTGTGCCTTTCCATATCTAAATTGCTTACAAACATACTGTTTAAGCTTCTAGCAACACCCTTCAGTTTGGACTACAATGCAGTTAGGTTTGTGATGTGTGAAGTCTCCTATTTTGTGTTGCATAGAATGATGATAGCCAGGAGGAAAGAAAAGTGTAACAGGAGTGAGAAGCTGGAAGTGAGTGATAGGAGCATTGCTGGTGTTTTCCCATGTTGAGTTTATCAGTCTGCAGGAGAGGCCAAGGCTGTTAATAACAACTGGATAGTTAATTATTGTGCAAGCTTGTAATTAAGTTGCTTGAACTGTCCAACATCTCAGCTCCATGCACATGCAGTGTTGGAGGTCCAAGCAGTTGAGCACCATACCCATGAATGTCTGTTCTGTGCCTCCCAGCATGTGGCAGAGCTGTGTGCTGGACCTGCCTGAAGTCACAGACGTGCTGCCAGCCCAGGTGGGTGCTCCCTGTGAGCTGGAGATGAGGCTGTTGTGGCAGGGTAAGGCTGCCCACCAAAGGCAGCAGATGGGGCTGTCCCTGGAGCAAATCAAGCAATGAAGCCAGTTGGCTGAGAATTCCCAGCTGGCCACCTGTAGCTAGGGATGGCCTGTCTGGAGAAGCCAAACTTGCAGCTTGATCCCTAAGTTTTTGGAAGCTCATATGCAGCTCCACAAGAGACAAAAGGGGGGAGAAATGGGAATTAGCATGATAGCAGCCTTAGATTTTGCCAGATTGTTTGCTTTATTTTTCAATGTCATAGAACATTATGAGCAATTTCTCCAGATGGTCAGGCCTCCTGCCAACTGTCCTTTGAAGGTGGACTATAAGAGAATGGGATCTTCTGGCAACTAGTTGCAACATAGGAAGCCTAGATTGTAATCTTCTAACTGTCCATTTTCAGGGTTACTTAGAGTTTACTTGTACCAATTTGCAGCTTGGTGGCCCACTTGTTTGGTCTTTAGCCTTCCTACAGCCTTCCTCTGTACCTGGAAAAGGTAGACTGTTACTGTCAGAATGTTGCTAATGAGGTTTTACTCCAGTGGGAGGCACTGATAAGGTGTGTTTTCACTGGGTTTAATTAATGCATCTAGAGATGAAACACAGATAAAAGGTGTGTTGTGTAAGCCAATTTACAATAGATAAAGAAGTGACATATTCAGGACAAGTCTTTATATTATAACAGTTTGGTTTTTATTTTTGTATAGCAAACAAGCAATCTATGCTACCAGGCAGTTTTTATCTTTTGTGGGAACATAATGCAGCCTTTCTACTTCATTGACAGTGTTTTGAACATTCAGAACCATTACTCAGGTTTTCTTCTTACTCTTAGTTAGCTAAGGATTTCTATATATAATAACTCCCCATTCCTCTAGCCTCCAGGAGTGGATGTTGAAATAGCCAGACACAAATCCTGAAGAGAGTAAACAAAGAAAAACAAGCTCTCTTGGTGTATGCAGAGAAGAGCCTTGAACTCTTCACACAGCCAAGTAAATGTGCCATCTCCTTTTTAAATGCTCTGGCTCTATTGGTTGTGTTCACATACTCTAACTGTAGCTCTGGGCTGATGGCTGTTTGGGCTCTCAGCACCAAGTCTAGAGCTTGGAAGAGGCACTTGCCAATAAACTGGCTGCTGTCCAGCAAAGAAAGGGAGTTATTTGTGTCTGCCTGTATGGGGTTATTTGTCTCTGTAAATGTGCTGCCTGTTCAGTGCTGACAATTCCCACAGTTTTATGATATGGCTTAATATTTAGTGCTGGCCTAAAAGCCAGACCTGAGGCATTGTGTGAGATGTTTAGAGGTCCTATGGTTATAAAATGGGATGTTTTCCATTCTCTTGAGTGCACCAGATTGGACACACCAAGTAAAAGCAAAGTTTTCCTAGAAATGTTTTTTTTTAAATTCTATCAGATGTGTTTTTGGGTGCATGAGAGGGTTTCTGGCTGGCTGAAGTTGACAACACTGCACTCATCTGTTTTCAGTGAAACCGTGCTGAAGTCAGAGCCTGCCTTGGCAGTGCCTGCAGCTCTGAGCGCCTCTGCACGCTGATGCAGCACAGATTTTGCAGCACAATGTCACTTTGTGATGCTTTGGGCTTGCTGGCTTGGCAAATGGCTTGCACTGGCCCCATCACAGCGTGGCTGCAGCTCAGGCTCAGCACAAATGATGCTACTGGACGTGGTGTCTTTTGGGGCAGAAAGGCCACAGGGAGGTGGGTCCCGCCTGCTGACCTGGTGGATGAAGCACAGCTGCACTCGCAGGGAGTTTAAGGGCCTCTCACAGCTCTGTAATTTGTGCCAGGCACACGAGAGCTGTGGAAGGTGGCCAGCGGGTATGGTGTCTTGTGTAATAAAGATAGTGAGCACTTAAAAGTGGTCTTTCAGCCACGCAGAGAGGTTTTCACTCTCATGAGGGGAGATAGAGAAGCTATTAACCTGCCAGCAGATTCACAGGTTTAAGCCCTGTAGCGTCCACAGTCATAATCTGATCTGATTTCATGTATAATATAAATTGTGGAATTTCCCTGGCTTAATTTCTGCTTCATGCTCACCCCGTATGCCAGTAAGAATGCCCTTATCAGAGACGTGTCTGGTTACAATTTCCACACTTCCAATGGTGGCAGCTCCCTTGGCAGGCGGGTGCAGGGTGAGGAGTGGGCACGGGGCCTCGCCACTGGCGAGGGAAGGAGCTGGGAATGGTCGGCTCCTGCCCTGGGCATCCCGCCGCGGTGGCCCGGGCCGGTGTGCGGGGTTCGGGTGTGCGGGGCCGCGCGGTGTCGCTGCGCGGCTGCGATCGCTGCGCTCCGCTCTCCCGTCACCGAGCTGGAGAAGCGCCTGTCGGGGAGCGTTTTAACCCGCTGGAGGCAACTGTGAAGGGCTGCAGAGAATTTGCACGGTCCGTGTGTTAAAGCCAGATTCTGCTCTCCGTTGCTCCAGAAAATTCGGAAATTGCCTCTTTGTTTACCACCTTATCAGAAGCTTTTGATGTGACATTTCTTCCAGTGGTATAATTTTAACTTGAAAGTCCGTCTGCTTTTCAGTCTGGATTACTGGGGTAGTTATCCATCATCCCTGTGATATTGTAAAGCACAAGACAAGCTAAGAACCTGATGAGGGTGGAGAGCACAGATTTCCCATGCCTAGTCCATTCAGCCCCAGAAGGTTTTTCCAGCCGTGAGTAGCAGTTAAATGTCTAAAACTACATGCCATGTTCTGGGTGTGGGAATCAGGCTGCAGAGGGAGCTAGTCTCAAGGTAAAACTCTTCCTCTGACCATCCTTTCCCTGTCAGTCCAGGTGATCCCTTCAGGTTGTTCTCTGTCACAGAGATAGCACTAATGAAAATACATTTTTTCCCAAATGTATCTTGTGTTGTTCCTCCGCAGGACTGTTTTCCAGGCCAAGTTTGAGGACTGAGGTTGTTTGTCTGGGATTTTGTTTAAGAAGTGTGGCTGAAACAGCAGTTCTGAATGACAAGTCAGTCAGAGAGAGGTATTGGCTGAGCACTGCAAATGTGAGCACCAACACCACGGTGCAGGCCCAGAAGGTCTGGTGAGCCTTGATTGTATTGGACAGTTGCTGTACAGATGGTTGGTGCTTGCAGAGTAAATATGATGCAGTCAGAACAATTCTGACTTACATGCTCCTACTTCTGCATATAAATACAGCAACTTGGAGATCCAGTAAGGACCACAGTGACAAATTAGTTTAAGGCTCATGGAGTCAGCATGGCTAAGTCCTTGGTGATCTCTGGGTAGCCTGGGTCAGTAGAGATTTGCAGTTGTAAAGCCAGTTATAGTCAACGTGCTCTCAGCACTCATAGTTTCTGCTTTGCCTCTTGCTTCTATAATATAGTAGTAGCAACTTACTTTGTGTCCCTTGAGAGTATGGCTACTCCAAAGCCCCAGTCTGAAGCAACGTGTTTGATTTACTAGCTCTTAAAAGCTAAGGAAACATGAAAAAAAAAGAAAGCTGCTCTCAGCTGGGCAGCTCTCAAGCTGCTCTCTTACGAGAAGTGGTGGTGGCTGCCAGCTCCATGTCCTAGTCTGATTCTGCATTTTGGGGTCTGATCAAGCAGAAATCTGTGGAGGGCAAGAGTCTCTACCAGTTCCCATTCCAAGGCAGGAGGTAGCATTTAGTTTTCATCTGGCTTTGGTTGCTTGGCCCTTGACTGTGTGTCTGTATGCAAAGTGTTTTAAATCTGTGTGGATTTGGACTCCTCTTCACCATGGAAACACATAAAATGACAAGTGAGCAAAGGCTTATAATGTCAGTATTAGGGAGTAAGTTGGAAAAAGTTTTTGCCCCTGGTGTCCTTAGCTTGGAGGATGCTGGTACTGTTTGATGAGGTTTCTGTGGTCCATGTGAAGTGATTCAGTGTTGTAAAGTCCTGTTCCACTCCACAGCCAGAAGGCCTTCACAAAGCAGTGCACTGGGAGGAATGTCATGTCTTTATTTCTGAGGCATGTTGAGCCGAAGGGATTTTTGTGGTCACGGAGGTGGTCAGTGGCAGAGAAGACAGTAGACCTCTGTATCTTAGCCCCAGCCAGGTGCTGTAGTTATTGTTTTGTGCTTGTCTCATGGCTCTGCACAGGTGAGCACAGCTACAACATATGCAGGGATTTCATAATCTTTCTTCATGTTTTTCCTGCGTGAGCAAGCTGATAGAGCCTCTTTCCCATTTTGTCTCAGTCCCATGGCCAGAAAAACATCATTTTACTTTGTCTTTTTTAACCTACATTTAAACTTTTGCTTAAAAGAGTTGAAAAAATAATCAGTTTGTCACTAATATAACCTAGTTTCCTGTTTATATCATTAATAGAGAGAAAATATTGAAAACAAATGTTCCAATGGAAAAGTAAACAGTTTTAGAAACGGTTTGTTTCAGGCAGTGGTAGTGTATATATATGTCAATAGAAATCCAAATGCAAAGGGCACAAGGAGTTGAAACAGGAGTCCATCTCCATCATGTTTTAAAATTAATTTAAAATTTTAAATTAAACCCATTTCTCAGCACGCCCCCAGCTCTGGCTGGTGGGTAGGGTTTCAGTAACAGGCTGCTCAGCACAGCTAGAAGCTCTCGAGGCACCAGGAATCCTCGGCGCCTGGAGGTGGGGGAGAGCTGGCACTCAGACTGCTCCCACCCAAGCGGGAAGGCTATGCTGGATCTGCACCACGCACTGTACCGAAACAAAGCCTTCCAGCATCTGCGGCAGGAAAGTCACCAATTGCCATATGTCACTCTGCTCTGCATATGTTAAGTGGGCCCAACCAATCGCATTTGCACATTCTCTGTGTGACTTGTTGTCCCACACAATGAGCGCCCTGTTGTCACTGGTGCTAATGCGCTGCAATCTGCTTGCCCGCGGTGCAGCTCTCCGTGTCGGGCCGCATTTTGCCACATGAGAGTGCCCCGATATCGCCGGATGCTTTGCAGTCTGTTGCTCTGGGAGCGCAGGCCCTGCTGTCACGTTTTCCGCAGCCCGTGAGGCCACAAAGGAGCAGGCGGGATGCGGGCAGGGATGTGCTTTGCTCAGCTGCTGTCTCGGAGCGGAGCAGCCCCGCGCCCTGTCTGGGACGCTCGGCAAGGATCGGTCTCAAAGATCGGTCTCGTAGCAGGAGTGACGGGTGCTGGTAACAAGCTGCGCAGCTCTGTGTCCATAACTAATCATTCCCATTCCTTAACGATTTTCATTTGTGTTTGCTTCGTGCATAACCAGCACATCCCAGACTGCAAGTCAGTCTGACAGGCACAAAAGGATGAAATGTTTCCTTGTGTTACTTGAAGCACTTCTTGCGCTAACAGCTGATACAGGTGAGGTACAGTAGTGGCGCAATACTTTTTTCCCAAGAAATAGAGCTCACTGCAAGAGTTTCTTCAGAAACTGTGTGTACCACCCTTCATTTGAGTCTTGGAGACATAAAAGGCATTTGCACTGTGAACTTCACTGAAACAAGCCTCAGAGTGGCACAGCCATGCTGAGGATTGCAGACTGAACTTCTGCTCAGAGGAGCCCCAGGAAAATAAATACATGCTCCTGAAGGATTCACATACCACAAAGGACTCCAGGATACAGTTAATGATACCAGAGCCACCTGTTGAGCAGTGAGGATGTGATAAAATATTGAAATTCTGTGCTTTCAGATGTGTCACCAAAACCAGTAGCATCCATTTGGAGACTGTAGAATAATGTGTATATGCCCAGAACCTAAGCTAGGTCTGGCAGACAGTTTTATTTTAGACACGCTGTAACGCTGGGTGCTTGGTTCACAGACTGTAATTCCTGTTGTAGCTTTCCTCAATGCAGAGCAGTTGGCTGTCTTGCCTGTAGTGTCTTTTGACATATAACTTATATGAAGTCATAAAACGCCCTGATTTAGCAGTGTAATTTTATGACATTGACACATCTGTTTCCACTGATGGCTTTGAAGCCAGTGAATTGGTTAAAATAGAAAAGAAAAAGAAAAAAACCCCAAACCAATGTGTCTGTAGAAATATGACTAATGCCCGGACCTGCCTGTACTTGTTAAAATGTGCTAGAATAACAGTGTTAACAGCTTGGCCAAACATCAGAAAATCACTGCTTCATCTGATGCTATTAACTGAGTTATTCAGTAAAGGTAGAGCTGGAAAAATAGTGATGCTTCCCCAGGCCTCAGGGTGGAGTGGCAGAGAGAGATCTCATACCCGTGACTAATTGATGCTAAGGAGGGTCTGGCTTCTTGTGCCACCAGCCCCACGCTGCTACCACCCTGTCTTGAGGAGCCTGGTAGCAGCAGGCCTGGAAAGCTTTTCTGCATCCAACCAGTCAGTAATTTGGAAGGTGTGTAACATGAGGCCCTTCCTGGATGACACTCCAAAAGAGATAAAATGACACTTTGTATTTTGCTTCTAAGGCTCTGTTTGGGCTGCATAAGAAATGCCCAGGCTGATTCACCAGCCACCAAAAATGAGCTGCATGCCTGATAATTACTTTCAAATCTCCCACTTTTCAATGGGAGTACAAATCCCCATAAGATTTGTGGGTTTAACTTAGTTATATTTCTGCAGCACTGACACCACCAGCAGAATCTGTCCCTTTGGTGTTTATCTTTGCCTGTTCAAAGGCAAACCTTTGGGAAGTGAAGGAATTGATCTTTGGAGTTGTGCCTCACATTTCTCCCAAAATGCTGTGCCCTGCCTTCAGGTTACAGGCCCTGTCATGTCTGCCTTGCAGAGAGCCATGACTCCCACCTGTCTGGCTGAGAGAGGGGGAGATCTGCCGGGGTGTGTGTGTGCTAAATCCTGCCTGGCCAAGTGTTACCGCCTGAGCAAAAAGTGACACAGAAAGGGAGTCTATGATAAAACCAGAGGTGCTTTGCACTGCAGCTTCATCTTTCCTGGAAATGGCTCTAGGAATAAAGGACAGTGCTTCAAACAGTACTTGCCGTAGGCATGTACTTCATTATGTTCTTCATGCAAGGACACATTGAAATTCAGTTCAAAGAGAAAGGAAAACCATTTTGCAGTAACTAGAGATCTGATTATTTGGTAAGCACAAAAGCCTTTTGAGTAATAACTTTTCTGTGGAGAGTCAGATGGTTTCTATATGCTTAGTAGTCTTAGTTTCTCTTGAACTGTGTAATTCAATTGAGGAGTCTCATTCAGCTTCTAAGCCTTCTCATGCCAGTGTATCACAGCACAGCTGTATTCCCAGACTGGCAAAGCTACTGCACACCTTTTGCTGGGCCAGTATCTGCAGCATTTGGCCTTGATTTTGTTTGAAGGAATACAAAGAATGTCTGAGGTCTCCAGGTTGGTCTTCTCCATTGACCTACCTTCAACAGTAGTTGGAAGTAAAGCTGGAAGTAAATTGGGGCTTTAAATGTCTGTTTGTATTACTCCAGAGGTACATAGAGAGACAGATGTCCATGAGGGACAGGGCCTCTGTTATTTTATGTGCCACATTACATAGGATTTCACATAGGCCAGGAGATAGAGAATTTGGATTGAAGCCAAGAGAGTATAAAGCTTACTGTATTGGCAGTGAAGAAATACAGAGAAATAAGCAATTGACCTGAAATAGAAGTCAAGAGGTCAAGATGTTATGGTAACTGGTACAGTTTTCCTTCTTTTCAGCAGAGTTGGATGTTGAATTGACTTAGAAACTGAAAGGGACAGGAAGGATGCTGTTGGTGCAGAGCAGAGCTTTGGAAGAAAATAGCAAAGACAATATATTGCATTTGCTTATACAAATAGTTTCCTAAACCTGAGGTAGTAGATACAAGCTGCTCCCAAGTACCAAAGTGTTGCTGAACTAGACCACAGTGAGAAAGGGGAGGAGAACAAACAGGCATTTTTGTAGTAGTTGTTCAATTGGATCAAATCTTTTCAACCTTGGTGCCTAATTTATGTTGATGGATCTATTTCTACATTATGTATTCAGATTGTGCACTAGAGAAGACTGAGAAGGCCAAAGATCTTACCAAATTCTGCTCACCTTGTGTTGAGGGTCCTACTCAATATTTGTTAATTAGGCAGGAAGGGACCAGCCCATCTCCAAAGGAGACTCAGAAGGAGTCACTGTGCCCAGTTCTCCAGGATGAATGCTGCAGCTGTTCTTTCTGAGCACAGATCCAGAGAGCAGAGAGGGGAGCCAACCTTCAAGACTTACAGCCTATCAAAGGAAGGTCAGTGGCTGGCAGGAATATGGGAAGTGGGAACAAAGGTGAGAAATTTCTGTTAAAAATCAGTGGCTGCCTCTGCCTCCAGCTCAGCTGGTGTCTTTAAATTGGTAGTGCTTTTCTCTTCTGCTAATTAGTAGGGGATACAGTGCATATTCTGTCAGCTTAAATTTAGTTAGTTGAGGAGGTAGACTGCACCTTTTAGGTATTCTTTTTAGGGTAAACTCTTCCTATTAGGCGTGATTTATTCTCTTGGGATCTATCATTCACTCACTTGAAATTGTGGCAAATTTCCTGTATCCCAGCTGGGATCACGAGTGTGTCCAGAAAAGCCCACTGCTTTCCAGGATATCCTAGCACTGAAGGCACACATAAACAGAGCACAATGAACAGATGGGTCATGATTTGTTTGTACTATCTATAAGTCCTATATATCTCTATGTTTCTTATTTATCTTTATATATATTTATTAATTCAAAGACCATTTACAATGATTCCCTTTATTTAAACATCCTCTAGATTCTATCTGCTTGTTTGTGCCTGCAGGAAAATCAATCTGTGTAGGGTACTGAGCACAACTGTAATAAAGGAGAAAGAAATAAAACAGACAGTGAAATACGATGTGTTCTCTCCAGAAGGGAAAGTAGAAGCCTCGAGCCAAAGTCCAAAGGTTACATATCACGGTAATGGTCTTATCTAACCTGGTTATACCTGGTACTTGCAGGTAAACAGATTGAGACATGCTGCAGTCATGAAATGACTCCAACAAGGCCTGATGAGACTCTCTGCCACCACGTGCTCCATGTAGGATCGCATTGTAGCAGAACACACCAGGATCCCTCAAGATGTAGCTGTTCTCTTACACAACATCCTTTTCTTAGGCAACCCCAAATATTCGGGCCTCTTCAGTGGAAGGTCCAAGGACAAAATCTGGAACATGCAGAAGCCTTCTGGACTCCTGGCTGAGGAACTTTGTCAGGTGTTCAGATCACAAAGTGAGCCTTCATATAAGCACAAACCCCAATTTTGTTATGATACAGAGATGTAAGTACAGTTGTTGTAGGGATTGATACAATCTTGAAATAAAAGGGTATAAGAATGAATATTTCTTTTGAAGACATTTTGGGTTGTTTCCTGGTCCAACTTTCAAGATTTTTAATTCACTTGCTGGCAGAGAAGTTTCTACTCTTTTGCCTCTTACCATGGCCTCGCTATCCTGGCATTCCCTATCTGATATGGCCTTGTGCACGCTCTCAGTACTGAGGCTCTTTTCCAATTTCAGCAGAGCTGAGCACCACATACTCTAAGCCCAGAATTCCAGCTTCTCATCAGGTACTTTTCTAGTGGCTGAACAGCATCTCTGTGTTTAACCTTTGAACAGAAAGCTTAAAGATTATACAGAATTCCTCTTTTTCTATTTGTTATAGAAACGGGACACTCCCCAGCCCCTATTGCCTGATATTTGGGTGCTATGAGGGTAACAAACCATCCACACTGCATAAATTTTAAAATTCTATTATGCAGATATCAGTGTCTATAGATCTCCTTTGTAATCGTGACCATCTCTTACGCATAAATACTTGTCTGTCTTGTCAACAGGCAGCCGAAAATGAGCTCCAGGTGATGTATTGTTTTTTCAGCCCTGAATGTGTGTTTGGAGAGTCCTTAGCCTCCCCACTCCCCTGTTTCCCCTGTTTTGCAAACACAAGCACATCACCACACACTCTAGTAAGGAAGAGCTGGTTGCTGGAGCTGACAGACAACTGCACAGGTCCATACTGTGCAACTCTATGGCTTTTATCTCCCCGCTCTCCCCCACCACCTATCTACCTCCTTCAGAGAACTTGTGGGCAGTCCTGATCTTGAGCTCTCTACCCCCTCCCAGATCTTTCTTATCTGTAAATCTGTCTACTGCTGCATCCACAGTGTTCCCATGCACCCAAGACACACCCAAGAAAATCTAATCTGTGCACAAACTTCTGACGTTGGCAGTGGTCACTCACAACTATTTAGCCACTTGAACACCACAGAGCTCTTCTCCTGTTCTTTCAGTATTTCAGGTATTGTCTGATGTTCTTCTCACCTTCCAACAATCAGTGGTTCCCTACCAGGTTGGCCACATTCATATTAACTCACTATAATGAGCACCCTGTACTCTTTCCTCAGGCTGGTCCTCTGGGTTCATTTCTCTTTCTTTGATACTTTTCCAGATGCCTCCAGCTGACCAACACTGACTTTTGCTTTGCTTTTTAATATGTCTGACCAGAGGTAGTAGAAAATCCTTCTCTTCTGCAGTTCTCTGAAACAGCCTTTACCCTATCTCCTGCAGGAAAGCCAAGAGGTTTGGTGTTTTCTTGTTACTGCACCACATCTACCTGTTCCTTCGTGCTTATCCAGAGCCTATCGCTGGCAAGTCTTGAGGCACCTCCCAAAGATTACTCACCACCACCTCCCTCAAAACAGGAGATCATTGGAGGAGATAGGGAGCATGAACCTGCCTGAGACCAGTGTTCTGCCTCCCATTTTATTGCTGTAAACTCTGGAGGTGAACTGCACTGTCGAGTTTCCACTCATTGTGTTGTTCCGATGCTAAAGCTTAGACTAACCCCTATAAAAATAATACAGTCATAGTAAAACAAATACATATATTTTACAACAAAGTCATAAGATTTTTCTGTGCTGTGGAATGGTGTGATAATGTGGTTGAATCTAATACTTCATTGCCTGAGTTCGTCTTATGTGGATTCAGGTTAAAACTAATGGAAAGGCCAAATACTAAAACACAATCTCCTCTTCATCCCCTTCAACTAATGTAGAGCTATGTCAAAAAGGAAATGTTCTTATAAGAATGGTTATAAACTGAATGCTGTTCTTGCCAAGTATAATGCTCTCTGGTTCAACATCACAGGTGCAAGGATTAGAAAAGACAAGTCTATTTGAAAAAAATTAAATCTCTGATAACACTGCAGAGAACACCTGATCTAAGCAGAAAGGCATTTTTAGAAGTCTGGAAAAAAACATTTATTCTTTGGGTTCTGCCAACAGAAAGAAAAAAAGAGAGAGAAGTATCTTTAAATATGGCTAATAAACTTACATGCTTGGGGCAGGAAAAAAATCAGTTTGTAGTTTTTTACCCCCATGGCAAAGTCAGCTGCACATACAGCTCAGTGCTCTGTTTGAACAGAGAGTAAGTCTGAAAGCTGCTGCCACAGTCTCCCTGTGCTGGAGCTCCAGAAAGCAGAGCATTAAGTTGCATTGCAAGGTAAGGATGAGTTGCCAGCTAATGGTCTCATTGAACTAGGTAAGTAAGAGCAATGAAAAGGGACATGTACATATTAATCACAGCTCCTCCACCTTTTGCTCTGATGGCCCCGAACACGACCCACAGTGGGATGTTGTCTTTATTGGAGTTAGGGAACAACTATAATGCCTAAGGTTCCAAAACTCTTCTGTGTGTGTGGACATCTCTCAAAGGTGACAATGATGTTTGGAAGCAGATTTATGAAAAGACATTCTGGTTTTGGCTTTCTGCTCCAGTTTAATAACACCAAGGTTACCTGTTTATGCTCTTAGCTCTAGGATAGAGTGAGGGGCAGGGAAAGCAGTATTTTTAAAATTCATCAAGCTCTAATGGACTCTCTGCATGCACCCAAACCCAGATATCTATGGAAAGAAGGTGCCTTGAGAAATCACCAGTGCTAGAAAATTTGAGACCAGTCCCTTGCACTTGTCTTTGCTCAGCTGATTGTTTCAGATATTCTTCTGGCTGTTCCTCATGGTGCTCTTTTTCCCTTTTCCAATGGAAACCAAACTGACAGCTCTTCAGGATGTGCTTTGCTGCTGAATGGAGACCTACAGCAGCCCTCTCTCCCTAAGCTTAAAGAGTACATGTCCCAAACTAGAAAGGGCCAATAAGAAGCAATACAGGAGTGGAAAACAAAACAAAACAAAAGCAAACCAACCAACCAACCGACCAAAAAAGCAGCAATTATATTTACAGACCAGGGAATCTTTGTTTTGTTGCAGCTTTTCCTTTGTGTGAGTTCTCCCTCCTTCCTTCTGATGGACTTTTTTGGTGGTGGTGGTCTTCAAAGGATCCTTTTCCTTCCTTCTTCCTATTTTTTCCTGCCTCATTTTTTGCATTTCTTTAAAAAAGCAATACCCTGCTACTCATTTTCTCACAGTCACTTGCACTCTGGATTTCTACAGTTTTCTTTTACCTTCCACTCCTAGTACAGCCTTTCTACCCACTCCCTCCTGCCATTCCCACCTGCCTCCAGCACAGCTCTAGCTCTCACAAAACATCAGCAATCATAAAACCATTTGCAATCATTAACTAGTTAAGTGTCACACCTCTCTACAAGGCAGGTAATTATTTATGACCATTGCTAAGCTGCCGATGTTTGGGGTAACAGATTGTTCAGCTGTTTCTGCTCAAAGGGCCCCAGACAACAATAGTGAGGCTGCAGAAGGTCAGAGTTGGGGTGAGCAGCTAGAGCTGTGTGGGGGAACTACAGACATCTGCTAACACAGTGCTTAGCTCTGAACCCTCCTTTTCCCTGGGGTTTGTGAGCATTAAATGTGTTCTGGATTTGTTGTGTTCAACAGGCTGCATCTTAAAAAAAAAAAATTAAATCCACAGAAAAGTCCATGAGCTCATCATTCTGTACTCCATAAAATGACATGGAGTAACTGGTCTGTCTTCTTTGTTCTCTGCCCCTGCAAACCAGCCTGTGCTTCACCAGGGAGAGAGAGGCCACTGCTCCTGCTGAAACCAGCTTGTTAATAAATTAATGGTGTGACACTGCATGAGGACTCCCAGCCTGAAATGCTGCATGACATTTTTCCCAAAGGTAGAAGATTTATGGTTTAAACCTAAATTAATTAAGAAGCAGGACCTTAATTAAGGAGCAGGTTGCTTCTGGAACTGCTAACCCACTTCAAAGGACTGAAGCCATATACTTAATGGGGAACAAAGAGGAGAAAACAGGGTCAAAACAGACCATATCTGTGCGTTGTTCTCAACCCATTCATCTTGCACGTGGGGGGTGCTCTGCTGGCATTTTAAAAATGACAGTGCAACATCTGCCACCCAAAAGGAGAACTGGGGAGTATGGGAGGGGCATGTGGTTTATTCAAAAGCCACTGCTCCCCTTTTGAAGCAGAGATGAGCCAGATGTACCTTTTTTTTCTCTGCCAAGTCCTGGTCATTTTTTCATTGATTTCAGTTGATCCGGGATAACCCTTTTATTCTCTTTTTCAGTTTTTTTTTTTCTAGACAGGTGGTTACACGTTGTGAATGCAGGAGGCAATTTGCTCCTGTTTCATCCTCTCATTATAGCAGGTACAGCTGCTAGCTGAGGGACAAGTGGCTTAAGAAATAGAAGAAATCAGTCTCTTGAAAGCATGTCACATTTTTAGGACCTCAGTTCTCATAGAGCGGGACAGTTCCCACTGTCCTAGAAGGAACACCTCAACTTCAGATAACTACCATGCTCCTCACTCAGATCTAGTTGCCAAGTTAGTGATGTATTTGGTACTGTTTATTATGTAAGATTCTGAACAGGTCATTCCTGCTTCTGGAATAAGGGGTGTGGGTGGCTTTCCCCATGTTAACTGTGCAGTTTAAGTGCTGTTTCAAACCCACCACTTCTTTTGGAAGGCACTCAAGTTGGAGGTAGGATGATGGATTCATGGGTAAACAGAGGTTCCTGATGCGCCAGCCTCGAGTGCCATCCCTACAGGTTTTTCTAAATCCCACTGGATGTCCTTTGTACCTTTAGAAAGGCACACAGATATTGCTGCAAGTCTGGTCTTGTGCTATTTTGGAAAACGGTTTTGAAAGTTGAACCCAACATTAAAAAGAGATTGATGTAAGAGATTAAGATAAATGCACAAAACACTTTCATTGTCTTTATTTTCAATCGATACTGTATGAATACAAAGGTTCTAGAAAGCTACAAAAATTCTACCACTTTATCAAGAAGGCATCAAAATGTGTCACTTTGCAAAGACATGAAAACACCTGCAGTAACCGACACAAAAATAGCATTTTTAGAGTGATGAAATAATTGCACTTAACTGTCATGGATATTAAAGTTATCACACATATGTACCGCGAAAGCTAGAATACATTTTTTTTTTTACAAAGCACTTTATAAAAAAATTCTCTGCACACAAAACCTATAATTTTCATATTACTATCATACTAAAGATAAATTCACTTTAAAGCCAACACTTAAAACATTTTAAACAAAAAAAAAGGTACCAGTACCTACACACAGACAATAACAAATACAAGAATACTGTACTGCCAAGAGGTTTGACCGAAACTCCTTTTGAAAGCTTCTGCAAATATGTTAAGAAAACATTGGAGAACATTCAGTTTTTTCCAAGCGCCTTCCCTCACTGTCTAACCAAGAGGTACTTTATCATCAAAAGGCAAGTTCTACATCAAAAGTTACCAGCAGCAGTACAATATTAAAGTAACCACTGACCATATATGAATATGCTTAAGTCACAAACCCATTTTATACACATTACACAAATAAACATAAAGTGAGAATTCCATTAAGTCATTTACAAATGTGAACAAATGCACATGGCAAAAAAACCCCAAAACAAAACAAAAACCCAACCTGTTTTACATAAAATGTACTGAAGAATTAAAGGCTATTCAGGTTTTCAATGTTATAAAATTCTTTTGTCTTTTTTTTTTCAGGCACATATTGTATTTTTTGTCTGCAGTCATGAGCCTGAATCAGAGGCCCATAAAACAAAACAAAACAAAACAAAAACACATATTCTGTAAGGAGGTAACAGGGATCCATCTCCTTTTAGTCAACTGAGTGCATTTAAGATTTAATTTACACACTAAAACTAATTACATGATCTCAGCAAGAATGACCTGAAAAGTTAAAAGATGAAGATGTCCAAAGTGTTTCTTGTACTTTGATTTATCCAGCCTCAATCTTTTTAAGGGGGCTAAACATCTTGTTATGAAAGATAAGATGGGGGGGAAGAGATCATCCTGAGAAAAGTACAAAACTGGACTCTGTTAGACACACCTGCTGTGTGACAGGCACGTGTGTCACTATGGATAGGAAAGGGGTTTCTCAGTATGACTGACTGAGCGCTCCTGGAAAACTCCAAGGGGAACTTGCTTCAGTGAGCAAGTATGGCCTAGGACTCGCAGTGGAAAAATAAATAGATCTGGATCAGTATGTCAAATGTTGTATCTGCCTTGAAGTGGCCAGTTACTTACATTCAACATTAATGTACACCCTTCATTGTCTCCGATAGCCCACCCCGTGCAGGTGTAGCGGAAGAAGCCACTGCCAAACTTACTGAGCTGTAGCTGCAGCAGAAAAGGAAGGGAGAAACAGGCATTGTATCTGCAATTCCTTCAAAATAGTGGTGCAGTACCTAAACAAAACCGGTCTGGAATTCAAGTAAGTTAAACTACTTTTGTTAGTAGTAATTTTTAACAGCCCCAAATGGTACCATTATTCTTATTTTAATGAGACAGAGGTGTTGTTTATCACAAATATGAACTAGTACAGCTGCAACATTTGGCAATAACTGAAAATGTTTTAGTCTGCTTGTGGGGCCAAAGTGTCTTTGCCCTACCTCAGTTTCATTAAGTTCAACAGGATTACTTGTCTTATAGAGGTAAGTGAGATTTAGACCTTGAAGGAATAACAAAAATAATATTTAAGAGAAAGGGAACTTGAATTATTACAATATTTACCACACAGTGTCACAATATTTCTCTCTATAAAAAGTTAATCTTAGTTTTCATCAAATACTTTAAAAGTCAAGTTAAAATTGTATTCACAACTATATAATCCCTCTGACAGCTTTTGGTTTTGCTGATATTTGTTGTTTCTAACATTGTTTTCTTAAAATCTTGCTCCTCTTCCCATCGATTTTACTCGTAGTGTACAGTATGGCCCCCGTTCACAGAAGGTATCAAATTCAGGCTCGTTATTAAGAGGAGCTAATTTTTTTCCAAGACATCATCTGGGAGATAAAACAAAACAACCCTGTGTTTTGAATTGTGCTGGGCAGAGTTCCTCTAACAGCACCTTCATCCACCATGCAAACACTCAACATTTCAATGCTTAAAAACACACAATTGCATTTTCCCTATAACTATTCTCAGTTCTCCATTTCCATCTTGTTTTTATGCATCTGACTTCCAGTATGCATAATTTGTAAACAAAATCTTCTGTCTAAACAAAGAATCTTCACGGATACCAAAATATTATTAGAGGAGATCAATGAAGCCATGTTTGTCCACTGAAATTCTGCAGGTTATGGATCTCTCACTATGCAGACGTGTGAGTGGATGAAGAGCATATAAATGTGAATATTTTCGTTTTTATACCATAGACAAATCAGTTGCTGGTTTGCAATGCTGTCAGAAATGGCAAACAGTAGATTATTCTTCAGCAGGCTGATCATTAGCAAAATCACTTTGCTATGAATGGTGCTCTTTTGTGAATGGAGGCCTGTAGATTCAACTTATTCCAATAAACCAAAGGCATTACGGTGATAACTAAATATTTTTGGTCTCTCTACAAATTGTCATTATTATGGCAGCACTTTTCTAAGCTGGAATTTCAAACCAAAGGCACTTTCATGCTAGAGTGCAGAAGAGTCACAATTAATTATTTGGTCATGAAATTTAAAAAGGCAGCATTTATTAATACAATTCACTTTTCACGGAGAACTAAGAATCTGTAACCTTTCCTTTTGGTATAGACATTTAACTGCGTAGGAATGGGACTGACTTGTACTGGCAGTTGGTTTATTTAGACCAAGCAGTCAAAGAGTGTTTCTGTGGGAAAAAATACAGATATTTTAAAAATGGAACCAATTAATAAAACAATATATAAAATTTAGGTTAAGAGGCTAAAGGTACTTCTAATGTAATGCTAAGGCACTGCATATTGTAATGCTTTGGCAGCTCTCAATTAAAAGGTTCCTACAAAAAAGTAACAGTAACAAGATAAGTACTTCCAGCTTACAAAAGAGCTCACAGTTTACAGGCAGCCTGTTGGACTACACACCCCACACTCAACAGTTGAAGGATTAAGGCTTTTAAGAATTAACATATACAGGGTATGGATCATTTACAGAAGTGTAAAGAAAAGACAAGGGAAGTAGTTTCCCTAATATTACATATGTGAACACCAATAAACATTGTGACTGTTTATACCCTATAGTTATGGCATATGTAGTGTGCCAGATTCTATTAAAAAAACCTGTACCTGGTTTTGCAAATTGACTTACATACTTTATATGCCTTAAAGAGTTTGTATGTTATTAAACAAAAAAAATTTAAAAAAATCACCAAACCCACAATTCAAACCCTAAATAAAAGACAACTTTAGAACAAAAAAACAAAGTAGTTTTTGACTTGTAACACCAAGTGCTTAGAATAAAGGGCTACCGTTAGGCTGTTACAATGCAGTGCTTTTCCTGATGTGATTGTTAGTGTTAAAAATGAGCATTAAAAGACACCTTACCATGGACATATTTCTTGTTCAGTTCACAGAATATAAACTGAAAGATCATCAGCCCTAATATCCACAAGCAGGTAACGGCTAGACATCACAGCAATCATCCACCTAACAGAGTCAGATCAGAGGCAGGCTGAGGAATTAAAGCAGTTGCCCTTCCCCTCGGTGGTGTTTGCATCGTCCTCTAAACTGAGACCTCACCAGTGTTAAGTATGAACCTGGTCTGACGCAGATGTACAGTGACCCACTGCCTTGTCTGGGCTCTATTCTAGTCTGGATAATTTGACAATGGGCAATTCTAACAAAAGGACTATACAGGAATAGAATTAAAAAAACAAAACCAAAGCTAAACAACTTTCTTTTTTGAAGACTACAGCACTGTGCCTGGGAGTAGGGACCTGCTATCTTTGATACAGGATTGCAAAAGACCTTCCCAAGAACCCTCTTTGCTGATACCTGATAGCTGATCTCTAAGGTGGCTTGTGCTTGGTTGGGCAGCCCTCAGCCTTTCAGACAAAGGTTTCACATGAGAAGCTGCCGCTGGCCCAGCACCTGCCCAAACAACTGCTTGGGCAACTGAGGGGCTGTGCTGGGCTGCAGCAGGAGAAAAGAAACTGAGCAAAGCTCTCTGGTGTGACCAGGAGGAATGAGACCACGACTCTCACATGTGCGTACCTCAGACAATCACTCATGCCCACATCCATGGGTTGAATCCTTACAGTATTAAAATATCTCCAGCTGTACTTCACTTCCTGGAGTGTTCCCTGAAAGTATCAGAAGGATGAATACTACCACATCTGGATGCAAAAGGACAGCAGACCCCACGTGGTATGTATGTGTTTGTTTTGTATGAGGTCTTTGCCAGCCAGAACTGGAGAGACAACTGGGAGAGGTGTAAGAGCACCAAGACTGAGAGGAAAAGGAGAAAAAAAAAATCTCCACTTTCCAATCTTCTTTGCCTGATGTTGGTTGTGATCTTCTAGCATCTCATAGATATTAAAGCTGTTGATCCTTTCAGAGTTGTACATATTCCTCTTTCAAACACGTTAGTGTTTTGCTTTCTGCTTACAAATTACTCGATGCTGTCACAATGTCAGCTGTTTCCGTTCATCTGTTAATTTCAGAGTTGCAAGTTTTTTGCTCAACTTATTAGAAAATGTAGTTGTCCATATAAAATATAACTGCACACAAAAGACTACATATAATGCAAGTCTAAATCTTCAGTATTTACCTACTTATTGCAAAATGAGCCATCTTTTTCATTAAATAATCAAATTTTCATATTAGTACAATACAACTTTATACTCTTTTAAAATACACTAGATATGTTAGGGATAAGGGATGATGTTTTCTTTCTCTGCAATACCTGTTTGAAAGTTTAATGGATTAGAAGATTAGTTTCAGTGTTGAGAAAAAATACAAAATTTGCCTAATTTTAGGACCTGTCTGTTTCTATCAGGCATTTCTTAAGGCTATATTTTTTATTTGGCTTCAAACAGAAAAATGTTTCATTTTAAAAAATAATTTAGTGAATTACATTCGTCCATATCTTCCACCCTAATTAGTTACAAAGATAATTCTATAAAGATTATTAACTTTGTGTACTCATTTACAGTTATAGCATTTCAATTTCACTTGCATTGTAAAACAAGTATTTCATGTTGGAAAAAAACCCAAAATAAATTCTTATAAACGCTGTCAGTTTTTCCCCATGGCAAATGCTCTGTCATACATTTTTCTATCAGAATTAAAAATAGGCCTCCACAGACAGAGGCATTAGGTTCTTAAATACAGTCTTCCCAAAGAACTGTGGTTTACAAATTTGAAGAACACTTAGTTTTAGAAATAATTTTTACAACTGTACCAGAATTTCACAGCTACAATTATATATGAACACATTAAAAATGACTTCACTAAAACAGGATTTAGAAAAATGTGGGTGAAAGTTGGGCCAGAGGCACTGCCACTTAGTGTTGAGGTTTACAGTCTGTGTTTTGATAAAGAAGTGAAATGAAGTGTATATATAAATAACTGCTCAGTCCTTTACAAGCCTGTAGATATGATGCTGTGCTCCATGTTCGCTGTTCGACACTTCGAATACACAAGCCATGCAGAGCAGGGTTTCTTGTGTATCCCTGTTTGTTACCACCTGTTTGTGGGGAAGGAAAAGGTAGACAGTACGTTACACACTTGGAAACACCAGGGCTGAAACAAGAAATGACCCTCATCACCTTGCCAAAGGGAGCTGGGCATGGAGGACACTTGTGCTTGTGGCCCTACTGCTTCCCTGTGCCGCCAGCCCTCGGTCCTGCCCAAATTCTGCTCTGAGGAGCTTGGCTGAGATGCCACCACAAAGTTGCACTGTAACTGATGAAACCAGCTTAAAGGCCACTACTCGGACCATTCCTTGTGCTTTTGATCACCTGTTGGGCATGTACTGCCTGTTTTCCCCACCCAAGAACTAATTAACCCCACAGACATTTGCAGTATTGTAACCGAGTCTCAGGAAGAACACATGGGATGGTTCAAAGTTCTTGCCTCAGGCTCCCTACAGACACCAGACTTGCATGGATAAAAAGACAGAAGTAAGCTGAATTTGTGGAAAATAACAAAGATGTTTATTCATGTTCACAGCCAGCTGAGCCTTTTCATCCTTAGTGACTGTAGTGCCCAATTCCAAGAGTATTATTCTGAAGTCACTGGGATGGTTTGTCTAGTAAGCAACATGACTAAGGGATCTGGAAACTGGTTCTCAACATTACAAGCTAAGCAAGACATACAAAGTATGTATGGGAGTATTTTAGAAATGGAAATGGAAATGGAAAAATAAAAAGTGAGTTCATACCAATAAAATTGTAAAGTTTTCCAACACGCTGTTCATCATGTATTTCTCTGGTAAATGCTTCAGCTTGTGTATGAAGTTGATCATATATTCACACATTGGAGAGCGATTTATCCTGTACACGAATCGGCCATTCTCAAACCTTGCATATTCAGTCTGAAAAAAAAGAAAGAATATTCAGAATGTGATCATTTATAAATAGCAAAGAAGTGACCACTAAATCTTGGGGGTTTTATTTCTTTCTGTAGACAGAAAAAAGAGAAAGTGGCTCAGACACACACATGGCTACTTGCTGACTCCTGCCTAAGCTATGCAGTGCCCTGCTAAAAATTCAAGGACCTTCAATTATTAAAAACTACAATATCCCTACTTGTTCTCTAACCTGTGAATGGACAAACTGAACTGATGAGGATTACAGAACAGAAAGTCCAAGTTGAGTTAAGATGAATTAGGCGGAAAACTTTGTGGTAAAATGATTTTACAGGAGTTTTGAGGCAACTGCCTGTGATGAGAACAGCAAAAGTAAGCTTATATATTTATGCTTAAATATACACATATAAGCATTCATACATTATTGAACAATTTAGGAGGCAATTTATGAACTACAGAAAGATGCAAGACTACAGCTGGAAGAAAACCAGACTGACTTAGATTGAAGAGGCTCACAAAGGGCTAAAGGAGGGTAAGGCTGTGACTCTTGGACTCCAGCTGCCCAGCTACCAATTGCTCAGATGAGCCACTCAGTGGCTTGTGGGATTTTTGGCTTTCCCTAAGCTTGAAATAATGGAAATTATTAAAACCTTTTTTATGGTCTCCATGGTTAGAAAATATATTTTGTATAAGAAGGACATGAATGGTGATTGCAGCTCTAGGCCTAAATTCCCGTACAAAACTGTTTTGCAGGTAACAGTTGTGGATGTAGGACTTAATACCCAGCTGCAATATCACTGTACAATGAACCAAGTAGCGACGTGACCATGACATACAGGTCTGTGCTTAGAAAAGATAAAAAATAAAGGCAGTTGTATGTTAAGAGAACATGTATCTCAGTATTCAAAAGCTGCTGGTGAGCGGGCAAAGCCTGCCTTTCTGTGCACAGAGTACAGTAAAACAGCATGGGCTGAGATGAGACAGAGCACACCACCCATGGCTTTAAAGTGTTTAAAAAATCTAGATAATGGAGGGTAGCTTGTTACTGAGGTACAGTTCCAGACAGGCTATGTGGCTGCCCAAGTGTTTGGAAATGGAAGAAAAAGCATTTTTGCTTCAGCTCTCGTGTGCCAGTTGATGGAGGAGGAGGCACTGATGTCTGCTGCAGGTTCCCCACAGAACAGTGGCACAGGCAGGGTGGAGTAGGGGCTCCAAAGGGACAACAATAATTACCATTCACACATGAGTTTAAAATGAATGCAAACACTGCTGGGAAGGCAAAAATTCTTTCAGGAAGGATTAGAGGAAGGAAGGAAAAGCCAGATAAGAGTAAGTAAAGACAGGCAAGAGAAAAGCCTAAGTAAAATAAAAGGGGACCAGGGTATCTTCCCACGTTTCCCATCACAACACCCACCTCTACTTTTTCTACTACTTGCTTTCCAAATGAGCAGACTTTGGTGGAACAGGTGATTGTCATGTTTTCTGAGCTCTCGTACTGACTAGTGACTCCGTAAAATGCTCCTGTATCATCTTGGATGTTGCAGTTTAAGTCAGCCTGTTGGGAAAAAGTGATAGCTGGTGAAGATTTTATTTTTCGTTTGACAGTGTCGGTAGCATAAGCTGTCATTAGTTCACGGTTCTTTTCAGAAATAAAGGGCCCAGTTTTATGGTGATCAGTGACAGTGGAAAAAGTCTGTCAGGGAAGCACCTGCCTAATTGTTGCAGCAAAACCTTAGAAAAGCACCAATTTATTCAAACTTTAAACAATAAAAGACAACCCTGTATTTCTCTGGGCTACAGGTGATACTCTTGTGTGGCAGATAGCTGATGAAGTCCCTGGAGCAAAGGAATGATCCTTTGCAAGGAGCCTGGCTCCAGAGCCTGTCCCTCTGGAAGGAACCTGCCTTGTGGTCTCAAATTCAACCGAGCAAACCCACTCCAGAGAGGTCATAGCTCACTTTCTCCTCTTCCTTTCTTAAAGCAATGAAATCCTCATGGCAAAGGGAGACAGCTGCCCAACACAGGATCGATCTCTGATAAGACTGTCAGGCCATATGGTGTTGATTCAGCAAAATACTTGACTTCACAGAGCTGTGTGACGCACCCGCCGGCTGCCCATGAGCGGTGTGCTCCCAATAAATACTGCTGCCCCAATAAATACTGCTGGCAGTGTCTGCTTCCTTCCAGCATTTCTCTGCAGCCTCAGTAACTACCCAGTCACCTTTGATATCTAGCAATGGAGACTGAGACTTGCAGGATTAAGTGAGGAACAGCGCTACCTTTAATTATTTACACCCAAATCCAAGTCCTGTGCACAGCAGGATTAATTTGGCTTCAAAACAACCACACGGATCACCTGCTGAATGTGACCTCCCCAGGCCTGCAGCAATGCTGAAGCTGTTCTGCCACTGTGCTCTTTGACATCATCAATCCATTTTGAAAAGCCCTCTACTTAAAAGCATGCTAATATGGATATAGGCAGAGTCCAGGGATATGCACAGCTGGATTTGTTGATTCAGGCATTAGCTCTCCTGACATCTTTGGTGCCCAAGGAGACAGCAGGCAGGGTTTTCTTTTATGTAAAAATTGCTGATCAGCTACTGCAGTGTAACACCTAAGAATTGCCTGAATTTTCAACTTACTTCCCAGATGAGCATTTAACCAGGAAAACGCACTTCTGGAAACTGTTGCACTTGCAAATCTTGTTCTGCTTGTTTTATTGCTAAAATACAAATGGAACACAAAATACTTGACAGATACGTTTGTGTCTACCTTGAGACTTTTAAAAAAAAACATTTTACAGGTATGTTTATGTATGCCCCATCCCTGGAAGTATCCCAGACCAGGCTGGATGGGGCTTTGAGCAATCAGGTCTAGTGGAAGGTATCCTTGCCCCATGGCAGGGGGTTTGGAACTAGGTGATCTTTAAGGTTTCTTCCGACCCAAACCATTCTGTGATTCTAGTGTGGTGCATTCACTATAGTTCAAGTCATTTGTAACTGTCATTTAATTTAGAACTTGGCAGTGACTCATTAATTCTACTCAGTGTCTGCAGCCCTTATTTTTGGTACAGCATTCTGAGGCAATACGCTGATAATAGCACGTACTGGGGTAGTTTGTGGTACAGAGAAGACACAGGTCTAAGATTACGTGGGGCTGGCTCTGTAAATTAATCAGTGGAGCAGTCTCCTGAGGTTTATGCACAGCAACACAAACAGCCCTATAATCACATATTTTGCATAACAGAAAGAAATCCTATCGCTGCTACACCTTGTTTCTTGCACCTGCTTTGCGTGAGGTCAGCAGTTAATGTTTAATGTGCATCCAAAGCAGTGTTTTCATAGTGAGCTGTAAGAAATTGTTCTGAGCTGACAGCAAATAAACAATTTGCCATCACAGCTGGGTTGCAATTGAAACATGACAAACATCTAAACACGACAAACTGTAGCATCCGTCTGCCATGCCACAGCTGCTCCACCGGAATTTCTGAAGAATAGGGATTTCTGCTAAAACAACTGCACTGTTGTAATTTATAATAGTAGAAGTAAGCTCTTAAAATGGGATTATACCTGCTGCTACCACAATTACAGTTTTACCATCAAAATATTTTGGTTGCTTTTCAATTCATATATGAGCAAAGTATTTAAGAAATCATAACTGAACCACTTCTCACAATTCCACATTGTCCACAGAGTCAACCGCATAGAGCTTACATTTCAAGCTACAATAACAACTGGTTATAGAGTTAAAAAAGAATAACATTTCATCTGCTGCCTTCTGATTTTGAAGCCCATTGAAAAAAATTGTTGTGTTTACATGCTGACATTTAACCTGGAAAAGAAACATATGTGGCCATCTGGCACCCTGTTGTTCACTCCCACAGCTCCTCCAGCTCTTGCTGAATTCACCGGGAGGCCTGTGTACACAAAACAACATGCTAGGGACCTGATGTTTGAATGAAGAACACTTCAAACTATCATTCACTTGTAATGATTTACACTTATGCAATCACAACATTGCTGCAAAAGTCCTATGATGACCATATAGATATGAATTATCTTTATTTATTTGCTCTTTGATATTTTTTTTTAGTCCAGGGCACAACAAAGATGTTTTCAAGGAAGGACAGAATTTTCTTTGTTAGCAACAGTTTTAATCTTTAACTAATTACAGACTGCTGAGAGCCGAAATTTTCAGATTTTTCAAAAAAGTCTAACACCAATATAAAAAAATCATAGGAGTTGCCAAGCCAATACTCTTAAATGAAGGCTTCACCAAAGCCTCTTTTAGTACTGCAACAATTTTTTTTAATCTCACATACTAAATAAAATCTTTCCGCTCAGTTTGGGTTCAAACTTTCTCACTAGAGGCCGAGCACATGAGCACCAGGCAGGAGTGTGTGTCAGTGTGAAGAGGGGATTGTCACACCAAGGCAGCATTCTGAACCAGGTGTTGAAAGCTTTGTTCCATGCTGAATACCATCAGAAAGCAAGGAAAGAACATCACTGCTGGTAAAATACAAACCTTTGGTTAAAAAATAATGGTGAAGGACTTAATGTCCTTAGTGTTATGGCTTAAATAGTAAGGAGTTCATCTGAACACATACATCTGAAAGCTAAATTATATTTCCTCAACTGACAAAAGTGATTAAGAATCAACTAAAAAATACCCCAAAACTGGGCTCTGTAGTGGCCATGAGAGCTGTAGGTGCAGCTTTGAGTGGGAATAAGGTGATGTGTTAAACATGAATACCCTGGTATTCAGCTTTAGCTCTTTACTACAGTATTGATTCCAGGGTTTGTGTCTACATTTTAGAAAGGATGTTGGAAAATTGGAAAGTGTTCAGAAAAGAGTTACAAGAATGATTTCAGGTCTGGAAAACATCCTTTGTAGTGAATGACTAATGAAGCTCCATCTACTTACTTTTTCCAAGGGAAGTTTTTCCACAACTTTGTCATAGCCTGCAAGTTGCTACATGGGGAAGAGTCTTCTGATAGATTAAATCTTGCAGAAAAGGACATTAAAAGGCAGAAAGCTAAAGCTGGTAACCCTTACGGAAATGGAATGCTGGCATAATTTTCAGATGTGGTGGAATCACTATTACTTGGGGTCTTTTTTAACCAACTGAAGTTTAACTGAAAGGGATGCTCTAGTTCAAGCAGGCTTATTGTCTGGAGGCAGGCATTACTTAGTGAGCTTCACTGCCTGTATTACAGGACAGGCAAGACTAGATAAATATAATAAAAACAAAATTTAAAGACAGGAATTTATCTTATTAGCCTTCTCTTTGTAATTTTCTTTTTCAATGATCCCCCATGAAAAACATGATAACAGTCAAGCTTCTGGAGTGCTGTGTTTGCAGCCTCTTGTGCTGCTACCAGCTTTGCCTCATTATTTCCTTGATGCTCTACCTCTAGCTGTTCTCCTGCATTTCAGACTCAGGTCTTACTGGACTATAAACCAGCTTTTCCTTCTGTACTGCTTCTCATGCAACTGTGCTCTGGCTCTGGGAGTTGGGGTTTGTGAGCTCTGTTGCAGCATATACAGAAAAATAACATTTTGAATGGTGACTTCAAATATATTGGCATGATTTCAAATATTTTGGCATTTCAAACATTAAGGTATGAGAATGTATGATGAACATGAGTCCATTTACTTACTGAGTTTTAAAATACAAGATCAATACAATTTAAGAGAAAAAAATCAACTTATAAACACAAATGGTTTTTCTTTTCTTTTTTACTTTCAAGAGTAAAAGTCTAATTTTCATTTGAGCGCTGTGTTTTATATTAGCTGAATGCATTTGGAGGTGGGAGAAGCACTCAGCTTTCTGGCACCCTCTCCAGCATGTGTAAGAGCATGATTAATTCATTAATAAAGCATAGCTTGTCAATGGGTAGCACTGGAGATATTACACATTAAGAGCACCAAGTGTTCAACATGCTGCATGGAAAAGCCTCTGCCAGTGTGCTGGAGCAAGCACCTAAACAGAGCTGGCTGCAGCCAAAATAAAGAGTAAAAATAATAAAACAAAATATCTTCCCATTCCTTTCCTCAGAGCACTCAGGCTCTGTGCTATGGGCAGGGGCAGAGGGTAGAGCACTTGTGTAATAATAACAGCCTTGGCTAACAAAAAAGCAACTCCAGCAAAAATTGCTGAGAAGAGTCTAAATCCTTCCTGCTGAGTAGAAGGAAAACAGCACCTACTGGAAACCGTGGGCTTTGGGGAGGGCCAGAACAATTTACGCTGGCACTCAGTAGTTAACATTAAACACATAAGGTCACTTATTAACAACGTATAGGTCTGAACAACTGCTGACTGCGGGGAGGTGTGTTACTCATATGACCGCACCGTGCCTCCCCTCCTCCTCTCCAAAGAGCGATCAAAGAGCAGAGATTCCAAATTGTGAAGCAATTTTTTCCAACGGGAGCATCTGGGCCGTTGGCACGTTTCTCCGCCGCGTGTTTCACTGCAGCTCAGGAATTGCAGCCAGGTCTGCCACATGGTTGGGCTTGTGATGGACAGGCCAAGCTGCTCCGGCTTCCCAGCTGCTCGGCCCCTTCCACTCATTATCCGACCCCCAGCGCTAATGCCCTTGCGTCAGTTTAAGAAGGGGTCCTCCTCAAGCACCACGTGAGGGTTGTGATGGGGAAAAGAAAATGGATGTCTGCTTTCTTCCATATCTAATTTGTTTTGCATACATTTGCATGCTGGCCATAGACCCATTCACATTACGGATCCCATTTGTGAGCTGCAGATCATTTGCCAGTCAAGCTGGCGAGTGTGTGTGTGTGTCTGTGTCTGTGTGCGGAGGGAAATCCAAGATTCCGGATTATGCAATATAAATTACATGCAAAAATAGAAAGAACTCAAAAAAAAAAAAAAGGCAGTAGCCACAATTGTGCGTGTGTGAATGAAGGGCACAAAGAATCTCTGCACCTTTTAAGACGGCTGGAGGCACATGGAGATAAATTCAGTTGGGGGTGGGAGGAGACCACAAGCACAAGCCATTTCTGAACACTGATTACATGGGTAAATTGTTTGTTCCAGTGTATCACAAAGAGAAGGAGCATTATTTTTCATGCCACAGCTGTTTTGAATAAGAATAGGAATAAACTTAACTATCCTCCTCATGTTACTTACCACTAATTATGGCATATATTTACATCTATAAAACAGTGAAATTTTGGGAGACATAATTTAATGCCCCTTTATTGTGTAGATTCCTTTATTTCCATCCCACATTTGAATTTCAAAAATGTTTAGGACTTCAAAGCATCTTTAAAAGCTTGCCCTAATTATAATATGCATTACTTTCTAAAACTCCTAGTTTGCATTGCAGATTCCTGCAAATAGAGGCATTAATTTTAAACATCAATTAATATCATCTTCAGATGAGTTTGGGTCTTTATTTCAGACTTGTGGTGAGCTCTGACTAAGCTTTTCTCAGTTAGAAGAATAGTTCAAGCTACTGCAAATATTTAAAATTAAGCCAGTGGAATCAGATCCAGAGAAAGCCTGACAGCCCAACACTAATTTATATCAGTTGATTTTTCCTATGTCACCAATGAGAAAACATCCCTTCTCCTTTGAGATATATTTGCTTCCCATATGTGTTCCTGTTGCTGCAGAAATCAGAGTTCAGGTTGGCACAGAGCATTTGACAACATCAGAGACACAAACACACTGCATGGACCTGCAGGTTACACAGAAACATCATGCAAAAACAAAATCCCTGCCTCAAAATTTACAGGTGGGGGTTGAGGCAAAACATGAGGGAGAAATAACTGGCTCCAGCAGAAGAATTTAGCCTAGGCTGTGGTGGACAGGCACACACTGCAGAACCAACATTAAAGGTGCTCCTGGTAGTGAGAGGGATTTGTGGGATGAACTAGTGCTGGACAGGGCAAGTTACAGGCCCAGCAAATCCACAGGGGCATAAAGGGAGGTACAGAGCTTGCCAGAATAAATGGAGAATGATGTGATCAGAAGAGTCAAAATGGGGGTGTTTGCTGGAAATGTGGCTGAGAGGTACTGGATTCACAAGGGAGATGGTGTGAGTGGGACAAAAATATGTCCACCAAAGGGTGGATAGCTGCGGGGCAGAGCACTGAGAGTCAGCACTGTGGGCCAAGAGGGCAATGCCAACAATGGTGTCTTAAGACATTTTGGGGAAAGGCTGAAGGAGCAATTGAGCATTTAGTTTGAACTCTTTTAGAAGGCCTAAGTGTATTGTTTAGCATTAGGGAATTTAAGAATCAGTAAGTAATCAGTGGGGCCAGCATTACATATCAACATGAGTAGGACTTTAACCAGTAAAAGAGAGGCACCATGTGTTGACTTAGCTTTTAGACAGGCTCATCGAAACTTCAAAGACCAGAAAACTTTGGGGCTATTCCCGAGTCACAAAAACAGTTGAAGTACAAACTATCCAAGAGGTTTGTTGATGTTACTCAGTTTCAGGTTTGATTGCATGAATCATACCTGGTTATTTTACATAGATTGGGCTTATTTTGCTGAAAACTAAGGTAAGAGAAACAGGACTGTGCACCCAGTGCCCAGGGAAAGGCTTCATCTGCACATATTCCCCAGCCTTCTCTGAATTCCACATCAGTGTCCTAGGACATAATTTTTACATTGTTTAGGGATATTTATTTTCGTTTTAATTTTATAGCCCTGTAATCTCCAGTTTCATATCAGTGTCACACAAACTTCCTGTGCCATATCATTAGGATGCTGTTCCTTATTTACTCATTGTGTGTGCTGAGTGTACAAGTCAAGCTGCCTCTATCTATTACTGTAAGGGTCTGTCTCTGCAGTGATTTTCCTGAACTCCACAGTTCCCAGTGACTACCTGAGGTAAAACAGAGGAACAGAGTCACTGCATTCAATGTGCAAGACAAGGATCAGGGAATTGCCTTGCAGGGCTGTAAGGCTGGAAGTCTGAAGTGGTATATTTTATACCTCCTGCTCTGTTATGTAAAAAGAGGCCCAAAAGTTTGACATCCAGGTGTGTCACAAGACTGAGGCCAGAAGCTCATCCATTCCCAACACCAGGTTGTGTTTCACATGAGATACAATCTGTATGAACCAATAAAGCTCTGCCAAGCAAAGCACACTTTACTTTGTACTCCATTCCGGGGCTGCCTTGCAAAGCCAACTCCACAACTACCAAGTGTCTACTTGCAAGACCTCAGACCGTTCCCTCCCACTTTTCTTGTAATCAAACCACATTACCAAAACCAGGACAACAAGGAAAACCATTCTGCTGAGAAACCTTATGCAGAACTAAAAGGGGAAAGAGCAAGAGGAATACTCTTTCCAGCTACCAGAGTTCGTCTGCTATCTGCCTAAGTCATCCTCAATGCAACTGTTCATCTCTGGTCTTCCCGTTTCCCATCTTTCCATTCCACATTAGGTTTAATGTCTGAACAACATACCCTTTGTGCCACCTCCAGTGACATACAATCTTCTCTTAAGTCCATCAAATTCTCACCTTTGTTTTCAAGATTCTCATGCCACAACACTCTCCTGCTTCCCTCCTCTGGTTTGCCTTGACTTCTTTCACTCAGACTCTGTTTTTCTTGCATTTATTCTCCTTAGAGAGCTTGCATACCTCTACTTTTTTGCCCAACCAAAACTAATGTTCCTCTTTTACCCACACTACAATCAGATTCCACCAAAACATTCCCTGTCACTGTCACTGAGCCAGGATGTACGAGCTTACAGTGCTGAGCAAACTATCGATGGCTAAACAATAATGAAGGAGGAAGACACAGAAAGGATGGGAAGGGGAAAATGGTAAAATAAATGGTGAGAGTATTGGCACTAAGAAATAACCCCAATCATGAACAGAACCTGGGAGAAGATGAATTTTCAGAGTAGGAAAAGGTAGCAGATGATGAGGGAGTGGATACAACCAAATTAATTCAACCAAAAATCAATCTATTTCCATATGAATAAACTTGAAGTTTCTAATAGGGTCAAAAACATTGTTAGAAATCTGTGCCAGCTTAACCCTGGTGATATTTGACTGTTTAGAACTGTTTTTCAACACTCCTCATAAAATGGGAACAGCATCCTTTTTGCTAAAGAAAAGTCCTGTTGGGGTGAAAGAAATAAAGGGCAGGGAGCTGACACTTCAGGATCTAATTCTCGTGACTAATTATACACTCATCTTCTGTTTTTCTTATACATATTTCTAGATGTGTACAGGACTTGTGTGAAGTTTAGTCCTAGAAAAGTATTCATCATGACTCTTGCTACACTCAAACACTACCCCAGGCTCCTCCCTCTGCCTCACTCACTTGATGAGAGAAAATCGACCAGCCTATTTTAAGGTCATGGCTCAAGAAGGTGTCCTCACCACATTTTTAATGTATAACTCAGAAGGATGTTAGCACTGTATGTTTTTTAATTTCTAAGTTAATACAACACAAAATTGTATTAAAAGACTATTAGATTGGAAGGCACAGTGAGGTTAGTAAATGTTGGATTGAACTTGCCTGCATATCCTGACTGCTGAGCTGTATCATAGCAAAATCTTTAGCTACTCAACTGCACACGTGCCCTCTGAGCATCTATGCAACATTTCTTTGTCTTTGTTATTCACTGCAGCCCAGTCCCTGTTTCCTGAATACTACTCAAAACCTGTGCTGAACACAGAATTATTCATTTTATAAAGGGTTTTTTCATGGCATTGTTTTGATTCCTTATAAACAGCCATGAGTCTGATTTGTCAGTGACCACCTGAGGTGAACAGGTGGTATCACCCCCATGCTACAGGTATGGAATGGAGATGAGAGTGTTAAAGGTGTGCACTGCTTGTTGGAGATGAAGCAGAGAAGGCTGGCACTTGAATGTCCAAAGTCAGGAGTACAACACAGACCTTAATTATCCAAAGAAGAACTCCACTGGCTTTAGATTTGTCTTTGAGCATTCAGCATGCCTGAAAATCAGTTTCCACATGGAGAAAAAGTAGAACATATAATACATCAATTACCATATCACAAATCTCTGCTGCGTCCACATCTAGTATAAAGTCTGAGGCTTATCATTCTCTGTGGGAAATGAGAACAGGCAAGTGAGGTGACATTCATATTTTGCCAGCAGGTTTCACAAGTATTTATTATGCAAGGTGGATTGGTGAGATGATGGTCCTCAGTTAAAGCCAAAGTTTTGCAGGGAAATATATTTAGTGGTCACACACTCTTAACTCCAAGCTCTATTCCTCTGCAGCCAGATTTCTTCTGCATTTATGCTTGCCCTGTTCCCACCTCTCACATACCTGTTTCTGCTGTGTGACTTCATTCCTGTTGCCCTGCAGGATTGTTATCCCAAATGCTCTCTCTTCCTACTGCATCCCTCTTTTGACCCTACATTTTCATCTGCCTGTTCCAGGTCACTGACGCCTGCTCCCACTTCTCTGCTGGTCTCCTTGTCCTGTCATCTTTGCTCACCCAGCCCTCAAATACTTGGTCTACAGCTCCCATGCCCAGTTTTAAGCCCCATGAATTTCTCAATGGTTTCTTCTGCAGTCCAGCACAGCTCCTGCTCAGTGGTTTAGCCCTTCTACACCCAGATATGAGAAAAGAGAGTCTCCTTCAATCCAGTTTCCAGAACCTCTTGGAAAGATAGGAAATCTGGGTTATTTACAATGTGCAGAGTATTTCAAGTCACATAGATAAACACCAGTCAGGAAATCTGACCATATGCAGTGTTTCCAGATCAACCTTTTCTGTTCTCAGCCTCAACCTGTCCACCTTGTAATTAAACCCCAAATATGTCCCTTTGACTGAGGCTGTAAAAGACAAATTTAAAATGCTTATAATTGTTGCTATGAAAAGGAGTATACCACAAAAAAGTACCCTAACAAATTAGTGAGTAGAAAAAGCTTTAGAGGGAGTGTCAATCTGCTGGAAGGCAGGAGGGCTCTGCAGAGGGATCTGGCTAGACTTGAGAGATGGGCTGATTCCAATGGGATGAAGTTCAATAAGGCCAAGTGCCGGGTCCTGCACTTTGGCCACAACAACCCCCTGCAGCGCTCCAGGCTGGGCACAGAGTGGCTGGAGAGCAGCCAGGCAGAAAGGGACCTTGGAGTACTAATTGACGGGAAGCTCATGAGCCAACAGTGTGCCCAGGTGGCCAAGAAGGCCAATGGGATCCTGTCCTGGATCAAAAATAGCGTGGCCAGCAGGACCAGGGCAGTGACCCTTCCCCTGTACTCTGCGTTGGTGAGGCCACACCTTGAGTACTGTGTTCAGTTCTGAGCCCCTCAGTTCAGAAAGGATATTGAGGTGCTGGAGAGAGCCCAGAGAAGAGCAACGAGGCTGGTGAAGGGACTGGAGCACAAGCCCTGTGGGGAGAGGCTGAGGGAGCTGGGGGTTGTTTAGCTTGGAGAAGAGGAGGCTCAGAGGTGACCTCAGCACTGTCTAGAACTACCTGAAGGGAAGTTGTAGCCAGGTGAAGGCTGGTCTCTTCTCCCAGGCACTCAGCAATAGGACAAGGGGGCACGGGCTTAAGCTCTGCCAGGGGAAATTTAAGTTGGAGATCAGAAAAAAATTCTTTCCAGAGAGAGAGTAATCAGGCATTGGAATGGGCTGCCCAGAGAGGTGGTGGATTCACCATCCCTGGAGATTTTTAAACACAGATTGGATGTGGCGCTGAGTGCCATGGTCTAGTAAATGGACTAGAGTTGGATCAAGGGTTGGACTCGATGATCTTGGAGGTCTTTTCCAACCCAATTGATTCTATGATCATGTTCCACCTGCAGATTTGCTGTTCCTTTTGGGTGAACCTTTAAGTACTTTAGTGGTGGACTTGCCATGTTAGGCTACTGGTTGGACTCACTGATCTTAGAGGCCTTTTATCAACCTAAATGATTTTATGATTCTATGATTATACTGCTAACATGAGTTTTGTAAATACATGAAGAAAAATCTGATATATCAATGAAATTTATCATAGCTACATCAATATACAACGTCAGCCCTCCATTCATATTATTTTTTCACTCTTTCTCACAGCTGATATGAACAGATATAAGTTTTGGAGCAGAGTCCCATGGCTGAGTGAAAGAAAGGCAAGGGGAAAGCTGATGAGCTCTAGCAAACAAACGAAAAGAGATTTAAGAAAACCCCTGCACCCTCCCAGGCTCACAGTTGTCCTGCTGCACGCTCAGTTCAAATCCTGTGTGGTCCTCTCTCCCTAAGCGTGGGCTGGTGGTAGGACTCATACTTGCACTGCTTGCATTTGGACTTTAACACCTGAAACACTAAAAAGCAGGCTCTGATTCCTACGCCTTCCCTGCTTTTCCTTGGACCACTAGATGGCAGTTCCCCATTTCCAAACGGGGGCTCCCGGTACCTGTTGGCTCCTGCCCAGCAGCTGTGTCAGGCAGAGCTGAGGCACATCTGCCTCTGCTGCACACACTCCTGGGGAGCTGGCAACAAGAGTGGCTCTGGGCCAGTGTCCCACCTGAAGGGCAAACAGCTTTGCACTTGGGCATGACAACAGAAGAAATTTCCACAAGCACCCCAAAGGGTGCTAAACACCAAACAGAGGCCTCAGTGACACGAGAGGTGCTCCATATCATGTCTTACTCACCCAGAATTTTACGAGGAAGAAAGCATTCTGAGGCCCCTTCCCGAACAGTTCCTTCAGACCACCCTTCTTTTCAGGAAATTTGTCATAAATCTGACGAATGTCCACAGATTCAAGCAACGGGTCACTGTAAGAATGGTTTGCGTGTCCAATGTGTACGAAGAGGTGTTTATTGTACTGCAAGAAAGAAACAGGAAAATCAGTGCTGTAGGAAAAGAACAGAGGTTTGTTATGGCAGGGGTCTGTGTGAGCTCTTTGATGGATTAAATGACTCATACATTACTCCTGGGACTGTGATTTTCTGCAGTATGATTTCCGTGAACAACTTCAGTGATTGTGTCACAGTCCCTTAGGAACAAGGGTCAACATCAAAAAAACCTGTGTCCCTACTGCAAACCCCAAAGCACAGCCATCTTCAGGGGGGTAATTCACACTGAAAGGCCCAGGGGCAGCACAGTGATAAAGAGCCCTTCACTGAGCATAATAAGATGAATATGCTCATGAGGAAAGCCTATTTCTGCCACTTTAAACAGTGCCTTTTAATGTCCTGTGTCACCAGAGCCTGAATTTCTTCTCGTGCCACAGAGCCCACACACACACATCTCTTGCTTGTCTGTTAAAAAGCCCCAAACCTCTTGCTATAGCATAAGCTAATGGCACTCAACTAAAAGAGTTGGAAGGGATTTTCCTTTAGCTTCCAAATGACAGTAACAAGAAGGCCAGTTACTCTGTGTTGCTATTCCTATGGACATGGTTCTCCTTGCATGTCCTCCAGTATTTTGACTCAAGTAATATTAAAGAGCCAAACTTTTACCCCTTCCCTTGAGAGCTTGCTATGTAGAAGACCATCTCTGCCAAAACACATTCAGCTTCAATTTTCTACTTCTTAACTTCATCCCATTGCACCTCATTGTAATCACAGGAATCACCTCAGCAATGCCTTTCCTGCCTGGGGGAAATCCTTGGCCCAGGGACATCCACAAAAGCCTCCTAAGGAGTCCAATATGGTCTTTTAAGGGCTGCCATTTCTCCAAGAGCACCTTTCAGCACCCAAAATGAAAGTGGAAGCATGAACCCCAAAGACTCTCCACCAGTCAATCAGCACCTCCCAGGGTCATGCAAGCAGAGTGATGGAGCCTGAGAGTGGCAGAATTAAACATTGGGGGTTTTAACCATGCAGATCACAAAACATTTTGGTAACTCAGTTAAAGGAAAGCTGATATGCAGTCAATGAACACTAGAAAACACTGTCACATTGAACAGATGCCATATGTAAGGGGCAATTCCCAAAAGCTAAGTACAAATAAAATACTTAAAACCCCAAAGCAAACCTCATTTTAGCTATTTTGTTCACAGTGTACCTGCTGAATGAACAAATTGAAATGACAAATCTAAATGAATTGGACAACCACTCAGAGCCTTCCTTTGGTGTGAGCAGAGTCTTCCCTAGCAGATGTCCAAAACTCTGGGGAAAAGCAAATGGACTGGCTAGATTTCTGCACTTAGGAAATGAAATTGAAATCTATTAAAAAATCATCTAGCACAGCAAAATCTGAATTTAGAACCAGACAACACTCATCTGTGCATGGTGCCAAAAATGAGATAACAGTCCATGTTTTTTACAGGGTTGTATTTCTTTTTTAATCTTGTGGAAGGAAAAAAGGAAAGCATAACACCTTAAAGGGTGTTTGCACAAGTAAGTTGAAGTCTGAGAGCACTGATTCCACAGATTTCCCTTGCAGCCTCTTTCAAAGAATGCCATCCCAGGTTCCTCTGTGCACAAGGGGAAATGGTGCCCAGCCTTTGGTTAGTGCATGTGGAGCCCCAAAGGCGCAGAGCTGACCCCAGAAGCTGTTTCTCCCTTGAAGAGAGCAGGCCTGGCAGAGAAGCAGCAGTTGTTGTGGAGCAGGCTGCAGGTTCACAGGGGTGGCTGTGCCAGCAGCCCTTCCCCAGCACTGGTTTTGCTCACACACTGACCATTTACATGCAACACAGGAACTCACTGTATTGGCTGGCAACATGTGCCTACCATAACACTGCTCGTGGGCAGTTCTAGCAGGTTCCTTCAGCCAGTAGTGGCAAAAGAGGACCAAGGGGAGATTTTAACATGACAAAACAAAAAAAAAAAAAACAACAAACAAACAAAAAAAAAACCCCAAAACCAAACAACAAATAAATGCAAAGTAATATGACAAAGCACCATGACTCCAACTTTTGGGGTTTCAGTGCTGCAAGTACAGAACTAAAAGTCATACTGAACATTTCTTAATTATCTTGCTCACTACTGAAAAACTTAGATTTCAGTAAAATGTATCAGCACCCCATATACCTTGAAACTGCCAGAACCACAAGAAAGGGAGCCTGCTCCTCTTGCTTTTCTAAACTGCCAGGGGTGAAGTGCAGTAGGACAGGGCATGGGGCTGGGTCTCTGACCATGGCTATCGATGGAAGTCTCCCTGCAGCCAGGCAAACATCTCCATTTCTCAAGGAGAATGATGAGAATTCCCAAGCAGAGATAAGCACCTCAGCCTACTCTGAAAAATAAAAGTGAAGCATTTCCCTTCCCCCAGCACTCCCACAGCCTGCCTAGGCATGCCCAGCAGTTGTGCTCTCCCTGGGGATGCGAGATGCCCCAGGGCATACCTCTGTTCTCTCTCATTCAGAGTAAGGGCGTGAAAAACCATCCCCACCACTAGAGGCCAGGTCACTATTTATTTTGGGATTGTTTCCTCTCAATCTTTTCTGCTGGAGCTGTTCCATGTTGTACAAATAACCACACTTTTATAGAACTGAGGGTTCAGATTCTCCTGCACCCAGGAAAGCTTCCTCCTTCCCCAAAAGGTGTCTCTCTCCCAGGCCCAAAGGTGGCTGTGGAGAGAAGGGGGAAGGGAGAGCTGTATTTTACAGTTTGGCAACTGCAAACCCCCAAGACAATTCATACACTGTACCTTCTTCTCCAAACCAGGAAAATATAGAAATCGCTCGGTATCCAAACCTTAGTAAAAGCAAACAAATTTATAGGGATATGGAACATGAAGTCTTAATACCCTTTATAAAAGGAAAGTTAAAGGCAGCTGCAAAGCTACCACAGTTGTCTGCAGAGCTCGCCAAAGTACCAGATGCTGCTGCAGCAAAATTTCCAAGTGGGTACAGTGGGACAGATGGTATGACATCACCTGACAACATTCTTAGGACAGAAATGTTTATTTTGATATTGCAATGTGTGATTATTTTCTCCTTATGTTGCTGCAATTCCTATGCTAAGTACAATCATTACTAACCTAATTAGACATGGCATATTCCTACAAACTAACAAACGATTAATATGATATTTGGAGCAGGGTAAATGGATACTGAAATGATCCCTATCGCTTTTATATAAACATGCTCCAAGACAGGAATTGATGCATAGATAAAAGCAAAGAAACTAAGTTTTATGCCTACATTTTTGAGCCCATTAGTGTCTGAAAAGCTTAAAATCATCCTCATTATATTGAGAATTCACTGTTGTTTTAGACTGAGTATTCCAGAGTCAATGAATTACATTAGGTGCTGAAGAATTCACTCATGCTACAGCATTTAAAGAATTTGTATCTGGCATCAGGGCAGTAATGTGCTTTAGATGCTGTAGACCATGATAGGCCAAATCCTGTATTTTCTGAGGATAAACACCACAAAAATACAAAGAACATTTTCAGGTCTGTCTTCCTTGTGTGCATTACACGACATGCCCTGGAGATGGCTGCCTCTTACTGAGCTCCTTCCCATAAAAAAATTCTAACTATCCAAAGAATGCAGTAAAGCCATGAAATATGACTGTTGTCAAATAATACCACGGGAAAAATTATAATCCACTTAGGAATTTAAAAAAACCAAGACAAATTGCCAATGGCAGGGGATGCAAGCATTTAAGCTGGTGCAGAACAAAGACAAACCACCTACATCTGTTTTATCAGCCAGCAGATATATTTGTAACAGCTCCTCACCAATTTTGCACTTATATTCTAAGGCAACAGCCTTTTTGGTCCATGAAAAGCAGGTTTGCAAATTGTTACAGATCTCTCTGCTGCATTCTTGTGCTTCCCCACACCTCTGGAGCTTACACCAAGGCTTGACAAGCCTGTATAGGATCAAGATTGTTATTGAAGAGTGGTGGCCGAGATGCAGAGGGCAGAGAAGTCAGCCCTCACATGTTCCTGGGGCAAGCTGCTTCTGTCCAGTGGGGCTACATAACATACAGATCAGCACATGGTGGGCAATGGCTCCCCAGGCCCTGATGAGTCTGAGTGACATGGAGCAAAGTGGAAGGCAGGTGGCCTGAGGGACAGCAGCTGTTTCTGAGGGGATGACCTTACTCCTGGACACAGCATTCTGACTGCAAGGGTGCTGCACCCTCCCGCTGCACCCAGAGGCACAGCTGTGATTTAACCCTCCCAAATCTCACTCACACACCTGGGAGTCATTCCCACACCGGTGCAGGTGGTGAGAGCTCCTCTGCAAACTCCCCTGTCCCTGCAGTGGGACAGTGAGCTGGTGGGATGCTGCACCTTGTGCACCCATGGGATGGAGGAGCAGGATAGGGCAGCACCCCACTGCCTTGTCTGCCCTGCACAGCCTAATGACAGCACCCTGTTAGCTGGGCTGCTCCATTGGATCAGTAGGGTCCTGCAAATTTCTAGCACAACAACCACAAGGGTGAGGCCATCTATATCATTACTTACAGCGACAAATTCCTTTTAAAAAACACCACTGGAGAGGCTGGCAACTTGAACAGGTCGCAGTCTCCTGTCCCCAAATTCCACCACCCAGAAAAGTACATTAAGAAGGCTCTTCTGCTGCTCTTCTCTCCCCCTGAAGCAGAGGGACAACTTCTCAGCTCTCTTTGGGCTGGATATATTCTGTACTACAGGTCACAAGGATGAGTGCCACAGCTCAGAGGGATGGGTGAGTGGAAGACAGGGGGGACAGCCTGAACTCTTGCTGAAAGGCACCGCTCAAGTGCCTGGCACCATGCAGGGATTTTCTCTGTACCTCCACAAACTGGTCCAACCCATCTTTTAAAAACGTACCTCTGATTGTGCAGTGACTATGCTTCTGGGGGGAAAAGGAGCCAGGTGGAGAGGACTTACTGAAAACCAATCCCTGGTATATCAGCAGTCTGAACACAGCTGTAACCTGCACCCTGCCCAGCCTCAGCTCTGCTGCCTTGCTGTATCTCATAAATCTGACACTCTTTAATTTCCTGCTGATGTAAGAAAATCGTTTCGTTTGCCAACAAGTCTTCTTATTTCTACCAAAACACTAGTAACTGCATATTTAATTCCCATTGCTGTTGTCCTCCACTGAAGCAGATTGGGAGTTATAAACATGACATTTAATGCTATAACTGCAGTCTGTACCAACTCCTGTTGTTAAGAGTTTTAACACTTTCATGAGAAATGTCAATTGAACATTCTGTTCTGGTATATCACAATACAACTGCATGATTAACCTAGTCGTTCGTGGACTTCCATGCATTCAGACTCTTGTCTGGATCTGCACAGGGATTGGGTCAGAAATGTGAAGTAAAAGGAGGTCTTTGGCTACTCTGTGGTTCCAAAAATGGAGAGGCATGTGATGAGGGAGGGCAGTTCCCAGCCCTGATACCTTAATGTTACCCAGCACTTTCCAGCTACTGACACAGGAATTCCAGTGTGAAACTGAGACTTGCTGGTTGGGCAAGGTGCTCACCTGACATTTTCATCAGCTTTGCTGCAACAGTGAAGATGGATCCTTCAGTTCTGGCCTGTCTGGTCTGAGACATGGCGGGCCCAGTTTCAGAAGTGCTGAGTGCTCAGATGGGAAAATTATGCCTGACTATAGGAAGCTCTCAGTAACACTAAGTATTCTGCACAATCAGGCTCATGACAAATCAAAGGGGACCCTCAAAATCAGTGGCCCATTCATTCTTTTGCACCTGAACTTCTTGGTTAGTCAATTGTGAGTAATAATGCTCCTTCATTTAGAAACACTGCACTAGTACATCTGTGAAATGCAAATGGAGGGAATTATTAATTTTGTTTGGAGGGGAGGTTAGACAGTGCACAGCGAGCAGGGCACGGGGCCACGCATTTCAACAACAGCAGCAAACAAACTACTGAATAGTTGCTTATCACAGAAGGACCATCTACATCTCCACTGAATGCAGCAGGATCAAATAAACATGTGAGCATGTCATTATCTGCTGCTTTGCAGAGCAGACACATGGGGACATTTCCCAACTTCTGAGAGCCTGACTTTGCAGCCAGGCTAAGTTTTGGGCAGGTGTAGGGCTGAGGGAAGCTGCAGTGGGATGAGTTGGGAAGACACAGAGCAGAGGCACAGCCAGATGCAAAGCCCTCGGGGCTCAGCACAGCCCACCACACTGCCAGTGCCAGCCCAACCCTGCCAACCGAACAGCACCAGGCTGGGCTGGGCTGGGCGAGGCAGAGGCCCCTGTGCTGTGATGATCCCCCTGATTTTATGTCTCTCTGGGTTCATAGCAGGGACTGCATGTCCAGGCTCTGCTCCAGCTGCCCCACAACTTGCACTGTCCCTCCTTCCTGATGTCATGGCTCCCTGGGCAGTCCTGGTATCCTGCATAACACCAGGTAGCCCCCCAACCACTCTGGATACTTTGGACAACATGCTGGGACCCCACAGGCTGGGCAGTGGCAGCAATGGGAACTCACTGTAGGAGCTCCCATTCACTGCCATCACTCCTCCTAAGCTAAGCAAAAGCTGTACTTTTAATTTTGCTGGGAAGTTTCTGGCAGCAGTGGTGGGGTTTGAGAAACAGGGAAGAGACTGCCTGAAGGCAGCAGTGAGAACACAGCCAGACCCCTGCAATCTTTCCGCCCATGGGCCGAAAAATAGATGGTGCTGTCTCCCTCCACACTTAATTGTAGTCTGACCTCAGGACGCTCCCTGAAAAGTCCGTGTCCTGGCACTACAACTGGAGGGGAAGCTGGCATGGGCCTCCCATCACATTTCGTTGGGGTCCCCCGGGAACGCCGCTGGATGGGAAATCTGCTGGACCCTTTAAAGTGATTTCTTGGCACTTCTAACTATTGACACTTAAAAATGAAAATTTTACAGCGTATGACATTCACATCCCAGGGCCAGCATGTAGCTCTCTAACACAGCAAAATAAATGATGTTTGCGCTTAGTAAAACTTCATCTGATTTCAGATGGCAATGACCTCAAATCCTGAGTCTTGTCTCTCCAAGACATTCATCTCAATGTGGGTTTGCTCTCCTGTCCTTTCACATCACAAAGATGCTAAACCAAGGACTTCCTTATGGCTGAAATGCTGAACTGCTTTTTATACTGTTTACAGGGAGTACAGAAAGGATAAACAATGCTTGCAACAATGGATATTGTTCAAGGATGGAGGACTTCTTTTGAAAAGATCTCATTTATTTTTCATCACTTAGGTGGTTTGATTAACTCTGGTGAATTTTACTGCATTTGGCTAATGATGGCAGGCTGTTTTTATGGCCCCTTGAGCAATTGCTTTCCCTTTCTGGTTCTCAGGCACAATTCTCCCTGGGCTCACAAAGTCCTTTTACAACAACAATAAAATGTGTATTAAAACATAAAGAATATTTTATTTCTTCACCACTTTTTAAATACATTTTGAAATTTGGACCTAACACAATCTGACAGTTTGGATAGGCAGATTAACACTAAAAATGCCCATCAGCCATGTTCTTTATAGCCCTATATAGATATTTCAAATGTAAAGCTTTCTGAAGTGCTCACGATAGAAATTAATGTGACAGCAAGAGTGAGAAACCTCAAAAAGGAAGAGAAGAAAGGGTGGTTTTTTGTTGGCTGGTGGTAAGGTTTTTTCCCTGATTGAAAATCAAGCTTGTGTGTATATATATATTTATATATATTATATGTGTGTGTGCATGTGTGTATATAAAATTAAATAATTTGAATTATTCTCATTTCAGTCTTCCAGTCTTTGAATTTTATATCTACTTGTGTACCAGTCAGTTGATTAGATCCCTTCTAATCTGCTTGCATACTCAGTTTATATTTGTTAGGGAATGTGGGATCACTTGGTTTAAGCATTTGTCCAGAACTTTCACAGAACCACTACAGTAAAAATGGAAAGCCCTCATTAGGGAAAACCTGTCTTGGAAGCAACAGATGGGCACATAAACTGCTTCATCTGCTGAGAATATAGTTATATAAGGCAGGCAATAATTAAGGTGACTGAATCACTGGTGCTTGGACCTACAAGTGTAATTTCTATGCACCACCTAGGAATTTTACTTAAGCACAAAATGCCACAAAAGGGAAATACAGCTTGACATTTGTAAACTGAATTGATTTTCACGTAAAAGGAGGAGCAATTTTACCTATCCTTAACCGCAGAGTCAGTATTCCAATATTTTGCAACTGTGCCCTCTTATGTCTCCCAGACTATCTTCGGCCATGCAGAGTTACAATGCAGGTTGCTTATTGTTTCCTTTCTATAATTTTTTTTCTTTTTTAAATGGAACAATGTGGCTAGATAAGGGAAAAAAAGGCAACAGCCCTCCACAAGTGACAGGACTCTATGGAGCAGATTTCAGGCTTAACAGAATGCCCACTCTAAGCTAAAATAACTGCCTAACATTGAGGGGCTTTTGTTCTTTTAACACCAATTGCCATTGGAAGAACACCAGAAATGTTTAAGGCCCCACTCCTACAATGAATTCCCTGTGGGTGGACCTTTGTGCCCATGTCCAGCCCCACTGCGGTCGCTGGGAGTCACCACAGGCAGAGAAACCTAAATTTTTCATTGCTGTACAGGAATACAGACTGCAAGGGGCCTCCCAGGATGCTCAAGTCCTGGCCCCAGCTGCCATGTCAAATAACCTTTTTTCTATAAACTTTCAGGTTGCATTTTAAGGTGGGATTGGTCTATCTGCACCCACTACTATGAGCCTTTCTGGCCTGACTTTTGGGCTGGGGGGGAGAAGGAGGGAGGGTCATTTGTTTTAATAAAATGTTGGAAGCACTTTTGGTCAAAATAGTACTTCATGTAATTTCCTGTAAAAAGTCAGCAGTATAACAAACATATAACTGTCTCTGTTTCAGAAAGACAGGAGAACTCTTTTATGGCTCTCGTGTAGCAGCATATACATATATTCATTTCTGAAGTCAGCAAAGGCACAAAGGAGATGTTGCAACCACAACACGTGCCTACACGACTTCAGATTCACACTGTGCAAACACACATCTCAGCTGCCTTGATTTTGTTATTTAAAAATAAACCCCCAACCTTGCTATGTTGTGCAAACCATATCTGCAATAAAACATCTCACCAACACAAAGATGTGCAAAACCGCAGACAGAATTTACATTTTCTGAAATGGCACTAAATAAGGCTGTGGGTTTGCTCTCACCTCCAAGGAGCACTTTTAATGCTTGTTGGAAAAGTCTGTGGGTTGGACATGGCTAAGGCAGGCAGGGGGCACAGAGTTGTCCCTGCAAACAGCCATGCACCAGTGCCTCTGCCCAGTTCCCCTCCAGCAAATATCCTTCTGCCTCTGCCCTGGGAAATGGTCACACTGCCTTGGGGCTTTCCTCTATGCCCTTGTTTAAGATCCAAATAATCAAATTTACTTAATTCGATCGAAACAACACTTTCTCTTCTCCTGACTCCCTTTTCCTAGGCATGGGAACACACTGTTCATGGGGGCTCATCCCTTGGCTCCCCACAGCATCCACCTGGACAGTCCAGGCTGCTTCCACACAGCCCTGACTTAGTGCTGCCCCACTGCACTTGCAGTATGGGTGTAAAGAATTATCTAAGTTGAGAACTGACTTTTCTTTGTGTCTCATTTTTGCAATGTTACAGCACACAACTAACTGTTCTTTTAAAAACAAGTCTGGGTAGTTTGATGCTCTTGCTTGTCTTGTAAACCTCCTGCATAAATGCTCTGCACTTAAAAGGTGGGTTTTTCAGCAGTATTCTTGCAAGCTGAGACAGGCTCCAGTGGGCCTCTGCACCCTCAGGAATTCCAAATAATATTAGTTTACTCCAAAAAAGGCTTTACAGTATTTCTGGGGCCATTCTGGGTAACTGTGTTTCTCCTCATGCCCCCACTCTTTCCCTGCAATGCCAGTGGATGTGTTGCATCCCCCAGAGCCTGCACCTGCCTGGGAAGTGAGAGCCCACTGATGTCCCCCGGCTGCTGGCCCACACTGCATGTGTGAGCCCAGCTGGCTCCGAGCCTTCCCACCACAGCCAGTGGGACATGAGGCTCCTGCCCACCAAAGCAGCATCTTCTCCGTGTAGGTCTGTCAGTTGTGTTGCAAATGTGTTCATGCCCCTCAGCTGGTTTCATGTTGCAGACACCAGTGGTGTGATGGGCAACCACGTGTGATCTGTTGCAAGTGTACTTGGTTTGAGGGAGACTTTTCATAGGGGAAAAAAACATAGAAGCTACTCAGTTGCTGAACTGCTGTTACTCTCTTTACAAAAGCTCCACAGATACACAGGAGGCTCTACACCATATAAACCCATGGGTTTTGCATATAGTTTTGTGTTAGGAAAACCCATGGGAATGGGATAATTAGGTGGTGTACTGGCAAAACAGTAAATCAAACTGCACTGAAATGCCATTTCATTCACACAGAGCACAGTAACGCTGAGCGTTACGTGGCCACATCCTGTTTTTCCGGTATCCCCAAGGCACACACACACACCCTGGTGTGCAGCAGTCTGGGTATGGCAGAGCCCATAAATCAGCAGGACATGTTACATGAGATCAGCAAGCCAAGGACTCCGAAAGCTGCATATTGATAAGGCTGATGATGAGAAACCTGGATGTTGTGTTTCTGCAACAGAAATACAAACCCCTGTCTGGATGAACTCGGGGCTTGGGCTGAAGAAGGCATTCTGGATCAGTCTGGAGGACAGCAAGGTGAGCTTTGGCCCACCAGAGCCACAACTGCTATGAGACCACAGGGTAATGGGAAGACAAAGCGATTCCAGGGAAACCATGCAATACCTAACAGTGATGAGATAACCATACCTGCTGCCAAACGTTTCCTCCACCTCAAGGTTAATTCAACCTGGCAAAATGTGACATTCAGCAAACCAACTCTGCCATGTATTCAGTATATGAATAGCTGAGATACGGTGTATTTTCACTGGGATATTTCTCCGCCAGGAGCATTCCTCTGTTGTAAGGTTTCTGGGCTATGTCTCCAGTCCCCATTATGCAGGGTAAACACTCCCTGGATAACACCCCTGGCCAGAGCCAATAAATGCTACGGTTTACAGTGCTGAATCATAAAGAGGAAATGATAGCTTCTCTCTGCTCCAAGCTACTGTATTTTACTAGAAATTTGAACAAGAATGGCCAGTCTATATCATCCATTCATGGCAATATTTGCTTTTCAAAAGTTATCTCAGCAAAAATTCCTAGGTTCAAGCTGAAAGAAGTTGTTTTGATTTATTTGTGATGCAGTAGAAACAGTGCTAGGCTACTAACAAATGTTCTTGGTAAATATATGATGATTAATATCAAGATTCAAGGCCTACTGGAGTACATGAAACATTACCACCAGCTTCATAAAACTACCCTATAGTAGGCAGACTGAAAATCAAAACAATATAAAATACTTTCTAAAATTTTTTTTAAAAATCTAGCATGCAATATGCACACTTCCTATGCAAATCTGTAATTTTGTTTCCGAGGAAATAGATTAGGCTTTAACTTTGAGTTCAAGTACCGAGTTCTTGCCAAGAACAGGATGCAATTTGGTACACCTGCTAAACTAGGTCAGCAGTGAGACAAGTGCCAGAGCAAACCCTGCCTGCTTTCACAGAGGCCTCTCACTGCTGCAAATGGGGAGAAAGAGGGTAAGAAGGGAAAACAGAGTCCTGCAGTGAAAGGAATATTACACTGAGCAGCGGCAAACGCAGAAACACCAGGTGTATTCTATCAGACTTAACCCTGGAAAGCATCCTCACAGAGTGGGGAGCACAGCTGAAGACAAGTGGCCATGAGGCCAATACTTACTGATTCGGGATCCCTCTGCTGTTCAAGGAAAGCTGAAAACTCCACCAGCCTGAGCTTGGTCGTACCAATTGATCGGCCCTGCCACGCAGGGACTGAGGGAGCTGGAGCTGATGTAGGCTCAAATCCTGAAATAAAGGAAACATTTTCATGAAGAAGTTGACAATTCCTCGGTTTATATTTTCCCAATTAAGTATAATTGGGAATTATGCATGTAGCCCTTGGATATTTATTATTAATTTTAGCAAATAATTAAATCAGAACAAGCTAAAATTGGAAAATCTCTGAACAATACATAGAAATAGAGGGCCCAACCCAGCAAGCTAATAATGCTGCAAAGAAAAGATCTACTACTTCATTTCCTTGGGGCTGTAACTCACTGCAGAATTTTTGTTTAAATTACATACTAGATTATAGAGATTTATAGAGACTTCACCTCGATTTACAGCTGGCCCTTCCTTGGAAACTGGCATCAAGACTCACAGGAGATATTACTGACTTGGGAGTCAAGAGAGCTGGCCTCCATTTCTGGCTCCTAATGTTTCACATGTTACAAACAAATCACCTCTCTTTTTGCCTATTTCTTCTGCCACTCTCAATTCCCCTCTCCTATTTAGAGTACAAGGTTTCCAAGGCAGGCACTGTCTCTTACTATGTATTTGCACATTGGGTCTTGACTTCTTTTGGAGCTTTTAGGCAGCATTATATTACAGCTAATAATAAATAATTACTGTAGAGAGCTGAATCATACTCTAAAAGGAAAAAGAAGGTTTTAAAATTGGTAATAAAGAGAGAATGACATGATCTAGATAGAGAAGGGATGTTAACTACCATCTCTAATTCACCTCAAGAGAAGGAATAAATGCTATCTTTTGGTCCTCATTGTAGAAAATTAGATGAGAAGGAAAGAAAACAGTAAAGGAAGAGGGAAAGGCAGTGGTTCAAAGGCAAAACTCATCTTGGGGGAGACACAGGCACAAGGAAGGCAGGGGAGAGGGACCAAAGGTAAGAGAACAAAGATAATCCTGAGCTAGGTTGAGAACCAGGGAGAGGTCACAGGTAGTATGTGCCCATATCCCGTTATGGGAGTGTGGTACCTGAATCCAACCCTCAAATTTAGGCAGTGAAGGTGTGAGGCTTGTACAAATCAGGGATTTAAGACTTGGACTGGTTAGACACAAACAGGATTTCTAATGAAGCAAAAACTCATGCACGAGTTTTGACAGATTTAGAAATACTAATAATCCTATCCTGAGAGAAAACGTGGAAGAATAAAAGAAGACGATACAAAATGTCTGCCTTAGAAAGTAAAGTTATAAACTAAGAATCTGAAGAAAAAGGAAATAATCATGAATACAGAAAGATAGCTTTAGTTTTAAGCATTGAATAGCAGCAAGTTAGAAAATCATAAAGAACTGGGTAAGAGTCAAAAAACTACAGCGCAAACAGAGTCAGAAGGATGGTGTCAACTGGCAAGGGAGAAGTAAAATGAAATATCATCTGCAAAGGAATAATGATCTTTCCTGAAATTAGCCATGAAACCAACTTGGGAAAAGCAGTAGGGAAGTAGCCATGGGAAGGACTTTATCAATTTGAGCAATAGAAGTCAGACTAAACATTAAGGACTTTTTAAAGTGGTATGAGGCAAAGCAGGACCTTCAGGAGGGCAAGGGTTATAAAGAAGCGGATACATAGAGATGTTTTATACTTAAGGCTAAACATATATGATTTTGGAAGGCATTTTAGGCTAGGTTTAAAATAAACTAAGGTGTACTCTTGTTACATAGCTATTAAAAAAGAAACATGCATCCTATTACTAATATTTTACAGTAAATCCCACAGTATAGAATACTGACTGACTATGATGTATCACAACTCCTTCCATATGTGTTAGTGCTTCCTACCTAAAAAAACTCAAACCCAATGATTTTCCCTAAGATATAATCAGATAATAGGACACTGGGATTGGTGTTTGGTTCAGCTAGAGGGAATGTGAGATTGGAAGTAGTGGCTCTGCCCGTGTCAGAAATTAATACATCACATTCAGTACAAAATTCAAATATTTTTAAGGAAGAGGATATGTGGAAGAATTACCTGAAATGGGAGCTGTGACTGATGGCTGTATAGGATAGGCCTGCTGAACGAATGGCTTTACACTGGAATAAAGAGTTGCACAAAAATCATACACCATGCCATCCAGTAAAGTCCATTGGAGTCACATAGTATAACAAAATAAGTGGTTAATGACCTTTACCCACAAACATATATGTTTTCTTTGCATAGCATATTTAACAGACAGACAGCAAAGGTAAGAGAGAGAGGGCAGGGATGGGAATTACACCCAACATCTTACAATGAGGAGCTCATCTATGCTCAGTCACGCAGCAGGAAACCTGACCCACCCTCATAAGTGTCACAGCAGCCAGGGATAGCGACTGCTTTGACTCCCAGTAAACCCAGAGGACACTGAGCTACTGGGGCACAAACACTCCCATGGACCTCAGTGGAACAAGGTGAGAAAAAGCTGAAAAGTAAGGCTGGAAAACATTGTTCCAGAGGCCATGGCAGGGCAGGAAAAGTAACACTTGGCTTCCTCTTCTGTATAGTGCTGTGTCCACCACAGTGCTGAAACCCCAGTAATGGGCCTCATGTAGTCATCTCCTGCCTTACAGGAAAATATGTCCCCCTTGCCTTCAGAACTGCTGATATGTTTAAAAGAGGATGGAAGTATTTGTACTGAAAACTTATTCACAGACAAAACATTACTGGCTGCTTCCCTGGCATTATCATTGGATCTCACCGTGCAACAGGAGAAAAAAGAGGGTGCCCATCAGGCACTCAGCCTCAGCTTTGGGGTTTGGGATCTCTTCTAACTTTTTGAACATGAGTTCACATCACTGTAAAGGTTCCTTCTTTCCCTACAACTACCTTTACCTCCTCTTTGGAAAAATGTAGAATCTCTTGCTTCCCTGCTATCCTCTGCCAGCCAAGTGCACAAGCCAGCCCCACACTGCACAGAGAAGCATATTTAACTTTCAGACTTACTCTTGCGAGGATCCAGGCTGCCCCGTTTGAATCATGCCCGGCCAAAACTGAAAGAGGAAAAACAAACAAACAGACCCACAGTTGTTCTCTTTGTTGGAAGATTTTGGATATTTTTGAACAAGCATGATTCCTTTTGCAAACATAAGTGAAAGCGTTAATCCATTCATTCCGCCTTAGTTTTCTACTGAACATTATTAGAGAACACAGGGATTTTTTTGGGACTCGGCTAACAACTTACCCCAGGTGCCCCAGGAAATGTAGGACGGGGAATTCCTGGCAGGCCCAGCTTGTTGTGAATAGCAGTAGCTGAGACTATCTGAGCTGATGACATTGCTGCCATGTGCTGGAGTGCTTTGTCCTTTGCTGTCTGATCCTTTAATATGACAATTACATGGAGTCTTAAAACATTTGGCACAACAAATGATGTTAAATAACTGCAGCTACAAGCACATAACTAAAAACTTAAAAAGCCACACAGAAAATGCAAAAATAGCAAACCATGCAGGAAAAAAAATACAGCACGGAGGCTAACACTCAAACTACCTCAAGGCAAAACCTCATCTCAGACATGCATGGTAGACCTGAATTCTCACAGTCTGCTCTGCCAACACACAGGAAGCTCTGGGAGAGCAAACTACTGCCCACTTGTTTATCTGGGCAAATTCTGCTGATTTTAAATCAGGCTGGACTAAACAGGGTGCGCTGCTAAGGCTCAGCTCTGCCTGCAGGACAGGGAGCACTGAGATTTGAGCTCTATCATTTCAATCTAAGAGAAGTTTGCCTTTCGTATTACACTGTAAAATGAGAACACAGAACTGCGACTGACTCGCAAACAGTGACAGATTTTTCTTCGTGCTTAAAGGTTTAGAGACATTTTGGATTCAGTTTTACAACAACTATTTTAAAAGCTAGATCACAAATATGTAAATAACATTTTAAATTTTCAATTGTGGTATTTTACTGATTTACAGAGTTCCCACAGAAAACTATCAGCCATAAAATTGCTGCTGTTTTCAAGCATACAGGAACAAGTTTAGAAAAAGATGGGTTGTTACGTGTATTAGAGCAGCGCTTGGAGTTCTAGTCACTGCCAATCATGTATGATCACAGAACAGAAAGGGAAAGCCTCTTAATGCAACAGAGTTAACCAAGGGCATATCTTAGGTCAGGTAAAACAAGTAAATGAGAGACTGTTTTCATCTGGTAAAGCAGGGTTCCTCATCCAAAAGTACTGTATTAATAAGTACTAATATTTAGGGATGTGACTTAGAATGAAGGAACACAAGCAGGATTAGGTAAGGACATTTTGGCTGGGGTTTTTTCTGGTTTTATTTTACAAGCAAAGTAGCAAGCATGCTGGCAAGAGATGCATGCTCTTATGTATGACATATGACTTTGCACATATGCTCCCTCTGTATGTAGTAGTACTATAGGTAAGCAGTTTCTTCCTTTGAATAGCTCCTTTAGAAACAGCACAGGCTGAAAGTACAGGAAAAGCTAGCCAAAAATTCTGCCAAGCACAGCTAAGGTACATAATACTTGGTTTAGTCAAAATACTTACCATGCTTGTTACCTGGATACAACAACAAACAGTTTATTAAAATGCTTGTGTAGAATAGCAAATTCTTAGCAAAATATGAACAAAATAGTAAGAGACAAAGGAAGAGCAGTTTGCTCAATATTAAATATCAGCTTTAAACAAATGCATTATTTTCACCTAGGGACTGATTCATTAAAAGGAAAAAAAAAGATTAAGAAAATAACAGCAAAACACTGGGGAGAAATAACCCAGAGCTCCGTGTGGAAGCTGTGGACACTGAATGAGGGGGATTGTTGCTGAGTGTGTTTCCCTGAGCAGTGTGAGGTGTCCCTGTGGGACACAACCCAGGAGAGCAGCAGGTGGAGCAGGGCAGTGGCTGCTCCAACATCATTCCCCTCTGCACCTCGAAGGATGTGAACCTGAAGGGCAAGCCTTGGCTTCCTTAGCAGCTCTAACACCTGTGGCCCCACCAGAGCTGCCTCCTGAGCTGTCTGAGCCTCGGGACCCCACCCCACAGGTCAGCACTTCTGCAGAGAAGCTTCTCTCCTGCCACTGCCACTCACACACACATATCCATCAATGTACAGACAAAACTCGGTTGTTTCTCCAACTTGTACTTTCCCACATAATCTCAACCAATTTGCTGGTTATGAGCTGGAAGTCAGCCCTGGCACTGCCAGCTACTGGCACCCACCTTTGCCTGCCCCAGGGTGGGAGGGTGTTCCCACACAGGAGGTTTGTGCATGACATGTTTTACTGGTTGCCTTTGGATGTCTGCAGTCCACTGGGCTAAAAACTGCTTTGGTGGCAGTAACCTGAGATTCAGGCAGCTCTCCAGACCCCTCTACCCTCTTGCACAGTAAAAAGGACCCTCCATCATGAAAGCATGAAAATGAGGAAATATTCCTAAGAAATTTGGAGGTCTAGCTCCACTAGACTTCCCTGTTCCATTTCTACCCTTTTTTTTTTAAGGAGAGCTGGCTTGGAAGTGTCCAACGATGCAAGTCTCACACATAGCCTGCTGAATCATAACCAACCTAAACCTACAGGGGATCAATATCTTGTGTGTGAAACAGAAGGTTCAAGAGACATGTCTCTGGGTCTTAGTAACCTGCTTTTTTGACTTCCTTGCTATTTTCCAGAAGTGCTGTGGCACTACAGGTTCCTCTCCTCCTCTGCCTCCTTCCTGCCACCAGCCATGCCAGTGCCACCACATGAAGGTGCAGCTAGTGCCTGTGTTCCTGCCAAGCCTCTAAAGGCTGCTAAAATGGCCTTACTATTAGGTGGCTTTAAAATAAAGGAGCATTTGAAAATAAAAGCTTTGTAAGGGATATAAAGTCCATTCCTAGGAGTTGCATGAGCCCAAGGTAGATTTTTAAATATATATATATATATACACATATATAAATAGTTCATTTTGCCTCACTTTATCCATCTAAAGTCTCTGTCTGACCCTGTGCTACTGTTAGTGCTGCTACAGGAGACAATTTCTTCTTTATGAGGCTTTGAAACCAACTAAAATGCATTACTTTCTGTAATGTTATTGATGTCCAAGGACTACAACATGGACACCCAGCATGACAGGCAAATTCCACCTAACAGATGAATTAAGAAAAATTTTCGAAGATTTACACTTCCTTCAAGACCTTCTGTTCACAGAAGGAGGGACACTGAACCTGTCCTGTGGAGCTTTTAGCCCGTGAAACTGATGATCCTGAATTTTAGGAAAAATGACAAGGATTTTTGGAGGGAGAAAACAAGAAATGGGATGTGCATTCCTCCTTGCCAATTGCTTCTGCATTTTGTGGTGGCCATTCTTCTCATCCTCTTTTGCTCGATTATGTTTTTAGGAGGATGGAGAGAAAGAAAAAAAAAAGTTTGGAATGATAGCTCAGAAATACAGTCTTGCAATAGGGCTAGTTTGGGGGAGTTTCAACAATGCCTACACAGTTTCCCACTGGTGACAAATCTGCCAGTTCCATGGGACATCAACACACTCAGGCCAACAAACATTAGTGGGACGTTTCACCTTTTGTAGGCTTAGGAAACTCTGCATAGTTGGAAGTTCAGTTTTTCTCAAAGTAACTGCAACTTCACATTCAAACATGAAAGAAATAAAATTTAAAGTCAAATACAAATACATAAGAGGTCCTGACTTCCACTGGCATAAAAGCACCTTCAGCTACATTTTGGAGAGCTGCAAGGTAATGGCCTATGCTTGTGTAATCAGGCAGACCTCATAATCTACAGAAACAAATGACCCAATCACACTTTAAACCTGTTTATTTAGACTGTAATATTAGCTTGTCTGCCACTTAAAAAGAAGTATATGTTGGGGGGTTTTAAGCTGTAACGAGAGCACTTGTAACCAGGAGGGAATGAATCTTTCTACCTATCACTGCAAGGCGGCTGCTTCTGGGATGAAACTTGGTAACTGATTAATAACACACAATGGTATTACATCACAGTTTAGGCAGCAAGAGAAGTAATATATCCAATTAAAACGGCAGGGGTAATTTAAACAGGAAGATTACAGTAATTACCCAGGCTGGAATTTGGCCAGGACAAATGGGTTAACACCCCTACTCTAAACAGGAACATTGTGGGGATTTTTAATGACTGCAAATAGTTAAGATTTTTATTCCCTATCTTGTCCAAAACAGAAAGGGTTTGGGTTTGCTCTCACTTGTGCTGCTGTGTAAAGCTGGAAGAAATTCTTTCAGATCAATGAGGTTTATACTGATGCAGTAAAATAAGTTTGGCCCAGTGTGCTGCAGTCCTGTGCGGTTCAGCAGAGGCTTGGGGGGACAGTATCTCCTACCAAATTGTTGAATTCCGCTGGAGCTTAAGTTATTCCTTGGATAGGTCCCATCTGGCCCTGACCTGGTCTGACCCTACGTAATTTATGAGCTTGGATGGTATTGCTGCTTCCCAGGAATGACACCATAGTAAGCAACAGGCTGCACACTCAGACTCCTGCCTTCCCTTCTCCTGATAAAAGTCTTCCCCTGTTCTGTGGTACATAATTAGTAATGAGTGTTACCAAGGTGGATTTAGAGTACAATCAGTGGAAAACTGTACTAGTCCCACTAAATCCCTAAAATACCATCTCTGTAATGGAGATCAAGGTCTGCCTCATGTTTTAGCCAACTGCTTCTGGCTGCAGTTGCACACGCTTTGTTTTTGAAAGATGTAAGCTCTAAGAATCTAATGCAAGGAGACTGTAACTTTTAATGAATCAGGCCCTTAAGGTTTACTTTTCGCTTATTAGTTTTGGAATGCAAAATACATAGTTAAATTAGATAATAATAATTCCCTGGTATCATCCAATTATAAATCTTAATATCTATGAAAGCCCCACATGAAACAAGTTCTACATGACAAGCACAAAAGGATTTGTGCTTGACTTGCTTTTAATCCAACATAAACAGAAGAATAATTTGATCAATCAGTTAAAACAATTTCTAGAGCAAAAAATAAAAACCGTTATCCTAGAATGATAAATGGGGCTTTGAATACCACGTTATCTACAATTTTGAGAGAAAAAAAATCTAAAACAGTATGAGGAAGAGTAAGCACAACTGAACAGTATTAATTCAAGAAGCCCTAAAACCTGTACCAATATTTAAAATACAAAACTTTCCATGTAAAGAAAAAAAAAGCATATAAGAGAAGAAACAGTAACTTGCTCACAAGATGGATGTTGCAGTAACACTAACATAAAATAGATTCCTAATAAGCAATTTTGCAGATGTTATTTCTGCACAGATCTCATATTGATTCAAATAACCTTTGCAATAATTAGCTGTAGCTCAAAAAGATAAACAAATCATGACAATACACAATTGTTCTGGACAAAAGATAGAGAGCACTTCAGTATTTCTAGCCCTGATCTCCAATTTGCTTATTATTAGAGAAGACAGGAGTAAATACAAAAGCTGGCTATTTCAGCCAGGCAATAGCTAATGCCAAGAAGAGAATGCGCATTCAAAGCTGTCCCAACTTGCTGCCTAATGAGTAGCAATTAATCCATCTTATTGTATTTCAAAATGCTGAAGACTCCATTCACATCAAAGGGAATTTTTCAAGGCTTTTATCATTGTTCATTTAAAAAGTATAGAGCTATCTTTAGCATTTTATAATTGACAACAATATTTTCTTTTTATCCCTCAATGCGGAATATAGAATAATGGATTTTTAAACATGTAATACATGTGAACTGTAGGCATTTCAATGTTTCTTTTTGTTTCTAATTAATCTTGCACTATGAAAAAAGGATCTGATATGAAAGCCTAAGAGAGATGTATATCCTGCTGTGAACACCTTTGCTCTGTTTATGTACAACTTCCAATCCATCTTTTCTCCTGACTGGACAGGGATGACTTTGGCTCCCTGTCAGTGCAGAAGTGGGAAATGCTGCAACCTAACACTATGGACTGGTGCATTTGACACAGAAATACAACATTAGAGTGTAAAAATTCTGCTTTGCCTCCTCTGGCCTCTGCATGAGGGGAAATGCCATGAAGAGGAGCCGCCTTTCAGATCTGTCTCCAAGGACAACTTTATCTCAGCCTCTCTTCCCGTTTTCATGAGATTAAATTTCTCTAACATCAGGAAGATTTTAATAACCTCAGTAAATTAAGATTAAAATCTCTAAAATAGGAGTATTTTCCAGTTGTAAAAAGAATCAAAATATACGATATCCCTGGAAGGGCTGAGGGGACATTCTTTACTGGTGGTCTTGAAATTCAGCAACAGCATTTGTGGGTGAAATTCACTTTCTTGCAGGCAAAGGATCCATTCATTCAGAGCAACTATAGGCACTTGTCGAAAGAAACAAGGGACTCTGCTGGACCAAGCAGATTCATGGCAAGCAGTTGAGATTTCAGCCTCTCAGGTAAGTTTCAGTAACAGTCTATCAAATGCCATGGGTGCAGATAGTAGTAAAATCCTCCCATCCCTTTGGAATTTTGCAGAAGATAAACATGAGAAGAGTTGCCCAAAGCTCTCCTTGCCACAATCAGTTTCAGACCAAGGCAAGACAGTAGGATCTCTTGGTATAAAATAAACTCAGCTGGTACTTGGGGAACAAGGGTTATTCGTATATACCTTTCACTGAACTAAGAGGCCTAGGTCAGTCGAACAGATCAGATTGGCCACATCTTGAAAAAAAATTGACAATAGATGCAGGTGGGAGCTTTTTCTAAGTAGCAACTACTTTCCTGGATGTCACCTATCACAGATCTTACAGAATGATTGCAAGTGCCAGTTCATTATTAGATAGGTGAGTCGGCCTGGGTGGGAAGCATAGAATCCAATGGCTTGGGTTGGAAGGGACCTTAAAGATCACATAGTTCCAACACCTCTGCCATGGGCAGGGACACCTTCCACTGGACCAGGTTGTTCAGAGCCCCATGCAGCCTGGACTTGAACATTTCCAGGGATGGGGCAGTCTCAGCTTCTCAGGGCAACCTGTTCCAGTGCCTCACCATCCTCACAGTAAAGAATTTAATATCTAATCTAAACCTACTCTCTTTCAATTTGAATCCATTCCCCCATGTCTTGTCACTCACGTAAAAAGCAGCACTTCCTATCTTATCCTTGGTCTCTCCTTCACCAGGAAATGTGGTCAGCACCTGCTCCAGGAGAGCAAGAGACTGTCATCTTCCTGAAGAGGTTGATGGGGCAGTCCAAGCTGCTGCCAAAACAGTTCTCCTTGAACAATGGGTAGTTACAAGTGCTGCAATGTATTCCCCTTGTCTTCTGTTTCCATTAACAATGTTCTTTTCAGCTGGTTTGCAAAGTCCTCTCCAACCTGCTGTATATGAACCTGCTTTAGCAGGGGAGGTTGGACTAAATGATCTCCAGAGGTCCCTTCCGCTCCCAATCAGTCCATGATTCTGTGTGATTCTGTGTGACAATGGACCATACAGATGGTTCAATACAGGAATAATATGAAGAACAGGCAGTAACACCAACAAAATGCCTGGAAGAGCAAGGTTCCATCTCAGGTTCAAAACCAGTAGCTTCCACCACTTCCAGGAAGTAATTGCAGGTCCTCAACAGGAAGAGCAAAAGCTTTGTTCTTCATAAGGCAGCTCCCTTATGGCACCTTCTTACATCAAAGTTTCATCTCTCCATGTGGGGAGAAAAAGGTCTGTAGGAGGCTGCTCCTTCTCCAGAAGGGACCTCTGTAAGGGTGAAGGTGTATTTCCATGGCTCCTTCTTTGCTGAGATCAAAATGGCAAGGAAAAGATGACAGAGCTGGGGAGATCCTAGCTCCTCCACCCTTCCTGGATACCCTTCAGGCTTGGGGCTGTGGACGAGTAACCAGGGCTGTGCCAGGATTCCTCAGGGAGCTGATCCTGGGAGCAGGGGTAGGACTCATTGGCCAGACAGACCCACTGTGGAAGGGCTGAGGCAGCATTTGAAGTCCATGGTGCCTGGAGGGCAGCAACGCCAGGGGCCAGCAAACCTCTGCCACCAGTGTGCACTCTGCCCTCACTGTGGTGTGTTACAGAGAGGTGAAGTCAATGCCCCTGCAGAGTGTTGGGGCATAGAAGTGGGGAATCTTCCTGAAGACATCAATTCCTAGCAGTAAAATAGCAGCTTCCCCACTTTCTGCTCAGCATTGGGGGAGCTGCAGCCCATGGATGGGTGAGAAAGAAAAGGAAGGTCTGAAGCCCTTACAAAATATTTTGTTGTCCAAACAGATCTTTCCTTCTTCAGGCGACTCCTTAACATGAAAATTCCCTCCAGATCTCTATTTATTGCAATGTCATCTAAGCTAGGGGTCTCAAATATTCTTAGGGTTTAGATACTTCTTTCTTCTTTAGAAAGTTTCAATAAAAATTATGCAGCAGGTGCAGTACTTAAAATGCCTTTTGCTTTGTGTTTTCATATTTTAAGCTATTTTGGTCATTCAGAAAGGGAAATATTTTAGAACAGTAAATCCAATATTTGTGTTTGGCTCCTAGGCCTGTATTTGGTACCTAGGTGGGCTTCCTGATTTTTTTGCAGCCCTGAGCGCTCACCAGTCCTAAAACTCCAAGAGTTGCTGGTGCTTGGCACCTCTGAAAGTGAGGCCACCTATTTACATACTTAATTTTAGGCATCAAGGCTTGACAACTGAAGCTTAAAATGCTACATGTCTCTGTATTATTGCACCCTTGGTTAAAAAGCAGTACGTTTAAGTTGTCTTAGTTGTTCTTTCCGAACCCCAACTGCTCAGCCAGTGCAGCTAAAAAGCCAGCCACCAACAGCCAGAGAAGCTTGCCAGCATGCTGCCCACTGCGGCCCAAAACCCCAGTGCTTCTGTCAAGGAGGCCTGTTACAAAGCCAGGCTGTTATTTCTGTGCTGCAGTTCAAGGATGGGGGTAAGCATCTGCAGTGCTCACCGCTTAGTGCTGGGAAATTACTTTCTGAAACATTTTGCTTTTCAGCTAGAACAAAAAGGTGATTTGTTCTCATCTGGGTGAAGGGAAAAAAATCCACAAAAAGGAAAAAAAATAAAAAAGGAAGGGAAGTAAAAGATTTACAAGTTCCTTCTCTTTTTATGAAAAAAAGAAAAAATCAACAGCAAAAACTGCAAAACCCTCTCTTCCACTTTTAAATAGTGTGAAAACAAAACAGGTCTCAAAGCTGTCCTCTGGAAAACTTGAAAAAACAAGCAATCCAAGAAACCCCTATTAAGCATTTCCAAGAGTTTCTTTTTAGCCTTAGAATATATTTTATTGAAAGCAGGGAAAATGGGGACATGTACAATTCATCATGTCAGATTAAGCAAACATACTTAATATTCCCTGAACAGGACTCTGACTGAGGCTCTCCAAAGATTAAATGTCAATAATTTACTTTGAAAAACTTATATTTCAGGGAATCTTGTAAACAGTGCGTAACTTTTGAGGTGATACTAGATTGTACTCTAGAAACACCTTATAGTTAGAGCAATCTGGGCAAGTTGTGCTCTCTGGCACTTGGAGTAAATGATCAGTTTTATGTATTCTTGATAGCATTTCAGAAGCACAGACAAAAAACCACTTGGGAATGAAAAACAATTACCCCAATTACCCCTCTGGAAAAAAAAATAAAAGAGAAAAAGCATCTACACAACTGCATAAAACCTCTGTGTATTTAAATACACTCCTAAAACTCAACTGTTAAAAAGCAAAATAAAAAATGGACTAGTGGGTTAGAAATCAGGTTTAGGTGCTGAGCTGTTACAAAGAGTAGTTCACTTTGCATTTGGACAGTGTTAAACCAACGTTTTTAATGTGGATGCTAGTGCAGAAACCGGAGATTAAACACAAAGAGACGCAGACAGCTCCCACATGCAGGAAAGGAGGTTACAGGCACAGCAGCCCCAGCGCTCGCCCATCACCGCGGGGAGGAGGAAGGGACAGGCATAGCAACCACAAGCCCAAAAGCAGAAAAGCGCATACCTTCAGCTTGGAATGAAAATCACGAGATTTCCTTCTGGCAAGAACCTGAATGTGACTAGACACCTGCAGGGTAGGGGAAGGGAGGAAACAAAGGAAAAGCCTGTAACCATGGAGATGAAAAGCCCCCTACAACTGGGCAAGCCAAACGTACCTTAATGGCGGCTTGAATTTCTCGAACTTTCTTTCTTGCTAAGACCTGTATGTGACTAGACACCTACATTGTTCAGGTTTATAGAGGGGGGAAAAAAACAACAAACAAAAGAAAAACAAAAAGCAAATCAAATTTTAAATGTCTATTTTTTTCCTTAAAAGAAAGAAAAGAAACTTTTCTGAGGGGAGGAAGTTATTTGCATCTTCAGTAAGCTCTGCTGTTAAAAGATACCACATTCCCAGCCAGATACCAAGCTCTTAGCACTGAGGCTTAACAGTACAGGTCATCACTGCAGTGACTTGATTAAGGAAGAAAAAAAAAAAAGGAAGGAAAAAAATGTGTAACCCACCAGGTTGTGCATTCAGCTACAGGACAGAAGACACAGTTCACAGCTGGACACAGCCCACGGGTTTGGTACCGATCCCATCCATGCCCAGGCCCGGCGCTCTCGCACAGGGAGCCCACAGGATTTCTACCCCATCTGCTGTGGATGCAGATGCCCACTCTGACCATTTGCCACTAAGGCTTGAGACATAACTTGGCACCAAGAAAGTTTAACCATTATTCATTGCGCTCTGCAGCTCCAATGAGAAGACTCAGGCTGCATTTTGACTCCACTGAAATGCTTTAAATTCTGGCACAACCATAAAATACTGGCTCAACACAGGTTCCTGAACACGTGCTGCCTTGCTCTGTAGTCTCAGCATCAAGTCCCTCCACATAACACTCGCAACAGTGGGGACCAGTAACTTTTATTGGCCATTCCATTTTGTTCAGAAATTTGTGTAAACCCAGTCCTGCACTAGACCAGTTATTGTACAGAAGTTGTTGTCTGTGCAGTGAAGGGTCTGGGTCTGAATTCACATTCCTGTTTACCCAGGGACATAGTGAAATCCATGCTATTGCTGATGAGGGTTTAATGGTGCTGCCCAGCATTGCTCAGTAGTGCTCAGCATCCTACAGCATTCCGTGTGAAGGTTTAAAACCTGCAGTGATGGTAAAAACCACTAATAGGAAATCTCTTATTCTTGTTTGACCCATGACATACCATATCAGGTGGTGCCCATTTTTCCTAAGTGAGTTACAATTCCAGTCTGGGAAACAACAAAGCAAAAAAAAAGGAGAACCAATGCTTTCCTCCCTCTGTAGGACTATTCCTTGGCAATAGTACCAAAAAGCCTGTATTTTAATATGGGAGTGAACAGTAATGGATCAATGAGCACAGTCCCTGAAGGCTGCCTTCAGAGACTCCTTTGATAAGTGCCTCAGGAACCAGTTTGCAGTAATTTGGAGCCATACTGCTGCTTACTGAGCAATTTTGTAGTCAAACACATAGACCAAGTTTTCACATGTGTTCATTTGTTTTGCTTTCAGTGGAATATTAGTAGTGTTAAGGGTTATACAAGAAGCACAACTGAAACATTTAATTGCTCATTGAAAACATCAAAAAAACTTTTCTAAACAGACACTCCAAAGTGATTTTTGACATAGTCACTATAGAGGGATGTACAAGCATGGAGGCAGACATCACCATATGTAATCACAACCCTCTTGGTCTCTTGGCACATGCTGGCCAAGGATCCAGCTCCAAGGTCTGCATTTTCACTCCTGATGCAACTTTATGATCCCAGCATAACCCCCAATTTTTGGAGCTTGCATGGGGCATGGCAGAGCAGAACTTGGGACTTTGTATTTTCTTTCTGTTTTCTTTGCCAATCTTTGGTTTGTTCCTTTTCCACATGCTGCAGTTTGTCTCCTTTCTCATGCCTTTTTTCATCCCTTGTGCACGTGTTTTCTTCCTACCTGACAAGGGACACCACCCAGGGCAAAACAGCACCCAAAGTGCTTTAAATCCAAGTGCTGGCAGCAAGCCATCTTTGAGTGTGCTGACTCAAAGTCACCTTTCCCCACACTACAGAACTATGGTTATCATGCAAGTGTGCAAGCCTTTGCCTTCCCCTTTATCACACACGAGGATGGGGAGAAGTGGAATCTTGCGCCTGATATTAGAAGCAGCAAAGGAACTCTGCAATCTGTGAAGCATTTTTAAACAGCACAAGGTTTTAGTAACCACTACATAAACTACATGGAACATGTGCCATCTATGAGGCTGCTGATCATGAATATTATAAATAAAAGTATTTAGTTATATGAGATTAATTGATGGTTATCTGATAATCATCTGAAAAAAAAACTTAAAAGTGGTTTGAGGTTTATTCTGGCTATTTGATGAATGTAATCTCAGCGTGGTCACAGACCGGGAGCATGAAGGATCTTTGGGGACTTTTGTTATTACTTTTTTATTCTGTAGAAACTAGTGGCCATGAGCTGAGAGCATGATTATGATCAGTTCTGTTAGATTGTTTTTATTTTTACCTCTCATATCCAATATTCATAACTTCCATTATATCAGCAAATTCTCTTGACTTTCAAGAGGTTCCATTATTCGCCATCTCAAAATAATTATTATATTCAGTAGTTAGATTATATTATAGAGAAATAAGGCACAATGCTTTATGTTTTGCTTCAATTTCTGAATTTTCCCCCAAATACGGAGGATTAACAGGTTCATGTACACATACATTAACAAAAAATTCATCCTCAAACCGCCACTGAAATGATGATGCACAATATAAACCCAAGAGTTTTAAATATTCTCTACACAGCATGTCTTTAATCTGAACAGTGAAGTCAATACATCATCTCATCAGAGCTGAAGCAGAGACAGCCACTGCAGCCAAAAATGCCATGTTTTGTCATTCACTGACATGCATACTTCCCCACTGGCTTATTTTACCTGCTTCCTGGTGCGTGTCTTCCCTGTTCTAAGTTTGATGTATCTGGCTATCAATTCATTCCTACCTGAAACAAAATAAAATTCATGATAAGGGACAAGCAGCATCACATCCATAAACACCATCAAAACACCACGTTTTAACATATGACACCCACGCAGATGAGGTTTATGTTTTCTTACACATACTCCATTTTTCTTTTGCAAACAATTTCTCAGTATTTCTCATTGTTCACCAGTATTTCTCTTCCACCTCCTTGCCAGTCATTGTAAGTGCCATAGGAACTATGCAGAGGGCTTTGACTTCAGTGTTCCCCCACTGAAGTCCTACAGTTGGTTGCAGGCAGAGAGGCATCTCTTTGGCCAGTGGTGGAGCCCAGGATAATCTCTCCCAGGAGAACCTCCCATGTTGGGGGTTGATACAAGGTTTGGGCTCCTCTGTTTTTGGTTCTGACTGCTCCGGGTGGTGTTTGCCCTCCTGGACCAGCTGGCCCCCTGTTGGGAGCAGTAGCTGCTCTTGAGAAGGTTGTGCGCTACCCCAGCCAAAGTGCGAATGTTACAGCTTTTCTCCAAGTTTTATTTCTACAAGGATGACAGCAGAATCTGTCCTTCCTGCCAGGAAGCACTCTGCCTCCTCCAGTGACGGAAAGCACTGTCCTGGTTCAGCAGGTTATCAATCACATCCTTAACTCTATGCACAAGGGAGAAGTTCTTGTGGCAGTGGGGCCAATCAACACCGTGGTTTGTTATTCAGAGCTCTGTTTCTCTTGGAAACGTAAAGTATTTCCAAGTCTCTAAAACAACTGTTTGACTCTTCTTCAGTCACACATTATGCTACCTAATTCAAACTAACATTTTCTTTCCAAATGACTTCCTTCCTAAATACTGCTGACATGGAAGATAACACAAGTTTTATGCAGTATTCTGTTTATTTTCACTACATATTATGTTACTTTTCCATGAGCTGTAATAACTTAAATATACTTGTTCAACAAGTCCTAAGTTACGGAGCTATTTGTATTCAGCACAGGGGATAAGTAGCTCATCTGCAGAAAACAAGAAAACTGATTAAGCAAAAAGCTGAAAATGGGGAGGTTAAGAAAATAACTTGTCACCCACCACGTTATTTAAAGTGGATGAGTACATAACTGGGGAATGCAGAAAATTGTATCAGCCGGGGCTTCAAACTCTTCCAGTTTGATGCTGTAGGGGAGAGATGGGGAAGTTTGGAAGTAGCCTGCCTGCGTCTGAAGGGCATTTTGTTTGACTGAAATTTTGAACACATTTAGTCAAACGAGATCTTCATTTTCCTCTTCTGTCTCCCCCTCTGAGCCTTATTTTACACCCTTTGTATGAAATGTCTCATGGTTCCTATCTCCTCCATATTTGCTAAATGAGCACTAGAACATGAAAAATCAAGGTGCTTCATAGTAGGGCTGTGTTTCCTCTGATTCCCATTTTGTTTTGCTCTGGACTGAGTGCCAGGTTTCCCACAAAGTACCACTGTAACGGTGCTCTGAGGTTTGTAACTCTTCAACAGGTCTCTCCAGGACAAACTTCAAGATGTAAATTTTGCATGAGCAAACAGTTACACAAACCAGCAACATTTCTGCACACAAATGAGGGATTTCCGTATGCAAACAAAGAAGCAGCAAGTCACCTGATTTCATGCAAAGACCTTGTCTTCAGGCAGAACAGAAATTCTACAGCCTCTTGTGCTCACAAGATACTTGCCATCTGCAGTGAACAAGTGCCTTTGTGTTCACAAGGTGAAACTAGGGAATGCTCAACCTCTGTATCTCTCTATTCTCATGTTCTTATAATCCAAACAGTATCCTGCAAGAATCCTCTCCAACCCAGTGAGATTCAGACACCACCACATTTCTGCAATCACCAGTGTGACAGGTGGTATGAACATTTTCATATGTCTAAACACACATTTTGATCCAGCAAGTACCTGCTTTGCATATGTTTAACTATGTGCATACATTAATCCCCAGAATGCCTTTTTTTGTTGTTGTTGCAAAAGGCTTCTCAGGTTGTCCCTATCAGCAGCTGGTAACTCTGCAAGGGCAACCACACTATAAGGTGATGAAAAGAATGTTTTGCCACCTCTTGTCCCTCTGTCTGTGTTGAAGACATTCCAAAGACATGGGCACAGCACAGGTCACTCCAGCCACCCCTTGCCCATTAAGGTAGCTCTATGCAGCCCTTGGCCACAGCTGAGATTTCACAATTTTCTTCCCAGTCAAGGGAGCTAAAAAATTATTTTTAAAGGAAAGCTCATGTTCCCAGGCAGGCAGCCACTTGACAGGAAAAGCTTTATGAAAAACACCAAGCACTGAAAGTCTAGACTATATTATTCAAAATACCAGTCAAGTGCTGTCTCTGGTTGAGCCCCAGTGCATCCATAAAGTGCTCTGGCAACTCAGTGCTGGGGCGGTTCTCTAGCCACTATCTAGCCCAGCAGGGGTGTGACTAACAAGATTATGGTTTTGCCAAGGGATCACTTCCATTAAGGTGAAGGCTAGCCAGAGCCAGCAGAAGAGTCAGCAGGGTGGAATAATTTGTCTTAACTTGCAGGGAGGAGGAATTCTACAAGAAACCATAAAAAGTGGCCAAAGCATAAGCCTTACATACATTTTTCTTACTGTCATGTTCTCAACACAGCAAAGAAACATGCAGCAGGTTTAGCCAGAGCAGGAGATACCAAAGCCTCGTGAGGCTCACTAAATACCTTCTGCCCAGCCACAATGATCTGAAAAGACATAAATCCTGTTTTGAACTACCAAAAGCCATAAAATACAAACATAAACACTGCCTGACATAGACAAGATAGATGTCTCTAACTAAAGTTTACAGCCTTAACGTTATCTACCAAACACTGGTCCTCTTCTTTACCAACTCTGACAGATTCTAGGAGAAATGATCTTATCTCCAGATCAACTAAAGCCCAAACAAAGGCTTAATAATCCTAAATATGCCCTTTCCTCTTCTTGAGAATGAGAAGAACCTGAAAGAAAAAGAGGCTCAATGAATTGCTTTAATTGGTCATTAGAAACCTTAGGGTGAAAAAATATTAAATAAATAAATCATTAATAAATAGATCTGTTTTCTTTAAGAAGAGCTCAGCTGTGGAAATACTTCCAATACACACTCTCCCTCTCTCTCTCTTTGTTATATGTATCTGGGAAATTTCCTGGCAGAAGAGAAGAGGTCAGGTTTAAGAACTGTAAATGTTCAGCTCCTTCTTGTCATTCCCTATGAGAGTCTCCTATTTTGAATGTTTTGGTTCAGGTATCAAAGAGATGAGTGGGGAGGTGCCTGGTCAGATAAAACATCTTCACAGCACAGGAATCTTTTCCAAGGATCTTGAAAAGATCAGGAGAGGACCACAACAAATATTTTAAGTAAGTTGCTTCCTGGGGGTTGCTTTTTCCTCTTTTAATTCAGACTTTACCCGTTGTGTCCTTCTGTACTGTCAATGCAATTGCAAACTATAGCTCTCTCTGGACTGATGCTGATGAAGAGGCATTTTACACAACAGAATATCTTTTTTTAACCATGACATATAGAATAAAGGGAGTTCAGCTAGAAAGCAGTGCAGATGCTAAAATCCTGCTTTATGGAGAGCAGACCTCACTGTGGCCCTGCCAGGTGAACAACTGAGTGCCCAGGGCAGCCCTGCTCCTGCCAAGCAGTGGGGCACAGGCTCCCCATGCCTTCCCAAACTACTGCCCCATCCCTGTGTGCTATCACACTGACCAGGGGAGTGTGCTGTGATCCCAGACACCTCTCAGGCAGAACAGCGAGCTGACATTTCTGCTCTTCTTGTTCAAAATAAGCAGAAGCAGCTGCAAAGTGGGGAGGCTCCCACCCGCCCCTCTCCTCGGAGGAGGCAGTTGTTGCTCTAACAGAGGGCCCTTGTGCAGGGAGCCTCCCCCACCAACGTTATTTCCAAGAACAGCCTAAATCAGCCAGGCATCAGGCCCCACAAAGGGCTTCATGAGGCTCCTGGGTCCACCCTTGGTGCTAAGGGTGCATTTGTCCCCACTTACCCAGCACAAGCAAAGCCCCCAAAGGTGAAAATCAACCCCTGACTGAGGAAGGCGTAACTGGCAACTCCTTCATGGGACAAAAATGGCACCACCCCCTCTGCACAGGAGGCACCAGCCCACCAAAGGCAGCTCTACCAGGACCTACATGAGCTGTGGACATGCCCCCAGCCACACCGTGTCCCTTCTGCTGGGTCCTGGTTACAGGCATCACTGCTCAAACCCAGTCAACAGGGCAGTGAAGCCGCTGCGTCACGTTCCTGCGCAGCCGCATGGCGGGCGGGCAGCTTTATTTAGAAGATTAATGACACAAATTAAACCTCCGCCCTCCCAGCTCCCAGTAATAGGCACCATCCGAATGTGATAAAAATAGGCAAGTGTGGGAAATAAACCCAGTTAGCAGCTTGAAAATGAACAGCTAATTTTAAAAAGTTTTCATACTCAGCAAAATAACTCAAGCAATGGCCAAGTAGCAAAGCCTATTCTTTTCAGAGAACGGTGTGCTATGAATTTCTCCAAATTCTGTAAGACTGTGGCTCAAAACAGGTATTTCACATCCTGACCATGAAGTCTGGGGGCAGACATGCACAACCATTAAATCTCCTAAATCATTCACACAGCCAGGTTTTCACCATTGCAAACCTGTTTTCAACTGTTTTTAGTAAACTCCATTTCTGGTCACTCCTGCTTGAAGCTGCTACGAATGACCTGGTGATTGCAAAGTGCTGTACGCATGGCAGGGGACCAAATCTGGAGAGATAGCAGGAATTCTGCTGGATAAGGGAGCAGTCAGGGACTGGGACAGTCCCTGTGAGCAGCACCTAGATCTTTGTGTGGCTGCCGAGCACGGGCTGGATCCAGATCCCACCCCAGGGTGTGGAGGTCTATGCATGGCCACTGTCAGGAGGGATATGCTGGTTTGAACATTTTCCTCAGCTGAAGATAGGCACAGGACCCTTGGATGGTGGAGCTCACAGCGCGTGGAGAAAAAGCCTCCACAAAGTCATGGTGCTCAGCTCCAGCACTTTTGTTTGGTTTTGCCGGCAGAATATCCGGCTTTGGGAGATCTCGCCTAAAACTCGCCGGGGCCGCTTTCTGAAGATGCCTTATAGCTAAATTGGCTAACAAAAAGCCTCTTGTAGATAAAAGAGCTCTGCAAGTCAACAACTGGCTAAGCAGTTTAAACCTCTAAGTAAGGCATCCTCTATTTAAACGTTATAGGCAAATCTAATTTAAGCTTTTAAAAATATTATGGGCAGGTGTTTAAGTCGTGGGCACACTGGGCTGTGCGCGGGCTGCGGGGGGCTGGGCGCCGCTTCCCAGGCGGGCAGCATTTTGTTCAGCCAAGCTTTCTGCAGAAGGGCCACGTGACAGAGGCCAAATAAACAGCATCTGGGGATTTTCAATTACAGACCTTCACCCAGCATGCCTGCACTGTAATCTCTACCAGATGAGGCTCAGGCCTCACTATTTTCAATAATTCACACACTGTGTACACATAACATGACAATAAGGGCATTCATGCAACCGCCTGATTCGCACATCAAAGCTCCCAAATGGCCAGCTGTAAGCATGCTTACTGCTGAATAATTCATTCTTTTCACAGGCTTGAAAAAACGCTCAGCGGGAGTTGGCAAGCTTGTGTTCTTTCCTGTGTGGTATGCTAAACTCAAATTTTGAAAGAGGTACAGCCCCACTAAAAAGAGTCAGAGATACAACTATTTAAATGTGCATTTGCGAGCTTTCGGATGGCTGCTCACAGAAGAAAAAAAAAAGGAAAACAAATAGGGGAAAAAAAGAAGCACTACATTTCCAAGTGGGTAGCAGAGATAAGATGAAATAACCTACATGTCTTATAAGGCAGGTGGTTAATAGAAATAAAATTATAAAACTGTTTTCTGGCTGGTAATATAATTTTTACACATATTATTCTTGGCTAAATATCTTAGATATACCAGGCACATAACAGTCAACAAGTTCAGCAGACTTGAAATTTCCTCATACTTAGCATAAATTTTCTACTAGATGGCAAACAGGGTTTTATTTAAGACTAACACCTACGAAAAAGGCAAACACAGAAACACCAGTGCTAATTCTGTAACTCCTATTTACTGTTCTCACAGATACAGGTTGAATACTAATTTCTAGATGATATTTTAACAACTCCAGATTTGCAGCTGTGTCTCTGAACATTTAGCTTGCAACCAGTGAGCGTTCCAGATTTTGTAATACTTTGACTTAACACAACGGAAGCAACATTTCTTTAAAAGAAAAAAAAAGGGGGGGAAAAAGAAGCGTCTGCTTCATAATATCAAGTTTTCTTGACTGTCAATCAATGCCCAAACCAGCAGGATCAACTAGTCATGACCTCTCCTTATAGCAAACACATGCTGCTTACCAGCTGTGGACTGTGTTTTTTACATCCTTTTCTCTATCATTCAGAATGGCTTCCTCCTAATCACAATAATCCCAAAAGTGCTAAAACATATCAATCGTCCTTTAAGCCCTGCCTACAAAAGGCCAGCCGTCCAGCCTTTATGGGCTTGTCCAACAGCAGCTGATACTTCATTCAAATACAAATCCAATTTAGCAGTTACAAGAGGTTTAGCATCACTGGAAAAATATTGGTGTTGATCCTGCACTCTTAAGTCAGCAAATATTCCTTTGCCATATTGTTTAGCTTTTTCTGCCATATTTACACTCCTGCTGGATTTCCCTGAGTGACTTCAACAACAGCATTTAACCTCTGAACTGGTAATATTTACAGTTGATCTAACGGCAATTTTAAAAATATGTTTACTACAATTATAGAAACATAAGCCTATTTGTATTCAAACTGTTACAATTCTGAAAAAAAACCCAAACAATCAACAACCCTAAAAACAAACACAGTCATTTTCACTCAAAACCATAGAGCACACTTTATGTACTAGTTTTGCAGGATGTTATTTATTACAGCCCTTCAGGCAAGTTCATGGCAATTCTTTTACTTATGTATTTTTAATGGCTAAGTGAGCCAATGCAAACACTCTCTTGATCCCCCTTCACTTTTTCTTTTTTTTCCTTTTTGTTTTTCCCCTCTTTAAACAGCAGTATGTATAATGATTAAAGTAAGGAGGGAAGACCCTCTCTAAGGAATTTACTACTTCCTAGCCCAAACCTGCCAATCTGTAGGACCTGTTTAGGCAGTCTTTAATAAAGGAAATATAAGGCAGGAGATTTCACTTGCTTTGCAGAGAAAATAACCAGCCTCAAAGCTGAGTCAAGCATAGGATCTCCATCCGTCTGCACGGGCACTTGTCAGATGGCTGGGGCCAGTCAGCTCAGCAGCAGCCAAGGACAAAGGCAAATCCCACAGTCCTGCGTGGGGGCAAAAAAATTCCCCCATTGCCTTAGACCTGCTGAAAACTGTTGCTGCACTGAGTCCTTTGGGAGCCAAGGGTCTGGCTCTGCATTTAGGCAGGGACCATGCACAGAAGTGGCCGTGCAAGGGCAGGACTGTGAGAAGACAAAGACCACAGGGTTCCTAAAATGGGCTCTAGGGGCTGCCCCAGTGTGTGCACACAGACACAAAACTACAATAAGCCACTTAAATATTATTATACACAAATTAACTGCTTGCAAAGCATACCATAACTGGGTTGCCTGAGAGGAGAGAAAAAAAGAAAAATCCCAGAAACAAAAAAACCCCAAATAATCCCTTGGGATGCTAATGAGCAAGCAATTACAATGACTCATTGAAGTTATATCATAATGATACTTCCAAAGAAGAGAACTTTTTGTGCATTGTATTAAAACCAACAACAATAAAATGATCCCAGATTGAAGCAAGACCACAATTTAATTTGCACAGCAAAAGGGAAATGACCTAATAGTAGCACAGAAAGATATTCTCCTCATGTCAAGTCTCAACCTTTTGGTTTTTATCCCAGCTTCAGTTTTAGACAAAACAATGAAAAAGACCCAGAGACACATCTGGTTCAAAAGTCTTCATCGACATTAATGCAATGCATTGGTTTCTGTTTGGCAGGTATTCATACTGGGAAATATTCCACATAAGCAATGTTTATTAATTTTCTTCTTCTGAGTTTTTAAAAACACACACAGAACATTTCTCAAAAAGAGAGGAGTGATCCAGAGAGCTCTCTGAATATTCATTAATTAATATTTTGTCAGTGTTGGTTGTCTCAACAAAAGAAGGATTCACAATTTACTCTAAACCCCATTTAATTAAAATTTAAATGTTACAAAAATAAGTGGATTTTTTTTTCCCCTACTAGTTATTTTCTACTTACTATAAATTGTACTTTACTGCAACCAAAAACACATTTCAAAACAAACAGAAATTTTTAGGCTTCAGAATATGCAAAGAAATCCCCACAGGAAAAAAAAAATCCCCAAATTTGACCTTTACCATCTCTCTGGATCAACTACAGATGTTTAGTAGATTATACAAAAACCTAGATGTCCTTAATCTGACATTCTGGTTTTTTAACCCTGCTATGATAGGAACTCTTAGTAAGCTATCTGCGAAGACCCCGTGTGAATTCCACGTGCATACAGAATTGCTGTGTTGTTTTCCAAGGTAGCTGCGATTTTTCAGCGACATGAGCAGTTCAGAGAGGAGCAGACTCTTGTCCAGTGCTACTGACGCAAAGTCTGATTTGGACAGGAATCCTTCAAATACACAGACAATGGGCTGGCTGACCTGTCATGCATGATGGATGAGTTAAGGGGATTAAAACCACTATTTGCATTAGAATAGATAAAAATTAGCAAAATAGAATTTCTCGGTAGGTGGCTTTAGTTCTGTTTGTTCTCTAAGGCAAAATGAAGTTCATTTTTAAAGGAATTACGATTGTTTAAGTAATGCTTATTTGCAGAGAAGAAATTCTGAATGCTGGTTTACTTTCTATTGCTTACTTTTTAAGAAATACACTTTAACTATGACAAGAGTATCCTTTTCTCCCCATGTTTATTTTTAAAGCATTACACGACTACAGTGTTCTAACCACTGTAAACTATATATATACTTTAATGCTTACATGTTTCTAAGCTGCATACAGCCCAAAAAAGTGGTCTGAGTTCAGAGAGAGATGATCAAAAAGACCAAAAAATTACATTAAATTGTGTATTGATGCTTCACTGAAGTTCTGAGTACAAGCCTGTGACTCAAGAACTGTAAAAGGCAGATGCTTGAATCACTGCATGTTTCTTTTGACTAGATTCATATTGCACACAGTGATGGTACTTAAAAGACTCGGAGATGGCTGCACAAAGTAATATAATGAAAGACTCCCCTAACAGAATGGCATTATATTGCTTATACAATACATCTTTGAAAGAAATGTGTATGAACAAACCAGTGCACATAAGCAGGCAAACAGATGCAGAAACTCCAGAAACATCCATGCACCATTTCCCCTCACTACTGCTGAGAGCCACCAAGATTTGTCTGTCTATCACACAGGAGTTGCAAAATAGTGGAGGTCCCGCTCTTTGCAAGGCTCACACATCCAATGCAGCCTCCTGAAAATTCAGCACGTCTTAAAACACATGCCTGTGTACTGCCACATGTGGTACGGAACCCCACACCTGCTCTACCTGGGAACTGCAGTCAGACCAGTGATATCTTGCACTATGCCCCATGGCAGCACTAAGAGAAGGCAAAGCTGAGGCATCAAGGAGGTGAATTTCTTCCACTGACGACATTACCAACAGGAAAAGCTGTGACACGATATCTCAACTCCGCACTTACTGTAATGAGATTTTAAGAGAGCAGGTAATTTCTCCCATTCAGTGATGGGCATTCTGGCCAGATCAGAAGTTGTCTAAAACAGGTCAGTGCCAGAGCTTGCAGCCAGGGATGGGGCCCCACCATACAGATGCAGCTTCTGGGGAAGGGGGTGTGCACCCACAGGCAAGGGGAGGACTTGCTGAGCTACCTTCATTTGTAGCTCTGCAGACCCTGGTCTGGCATTTCATGCAACACTTTACAAAAACTGTTTAGCTTATGAATTTGTTTGGTGTCTGTGTCCTGTGCAGTGAAGATGTTTTATTTTCATAGCAGGTGCAAAGAGGTATTTAAATCTGCATGATGTCCAGGGTATTTGGACTAGGTTTGTGTTAGATGACAGCTTCTGACACCAGATGGGCCAAGAAGAGAAATGTTTAACCGGCATATGAAAGAGCCTGGGATACATTCATCACTAACCTTGGTTTCCAAGTTATTTCACAAGCACAAAGTAACATTTTGTGGAGATTTTATAGCTAACAATGTCATTCTAGCTACAGTACAATAAATATTTTGCTCCAATTACAAACCCACAAGAGAGGCTCAAAACATACTTCTTGCAAACCCAGTCTCAAAATGTTTAAAATTGAGAGTCCTTTAATTCTTTTTTCAGCCTAAATAAAGCTGTGTCCATATTTCCAGTTGTGATACAAACCTGTCCAGATCAGCTGCCCATTCCTTCCTGCCTGCCTGCAGATCTTGTCTGGGTCACAGATGTTCAAGCTAACGTGAAGGAAAATAATATTGTTGCACTTCTGAAGGATCCCCAAGACACGAGTCCAAGGGCAGAAAGAGAAACCTTCACGGCATCATGAACTCAGGTATGAGAACATAACTTCTGTTGAAGAACAGAAGACACCACTGCTTATTTTGAAGCTTGGCTAAAAGATGCAGCAATGAAGAGCTGAGTAATCAAATACTACTGCACCATAATGTATTTTGCCTAAATTCAGAAGTGTTCCTCATAACCTACTCACTTGTGAGAGTGAAAAACGCCTGCCTGGCTCTCCCTGCCCCTCTGCCCCAGCTTCATGGCCTCCAGCATCCTACAGTACACCCCAAGAAATACCACGCTGCTGATTTCATTATCACTAAAAGCACCCAATTGTGCCTTTCAAAATGTGCAGGATTATCTTGGAGAATCATCAGAAAATTTTGCTTCATGTATCCGCCAAACGCATTAGAGCTTTAACATTTGTAATCTTTGTTATAAATTTTTTTAGTTAAAGTGATTGCTTTGGATGATGGGAAAGTTAAAGAAAATCTTTAAAGATAAATAATTTAAAGGGCAGGACATGCCAGAGAACCAAAAGAAAATTACAGTTATTTATAATCTTTTTACCACTTATTTGTTTCTGTAGTAAATCACTACTTTCTTTTGCTTCCCAGCTCATGGCTTTACTTTACATAACATTTATGCAAAAAGTGTACATTTGAAAACCTTTTCTTTGTTTGTTTTGGATAAATGAGTAATGGAGTGCAAACACAGTTTCACACATAATTCTTAATCACACTTTCTTTAGGCCTGATGTAGTAGGAGAGAAATTTTACACTCGGGTTGTTTTGTGCCTGAGTATCATTGACATGGGACTGGGAGAGGAGACCAGGCTTCCAGCTGCAGCTCTGTTGAGTTTCTGTGCTCCCTTCACAGTTTTTCCTGTTACAGATGTTAATTCTCTAAATATCCTAGTGATCAAGATTCATGAAGAATGCCTCCTCTCCACCCACATCCATGCCATGGTTATCATATGGAGCAGCACCACCACCACCCACAGCTTCTAGTCCTGACAGCAACGACAGACATTTCACAGGGAGCAGAAGGTCTTGGCTCCTCAGTTCCAGCATAAAATCAGAGACTTACTAAGGCTAGAAAAGCCCTCTAAGATCACTGACTCCAACCATCAACTCAGCCACCACCGTATTCACCACAAAACCATGTCTCCAAGTGCCACATTCATGTGTGTTTTGAACAGTTCCAGGGGCTTAGGGCTCAGGGCTGCCATTTGGACAAGGATGTGGGGACATGTCCCCCATAGCTAACATCACCAGACCCATGATGGGTGCATGGGCAGGAGCTGTGAACACAGCAGCCTCATGCAGCAAAGGAGGAATGCTTAAATACACACCTATCTGGAATTGCAGTAAATGCGTCTTAGAGATTTCTGTTCCTACCAAGCTCTCAGTTTGCTCATGGGACTTTATGCTTTGTTCTGTCTAACCTGCTGATATGGTAATCTATGGCACATAAAATTATTTCATTTCACTTTTACTCATTGGCACTTTATGCACTTTTCTCTCCCCTTTTTCAATGTGCTCTCTCACTCTCTTCCTCCCTCCTTCTCCTTCCCCTGCCCTTCTTAAACAGCAAGGACAAGTAACAGCAATCCTTCCCCTTCCCTGGTTGTTTCCAGGAAAACCCTCTATCCCATATTGGTTCACAGCCCTTATGCCTGGCCCACAGCATACAGACTGTACCAAACTAAACACACAGGCTGTCACACACCACAGGAAGGCTGTTTTACAGGTGGTGGTGGCTGGTCAGAGTTCTGAACAAGACCCCTGCATCTTACTTCTAACTTGGCCAGTGGCTGGCTGGATGCACCTTGATGCGTGAAGCACTTCAGCTTTGAGAGAGGACGTGGTCCTGAGCTTCACTGATGTGCAGCTGAGACCAATAAATGAAAAAGGGGGTTGAAGTGTTAAATACTTTGTAGTTGGTTTCACATTCTGACACTGGCATGAATTCAGGTGCACCCCTTGGAAAAAGGGTACTTCAGAGCACTGGCAACATGTTCAGCATCCCTCTTCCTAATCCACAAGTTTCTGCCTATGCAAGTACAGAAATAGCAATTTGATGCATTGCTAAAACACAGGCAGTGTACAGACTACTACACTGTACTTAAACTTCTGCCAAATTCTGCCAAATTACCTGGCACCAAATTCCTTAGTTTAACAAACCTCGAAGCACTTTACTGTATTTTAATCTTTCTATGTTTCGGTCGTAAAGGCATTTTCACTGATGCTCCTGGCAAACCCATCCCCAAGCTGGCAGTCACACCAGTATTTTAGCACACACTACGTTTTTGCTGTTAAAAGACAAAAAAATAGTCATTGGGTCAGCCAAAGAACCTCCATCTGACGTCAGGCTTAGCTATAACATATACACTAAGAGATTAAATTAGTGCTGCAGAGACTTATCAAAAGTGCTTGCAAGAGTGGCATCTCTTTCATCTTTTGTGAGATACATATGAATATATCAGTACTCGCCCTTCTAGACACTGAATTGAGCCATAGACTGATTTTCCACAAGGATTCGTGGACTCAGTAGTGTTAGGTTAACAGTTGGATTCCATGATCTTAAGGATCTTTTCCAAACTAAACGATTCCATGATTCTATGACATAAGAACAAGAAGTAAAAATATACTAACTTACCTCAGAGGCTCACAAATGTTTATATGAAAGTATTAAAAGCTGAGATTAAAAACAAGACATTCATTTAAAAGAAAATGAAAAGGTGGTTTCTGGTATGGCTGATGCAGTTACATGCTTTCTGTTGAGGGAAATTTACAGCCACATTATTGCTGTCAAGGAGGGGAGTGAGCCACAAGGATTTCCAGATGCCATGTGTGAAGTTTCTCATTTCCCCTACTACACTAAAGTACATTATCACTCAAATGCAAACAAGCTTTAAAAAGTATCTGTCATTAAAACATGTGTGGCCCCCTTGCCTAGACTTAAAGAGATTTGGGGTTTTTTTTCTTTTCCTTTCCTTTCTTTTTAAGCCAGATGGGAGTGCACTGCAGCACTCCACAGGGGCCTAGTCCTGATCATACTCATGCTGACAGCAGAACTTTGGGCTGCACCCAAAGTGAGATGTACGCGCTGCACCCTGTCAGTGAGAAACCTGGCTCTGCTGAACAGTAACATTACACTTGTACAAAGTCAGGCAAAGGAGTGGAAGAATTGCTGCCACAACACTTCTCAGAACAGCTGTGAGTGTGAAAACAGATTTAAAAGGAACACAGAAGATAAAAGGAAAAACATGTTCAAGTTTCTCCTCCACCTGTAAAGCAAACTTGCCGCAGCAGCAGGCAGCTGAGGGACTTGTCCCATTGTATGGACACCAGTGGGCAGCTGGGACAGCTGCCTGCACAGGCACAGCAGACCGCTCTCACCTCTACAGAGATGGCAAGCCCGTGCCAAAAGGACATTCAAAGGCTTCTGCAAGCCTGAAGAAGAACGATCTCTCTTAGGGCTGTCTAGGATTGCTGTACACTCAGGCATGAGGCTTTCAAGGAGGAATGGGTGCAAAAGAGTGCCCTGCAATGGATCACCTTTCCAGCTCTTACCAGGAGAATGGTAGAGAATTAAAGCTAGAAAATCTTATAAGTGAACTTCTGTTCCCAACTGGATTTGTTTAAAAAAACCAGGAAACACAGAATTTATGCGGAGGTCCAGCACAATGGTGCTGAAAACAAGATAGAGGTGGAACCATCAGAAGGCTCATGTCATATAGTCCCCATGGATTTTTTAATCAAAGCAGGTGTTTTGTTAAATGATGTTAACTTGAATTTTTTGCTGAAGATGGGAACTCAATGGGAGATGTTAAGTCCAAAGCAGAGCTGATCCTTTCATCTCACATCTGGAAACACACCAGGAACGAGATCCTGAGTGGGAACAAGAAAAGACGTTTTGCTCAAAACTCAGAATGAAACAGAAAGTCTGTTATGGGATCAGGGCATGACAGCACCCCTCCTCCAGCCTGAGAACTTCCCCACTTCTGCAGGGCCACTGGTAAAAAGTGGCATCAGTTTCTGAGGTAGTTTAGCAGAATAAAGGCTGAGGAGAGCCCCGTACCAATGCCAACCAAACGGATTGGACATCAGTTTGATGACATAAGCTTTTGTCCACTATTTCAAGAAACAGTTTCCATGTCTTCAGTTCTTTCCTATAGTCCTCCCAAAGGGGGTATGTACAACATAAGCCTTGGATATTAAAGGGACACTCTTAGAAGCATTAAAGCAAATCCCTGAAGCCACCTTAATCACATCAGACACTTGGCTTGAAGTTATGGTTCAGCATTTTCTGAAAGAAACATAGATCCAAGTAACAAAAAGAGTCCCTCAGAAATTCTCATGCTCCACATTAATACTTTAGAAGAGAAGAATAGAATTCCTGCTACATCAACTGTGCAAATAGCTGAAGACTCCAGAGCACAGTGTGCATGTTTGATGAAACAGAAAATGGACAACGCAGTTATCTCCATAAACTTAAGACAAGTCAATATGGATAAATCCTTTTTCAAATCTATACAGGGCAAATCATTGCCTTCTTGTAGTATGATGATGGAAGCTTAACTGCCTGAGACTTCATGGCATTCACTTCTAGCTAAAGAAACTCATCCACAGTCTCTTTCACACCTGTCAATGCTTGATACATTGAAAACAAAAAGTGACACTACAGTGCTTTTTAAAACAATCAGTCTGGCTTCTCCTTCATCTTTTCATTTCCATTAGATTAATTAAATACTTCAATTAAAATGTAAACCAATTTATAAAAGTTTTTTAAATCCAGTAACTCAGATCTTTCCATATTAGTATTTATTTTCTATTGTAACATCTGCCACTCCAGCAGGCTTTTGTTTGCATCTTTTCCCATTCTTACCAGGACAAAGAATTCTTTTTTATTCTCCAGATAAAAATAAGAAGCCGAGACATCAGACATTTCTGTGTGCATAAGTAAGGTCATTCAAGAGTGAATATGACCTAAACATACTCAGCAGCTCTAAAAATTAGATCACAAACTTTTATGTGCCTGAATTATTTGCTGATTCTCCGACCACTGGAAATACTTCAACGTGTGCATCTAAGAAAGTGGATCTCCACAGAAATCAGATCTCAGTCTGTTTTCTTTCTACATATTGCCAAGTAAGACCCACAAAGGCTCCTGCTTGCCTGTCAGGAGAGGTGCAAATACACAGGTATTTGCACAAGGGAGAAGGCAGCTGGGCCAGGCAGGCACAGGGTGTGTTTGTACTCACAGTGTGCAGGGAGGCACGGAACCATGCTGGGGGAGCATCAAGGTCTCTCACTTGAAAATGCCTCTTCTTAGTCTCTGCCTTTGCTGAGGAGCTGCCAGCTCTTATTGCCTGCCCACAGTCCGTCCTGTCAGCGTTACCCCTTAAATTAAGAGTTGTCCTTACGTTGCCGCCAAAAGTAGTTTTGAGCAAGTACTTCTGTGAGCATCAGAACCAAGCAGCCCTGGTTCCATGGGCCTCTGGGTCCTGACAATGAGCTTTTGCATGGATCCTGCTGCCCCAACTCCTCAGCGTGTCCCCAGCACATGGTCTCTCTCCCACCTGCCCACTTCCCTGTTTTCAAGGAGATAAAAAAGTTGTTTCCTAAGAGCATCACTTCTCCAGTTCAGTTAACACTGAGTTTGGGATTTACAGAAGTGTCTGGAGAGAACAGACAGGCAAACACTGGTGGACCACTTTGGAGCTGTGGATAAAAGAAAAATTCAAGAGAGTCCTGTTTCACTGTTGTATTCGAATTTGAATTTAAAGCTTAGCTTCTTATGGCATTTGAACATGAATGCAAACTGTCATCTCAGCCATCTAGATCCCCTATCCCCGTAGTAAGCAGTAAAGATTATAGGAAAAGAACAACAGAGACCAAAGTGGATCAAGAAGTTCTCCTCTTCAAAAATATTTTCTCTTCTAAGCTTGTAGTTTCACGGCTTTGCTTGAACAGAGAAGGTAACAGAAAGCTGAGATAAAGTTCCTTATGCTAGAGACAATATTGGACAAAAATAACAAATTCTGTTCCAGTTCCTACATTGTCTTTTATACAGCTGATGGTTCACATACTCAATACATACCTCTTACTAAACTTGAGTTTAAAATGGTTTAGGATTAAGTAGAAATTATGAATATTTTACAATGCCAAAACATTTCTGGGAGAAAAGATTGAGTTGTTAAAACTGTTTACTTTATAAGGTTAAATAAATGTTTACCTGACTTTAGGAATCGGTCAGTTGCATTCAGTTATATTAACTATTATAATTTATTCTAATTTGAGAAGCTTAAACCCAGTGCAAATTATATAGATTAGGCAAACTCAACCCCTGTGCTTAAGCCCCTTTAAGATCAATTCTGTTCCTTGGAATTTGAAAGGTTTCATTGAAGCTGTTGTCAGTGACATCTTAAGGTGCATATATAATGAAAAGCATTCTATCATAAAATAAAACACACTTTAAAAAATCCTGTTTTCTTTCAGGTCTTGTCCTTTTCCTAAACTGTGGGAAATAAAACCAGCCAGCACTCAATACTGGGCTTAGGAGAAATCATTGTCCTGAAAGTTCAGCATTGCTTTCTACAACATAAAATCCAATACATCCAGTAACAGATTGCATTAAATTTGACCTAACCTGTGGGCAGAGCTCCTGATCCAGAAATAATATCCCTTTGCACAAAGTCAGTATTTTCAAGGATGATAATCTTAAGTGACCTCTGGAAATATAACACCTCCTGTCTGGCCAAGAAGGTTACACTGAACCAAAGGATGGCACATGCTTACATCCAGCAAGGCAGATGTACCATGCAGGAACAAGTCTCGTGTATAAACACCCAGTGCCTTTTTCAGGAACAAAGAAACTATGCCACTTCATTTAGGAACAGTCTCAAATGTAGTTCAGTCAGTAAGAACAGAGAAATAGACCCATTTCACATCCAGAAGACTTTCTTTGGTCAAGATTTTCCCATTTTTCCTTCATCCACCCACTCAACCTGCAACACAAATGCGGGTTTCAATTCAAATAAAACATACCAGCATGCTGAAGGCATCTGGGAGAGCAGTAAATTACTAGTAGATTGGAAAGATTGATTTGTGAAGAAGTTACAACGAAGTGGAGACATTGCAATCAGCATGTACATGGTGTAAAGGCCGAGTTTCCCAGCAATCTCTGAATGCCCTCAATTCCCACTAGCAGGCTGAAATCAGTGGGAGCTCAGGACATTCAACAATTCATAAAAATTAAAGCAGGGCAACGACTGGTTTTATTGTTTGTTCTTGGCAGTACACTCCAAGAGCTCGACGCTCAAGGAATGCATGATCTCTGTTGTGACAACTTTGCAATTTAGAAAGATTTAAGCAAAAAGGATAGGGCAGTGAAAAGGGGTGTAACAAGTGAACAGAGTGATCAAAGCTGATGGTGGCTGGCATTCTTTATTAATACAGCAATCTCTGCATTATGGGTAGAGACTATTCCCAAAGCAGCTCAACCTACCTGTTACTGATATCCTCCTTTCCTACAAATCACCACAAAAGTGCTTCTCCTGTGCTTCAGAGGGCTGTGGGCATTGGGTGTGGACCCATGTGGGTAGGAGGGTAAGAGGCTGATAAATGGGGGTGGGGAGAGCAGCACAGGGGGCCAGGGGCTGCCTAGTGGGCACAGGCAGGAGTGCTGCAGTCTGCAGTGGGAAGGAGGACATCTGAGTTGCACAAAAACAGAAGAGGAACAGATTTCTTCTTTTTCTTCTTTTTCTTCTTTTTTTTCTTTCTTTTCACTTGATATGTGAGTATATATACAGAAGGATAATCTTAAAAAAACAAAGTTTAAATTTTAAGCAAGACAATACCTTCCAGATTTAAAACCCTCTGAAGGTTTCTAAGGCCAATGCTAAAGCATTAAAAACTAAATTGGCAACACACTAGAAAATACACTGAGAGGAGGAACCTTTCACCAATTCCCTTTTTTCCCCCCTGCTAGATGTATATTTAATATTTTCTTTCTCTATGACCTAAAAATCTACACCTGTAACAACAGAGCCCTGGGTGATAGGCACAGCATAAACCAGGTGATAGGTCTGCAAGACAAATATCCCTGACCCAGCCCAAACTCCACAACCCTACGGTACCAGTACTGTTCTTTACTTCAGCCCATATGGTTGAGTTTTAGGTAGTCCTGTGAGCAGCAGAGAGTTTGACTCAATGATCCCTATGGGTCCCTTCCAATACAGGATATTCTGATTCTATGACTCTTTTTAGTCACATTCCTCTAAACCTGAGCATCTAATAACCACACCCAGCAGACTCCCCTTGCCAGTCTTTCTGGTTTTCTTACATAAAACAGAGAGCAAGAAGAGTAGAAGGCGGTAAATCACTAAATGCTCACTCTGTAAGAACAGCTGCAGCAAATTAATATTGTCTTGTTGTCACTTTTCTAGTTTATCTCACTTTTACTAACAGATTATGCTTTTTATTTAAGCATAGACTTTGCATTTCTTGCACACACAGAATATGTAAAAATAATTCCATAAGTCACCTCCTTTTCTTTCAGGGAAAAATAAAATAAGAACCTCCTGTAAATGCAAGGGGCTGTCCCATCTTTAACTGCCTGCTAACACTTAACACCTGGCTTAAAATCTATCATGTAAACACAGAGAAGCTGAAGAAACCACGAGCAGCCTTTCCATGTACTTTGCTTTACACATTAAACCACGATTCAAACAGAGTCCATTAAGGCATCTAAATGTGACTTACCACATGTGTTAATTGGATGGGGAGAAAAACCCAACAAAATACAACCCTCAAATGTGGACATTTATGTATTCCCATTATTCAGACCCTTTTGATGCCACAAGTTCCCACTTCTATAGTTTATAAATGTTTGATTTAAAATATAGCCATTTTATAATTTGTACCACATTTACCTCATCTTACCACTGTTCTGACTGGATGAGAAGCTAATGTAGCCTACACTGTCTGGTCAATTATTGCATGGACACCAGGGACCAATTAATGCCATCCATAAAAGCCTGAATCATTCTGTCAATTAACTAGAACTAACTATGTCATCAGATATATTACTGGTGAGCAAGTCTATTTGGTTGCAATACGTCTTGAAGGAGAGCAGTATCAAATGAATCACAATTGACTTGGACAACTGCTAGCATAATTTCAGAAGATGAAAAGACAAATGTGGTAGTTATTAGTGGTCCCCTGAGGAATTACGGCCAAGCAATTGTAATGTGCTAAGACTGTACTAGCAGGTGCCCACAGCACAAATCAGGCAGAGGGTTAAATCAATATTTTCAATTTCTTAGGATCAATCCAGTGTTTGAACAAGATGGAAACTTGTTAGCAATTGGCAGAATGTGTAAATGAAAAGTCAAACTTCTTATTATTTGCTAAAAAGGAATCAGTGCTCTGCATCATGCCCTTGGCACAAGGTAATGCTTTCATGATCCAGTTGCTTGGGCATTCACTAAAAATCTAGCAGTGCTTAAATTTTAATAGAGTGCAAAAGGCTACTTTAATACATGCCGAACATTCAGGATCTTTAAAAATGATTGAAGTGTCAATAGGAAAGTTTTTGAGCTGTGACAACAGCACAGTTATTAATGATTAGTGTAAGAGGCAGAAGAAACCTTGACCGCCTTAGAAAGTCTCACCAGGAATGCAGCCTGACACCTTTGGTACAACTTCACATTTATTCTGTTTCACAGGAAAGAACCTTTGGATCATCAAATGAGCCTTTACCAATTAAACAAGAAAGAAAAAAGTGACCTTACAGAATGATTTCAGTTGTCACTGCTGCTTTTAAAGATGCCTATAGCAGGATCTAAAGCATTGGCATCATATTCTTTAATTTTAACACAAAGGTGTTAAATTAACTGTTATATCTTAGTATTGTTCTACAAAAAGACATCTACAGCTAACTTGAAATCAGGGTTTGGATAATATATCTTATTCTGAGTTAGGGAAACATACCCTTGAAATGACATGTTAGACAGGGAACAGTAAAATCTCTGGGATTTGGGAGCAGAAAATGGGCAAGTGACAGCATTGTACCTGGGGGAAAAAAACCCATGTGATGGTAGAGAAAGCTATTTCCATGACACACATCCAACTCTTTAAGGTCATTATTTCAAACAGATCAAAACGTAAACCATTTTTCCTGCTAAAAAACTAAAGCAATTTTTATTAGGAAAGCAAAAAGAATGCCCTGATGGTTAATTAAAAAGAGGAAAACTCAACAAACACAATTTTGAAACACATATGCCTGAAGAAAGCGACTGTGCTTCAAACATGAATACATTTCTCTGTATGCTGGGTTGGTATAGGAGTTTTTTGTATTGTATTTGTACTTCAGCTTATGGGCACAGACAAGTGAGGAGGCAGGTGATGCTCCTCTTTCACAATTGCCAGGGGTAGAAACTTTCTTTTTAATGTTCTGTTGACTGTTCTTTAATTGTGTAGATAACAATAATTACAACATTGGAAAAACTGACTGGAGTGCCTTTCATCCAAAGGATCTCAGAGCACTCTAAGCATCAGAACAGGGAACTGATCCCTCATTCAGCATATGGTCAACTTGTGAATTCACTGCTACAGAAAGTTATTAGCAACAACTCTCTAGCTGCTGTTTTTAACACCAGATGCAGCCTTCATTGATACAGGCCAAAATAAAGAGCATTTGAACGTCAAGAAACTGCCAACTCTTTTAAAGCTTAGCATTAGATGCTGTAGATGAAATAGGAGATTTCTTCTTTCTCAGACTTTTCACATGAAAACAAGGGTGCAAAGTCAAATGAAATAATAAAAAAAAATAAAATTAAAATGGATTTCCCTATTTCAAGATTGGCCAAGATAATCTATTGTCAGTGTCTAACTCACTGCAGCTTTGTCTGATTTGTGTAATACATTTGTCAAGATGACCTCTTTCTGGAAGTACATTTAGCAAAACATGGGGGATGCTCCACACCACAAGGCATCAGGTCCAGAGCACCCAGATATGCCATGAGAGTAAGACAAGTACAAAACTAAGGGAACACAAAAGATTGCAGTACTTCCTACTGAATTGTCCCCCATTAATTACAAGGAAAAAAGAGAATAAACTCACTATAGCAATGATATAATTACTCTTTGAAAAGTAATGCAGGGAAGACAAGCCCTTTAATCCAAGACACAGAGCCAACAGGTTTTTTACTTGCCTAGCCCCTCTACCTATGCACTGTGTATAGTAACAAAGTATGTTTTTGACTCCCTATACACAGCCTCAGGTGAAACCATTACCTGGCTCTTGGAGGATACAGTGTACATGTACTTCCTTGTGCTGGCCTGGGGAGCTGGAAGAACCTGCACCTTTAAGAAGCGCAGGGAACCAGCGCAATCATTTGAAACCAAGGTTCAGCAAGTAGAAGACAATAAAACATGGAGTAACTTGAAACCAGCCCACGAGCTGCCCCAGAGAAATCTCCAGCTTGTCTGGCTCTCAGACACACCCTTGTAGCTCTTCTGGAAAGCTGGGCCCTGTTTGCAAGACAAGGAGCTAATTGATTCCTCTGTATGCGCAACTATAAAATAAAGTGCATAAAGGACAGAGTGGACACACAGCTCAGCTGACCACGTTAAAAGACTCTGCTGTCTCACAACGCCCTGATCACAGAACAAGCGCCGCAATTGTTCGAGTCAGACGCCACGGGACCCAGAATGCATAATTTCAGTGCCTGTGTGTCCAGCTGTAGGATAGATTGGCAGCAGAATGGCAAACCAGCTTTAAGTTCAGCTATTGCGAATGCTTTTCTTGAACATCTATGGAGATACTGAGGCATTATAGAAGCGGGGCTGGTCCATCTCCTGCCACCAGCCTGCACACCTGCCAGAATGTCTCTTCTCCCTGCACACAGCAACAGATTATCATCTTCACAGAGCAGCAATTTTTCCCATCTAGAAGTTATATTCATTAACTTGCTCTGTAACAACTTCTGAGTCAAGGTTTCTACAGTCAGGTGGAAACCAGAGAAAACAAAGTCAATCTTTTTGGACCAAAACTGATAAACCACTCAGTACCTCCATTTGATTTCTTTCACAGCATTTCTATTTCTGACCCACTTAAAGTCATCAGGCTGGAGGTAAACTGACATTGGATCTACACGAAAGTTCCCAGCAGTGTGAAGGGAGAGTCATGTACTACAGAAACATACGAATGCCTCTGCTGTGCTTGGCCTGACAGGAAGGATGCAAGGGCTCTACCATTTCAATCCTTCTGAACTATATGCTTAAAAGCAAAGTGACACGACATGCATTTAAAGCAGAGCAAGAAACATGCTATCTTTGTATTCTTTCAATCTTTCTACTAAGCAAAGACATTGATCAATTCCAGTAATGGTGAAAGGGAGAAATTTTACGTCAGAGCCCATCCTGCAAACACTGAATTCAAACACTGCTCTTGGATCTCAAACAAAACAGAACTCTCTGGTAATTAAGAACAAACTATATAAAACTGGATATTAAATAAGCCTAAAAGCAACAGGCTCATGAGACATTTGAAATGTTATTTTTTTTCCTCTGGAAATAATAATACAAAAAAGATATTTAGCATATGCACTTATTTTCTGTATCAAAAACCATTTTGAAAATTCTGAAAATCTAAGAAAAAAAACATGCAGCAGGAAAATAATTCCAAGGCACTTTATACAGTCATTGAAATTCTCATATCAGTTCTTCTGTTTTAAATATGCAGTGATTTCACCAAACACAGTAACAATGTCAAATTGGTGTAAAACTGTGGTCTGTCTGTATTTATTTATCAGTATTTATCAGATTTCACAATATTATCAAGATTTTGGACACATAATTTGTATTCGCTGGGAACAGAATTCAGTAGGGAACCAGCAGTTCTCTAACAGGTAAACAGGAGCTATGGTTTTGGTCAAGGTAGATTTTAGTTTTCAGGCCTTGGCCAGATAAATTGGGTAAAACATAAAGATGATAACAAACTAGTAGCCCATGAACATCATGCCCTCTGCTTTCTAACAGAAGCAATATGTGTCCAGGTGTCCCCATGGACTTCATGACAGGATTTCACCTCAGGCTCTTCAGTTGTCCCTGCCCCAGAAATGAGTGACTTCTGAAGTGCCCAGCAATGTCATGATCCAATTCAGTAAAATTCTCGCACAGGATTACATTCAGAGAAATTCTTTCTGGAATAAAGGCTGGGTTTGTGGATCACATCACAGGAGGAAATACTAACATGTTGCATCTGATTGGTTTGAGTTCACTGAATTCAAAGGACTTAGTGACAGTTTGGTCACAAAATACTGAACTGTGTTTTTCCTTTCCTTACTCCTTGCTCAAGCCCTACAGTAACAAGAGATAACGACCCATACAGTCAGCCATAGACTATACAAGATTTTGACTCTGATCTGGTAGCCCTTGTCTTTAGAATTCATTGTCTTTAACATGCCTGAGGTCTGACTCTCTTCCCATCCTCCATTTTATGACTCTGACTTTGCAATGTCTCAGAACAGCCATAACAAGGCTTCTCTTTCCTTCTTTTCAGCTTCTCTGACATCAACATGATCCATCTTGATCTTGCTACAACCTCTTAGGAGAGCATTTATAGAGTAATGAGCCCAGGGAACAGAAGAGGCAGAAAGCAGGATTTCTCTCCAAGGCTGGAACGTGGTATAGGAGCCCTCACCTTCAAGGGAGATGAGGCAGCCACCTCTCACCCCTCAGGGGAGCTGGGACAGCAGCTCCCCTCATCCCAATAACCAGCAAATAGGTTTCCACAGTAACATCCAGAAAAACACTTACAAAGAAAATAGAGGCAAGATTCTCAAGTCTGCTGCTCCACATATTCTATAGTAGTATTATTATTATTATTACTATTATTATTGTTGTTGTTGTTGTTTTGTTGTTGTTCTTTTCATTGTGTTACCAGTATATTATATTTCTGTGATGTAAAAAATACACACAAATAAACATTTAAATATTTTCTTTCCAAAATTACTTGCTTTGAAAAGCAGAATCACAACTCTGTATACTCTTCCTCGGCTAGAATTTCTTTCCCACAGTGCTGTGGAGTAGAGACTGGCCATTTTACCATGACCTGTTAATGTTTTGTTTGGATGTGGTGCTGCTGTTAGCCAAAATGGAGCACTTCAGGAATCCTGATCATCACTCAGAAAAGACACCACAACGAGGAAATCATTACAGTTAAATAACAATACCAAAATAAACACAATCATTTTGTGTTCATTTTTATGTCATGCATTTAACTAGAATAGTCACAAAAAATGTATCTAATTATTCACAACTCAAATCTAGCATGCAAGGTCAAAATGGAAGCTAGTGCGTCCTCAGCTCTGCTTAAAGAAAAGGGACTGCTGTAGTTTTGAAATCAGTTCAGAAGTTACTCATGCTCCTACATAACTGATTCTGAACCCTGAATAGTTTAGCTCAAGCAGATACACTGAACAAAATAACTATACAAATGCTGGTAAATACTCGTTTTATTCACAAGGCAGTGTCAGATTTAAGTAAATGAGCTGTAAAGTATTTCATGATGTTGATGAAGATGTTAATTGCTGCATCATGCTGATGAGGTTCTGCGAGACAGTTGTGTATAGCCTGAGTGATTTAGGCTTAGCATAATAAACATTATATTTTTATGTTAGATCACAGTAAATCAGTGAAACCTATTCAAATTCTAAGGCAATGAAGTTGTCTCCCTGGACTTATTCACAGAAATATGTCCAACCACTTTTGGACTCATGCAGATTTTATGTTTATACAGAGGAGGCGATTTCCATAACCCATAATTATAGGTGCAATATCATTCACTGAAGAACACAGCTTTTCAAATTTAATTATAAATCCTAAACGTACTTAGCTAATCGGATCAATTGCAAGTCACAGCACAGCACATTCTAATTTTCAAGACAGATGAAATTTTGCCACCTCTCAGCTGCTGTGAGAGCCAACGTCAGGTGAAAAGTAAGAGAAACCAGACAAGCATGTTTTCCAAGAACCATTACAGCAAATTTTATGGCTGTGTTTGCAGTTTTGTTCCCTGCAGATCTTTGGTTTGCTAACGCTGGCTTTATCTTGCTGAGTCTCTGCTGGGCAGCTACCACCATTTCAAGGAGGCAACAATACCTTTTCAGAAAGGTCCCATTATCCTTTCTTGCCCCACAAATGCAACAGGCCAGTTCTCAAGAGCCTCTTTATGAATTTACAGGGATGACACTGAACTTCTACATACAGGAGCATAGGAGCAATGTTAGAATAGCTCCTAAAAGGTCCTGCTCCAGACCATAACTGCTGTGCTTACAGTAACAGACCTGCAGCACAGACCGAACTCAAGTCTTCTTTCAGGGACTCGCTCCAGCAACATGACTTTGCCACCATTCTCCTTCTGCTGCTGAGCTGAGGAGGCTGCACTGACAATCCTGCTCCACAGTATCTCTGCTGAGTAAGTAGCCCCTCACAACAGGAAGGCAGCTCATGTGTTGTAAGTCTGGATCATCAAACCCTTCTGGCTGCCCTTACTTTTTCTGCAATGCAAACCCATTCTCTTTTCTGCAAGGGTGAGTTCTTTCAGAAGAACACCATCTCCTCCCTGTGATGTGCAGGGATTAGTATAATGAAAACCAAAGCTTGGAGTACTGTAAGACAACCATATTTTCAGTGTTCCGCTAGGTAAGAAGCCACCAGATCATGCTATATAAGGCACCTCTCTTCACAGGCATGAGGTAATTCTGCTTTGGTTGCACATACTATCATTCATGTGAACGGTCTTGAGGGTACACTGAACAAAAAAGGCAAAACTGAGCCCAAAACAACTGGTTTGGAACAGCTCAGATCAATACTGCAGTCAGCCTATTGTAAATAGAAGGCACAAATTAGCATATACAATAATTAGCATATACAATAATGCCAGTTTGTTTCATGGTTGTGTTTCCTTTCACTGTAAACAAAATAGCAAAAGCTTCTGATGACACAGCAGTTGCAAAATCAACTTCTTTAATCACAGCACATTCTCAGGTTGACCCAAAGGCACTTGTAAAAGGAATTAGTATCACATTATAATTACACAGCTATAATAATATTTATTATTTGCAAGATCTGCAGTTACTTCAAAGTGTCAGTTCCATGGCACTGGCTGTTTAAAAACACAGTTTCTCCAAGAGCTTGCTTAGCACAGAAAATCAGAGACAACAGGTAGACTTAATGGGCCAGTGAAAGGCACAGCAGAGAGGTAAGAGCAACCCGACAGCTGCGCCAGATAAAGTAACCGGTATTTTCCTCTTTTCAAATAAATTTTGGCACACATAGGGGCAGGCAAATCAAAGCAATTCAAACGCTGCCAGAGTCCTATTGACATCTATACAGTGTGCTGCTTCTCTATGAAAAAAATGAATTTCCTCTAAAACACTCCACAGCCTCCAAGGACAGGGAACGTGCCCCAGCATCGCCCTCCCTCATCTCTAACAAATAGAGGAAGGATGGCTTGGGAGAAAAGAACTGAGAAATGAGTGGATCCCGAGGAAAGACAAACAGCTGGATGATCAGAAACAAAACAGCAAGGAGACTTTTACTGTACAGTAAAAAGCACTGAAGAGCAATATGGCCCTAGACATGCGAGATGTGGTTCCAGGCCTGACCAAAGGCTGATGAGACCAGTGTTTCACCCCTTACTAAAGGAGGGTGAAGGCAGGGACAGCTCAAGAGAGTTTTGCCAAATTCAAATAAGTTGCAGCTCAATCATGTCCTGATTCAGAAGCAGTGCCTCTGGATATAACATGGGATTTTTCTCCTGCCCATTTGCTTTGACCCTACACAAGCAAGTAGCTTCCACTATATCTTCCAAAGGTATTCATAGCTGAACCAGATCTAGCTTGTACTTAGTGCCTTTTTGTTTGTTTTGAGCCTCTCATCTAAACACTGCTGCAGAAGAAGCAGTGAGTAGCTGCTCCTCATTCAGTTCTACAGACTTCAACCCTCTCCCCCATTAGTCATCTCTCTCCTGGATCAAAGAGTGCAGTCCACTGAGTCACTGCTTGTGCTGAAGATGTTCACAGGAAAATTCTTTGATCCTCCTTTTTACCCTCTTTGAGTCTTATTCAGGACTGCTGCTCTCCTTTCTGAGCAAAGGAACTGAAGTGCACAGAGTATGCCTGTGTTGCCCTGACTTCCAGACACAGCAAACTTCCTCAATCCTGCAGCACTGAGGAAAAGCCAGACTTAAAAATAAATAAATAAATAAGCAAACAAACAAATAAATAACTAAAATTAATTAATTAATTGATTTATTAATTCTGCAGTGCAGTGGTTCTATAAAGATTCCAGTTTCTACCACCTAATTAAATTTAGGGCTAAAAAAGTCAAATAATCACTTGCCACTTTTATTTCTTCACCACCCCCCCCCCTTTTTTTTTTACTTGCAAGTATGGGAACATTTACATGGACTGGACTGTTTCACGTTTTGAAATGTGCAGTCCTCTCACAATATCTTTTGAAGTTTTATGGATGGCCAGACATCCACAGACCACATGCTGAGTAACACTGCTGTTCAGTGCTTTAACAAACAGCCAAACGGGAGTTGAGGGGACAAAACAAGTTTGACTCAAAGTGCCCTCCACGGTACAACTAACTGCTCAGGAATTTTCTGTATATGTTCAAAACCACTTACACATAATCTGATGCTCATTTCCCATGCTGTAATTCACACGTGTATGCCCAAGTGTGGTTCACTGTTTTAGACCTGAGGCATGAAGAGATTAATGCATGTTTGGGAGGATGAGGCGTCATATGGAGGTGAACCCAAAAGCCACGGGGTTCAGCGCTGAACTAGCTCTGAACCCCCAGACACAGCATGAAGAATATGGCCAGAACCCTGTGAGAGACAGAGTGCCTGTGTTTTTAGGGCAAATACTAACAAACATCAACTATTTTCTCACAGTAGCTGACCTACGTACAATATTTTATGACTCATGAAAAACTTGGAACAGCTGTAAGAAACAGTCAGTAAATTTAAGCAAGACCAGAGTGGATCAGCAATTGTACTGAAACAAAACAATACAAACCTGAGTGATAAATTGCATGAGAGCCCAGAATGGAAGGCTTGAGGCTGCTGTTGCAAAGGATCACCCATGAAGATGGAATCACTGGACAAGAGACAAAGTCAATATATTCCTATGGATTTAACCATTTTATTGCTTCTACCTGTCCCTGCCTAAGTTTCTATATCATAAACTGGAACAATTTCAGTTGAATTTTCTTTATGATCAAAAGAATAAAAATTTCACATTTGCTTGAATTTATTACTAACTGACATCACAATTTCAGCAATTCATAAATTTCCACACTGGTCAGCAAGCTATGACCCTCAGGGAAAATGTTATGCTGACCTCACTGCAACAGCAGTGCTAAAACCTAGAAGACAAAGAGTTATCAGTATTTTAGCAATTGCTTTTAGATGGATTCTGTGAGTTGGAAAACTAGTATGAAACTCATAAGTAAATGCTGGAGCTATGGAAAATATAAAAAATATAAGATTGAGTCTATATGTTGTGGACAAATGCATGAGATAACAGCTCCTTGGGAGAAAGGCTGCAGAGATTAAATAACATAATCTACATATCTAATTTATAAATATTTATTTTATATTTTTAGACTTGTTTGTAGATCTAAGGAACCCACAAAGAAGTTTATACTGAGAGAAAATAGGGTGAAAGAAAACAATCCAAACAAAATCACCAAACCCTCCAATGGAGGATTATCACAAGATATCATGTAGTTAATTTCTTGGACACTTAATATCTCCTATTCTGCCTGAATCAGTAGCTCCCCTATTTTTACTACCCTGTTTCTGTTAGTTATGAGCTTTAACTGTTTCAAATAAGGTTAAAACCATGACAGAATAACTTGCCCACAGCTTATTCCCAGCTTGTAATATAAAGAATAGTATATATTCCTTATAATATGTTTATTTCTTCTAACATAGTTAGAGGAAATACATTCTTACTATCCACGTAAATACCTGATCCTCCTCGGTATCTCTCATGGCACAGAGTCATAGTACTGAAGAAGGACCTGCATTTCCCAGGATAACCACTGGATTCTTTAAGGAACATTTGCTTCCTTCCAGATTTACAGTTCAGCAGCTAAGTCTGAACGAGTCCTTCCAAGATATCTATGTGCACATGTGACTTGCTTTCATTAACAAGCAAGTTATTCCATTCTGCAGTTCAATTTTGCACCTATAGATCCAGTCTTAATGACTTGATGGTGATTAAAACTAATTCTTGCTTTTTTTTTCTTCTTCTTTCCATCCCTCCCCTTTACTCAACCTTACACATTAAATTCAGTGGGGTTACTCTGAACTATTCTGTTCTGTTTGTCCCAGAGCTACATGAAAAGAAAATGTTTGAAGATGCTCAGTCATACCCAAACACCCTTTAGCCCATTTCCAGAGCACTGAGGGGAGTGGGAATGAGACTACCAAGACCTCCCACTCCAGGAAGCCAAGCAGCACTGCAGGCACTTTACTCCAGCAAGCCATAAATAAGGGTGATACTTCAAATTGATGAGAACACAGATGCATCCAGTAACAAAGCAATTGTCCCAAATGCCAAATTAATTATTTGTCAACATCATCAGAATCGTCTTTGGGGACTGGGGGACAGAAGCATTCTCACAAGCTCCTGGATGTGCACAGAGGACAGTAAGAAGGGAACTGTGCCCCACTTGCTCCTACCAGATTATGGCAGTGCAGAGAATGGCAACACCCAGCCTACACCCCAGCAGTGCTGAGAGTCTCCATCACCATGCTGGTCCCCAGCCTTCACTGCAGTGCTGAGCACCCCACTCCCCTTTCAGAAAGGCTTAAAGATGTTTCATTACAGACATGTGCCAGGGGAGAGCTCTGCATTGAGTCTTCCCCTTTTCTCGCTTTGTCATATTTGCAATACTTAATGTTTCATAATTGATTACATGCAATCTGTACCAGCTCTAGCTGCAAGGTTCTGCAGGTCCACTTTGGATGAAGAGGCAGTAATATTAGAAATGCTCAGACCACCAGTGCAATTCAGTGAATATGTTTGCCAAGACAGAACCAAAGAATTAATGCGCTGGAGACCAACCTTTCAGGAACAAGGCAGTTTTACTCTGAGCATTAATTCTGAAAAGGATGAGGCTGTGGTTTCAGTTCAGTCTTTAATAGTCTTCATCATAAAAGCACTACAGTTAATATCCCATAATCAGTGCTTTCTGATCGTGAGAGTCCAATAAGCAATTTTCCATCACATACTGGAACTAAGCTACTGCTGCAATCTGAAAACAACCAAACAAAACAATGCTCCAATCTACATCTAGCAACAAGAAACACAGACAAAACAACTTAAATATTTTGGCTGTCCAGCCATTTGAGGGTCTAGCCACATCTTCTATTAAAATTAGCAGCCAAAAAATCCAGTTCTGCTTTGGAGTCTTCTCATTTAGAGTTTTCTTAGTGTGTACAAAACATCATCTTTTATTGTTGCTTAGCAGTGGTGACTCCCTCACTACCAGTCCTGATTCTGAAAAGTAAAAGTATTCCAATGTAATGCAAATTAGATTTTTATCTGTTTTCTTGGAAAAAACATTGGAAAAACACTTTGAACTAAAATCAGTTCAGCAGAAAAGTTCAGTTTTATATCCTCTCTTTAAAATTAGTGTATATGGTTATTATTAATTTCTGAATCACACCATGTGCTCTTTCCTACAGTAATTGCTAACTGAAGTCAACAGCGGTACTGTCATCCATTTTAATGGGCTGGGATCACGCCACAAGACACAAAATAAAGACACTTCTTGTTTCTAAATGCTTAGGATCAAAACAAGAAAAACACAAGAGACACACTGGGAAACCCAAAGGGATGAATGACTAGGAATTTAATTTCTCATTTATTGTTAATATTATTGTTGACTTGCTTGTTAATGTAATGTAGCACTTACATTAAGGGATCTGTGTCAGAGTGACCCACTAATGATGATTTGTATCTGCTGCCAGGATAGGCAGACATAGAAGAGACTATTTCGGTGGTGTTCAGGGGCTATTTCGCTGTCATTTAGGGGATTTAAGGCTCTTAAGCAGTTACAGGCTTGTTTATTTTTTAATAATTAGAGCTGAGTGAATTGTAAGTCAAAGAAGACAGGCAGGATAAGGGGCCTCTGCTCTCTATAGTGCAATCACAGCACAAAGGAGGAGGCAGGAGCTAAAGGGCTGGTTTTCCTCCCCTCCTCACCAGCTAGGGAAGCTGGAAGAGCCTCGCAAGTTTTCTGGCAATGCCCCAGCCAGCACAGCTACATCCCTCTGCAGGTAAAGGCATCTCCTCATCACCCAAGTAAAATGAAAAACAGGATTTCTTAAGCCACAGCCCCCTCTGAGTGTGTGTGATTGGTATTTATTCCTCACACAGGAGCGACCAGACCTCCCCGCTGCACTTTTTCTGGGCACCATCACTAGTCCTGGACTTGGCCTTGTGCTCACAAAGCCACTGCAGCAACCTGCTGGAACTGAGCTGCCACAGGAGCACACCCTGGAGCAAGGAGCTCCCTGCCTACAAATATTACACTTTTTGTACCATGCTGACACATCGTCTCAGCTTCCAGGTTAGCAGGGCCAGCACTGTGAAGCCCTGGCAAAGGATCAAGGGGAAGAGGCCATAGGGGGAAGGGAGAAACATCAACTTTGCATAACTAAGTCAGACTCAAAATTGAGTCTAATGAAGCCATAACTACTAAAAAGAAAAAGCATCAGCAAATGTTCACTTTTGCTAGAAAAACCTGCATTCCCTGCGGAGAGCTTGTCAGCACAGCTGTACCAGCAAACCTTTCCTGGTGTGCACAGACTGCGAGAGTCACCTCCAGCAAAGCTGTTCAAGACCTCTTCCACTGTATTTATTCTTTATTAGGGGTCACTGATCCTAATTACATAACAAAAGTACAGGGGGAATACATATTTAGAAATGTCGATTTGTAAGACAAGGGAAAAACAACTGCTTGTAATGTGGCAGGCATGGGCAGATGCACAGGGAAGGCTGCTCTAATACAAGTTTGGTTTGGCTTTGTCTAGTTGCTTTTCCAAACAGTACTATTCCACCTAGGAAACTGCTATCACCTACTGATGAAATCTGTAACCCTTTACTACATCAAGCATTCGTGGACACAAGCATCCAAGCAGAACAGGCTGATTAAAATAGGCAGAACACAAATAAAAATATTTGAGTGGCAACTAAACAACTGTTGCTTTTAATCATGGGCGATGTTTATATCTGTGCAAGTGGGTGTAAAATTCTTCTGTTATTAAAGGTACAGCAGTGAGCAACCAAGCTTGTGGTTCACACAGCAATCCCATTATCCTGTCTCCCATCCTTGGCCTCTGCTACGCTCATAAGAGCCAATACCAGCCTTACATCAATAACTCTCTACTCTTCACATCTGGGCATTTGTTTATTTGTTTTTAAATCAGGATCACACAGAAGCCCTCACATATCTGTGGCAAACACTGGAAGGATAACCAGGCAACAGATATTATCCAGGCCCTTGCAAAGTCTATGCAAACCAACAGTGTTTCTTGCCCTTCTTCCCTTAACTGGTGCTTTATCCACTCCATCTATGACTATTTAGACTGCAGGCTCTTCAGGCCAGGGACCACCTACTGTGTGCATGTTTCTGCAGTCTCCAGAACAAGACTTCCATTTTTGCTGGTTCTCCCTAGGCTAGACCATAATAAATATGATTATTTTAACAATAACACACATTAATAATCGTTAATGCATTGCTTGAATTTTCCTTTGAAATGCAATCTGTGCTCTCCTCCCTCTCAGCAGTTTAATCGCTGGCTGAACTTCCTCAGTTAACTGAAAGTGCCATAGGTAAGATTTTTTCCACTATCAGCACTTTTAATCTATGTGTAATTTAAAGTAAATACATCTTTCTTTGTGATTGCAAATGAGCCCAACTGTTGGGGGTTTTCTTTGTGGTTTTTTGTTTTTGTTTTGGGGTTTGGGTTTTTTTTTTACTTTTCTGAACTTTTATTTTTCTAACAGCAACCTGGCCCGGCAGCAGTAACACAGACATGACATAATGCTGGCTATTAATGGCTACCTAACCCTGACTGTCAGCTCTCCCTATTTCGATGAGTGCTTTCAGACCCTCTCGTGCCCACCAAGCTGACTGTGTTCCTGTGCTGGGCCAAAATCAGAGCTCTGTACATGAATCATAGAATAGTTTAGCTTGGAAGGGGGCCTTTAAAGCTCATCTAGCCCAACCTCCCTGCAACAAGCAGGGATATCTTCAATTGGATCGGATATCTCAGAGCTCCTTCCAACCTGGCCTCGAATTTTTCCAGGGATAAGGCATCTACAGGCTCTCTAGGCAACCTGTTCCAGTGTTTTACCATCCTCATTGTAAAAGAACTTCTACTTTACATCTAGTCTAAATCAACCCTCCTTTGGTTTAAAACCCCCTACCCCTTTTCCAATCAGCTCCTTTCAAAGCCTGTGTCTTCCTGGGCTCTGCCTCATTTTAATGCACCAGGCTGGCTGTTCTTTCATAGGCATCTCCAAGTTCCTGGGGCTGTGGGAGGCCACACCGTGCTCAGCTTTCCAGCACGTCTCTGCAGGAGCGCGTCCATGCCGGCAGCACGGAAAGGCTTGCGGGGGCGCCGGGGGAACAGCTGGCTGGTGCAGAGGGATCACCTTTCTGGGCCAGCCAGAAAAATCTGCCTAAGTGTTATGAACTTAGCTGGCATGCTGAGGAAAGGAGAGCCAACCAGTGCCACCCAGGCCCTGAAAATAGCCTCGCTTCCAGTGCTGCTGGTCACTGCCCGGGTCCTGCGTGCCTGCGGAGGAGCACGGCGGGGTCACAGGGCATGGTCCAGCCCCAGCTCTCCCACTCCGGCTCCCCATGCATGAGGCTCTGCCATGCCCCTCTGTGCCACCAGCCAGCTGTACACCAGAGAGGAAAATGGACAGTCCCCTCGAGGAGAAAAAACTCCCAGCATCTGAGCTGGCTGTTTGGGTTTTAAAGAGTTATCTTCCTCACACAAAGAATTCCTCTCATCTTCACGTCAAACACGATTATTTATTGAAGTGGTACGTATGACAGAGGGAGCGAGCAGGCCCATCACAGACCAAAACCCCACTGTGCTAAGCACTACACAATATAGAGCAAAGAGATGATCCTTTCCCCAAAGAGCTTACATCTAAGCATAAAATGAAAAAATCTCATTATTGGCAGATTAATGGCAATCTGTCAGAGCAACCATTCTTATTTGGAGTTTCTTGTGCAGAAAAGTAGTACATAGCCTTTATAATTAGCTAAGGATAGCTAATCTGATGTGGAAATTGAGCAGTTAAAATTAAGGACTCACCCCCATGGTAATATTACATTAAAATTGGTAAGTATGAGTACACAAGAACATTTTAAACGGAACATGCAGATGGGAAACTCTCAGGGAAGAGGTCTATGGATAGATTTCTTTTGTGAACTTCATAAAAACATGGAGAATACATGACCTTAGAACTGGTGATTTTAGATAACATCTGGGGATTTTCCTCTTTCAGCCCAGTTTACTCAGCAAGTTTTAATACTAATGGTAAGAAAAACAAATAAATCAGTAACAGTCTAAGTGTTTGGGGGTTTTCGCATACAAGTGCCACCTCACACATATTTGCAAAAAGAAGGTTTTCCTCAAATGAATTCTTTTGCTTGACCATCTATAATTCAGTTATTAAGTATTCGCCAAGCACAGTGCTAAACTTCCTGAGTCACACAGCTTTCCTAATTGCAAGAAGTTAGCCCAGGAAAGGTCAGGAGTATTTGTTCTGCATGCACAAATCGCATCCACACACAGGGCTCTCAACAGCCTAACTACTCTGTTCAGTCTCACAGTTGCCATCTGAGATCGAGAAGCCTTTTGATATTCAATACAATATTTGACAGCATTGGCACTTAGATGACATCTAAGTATATGTCAAGAAACACAACTAGAAAGAGCTTCAGAAAGAAACCCAAACCCTTTACATCCTCCTGTGGTGTAAATGAGCACACATTCATGCATGCCAATGAAAATCGTGCTGATTTACATGATTTGAGCTTCTGGGTCTTTTCCAAGGGTAAGGACTTAGCACTCAAGGCAAGAAACGGCCCATGATGTTATTTCACATGGGCACATGGTTTTGCCTGCATTATTACTGGGTAACTCCCACGTGGCTTCTCCCACCCTCAGGAAGGAATGATTCCGACCTTAACTTCAAATGACATTATTCAGATCAAAATTACCTTGGCCTTAAAGTTGGGCCCAGTTGGGCCCCAGAGCACTCCTGTTGTACCATCAATGCCTAACTGGGGCAGTAGGACTTCTGACTTTGCACACATTTATTGTGACCAGTCTTGCTACTTACTCCCGTTACGTGATCACCGGGACAGACACAGTGTTTAGGTCTAATCCTGCAGTCCTGATATAAAAAAACACCCCAACCACCAAAAATTCAGTTTCAATACTGCATTAAACCCTTCATTACAGACTTGTAAAAGGTGTCTAAACCCAAACATCAGAGCAGCAAGAAAACTCTTTCGTGCTGAAATGCAAAATATAAGCATTTTCACTAGCTTAATAGAAGGAAGACAGTCATTACAAAGTGCTTCCTGATCAATAGGGCGAAATTAGTGTGTTAATATGAGAAGAACAAGCTGGGAACTAAGTGAAAACACATGACAGAATACAAATGGGGCAAACTATTTATCTAAAAATGAAGATTTTTCAGTTTTTGAAATAACAGCCATTGGTTCTTACAGAAAGCTATTTATGGCTTATACACTGCTTTAGGAAACTTCCAAAGAGGAAGAAAATGTTCCAGACTTCATACAGTTAATCTATTATACAGAAAATGCCTATTTCTAATGTTTTTCATTGACACACACTGATATACATTATGCCATTTGAAAAAATGGCAGCTTTGTCTGTACTTAATAACTACAAGGCGTGGGTAAGAAACAGCTAAAGCATAAAACCCTAAGGACAAGGCTTCATTGTGAGCATTAAATAATTATTACAATGCAAAATTAGTCAGAGTAATATCTGTGCTTTACTTCAAGCAATGTGAGGTTTCATCCAGAGCTGAATTTATGGTCAAATCTAGTTACAATGGCATTTCACACTGTACTTTTTGCTTATAATTAAAGGGACAAAATCCATTTTATTTTTTAATGAATCACTTTCATTTATTAAATCCGGTTTCTGATAATTATTATTTTACCCTGGTTTTATTTGTAAGTGTATCTGAATTTGTTTCTTCTTATGTAAAAAGCTCTTTGCCATAAGAAACTGATTGTGCAGGGGAGAAACAGCGGGGTTTCTGTCTGTCTTCCCTCAAAAGTGACAAATAAATACTATTGGGAGTTTTGAAATTAATAATTTTGAGAGGAAAATTGTTTTCTTTTAACTACCCATTATAATTTCTACACAATAGGGTCTTGCAGCCGGCATTATACTTCCAAATAATGCCTACACTTAAATTCAGTCAGCCTCTATATTTGCCAAAAGAAACCTGGTACATAAATTCTCCTTGGTAGAGGAGCTGTGGAAGTGATTAATAAAAAAAGCTGCATTACACTGAATGTTAGCATTGAGAAATCTGTTACATACCTATCTGATTATTATTTATATTGAGTAGCACCCTCCATTTCAAATTCAAGAGCAGAACCTCGCTGTGCTAGATTAAAAAAAACGAATAAACAAATTAATAAATACTACAGCAGGTCCAGTTGGAAGAGCTGGCAGGGCTAACTGCCTCCTACTTCTGCCACAGCAATAGAATAAAAAAGCCCACGCTGAAAACAAGGCAAAAAAATCCTGTCAGGGTGTGTCATGTGTGGCCTGCCACCCAAAGCCTGTACTGGAGAGTCTTCCCCACTGCCAGCACAGGTCTTTTCCTTGAGGAGAGGAAAGTCTCCCTTTTCCTGAAGCATATGCAGATCCAAACCAGCAACAGCTGAAATACATGTCATTCTAATGGGTTCTGTCATAACTGGGCAAAACACAGCAATGTTAGAAAGCATTTATCAAAGGTATGACAGGGCTTTCCAATTATGCTGCCTTTCAACCCACTGCTTAATAAAAATGCGCGAAGTGATAGAACACTTTACCTCGTCAACATCAGCAGCAGCAACAGACTTTCTTTGGGAGCAGCTATTCAAAAGTAACTTGACTGAACTTCAGAGTCATAATTACAGAAAATGCAGTGGAGGGATTCAAAGAAAAAGCAACTTGTGTGACAAAGTAACTACATAAACTTATTATCTTTAAAACAAACATTTCAGCTTTAATAAAGTAGCTTGCTTGCCTTTCCCAAGATGATCTAAAATTCCCTTGTTTGTATCAGTCCTTCTGCAGCTCCCATGAAAGGGGAGCCTGCCCTGAGCAGGGGCTGCAGCACAGGCTCCCAATGCCTCCACTGACTTTTGAAAGCCAATTCAGCTGAACAGACCTGGATAGTAAACTCTATCGAGCCTACACAGCGTTTCTTACATGAGACCTTAGTACAAATGAGAGTAAAGAATATATTACTGTAAGATTTTAAAAGCTTGCTATGAAGACCATCCATTATACCCCCAGAAATCCAGAGAAGTTTTTGCATTGGTTTGAGTTGGGTCAGGAGGAGCTGGAGGAGCTCACGTCTCACTGAAGACACTGAAGAGTTTCCATTAAGCTCAGCTACAGAAACAAGCACTCATCTTGCGTCACCCTTCAAACACTCACCAAACATTACTCAGTTTTTACACATACACAAGAAACCTCCTCCAAAGTCTACAGATTTCATTAAAACCAGGAGCTCACCAATAGTGGTTACTTCTGATAAGCTGCAAATTAGCAAACTATGGAAGAACATGCCTAGCGTTAGTCACTTGGAGGTTTTCTGGGCTGGCTTTAGGGATGTGAAATGTCCTCAGCTACAACCCCGTATACAGCAGTTATTTGTAAAGCTCCAGTTACTGAAGTGGCACAGGAATGTGCTGCAAGCATCTCTGTCAGGCAGGTCCTTTTTACTTGTTGCCTCTTTATGGATTTAGAGGTCAAGATTTAAGCAATGAGTTTTATAGTTTGCCTTTTGGGTCTGAATCTAGCAGTTACTGCAAACATTCACTGGGATTTAAAGTGTTAAGAAATGCAGCACATCAAAAATCTGATTTCATCTTAGTTTTTACATACGATGTACTCCACTGCTTACAAACACTCTTATGTTTCTTTACCTATAAACTGTGTGTTTAGATACCTTCCCTCTGTCTGTTTAGTATCAACCTGGAGTCAAGAATTCTAACACCAAATTTCCATTGCTTAAGATGCAAATGCTTTACATTTCTCTCCTGGCCATTTCATTCCTTGACTTCTACTTACAGAACAAGCACAGAGTCAAAATCCAAATTCACCTCAGTTTCCCAAATTTCCTTCTCTAGTTGCCTATTTCTCTTTCTGTAGTGGATTTTTCAGTTTGTTCCTGTGTTCCACATCTGACAAAGTAGCCATTCCTGTTTAGCCCTCCCTGTTAAAGCCCTGCCATTCAAACTCTGCAAGCCTTTGCCCTCAGTGCTCCTGGGTGGATAAATGAGGGATGTGACCCATCAGCCATCACAGGGCTTTCTGCAGGCACCTGTATTACCTTGCCAGGTGGGGATGTCCCACCATGGAAAAAGGTGACCTCTCTGCTGCCACAGATCTGCCAGGAAGATGAGAGGACAGCACTGTTCTTAAGGGGCAAAACCTTCCCCTTGAATATCCTTTCAGAAAACAGCCATGAAGCTTAAAATCCCACTGATGACCCAGAAATCTGTGAAGCTGCCCATGCTGCAAAGAACTCCAGTACTTAACAAGATATCAGTATTACAAGTTTTACCTGGAGGTACTAACTGCTACACAGCCTCACTCTGTTTCTACATGCAGGCTTGCATTTCCCTCTAAGTGAGAAATCAGTGCAGGAAGCTCGGACAAGAAAACTATGACTCTCCCTGAGATTTCATTTCCCCCCCTGGATACCAACTCCTCTTGTCCCAGGCTCAGCACATTTGCAGAGCCGAGGGTCTGCTTTTAGTTCCACCAGACCACCACTTCAGACTCTGCCACAGCCTGGATATCTTAAGTTTATAAATCAAGAGGGCGATGCTGTAAAATAAACTCACCGGTCACATGCCTCTTCCTTGCTGATTTCTCCCAGAGCTCCTAATAAAGCCCATTATGTTCAAACACACACAAAGTGGTCAGGCACACACAGACACACATGCACGCACACCCCTATTTATTAGGCACAGTGGCTTTATATTTAAGGTAGTATGTCAAGAGCCCTGAACAGTATTTTGAACTCCTATATTAAACAATTATTTTTTTGGCAAGAAATTCAGTTGAGCCTCCATTTGCAACAAGTTTCTGATTTCGTATGGGTTCTCCAGAGGTATTCAGGCTAAACCATGCATGGCACAGGTGTTCAGCCCCAGCTGCCTGAAGGGACCTCCAATGGAGCAGCAGCAACCCAGACACAGGATCACGGGGTAAATTGTGCAGAGCAGGCTGGGGTTCTTATGCATGCACATATCCATAAACCTAATTTGGAGGGAATGTCATCACCTCAGTTCAGCCTTCCATGGCTACACAGTTTTGCCAGAGACTAGTCTTTTACTTATATTCTATACATAAAATAAAATAAAGCACACTGATAATTTTCAGAACAATGGGAAATCCTGACTGTCATAAGCCAAAATGGAACAGTAAGAATATATGTAAAAAAACACTTGTCAGCTCTCTTCTGAGTGCAGTGGCTATAGGCCAGATTTTTCATGATGCAATTTCCCAGAGGAGCTGGTTTTCTGGCCAGAATCTTACTTCATCTGTGCTGAACAAACTCTGGGGAGCTACATAGGTGAATCTGGCTTTTTATGTGTAACCTGCTATCACATTTTTGTCCAGAGAATTTCGTTCTGTATTTTAGCATCATTCTTCTTAACAATCTGTAGGACAATTTTCTACAAAGAAAGCTCATATTAGGCTTTATATCTATGACCTTAGGTTACCTCTTATAGTTTAATTTACACAACCTTAAAAATCAAGCTTTGCCTGTGGTAGCCAGCCCATCAATTCATTCGATTGTCCAGTACAACTTCCAATTCTCACAAGCAATTTGGCAATTGCAAGTATTTTGCACTACATATTATGAAATCTAGTGCTGCAAAAATAATAAAACCTGGAACTACACACAGAATTGTAAGTCTACTCATTTAACCATGAATTTTCAGGTAATTTAGATGTTTCAATAACAGGCATACTATAGGCCAACCTGTCATATTACTCTTATCACAAAAATGTGATATGACTGTCCCCTAAATTGCACACATGCCAACTCTGAGTCTCATCAAACCCTCCTCTCATCAGCACAGGCTACACAAGCAAAATACATTATTTTTAACGAATGGTTTCATAAACAGCAGAGCCTTAGAGCCACTAAATAGTGCTTTCAAGACATTTATTACGGTTTGTAATTCATTAATAGAGGATATATGAATCTTCCTTGAGGGGAAAGACAGAAGAAACCTGGGTCAACTTGGCCTGATGGAGGACAGAGCTGGACTCTGCTTCTGGTGACCTCTGTCTGTCATTGGCAGGTGAGAAGAGGGGTGTCCTGCTTTTCCTCCTTCAGTCCTGCACAAGAAATGCCCCTTGCTTGGCTATCCTGGGCTGAAATGCCAGCACAGGCTGGAAAACTGCTGCCTGTGGCTGTCCACTGCAACCCTTTGCCTGAGGTTTGGACAGTTGTCACCAGCTTCTGGAGTGGACTGGCCACAGCACGTCTTGTGCATGTTCACTGTCGAGCAAAATAACTTCCAGAGGGCAAAAGTGGCTCACAAGGTGGGAGGGGGCAGGGATTGCAGGAATGCCTGGGGCATGAGTCACCACGGCAGGGCAGCAAGCCCCCACTCCTGCTGGGAACTGGAGAGGAGGTGCCACACCCCAGCTGATGGGATGGGGTGCCCAGGTGTCCCTGGTGGGACCAAGGCTCGTGGCAGCAATGATGCTGCAGGTGGAGGCATCAACGCTAACATAAATCGTAACTGATCATAAATCACATGATCTGCGGAATGTGAAGAATTTATGAAATGTCATGTATGAAATCATAAAATAAATCAAAAATAAATAGAAAACAATTAAGATGCAGCCACCCAGCTCTGTCGGACTGGAGAGTCACTTAACCTGGCTGTACCCACACAGTGGTGGATGGCTGTGTGGCACTACCAGACACAATTTCTCTCCCACTTTCTCCTTTTTCACCTACCGGCTAAATCACCACATGCCCCCAATGGGTGGGAGCAGACACAGCCTGCCTGTGCATAGCTCAGCACCCGCCCTAGAAATGTGACTTCACATGCATGGCCCAAGTTTAGCAACCTGTAAGAATATCTCAAATCCCTCTTACTTCTGTATTTAAAGTCAGCTTTTCCTTCTTACTGCTTTTATTTCTGAAGTTAATCTGCAGCTTGGAGCCAGCAAACTCTGAAGACTTACAGTACTATACTAGGCTATAGTATGGGGACAACCTGCAGTAGCTGCTTAAATTACACAGATGGTTTAATACACAGAAAAGTGAGCAGGTACAGAAATGCCAGTCTGAAGGCAGATTGTGAACACTGCATTGCTTTCAGCAAGTTCAATCACTTTCAATTCTGACCTGATTCTTTTATAGACTTAATGACTCTGTCAGGTTGATACCATGTAATGGGACAAGCGAGCAGTCAGCTTTGTTGTTGAGGCTTTGTTTTCATGTTTCCAATTAAAAAAAAAAATCCAAGCAATTAATGGGAAACATTAACATCTAAGAGCACAACAGCTTTTAAACATATGGGAGCATTCATCTGAGCAAGAATTTTCACTGGAAAAGATTGAGGTGAGCTCACAACTTTCAATCAAAGTTCTCTGTTTCTAAAAACCTTAGTTAAAGTTGATTCGGGTTATCACATAATAGATGAATTTACACAACTTTACAGACCTTACTAGAATGAATTCTTGATGTCTTGCTTTCATAAGTGAATGACTTGCAAAAACCAGCAGAGAGTATGTCTCATTGCTCCAATATCTGCAGACTTAATGCAGCTCTGGGAAAGTGAGCCAAATTCTTTCTCTGAATTGCACATCAACAAAAACAAGACTGTAAAAGATACAGTTGCTTTGGAAATGGGTCAGTCTTTAAAGAGTTAAAAACAATTTCTGTACCTGAACCCCACTGATAATTGATGTGACCTTACAGCAGTTTTTCCAGTTTCCAGAAGTTTTTCTCTTTTCTGCTATTCGACAGAAGCTGAACATCCATTTCAGTGGAGCTTTGCCAGTTTATACAAGCTTAGGATGTGGCCCATATTTTTATGAAGGGAGGTCCTTTCCACTGTTTTGCCATCTGCCAAGCTCTACTTTAAGCTAATTAAATAACGTCAAGTTCTAGCAGGCGTTTTCAGGCCATTAGAGTTTTCCATTTCTGGACCCCTAAGGGTACCTGGCAAATCTGTCTTCGGGAGAACTGCGACGTAGCTCCGAAGGTGCTGACAATGCTAAGCGCCTTTTTAAAAGCTGGAAAATATCCTGACAGTTTGGACACTTTCTGTGGTTTCCATACAAAGTGAGTTTGTGGAAGATCTGTGAATGTGAGCAAACAATCTTACATGCTTGGAGCTACTGGGGAATTGACTTCAAGCATCTGTTGTTTCAAAGGTGTCAGTCACTTAGTGGGATAGCACGGGAAAGCCTGTGTGTGATGGCAGACCAAAGGGTGCAGGAAGCTTGCTCCTGATAATGAGGCTATTTAGCACGTTGAATTCTTTTCCCCACTTCAGCAGTCCTTTTGTTGCCAACCTCACCTATCCTTCAGTCTGGCACCTCCACAAGTTGCTCTGCCCACTGCCCCTTCCTGCCCCAAGCTCTCCTCGCTCCTCACAGAGCCCACGGTCCCGGTGCTGCCCATGGAGATGAGCAGCAGCAACTGCCCACTGAGAAAAAGAAAAGCATTTTATTAATCTTCTACTCTACAGCTACAAATGTAACAAACAGCCAATGCCTCTGAGATACCTAAATGAACAGTTGCTTGGCGTGGCCATGGTTTCCTATCATTTGTAGCATTTTCTCTCCCCTCTCTGCTATTCATATGATAAACCCACTTATGCTACTGGTCTTAAAACAGACTGTAAACAGCCAGAGCAGAGATTGTCTCATCTTGTGTGCACAAGACCTACTACAATGGAGCCTTTATCCTGACTGCAGACTTTCAGCACTGCTATAATTCAAATACTACTAATAATGATAGTGAATGTGAAATAGTATGAGTGAGACATTAACATGAACAGAGAATAACCTTCTATCAACCAGAAGCTCTATAGAAATAATGGACTACACCAGCAATACTGGCAGGGTTTGCACATATCCTGCTTTTTATCCTGAGAGAGCCCAAAACACCTTCTCAAATCTCTGGAGACTGTTTCAAACAGATCATATTGAATGAAGCCTTTTCATCAAGATGCAGCAGCCCCACATGCCATTCGGGGCTAAAAAGGAAAACGACCTTTACCAGCTGAAACTGTCACTGGAAAAGGGAATGGAGGTCAGCGCGTAGCAGCGTGGCTGAACTACAAGCTCTGGTGTCTGCCCTGCCTAGGAGAAAATGAGAATTATCCCAGTCTAAAACAGCCTCTCATCCATTGTACTGCTCACTTAAAAACAAAACAAAACAAAAACAAAATTAAAAAAAAGTCCCCCCAAAAAACCCAAAGCAAAACCCCAATAATGTGCAAGAAAGCAGTTCTTCTCACATCACTTCTCATGCCAGGGCCATCCTGGTTTCATGCCAGACAGAAATGTTAGATTGAGACACCAGTAAGATTTCACTGTCATTTCAACGACACACTCACACCTTCAAGTAAGCCTCTATAAATGTGTGTGCATATGTGGACACACCTCTGTATGAAGTTCAAACATGATTTAAATATGTCATCCTACACCAACAAAGTCTTATTAGAACAAATCTGAGCCTACTGTAACTGTCTGAGTCGTATGAGCCCATGGCAGTTATTTTAACACATTTTGATGGCTGCCATAAATGAGCCTAAATCTCCAGCGTTCTATGATTTATATGACCACAGCAGCTCTTCTCCTTCCCTTCCTAACTAATTTATCATACGGAAACAACACTCACAGGTTTCCCTTGAAATGATACTAACATAAAGGAAAATGAATAGGACTACAATGATCAACACAGCTGACCAGTGTACAGCAGCATCCCCTCAAAAGAAGAAGCTGGAGCTGCCTGAAACAGCCTGGGTTTAGAGGAAAGCAAGTTTCCTGATGGCCCTGCACACAGGTCTATGCCTGGGAGGGTCATGGGTTTGAGAGTGTGTTACAGGAGAGGGAACACTGTGTGGGGCAGGCTGCAAGATGCTGTAAAACACTGCTGTACCCAGAAACACAGCAGTATTTTGAAATGCACTGTATTACTGGCAAGGCACACACTTTAAAACTGGATGTAAATCATTGCAAACTTCAACTTTTGTTTCCACGGGACTTTTTTAATGTTTTTGGTTCCGCACACAGGGCCCTGTTCAGCATCTTGCTGCCATGGTGTTTTTCTATCTTGACAATTCACTTCCGTGAGCAGGCATGTAGCCAACTCAAATGAGACTCAACGCAGTGAAAAGCCCTTCAGGTAAACAGTGTGATAAGCTAAACTGCAAAAACGAGACAATGTTTTTGGACTATGAGGCAGTTGCTATGGAGATGGTTGCTAATTAACTGCATTCAGCCAAGAGAACAAAGGGTTTAAGGGCAGACAGGACTCTGTATCTTAGAGTGAGCAATGCATAATGTCTTATGCAATCTGCACATCTATCATATCTGGAATACCTAAGCCTTTGCTTAGGTTGCAAAATACCTCAATGACAACAAGGTGGTTTATTCCTTTAAATTTGAAGTAATTTTTAGGCAATTAATGACTTACTAGTATTTTAAAAACAAACAAAATGCCTACTTATAAGCAACAAGTATCATGACAATGTATCGAGTCAGAGCAGTTTTAAACATTGAAATATTTTATGTTCACTCAGAGTTACTGTTTTCACAGAGTATCGGGTTTGCGTGGCAAGGTTTTTGTAGTGAGGGGCTACAGGGGTGGCTTCTGATTTTCCTCTTAAAATTACTAATTTCAAAACTCCCAATAGTATTTATTTGTCACTTTTGGGGGAAGACAGACAGAAACCCCACTGTTCTCCCTTGCACAGGGCAGCTTCCAGAAAACTTCTCTCATGTCCAGCAGAGCCAGTGCCGGTCTGCTCCAAGGCAGACCCGCTGCTGGCCAAGGCTGAGCCCATCAGTGACAGTGCTAATGCTGCCTGGATAACAGATTTAAGAGGGAGAGAAAAAAGGTTGGGCAGCTGTAGCCAAAGAGAGGAGTGAGAATGTGTGAGAGGAACAGCCCTGCAGACACCCAGGTCAGTGCAGAAGGTGGAGCAGGGAGTGCTCCAGGTTCTGGAGCAGAGGTTCCCCCTGCAGCCTGCGGTGCAGACCATGGGGAGGCAGCTGTGCCCCAGCAAACCATGGAGAAGCACAAGGCAGCAGCTATCCATCCACCATGAGGACGGATACCAAGCAGGTGTATGCCTAAAGGAAGCTGTGACACCATGGGAAGCCCACACTGGAGCAGGTTCCTGGCAGACCTGTGGCCCTGTGGAAAGAGGAGCCCACTGCTGGAGCAGGTTTGCTGGCAGGATTTGTGGCCCCGTGGGGAATCCATGCTAGATCAGGACTGTACATCATGGAAGGGACTCGCACTGGAGCAGTTTGGAAAAACTGCCACTCAAGAGAAGGACTCACACTTCAGAAGTTTATGGAGAATTGTATTCCATGGGAGGGACCCCATGGTGGAGCACAGGAAGAGTGTGAGGAGTCCTCCCCCTGAGGAAGAAGGAGCAGCAGACACAATGTGTGATGAACTGACTGCAACCCCCATTCCCCATCTCCCTGCACCACTGAGGGGGAGGAAGTAGCAAACTGGGAGTAAAGTTAGAATAATTTATTCTTCAATTCCTTCCTAAATGACATTCCTAAAAATATACCTTGAACATAAATACTGTATTTAAATCAAAATTTGCTCTTCTGAACAGACATTGAATTACATTATTCTAAAGGGGTCATATTGCAGTAGAGTTTTGTATTATGATTCTTTACTATTTCTACAACACACTGTAGGCCTGCAGCACTCTAGAAAAAGCACAGACTCATCAGAAGTGACACAAATCCCAGAGCAGCCTATTTCCAGCTTACAGAGTCTCCGTGTGTTCCTGAGGAAACTGCCTGTGCTCACAGCATTCCCCTGCAGCCCCAAGGGCCAGGGCCCTCGCTGAGACCCGCTGACCCTGTGGGAGGGGTAAAAGCTGAACAGGCTGTGCTCAGGCCAAACCAGGCACCTCTGTACAATATATGGGCAGATCCTAACTCACTTTGCACAAGAAAACCTCAAAAGTTGATCTCTCTTCCTAAGTGAAAGCTGAGAAAACCAGTACAGAGCCAGTTAGAAAGACCCTTCCTTCAGAGATGAAAAGCTGATGGATAAAATATATCTGTGCTAACACCAGATTTCTTTAGGTCTGGACAAATAAGGCAAAATTTTTCCTTTTTAAGTCATTAAACATATGATTTATATTAAAAAAAACTGGGATTTTTTTTACATGATCTAGGTACTGCTGGGATTTGAAGAGTCACAATCAATTTTGAGGTTAAGTCCTTACTAAGGGGAATGGGATGAGTTCACACCTCATATGAGGCTATTACTTCAGCAAAGCTTGCTGCACACTGAACAAGCACTATATTAATTTACTACAAGAAGGCCTAAGGTTTGGGTTTTTTTTCTGGCATTTTAAATTATGAGGCATCTGCAAACAGGTCCTAAATCTGAGTTGCACATGGATTTTCCACACCAGCCAATTCAGATTGCCCCTAGACATCCCCTCCAGCATTAATCACTCACCCATACTACTGTAGTTCATATTTCTTTTACAGAAACACAGGTCTGCAAAATTCTTAAACTCTTGCCTAGAAAACAGGAATTATTACTTATGTGGCAAACTAAGTTTTAAACATAAGGGACCCAATTCTGTCTACAGTTACACTGCCATAAATCTTTACCAACTCCATTAGTGTAAATGAGGAGGAAATTGAGCCCAAGATATTTTTTAAATCGGTAATTAAATAGCAGAATTTTAGTTTGGCAGAGAATAAAGACCTCTTAGATTATGACTTTGGATAAGGATACATACATTTTTTTCCTTGAATAATGATGTTATGAACAAATTAAATAATCTTATTTTCAGCAGCCTCTCTATTACTCTGTGGAAGGACCACATCATCTCATGAAGCATCAATATGGAGCTAAATATCTCTTCACTTTCCCATCCACTTTCTTCCTCTTCTCCATATAAATATTAGATTCCTTGTAGCTCTCCATTATTTGTACACAGTATATAGTACCTCAAGGACCTTTTCTTGTCTGGTTTCATGGAACTACTATATTAAACAAATGTCTAATAATAATAAAATGGCAATTAGTCAACTCCCCTATCAGAGGAGCAAGGCATATGCAGAGATTGCACTTTTCAGAATATGCAGGATGTGGTTCAGGAACATGGTTTTGCCACAGTTGCCCTAAGCTCCCCAAGGGTCATTGGATAAGCTGTGAAAGGGCCTCCTTCAGCATTAAAACTTAGATGGCACTGTGGGGGAAGAAAGCTCAATTCCCAGCCCTTGATGACATCAGACAAGTTATTTAGTCTCTTTAGATTTCTTTTCTTCATTGGGCAAAGGCAGCTTGAAAAATTTCCTGTCTCGTAATTTTAATAGAAGTGAGGGGGGGGGTTATGGCTGTTGTAACTCATTTTAATTTTTGCTCACTATTTCCAGATCTAATACATCTTTCCTGTTATTTCCTACTTACTAACCCTATATGTCAGAGTACACACTGCTCCCACCAGATCTGTAGCATCACACTCACAGAGGTCAGTGGGAGGCTGAAACCTGGGACAACTGCTACCAAATGGGGGCCGAGAAAGATCAATAACTTTTGGGGCAGCCAGGCCAAAGGGCTTTCTGAGCTGTCCCACCTGTTAATGACACTCCTCTGGAGTAGCTACGTAGCTCCAATAGCCTCTTTTCACTGCCTCAGAGGATGGAAAATTCTGCGGGCGGCTCCTCCGTACACCATCCCTTCCAGTAATTCTCCCAACCTCTGGTGATTGGACCTCCTACAGCTAAAAATACACCATGCAGTCTAAATATGCAACAGACAATATATGCATGCATACCTCACCTATCTAAATATAAGCTTACATACTTATCTAATAATGACTACAAATATGAATCATACTATTTCTTTGCAGATTGCTCTCACAACAGGCTTGTACTCAGTTGCCAAAGCAAAGTAAAAGGTAGCCAATTAATTGTGTATAAACCTCCGTGTTGAGGTCTCCTAAGTACAATTTAATTGGTGGGAAGGGGAATACATTTTATTCACACACACACACATTTATTTGCACATATATGTACGTGCATATATGTATGTGGGTATTAGTAAAGATTTATTTTGCCATTAATTGTATTAAAAGGTTTATTGTTGACAGTCTATCCAAGGAAGAACTAAACAAATGAAAATGCAATTCTTGTTCAAAGAATTCAATGCTGACATTACCCAACCACAAGAAGGCACTTGTTAAAATGACCCAAAGAGTATTGTCACTACAGAAAATAATTAGTTGTCAACTAAATCCATAAACAACAGTAAGCCTGCTGTCCCCAAGCCCTTGGAATTGGAACCATTTGGGCTAACATTTTCTTTTTTTCCCCAGTGTTTAAGAAAGTCATGTTACCCACCAGTTCAGGGGTAAAACTCATGCTGAATCCAAGTGGCTGAAGACGTATTTTTCATCTGTATTCCCTACTCACTTGCATTGCAAGCATGACATAAAAGGCTATTTAAACTATTATTTCTATTTAATTAATGCTTTTCTGTGCTAACCAAACACCAGTTGATGTTAAGGTAGAAGTAAGCAAAAATGAAGCAGCTTCAGGCAAATAAGTTTGAGATGTTTTAGCTTTGCTGTAATGATGAGGCATACCAAAAACTTATGCAAATGTAGCATAATCTACCTCTCCTACTTCCACACAGATTACTGGAATATGCTCCCTGACACCTCCAGGCATGTATTCTGTGCCACTCTCCCCAAAACCATCACACATCAATTCTGATACGGTTGCCTACATATAAACCAAGACTCAGCCCAAGCCAAATCCATCACTACCTGTTGGATCTCCTGTGGACCCCATCCAAGGAGGGCAACCAAACAAAGAATTGGGTTGATGACCTGATGTTTTTCGATGGCTCACACTGGCAAGGTTACTGCCCTAGTCAAGATATAAAGAAGATGCCAATAAAAGCATAAACTCTACATCCAGAAAATCCTCAGGAGGCTTGACCTAGCTGGAGATGGCTCTTGTAGAAGGCTGTAATTAAAGAGTTGTGATAGTGATGCTGACTTTTCACACCAGAGAATGTGTGTGTTGATCACAGTTTCTATTAACAGAGTTTTAGTCCTCTGTGAGTAACACTGTAATGGTGTTTGACTGACATCCCAGCAACTCCTGCAGTGTGCAATGCTTTCTCAGGGTTCCAATTCTGTTGTGAACTTGGGATGCACTGTTATCCCTTTCACAAGAGGTCCAACAAGCCATGCCAATTCTCCAAGTTTAAAAGAGCATTCATGCAATGGAATTAGCACTTTCATGTCCCCAGCTCACATTATTTTTGCTTACAAAACCATGTTCCTTAATCATACAATGCAAACACACTATGGTTAGAACAAAACCAGAAAAACTTCAGAGGAGCTTTTTCCTAGTAGCTAAACCATTACTCCTACTGGAAGTCTTTAAACTGTTAATCCATTGGTGTCCGATCCTAAAACTTAAACTCCAGACTTAAAGCAGCTGGAAGCCCAGAGCCTGAAGTGTATCTCTCTGATGTTCCAGACCAAGTGCTTCACATGAAATTGTTTGTAGGATAGGAAAATAGTCATACAATGGTATTACTGCAACTTCTCAAGGGCATCACCAAAAAAAAATCCTGCATGCATCTGTGAGGAAATCCCTGTAAGACACAGTTAAGATACATATTAATTTTGAATAGCATGGCCCTCAGGGAATTGCATAAGAGTCATGTCACAACAACCACAGAATTTAATCTTCAACAGTCAGCCCGGGCTCACTCCTGCAAGGTGAGGGGTGAGATACCAACCTACTTCTCAGGAGCCTGAATGCTCCCAGAAAAACAAAGATGCTGTAAAATTTCTTTTTGTTCCCATTGCTCCTTGTTCCCCCTAATGCTATTTGTTATCACACCCACACTGAGAAAATCCACTAAGGTAACAGGGGAATATTAGGATGAAGTTTCCCTCCCACCATGATTGAGATGTCTGATTTTCACCACTCTTCTTACTGGCCCCTACTCTGTCTGACTTGAACAGCCAGCTAGGACTTCTCAATTCCAGTGTCTCTTAGATGCTGGTGCAAGCCAGAGTGAGAGTGGTGGTGCTGGCAATTAAAGGGTCAATATTTGATCAATTGCTTTTTCCTGTTGCTGGTCATGTAAGATGGTTCCTGCACTGTCCAAGTCTCTCTCTTCAGAAACAACAGTTTCTATGTTTTCTTACCTCTTCTGCTTCCATAAGGATGCCCAGAAGAGGAGTGTCAACATGAATATAACTTACCTTCTGCGTTCCCACATAAGCATTTTTCTGGGGATGTAGGTCAGTGGTCTGATGCCATGATTGTGTGAGACAGCTGATATTGGAGACACTTCTACCATAATCTTAGACTGGTCTCATTCAAACCTGATTGCCCATCATAACCCTCAAGAGAATATGGGCATTACTTGTCTAACTCAAGTTGTTCCCAGGTTGTCCGAATCAGGTGGTGTTTGCCCTCACACACTTCTAGGAGTTCTACAAGGAAGGAGATCAAATAAACAAATCCATTTTCTTTTATGCTATCTACATGCAGGGTATTCAATTATCTTGATCTCTCAGTACTGTGCAACCAACTAACACACTACGTTAGCCTGATCAAGACTGTTTTAACTACCTCCTAGTGTGACAACTCTATTTCTTAAGGCTGCAAAACTATGTCTTCTGCAATTACAGGATCACAAGTTCATCTTGAGAAACCAGTGCTGGAAGAAAAACAAGCTAATATAAATCACACTAGACAACAATCACCTAAATGTATCCTGGATGTTCCAGTGCTGTTGCATCACTCCAGTGCTCTCATGCTAACACGTGTCAGTTCTAAACAAGAGTATTACTAAAGGAACAATGTCATAAAGGAAAAACACCCTCTCGCTCTGTTTAGTACAGCCATTTGAATAGGATTAGCCATTAAATGATTGAAGTGGTCAGATATCTGAGCAGAACCTGCCCTCGTAGCTTCCACTTAGTTAGGCAAGAACTGATGTTGCTAGGAACTCTTCCATGCAAGGATGCCTACTAAACACTGGAACACTTGGGCACCAGCCATACTGTTTTCTTGCCACTGTTTCCCACAACCAGGCTATAAACAACTTTCTGTGAGCTCTCCTTTACATGGATGACTGAAGAGAACATGTTTAGTAGAGAGAAGACAAAAACTGAAGTGCTAAAAATCACTTTCAAAGGATGTCCCACTCTTTTTCATGCATAGTTTTTCAGCAAAAGTTTCTAGTATATTCTCCTAATTCCTTTGGAATACATCATCCTCTTAAACCAACACAGCCAAATGGAATAGTTGGTCGCCGTGCCATGTATGACTTTCCACAACATTACTGACACTTTCAGGTGTGGTGCTTCTCCACAGCCTGCTCTCTTCTGCCTGTTCCTCAGGTAGGAGCTGATACCCTTATCACACACAATTCTCATGTCCCACTTAGATTTTCTCTTGAAGGTAGCAGGTTATGATAGAGGGGAAAAAAATAACAAAATTATTTTGTGAAGACTGCCACTTTATCTCAAACCATTGAACAATTTACTCCTGAAAGCCCAAGCAGAAAGATTAAACCCTGTTCCTCCACATTTCAGAAATCCTCGACAACAAGTGAGGCCAATAACCCTTCGTTTCTATTGACAGCGGTGCCTGTTGCTCAGCTCACAAAACCAGATTTCCTTCCTGCAAGCACAGCGTGCTGCTGTTGCAAGAACAGCACCAGATTGCAAAAATGTTGACAGGCAGATTTGCTCCTCATCCAAGTAATTTCAGCAGTAACTTTTCAAAGAGCCACCATATCCCTGGCCCTTGTTTCCCTTGCCTGCTGGCTGGTGGCGTCACGCACGCACCCTGCCCTGACGTAACACCCTGAGCAAGCGCAGCCTTGTGAGAGTGTTTCTACACAGATTTGTTTACAACCTAAGAAACCCAAATAGCAACTTTCATAATAGGAGTCCCATCTCCAGTGCAGTTGGTGCATGTTGTTGTGAGACCAAAACGGAGGAAAAAAAAAGATAAAAATACAGGAGCGTATCTTTGTACAATGATTGCAGTAACAGATGAATAAACACACAACCTGATACTGCACATCTGGTATTTCATCACTCCAAATACCTTATTCACATTTAAATATATTTAATACTGTGAAAAGTTTATAAGGTAGCAATGTCTTTATAGAGGCAGTTACTTGCTGGAACTTTTAAAATTAAAAGCAGTCATAAAAATAATCTGTTACTGTTCTCTTCATAAAGCTATTTACCTCACAGTTTCCTATTAGAAACCCAGAAAAACACCAAATAATAGCAGCTAGCTACAGAATCACACAAGCCTACAGAACAGGATTTCTTTTGTCAATGTACTAGTTCGAGGTTCAATTTTAATATTCAGTTTATACAAGCTGCTTTGGAAACGAAGACTGCTATTGCTTATCAGGCAAAAATTCTATTATCTGAGATGAAATTTTTACGAAAGTATCATTTTCCCTTCACTGTCATGGCAGCACATAGCAAGAGATTTTAGGTATAACCTAATAAATATATACAGCAGTTCTGAAAGGCTGCTATGCACCTCCTCACATTAATTAGAACTCATTCTTCTCTGTAAAACTACTAAAGATGCTACAAAACTTAACCCTTTAAACAATCACTACATGCTTTTAAGCAGCTTTGTTGCAGAGACAAGTACCTCCAATGCAAATTCATAGCTGAAGAACAGTTTACAGGTCTCAAAAATTAAGAACAAATTATTTTCATGCCTTAAAGGCAAAAGCCACCTTTGCTACCTTGAGGCTACGTTAGCAGTGCTGATGGCAGCATGCCTGCAGGCATATTGCACTTGCTAGCAGCTTATGGCAGTTTGGCATTGTCTCTAGAACTGCACTAAATGTACTTCTCTCTATAGCTAAATTTAAAAAAAAAAAAAGAAGATGAAAACGTGCACACAGGATCAAATCCCTTCTCATGGTAATTCCAGTGACTTCAGTGTTACACCAGGGATAAAAGTAGGGCTGCATTTCACAGCAGCTCTCATTCTTGTAATCTTTTCCAAAAGACTCTCCCAGGAGCAAAGACAAGCACAGGCAAATATCCTGCCAATAAGTGAGTTCACAGGAATTGCTACAAGCAACTAAACTGTCAGCAGTAAAAGACCAACAATCGGAACAAAGTACAAATACAGGACAGCCAATGCCCTCTAATGGGCTTGAGTTTTACTGTGTGCTGGATAAACAGGGACATGGAAATTCATTGGAATAGACCTCTGAGAGGGAAAGCAAATTATAGGGTGTCCCGCTCTGTACCAGTGGATGATATTTGTGTTTGATCAATACTACTTTTGAAATGGTACAGATTAAGATTTAAAAAAATCTTACCCATACCTTGCAAGACAAATGAAAATGGGTCTAAGAACTCAGCCTTTCCTCCATGGGCTACTCTTAGCTGCTTCCACAAAGAATGTGAGCATCAATTTATAGATGTGTTCCTCTATCCTCTTTCAAGCCTTCACATTTATATCATCCTCACTGTTTTTAAATTTTATTTACTTTAAGTCAATACTGCACTAGGAGCAAATCCAACCCTGTAAGATCTTCAGAAGCACACACACAATGGAAGGAGGAAAAGAAGTGATGGATAGAGCTTTTGTGCAGCAAACTTATCACTGGTCCCTTGGTCTCACTGTGCATTCCCTTTCTCTCAAGATTTCCAAACTACAGTTTCCTGGAATTTGCCCATCTGAACCAAAACAAGCATCTTTGCTTCTTACCCAATCATTTCCTATAATTTTTCAAACAAGAGTTTCATTAAGCTTTCATTTTGTTTTCTAAGGGTTTCTTCAGGGGCCATAACCCAGCTGCTGGGTCAGCAGCAGCCTGAAATGCTCCTGGTCCTGCACAGGTCACTTTGCTTTTATAGCCTGAGGGTGCCCTAAGGCAAAAAAAAAAAAAAAAAAAAAGGTCAAGACATCCTGTTTCCCTCCCCAGCCATGGGGCCCTGCAACCTTCTTCTGTGGGTATAGGATCAAAAGTCTTTTGTTCTAGTCACCCTCTTGTGCCTTGAGTTATTTTTTTGAGAAGGCAAAGGAAAACACCCTCCCCTTCCCTTCCCTTCATCTGAGATCTCAGCTGCAGAGGAACAGCTGAAGTGATTCAGGCTGTCCAGAGAGGTCACAGATGTCCCTCAGTACCACTGGGACACGCTGCTCCTGCCCAGGTGGCACCACAGGCAGGCACCCCTGGGCCACCCCCACCTTCTGGATTTCATGTCCCTCAAACCTCCTCGAGCAATCCTCCAGGTCCCTCTGAGCCAGCTGACCAAGAGTATGTACACAGACCTCTTAGAAATGCCAGCTGAAGGATGGTTTTAGACCACCACAAAGAACAGTGAAGAAACTCTGGCTTCTGCTACCAAGAATGTTGCAAAGCTCTCATTAAATCAAAGGCAGAGACTTAAAATATTTCTTTAAGCAAAATTTCCGCTCTTCTCAAAGTCTCCCTCCAAAGATCAAAAACTACAATTGCTTCACTTAATCCACACAGAGTGATCATTACATTTGCCTCTATAAAGATCATATTTTTTCTTGTGCCTATATCTAAAAGTAATTTCAGTTAGAAAATTAAATTGTGCTCTCTTGACCTTTTGTCTTACATGGTTCATGAATTACTGACACATTACAATATCCCCCAACACTATGAAGCTTAGAGATACTGCAATGTCTCTCTTGTAAGTGAAATAAACTTGGTATGCCACTAAAAGGCATTAAATTATTTTCATTATGCCACACAGAATCTAAAACACTTACACTGTTTTGATTTCAAAATCCTTGGAGAACAATTATGCTCTCAGGGCCATAAGACTCTATTAGAAAGTCCTCAGAAACCTAGCATGGTTTCAATAAATCCTCAAACACTACAAAGCAGTTACTCAGCTTGAAGAATGAAAGCATCAGTTCATCCACTGCACAGTCAGGATGTAAATTCTGCTCATACAGTACCCTGCACTTCCTAACACATTTTTTTCTTCTCAATCATGGCAAAGCCTTAAGTCAAGTTTTCAGTATCAAGCACATATAGCCCCTTTTCTGACTGAAAATAAACAATATTTGATTTAGGATTAGCATAAATATGAGATATACATATGCTTATGGCATTAGTAGCTACCAGTATTAATCAGCAATTAGATATGTACAAGTAGTTTTATACATACATAATTTAACAAATGTTAACATTTAGGATTAGAACCGTCAATTGAAACCAGTGATTGTTGAAATGAATGGATAAATATGTTAATTTCTCTAATTTATACAATGGCACAAAAATGCTTCAGAATACCAAAAATCAGATTTCAAGGGTGACTAGTGTTCTTGCAGGGATCTCGATTAAGAAAAAAAATGCAGCCACACTTATTTTGGCTGATGAGGCTGTTCAAGCCTAAGTAGAGCTTTGGAGCATAAACACACAATAAACATGTTTGTATATACATGCTTATGTACTCCTAGAAGGAGCACAACCTTCTAATTAGGCAAATCATCTCCCCTTTCCAAAGGAAAATAATAGCACCGAAACGCAATCAAAAGAGGCAGAAACGAGCGAGAGGGAGAGGACAAGAGAGATTATATTCCCTTGGGCAGGGGGAGAAGGGGAGGGCGGGAGAAGCAGGGAAAAAAGCAAACACCCAGGCAGGAAACCCAGCCCCGGCAACTTTCTGCCAAGGGCAGCTGAGATGCTTCATCCCAACTCCGAGGTTTTTTTTTTCTTTTCCAGACACGAGGTTCGGTGCGGCCGCCGGGGTCACACGGCAGCTGCGGAGGGGGCCGGGGGGCCGCGTCCCGGGAGCAGCAGCGGCGCAGTCCCTGTTTCCATGACCTCAGGCGGGGGCACAGCTGGTGGCAGCTGCAGCACCATCTGCTCGGGGCCGGGCCCCCGCTCTGCCTCGGGCTGCCCGGCCAGGTACGGCGAGTGTCCCCCCGCGGGGCACAGCCACCCGCAGCTCGGGCACCCCGACACGGGCTCTGCCCGCCCCAGGCAGGGCTTTGCAAAATGGGAAAGGAAAAGCGACGGAGCGAGAGAGGGCTCGGAGGAGCGAGCTCAAAGGTCCGCGTGCGTGCAGATGTCAGTATCCCTCCGCGGAGAGACTATTTATGGAATGCTGTCAGCACGTCATCTGATTTACAGCAGTTTGCACGGAGCGAAGGGCAAAGAAAAAAAGAAAGACGCAAAAGCACCCCTAACTTGCCTCTTTCATCAAGAGGCTTCTGAATGCAACAAGAACTTTATCAACTTTGCAATTCAGTATTGCATAATCTGCCACAGCACCACACAGACAGTGCTTCCCATTTCCCTGTCTTCAGCATTTATTGAAAAATCAAGAAAAATGCCCTTTTTTTATGCCCGAGGAGTGACACATTTAAAAGTTTCTTTTAAACATTCACATTCATCAGTCACAGCACAGCATTCATTAAAGGCACAATTCTGTATCAATATTGCTTTCTAGTGCCAGTGGTGAAGGAACTGGCTCAGAGAGTCCTGAGCACATCACCCAACTGAGCTCCATCAACTTCACAGATTTCTTCCAGATTTACTCAAACAGTACCAAAATCAGAACCAGGAATTTTGTGTGAAAACAAGCTGGGCTTTACAGTTCTGACTGGCACAATTGTTTTTGACAGCTAGATGTGTACCACTTACCATACATTTTGCCTTCATCTGATAAGATGATTTTCCTCCTCCCACATGGTGGATAGATAGCTAGAGCCTCCTGAAAGCTCTGTTCAATGTCAGGGCTCCAGACACCTTCTGCATCATTGTCAATAGGTTTATCTGCAGAATCACTCATTCTTTCAATATCTTCGGCAGGACTCTCGCTGCCGCTCCAGCTGCTGGGCTCAATGGTGATGGCTGGGGTCTCCAAGCCTAAGCCTGGAGTCTTCAAAGAAATAAACCTGCAAAACAAACAAACAAACAACCCCAAAAGGCATTAAAGATATGAAACTGCAGGCAAACATTTCTGTCTACTTCTGATTCTAAGTTAATTGCTGCTGAGCAGTAATGGCAGTAACACATGCATGGGATACGCCCAGGAAAAGTGAAAAATTAGTAACCAATCTACCTCAAATGAGCAGAGGTGGAGCAATAAGGATGTCAGAAGGGGAACTCTACTACATATTCTGTGTGCAATTACATGAAGGCATAGAGCATCAGGTTATTCTTCACAGATAGTCAGAGTGGGGATCTTAATACTGGGGAAAACTCTGCAGCCACATTTCATCTGGCTGAAGACTGGCATCCTTAAAATAACGAGCCAGACCCTCAGGCAGGGGTAAATCAGCATACTTCCACTGGCTGGAAGGGAAGCACACCAATTTATGCAACAGTGACCACCAGAGCCTAAGCCCACTTGAACCTAAAAACAAAAGGAAAAACTATTGTTTGCATTCATCCGGATGTCAGTGGAGTAAATGGAATTACACTAGTGATGACACAGCTCAATGCAATTAGCTGGAAAAGGCTGTAATTTTCAGATCTTACCCAAATAAATAATACAATAAGAATTTGAGCTACATACAAAAAGAAATCTCTAAAATTATAATACCAGAGAAAGGAATTACAAGAAAAGATATATGTTTTGCCTGATTTAAAAGGTCTCTGTCACAGAACCATAGCAGAACAAAAATTACAAGCTTCAAGTTGCTGAATCAATTTAATAAGAAATAATTTAATATAGCTGCACCTGCTCACACCAGCAGAGCTGCAGATCTGTCAGTCTTCCTTTTATACTTTTGAGAGAAATACAACTCTGCTATAAACAGTTGCTCCAGGCAAAAAAGCTGCTATACCAGACCACATTCACCTCTGGTGTAATTCTTTGGGAAGTCAGTGAAATAACACCAGGAACAGATTTGGCTCAACATGTCTAGGCATAATGCAGTTTTATTTTGAAAAACGAAGAAGTTTGGTGACTCTAACTGATCTAAGCAGATGGGAGTGTTCAAACATGCACACATGAGCTGCAAACGCACTTAAAAATCCAGTTTGCTGGCTGAACACTCAAAATCCCTAAACCATAACATTTTTATTCCGCTGGGGCAGAAGACGGGGGCTTCTCCTTCTGCACACCTCCATCCTCATGTTGATACACCTCTCACTGGGCTCTCACAGGACACCATAAAACAACAGGTGAAAAGTAGCAGAACAGCATTCACCCCACACAGAAAAAAGGGGATATTACATGGAAGGCCATGACAGCTCTGATGAAACACCTTTGGGCTGGAGAACTCCCTGAAAGAGGAAATATTTACAGCAGCCCTCACCCAAACTCACCAACCAGTCCCAAGAGATAACCAAAACCTGACAGGCCAGTCCCTCGGAGGCTACAGTGTCTTGCAAAAACACAGAGCTGAAACTGGGGAAACAGGGAGCAGCCTCTCAGCCTCATGAACCAACATTACCAGTCTGACATCCAAGCTGTGGGGTATTTCCACTTCTCCAGGCTCTAACACGAGCTCAGGGGGATCAGCAGATGTGAAATGGACTCCTAAGAACTTGATTTTCCTTTACTTGTGCATCTGTTTCCACAAAGAGGCATTTCTTAAGTTCTCATTGGTTTGAGCATTTCAGCACTGCAATCACAAGGCTAATCACTGTCTCAAATGCCTTTTAATAACTGATAATGAGGGAGCAGATGGATTCACAGGGAACCACACACAAATGGGAAGTGGGTGAGAATTCTGGCCGAATGCACCACTTATTGTCTCGGAAATCCAGAATGTACAAAATTTCTAAATTCTCATTACATAAAGAGAGATGTAAACCTTGGTTAAAATAAAGAAACCATCCTTCCTAATCCTCAGAAGGTTGAAGGGTTGGTTCAACCCCTGCAAGAGTTGAATCATGTACGTAAGATTTTGCCAAAGCTAATGGGAAAGTACTGACAAAACCCAATCATGTCTCCTTAAGCCTTCACATATAGGGGAAATTTTACATAAATGAGAGGTAATTGAATATTGACAGGGATAATTAGGGAAGTTTCAGTTTTATTACCATAGTGCAGGGGAAAATGGCTACTGGAGGCATTATTGACCTCACACGATCGAGGCCATGACTGAGCATTTCACCAGATGACCAAACAAGTGGGACTGTTTACTGAGTCTGTTCTTCAAAGGTGAGTATGGGAGGAAATCCTTCCCCTCCCCAATCCCAGGCCCAACACCATGCAATGTACAGCACAACCACAGGCCACTTTTGCTCAGCCCAACCACCCTCTGCTTACAAAATCTGCCACAGTTGTAGCCTCAAGTCTTATTATCGTCCTATAAAACACCTGTTATTACATTATGCTGAAATAATTAAAATGCACAAGGAACACAGTGAGGCTCTAAAGTAATTAATGTTACTCGATATTCATGTTATATCTTGCATTGTGTTTACTGGTGAATTTTCACTAATGTGCTATCTCCCTTACCATTCCTTTTTACCTTCTTGGATGTCATCTAGAGGCATTAGTAGCTACTAGTCCAGCCTCTAGAATGTAAGAAAACCAAGTGTTTCTTCCAGAACATCTGTACAGTTGGGTTGGGGAGCAACCTGCTGGAAGCAAACCTCTTATACCAAAGGTTATTTTCAGTGATTTCTATTTTGGTGAATGCTGACACTGCAGATCAATCTAGAGGACCAAGGAGGAAAAAGCCTTGTATTACAACTGCTAAATGACTCCCTCATATTTCAGGAAAATAATGAGCTAACTCAGTTAATCACTTCCAGCTCAGTTCTACATATCAAAAGGCAATTCCACCTCCTTCTTAGCTTGAATTCTAAGGACCCAACTGTGATGAAAAATTTCAGACCTGTTATGCCGAAGTTCTACATGATTATCACAAATAACACAAGCTGTCAACAGATGAGCTTTGTTACACATTTCTAATGAGTTATGAATCGTATGTGAAACATGAGGATTTACAATCCCATTTAAACTTATAAAAACATTTTTTAAAAGCAAGCCTTCTTCATATCAGCAAACTCCAAAAGTTGCAACACCAACTTTCAGCAGATGAAGAGTTAAGCTCCTGGGGGTCATTAACCACATCTCCCTTTGCCAAAATCAGAGCTCGTACACATGACAGATCATTCTAGGATTGCTTCAAGCACACTACTGCAGTTTAGGAAGCCTCTCTCCAGAGTTTCCCTTCTAACACCAGTGTTACATACTTCAAGACAGCTTTCCCTGTGCATAAAACTCCTGTAGCTGCAAACCCAAATGCATCCTTCCTGCAGTTGCTTTCTATTCTCTCCAGTTCAGTCAGTTCCAAGTATATCCTTTTTTCTTGTGCAGTTATTAAGACACTTTTTCTTGTGTGATGGAGGATGCCTTCAAACAACACAGTGTTACATTTAGGAATGGAGAAATTAGTAGGGGAAAAATGGATTTTATAAATACATTTTTTAGCCAATCCATTCAAGACAGCTTGATGAGGTACAAGATATGACTTACTGTCATAATGTTCCCTCAGTACAGTAACTTGAAAAATTACTTCAAAAACTCAGGGAAACAAGACTAGCTCTTGTCAGAGCTGATCAAACCAAGGTACTTAACTAAACCCAAATACTAGTCTGTAACTTCTTATCAAGGGAATGGTTTCTTTACTTGCACAAAACATTCTCTTATGCCTTCAGTTTATGAGCCATGCAAACCTGGACTTGCCCAGAAAGCTGCTTCTCACAGACCAACAACTGAGATCAATAGCTCCTCACAGAAGCGTAGGACAGCAGATTTAAGGCCTTGATATGTTTCTTATCCTTCAATATTTGCACAATGAACTAATATGAAAACACTGTCTTTCAAAAGTCATTAGAGCTGAATCTTATTTCACAATGTCTTGCAAAAGTTAAACTATTTTCTCTGTTTGTTTAATTAATTTACTTTCTTGAATTTCACTGTACAGGTGCCAATGGTGCCTTCACTGCAGTATCACATAACCACAGGAATAGGATTAATACTCTGCAGATATTGGTGCAGGAACACGAGAATGACTAAAAACATGCCTTGATCCTGAGACATGTCTCAGACAAAAAGCATTACACCTCTCAAGTCTTCTAAACTGTGTCTGCTTGAAGGGGATGAAGTGAGGCTGCTTTTGAGATAATCTACAATGGCACTTGCAAGAATGTGCAGGTGAGAAAACACCAATGTTGTTATCCAAACTGATCTTCTGGCTATGAATAGCTGCAGATGGCTACCTAATCATTCTTACAACCAGACCAACATTCCTAAAACCTGTCTTTCAGAAAAAACTTGACTCTTGAGGTAAAGATTTCAAGTGTTGAAGGGGTAAATTACACTTCTAAGAACACATTTTATTTTTAGTTTGTGAACAAACTCTCAGCTTCAGTTACATAAAAACAATGGGATCAAGAATCCAACAAGTTTTTTATAAACATCAAGATGATAATGAGCAGATGAGTAAACCCCAACTAATTCTAAATTTGCAGATGGCAAATTTTCTCTGAAGGCTTGAAATGTTGCAGGCCCATGGGATTTTCCTTTTGCTTTGTTCAGCAGTGCAAATCCACAGCTGGAGTGCTAAAGCCCTGGAGAGAATCCAGAGGAAGAAAGTTATCAGATCTAGAAAACATGACCTACCAGGAAAGGAATTAGGTTTGTTTAAATTTAGAGAAGACTGATGTGAGAAGATAACCACTTTCAAATAAGGAAAAGGTAAAAGCAAAGCAGAGAAGCAACTCTTGCCCATTTCTACCAAGGACAGAAAGCAAAGAAGTTGCAGCAAGAAAACTGTAGGTTGGACATTTGGAAGACTGCTCTGACCCTACCAAGTCACACAGCAGAAGCTTATGAGGGCACTGAGGAACTGCTCGGGGAGAGAGGCTGTTTAGAGCTGACACAAATGTTTCTCAGGAACAATGTTTAGCTCTGCCTGAGAGAGAGAAATTAACTACATGATGCCATGAGACTCAGTAGTAAAACATCCCAACAGAAGGAAACCTGCTGGGAGCACATCCTTGACTAGGCATGGGGGAATCCCAATGCCCAAGAGACTTCACAGATGTCCCAGTGACCAGACTTGTCAGCTTTGTCAGCTGCAGGGCAGGAGTCCAGGTAAAACCAGGCTTCCTACTGCAGGTGCCTGTGGAGCTCCACAGTCCTCCCTTCTTGGCACAGCTGCTGGGCATCCTGATGAACATCACCGGCAAAAGCCAACTGTGAAGTAGCTCATCAAGGCAGACCAAACCACCAGGCTGGGGAGAAGAAGGTCCTGCTGGTGCTGTCCATGGGAGTTCTGGAGATGAGACTGCCTCATCCCAGCCACCTCACGCTTCCAGGTGTATGTCGAACTGCCTGACCCTTCCCCATCACATCCAGATTTCTCAAGCTCTTTCTACACTGATTAATTTAAATATAGAACTGGTGGAAAGGTTGTTTCTACTTTGCCAGTAAAAGTATCTTTGCAGTGTTTACACAAGTCAAGCATGAAAAAAATGCTTTTTCATTTAAAAACAAATGTACTCTCTGGATTTTCTTGTTGTGATGTGTGTGTATGGATTTTTCTGATTTTCTGAAGAATTTTTCAGGCATTAGTATAAGGAAAACACTACATATATTCAAGCCATTTTATATATAAATTCTTTTTATAAGGAAAGGATATAAAACAGTATGAGGAATAAAAATGTAAATAATTTACCAAGCATCCAATGGTGAAATAATTAGATTAAATTGACTTTATATTGTATTTTTATTACAAGTTCTACTTATCAGCAATTATTCCTTCTAAGAAGAAAGAGCACCAGGAGACAGGAGTAGCCCATTTGTAGGATAAAGTATTCCTTTAACACTCAGACTAATTCAGCCATTCACATTTGCCATTGAAATTAAATAAAACAAGTTTTTCTCTGACTGCATGAACACTTGAGGAAGAATTTCTTATGCTGTGTTTTATTGGTGATCAAATAGTTGCATGCAATGATACTTCCATGTACTTTCTATCATTCATATAAACTACCTTTGTTACCTTAAGATCAAAGTTACAGGGATTCAAGCTATCTATTAACTGCGAGCTGCCTATTTCAGATTTGTCTTTGGGATCTGTGCAGGAATAACATGATCAGTTCAACTACAGCTACAGAGCACCTGTGAAAACACATGATGTTTTTTTCTGAAGCGAGTGCATTATGCAGTGAATTCAGCTGCGCTTTCTTCTTCTCACCTACTGTACTCGGGGTACACGTAAAAGTAGTAGGAACACAGACAGTGCCACATCAGTGTGTAAAATACCAAAAATATGTAACATAACATCAGTAAAGTGATAGTTTTCTTCCAATTGAACTCTGTGCCCTGCTCATCTGAGAAGATTTACATGTGTATTTTCACAAACCGTGAGGAAACTTACTAAACAAAGAATTACTTGGATCTGCAAAAGTAGGCAGCATATAGGCCTAGGTGTGAAATTAGGACTATATAAACTATTTACAAAAAGAAACAATGCATTCTCCTTGAATTGCTCATTTTTTTGCTTATAGAAACAGATTACTCAGCAAAGAGTGGGTTGATGCTAATACATGCGAATTCTTCCCTTTGGAAACAGTTTCATCTCTGCACTCTTCATGCAAATGAGAAGAGTATTTGGTACCAGTCTGAGAGCCTCATTGATTTTGACTCCAACCCAGTTTTCTTTTCCCTTAGTTTTGATTTCATACCGTTAATAAAATGGTTCATATTCTCAGTGGGAAACAACTGGATTCTGGCTATGACTACACCACACTCCTGGACTCTGTCAGCTTTGTGCTGGCTCACCAGGACAGAATGCCTTCTGCAGGCAGCTACAATTTCAACCCATACATATTATCTAGCTAGTGACCAGCAATCCAGTGTGCAAAACTGCTTTCGAAGGTGCTACACACCACTCCTGGTGCATGGTCTGCACTGATTACCGAGTTATCACCAGGTAGGTGAATCTCAACATACCAGTTGTGAATCCCTATCTCATTACAGTCACAGCTGCTGGAGATACAATTCCTTCCTCTTGAGATACTGAAGCAGCCACACTCATCCTAGGTGCTAGTGCTCATTTACACCCAGCTGGCTTCAATTATAATGGTGTTCCTAGGATTTAACCCAGCTCCAATGCTGCACTGTAGTGGCAACCAACAAAGATTATTCCAAATATGAATTGGCACTCGGCGGAATGAAGAACATTGAGCACCGTGTCTGACTTGCTAATTACCAACATGAAGCAAAGGAAAGGATAAAATATTTACCAGCTCTCAGAAGGAGAAACCATTCTTCCTGCCACTGCAGGAAGCACCTGTGCAACAACCCAGCTGCTGTGCTGTGCAGCAGGAGCTGACCATGCCCCTCCTGTCACCCAACAGGGATATGCTTTGTGAATGGTAATGGCAGCATCTATTACCAGTGTAAGGCCATGCCGCCTTTACCCCAGCTGTGTTCCAGCTGTGACTTTTCTAGGGCAAAAGCTGCTATATTGTGAAGTAGGAATTGTTAATATTTCACTCAGTCTCCAATTAGTCAGCTTTTAGAGGAATGGTCTGTGACCAAGGTGGTTCTGTCCATACAAGGAGAGGGTCTCTGCTCCCAGAGAAAGTGAGATGGCTTGGGCTGGCCAGAGGACTATTCTTTGGCACTGAAAATATCAGTGCCCAAACTACCGTACACACTTCACACCTCCAAGACCTGTACGCAGAGGCCACAGAAGGTCCCTCAAGGCAAGGTCTGCAGCCACTGCTTTGCTTGGGCTGTGTTCCCAGAGCATGTGTTTGGCAGGTCACTGTGATTCATTCTGCTGCCAACACATGTAAACAGAAAATAGAAACTAGTATATGTGGCTGTCAGGACAATAGGGTTTTGATGTACAAGAATGGAAAAAGGGACACAAAAATAGATGCAATTCTTGCTTACATGCAATATCTGTCTATTCCATGAATGCTTTAAGTTCAGACACCCAGTGGAGGCTGAGACAGGGTTTTCATCTGCACAGAGGTTCTGTGCCTTCCCAGTGACTCCAGAAATTATGAATTACAGTATAAAGGCCTAAAGAAAACAGACACTGGCCCCTCCTTCAGCTCCAGTGCTATGTTCATCTCTCCCACCTCTCCATACATGGACCTGGATACAGACACAAGCACACTGAATGCCTTTGGAGCTGCCATCTTCTGCATCTACTGGTGATTTTCCCAGTGTTGCAGTCCCATCTACCTGGGGGTTGTGAATTATGTACATGCAGTCAATGGCTTTCACATGTGCAGACAGACAATCTGTTCTTTGTAGTTTGCTGTAACTGCCCTGTTTCCCACAGCATCAATTTTATACCCCAGAAGCCAAACTGGAACTATTAATACCACATACCAAGTGTTATAAGTATCAGAATTAGGTACATCCTTGATCTCTAGTGTGTTACTGGCTTCCTGCTGGGACCACATATGATCCATTGCTCACACATATGATGGGCCTGGCAGCAAATCCTTCTGTCTAGATATAGCTCTGAAATTGTTTGTTTCCCCAGTTCCCTAAGCCTCCCTAATTTTATTGGAGTTCCCATGTCACACAGATATTTGCAAAACCAGATGCAATCCTTCACATTCATAGCTCTCTTATTCTGTTCCTGGCATATGACTAACTGGTTTTGTACTGCAGTATTAGGTTTTCCTCCCTTTCTCTTTTTTTTTTTTTAATAACTTGTTTTCAGGATGAAAGTTTTTTTTCCACAATGGCTGCAAAAACATGACTGTTCACTCTAACAGCTCTGAGTGAGGTGGGAAAATGGACAGAAAACCACCTGCTTGGACAACTTTATGTAAGTTCAGTCAGGAAAGGGAAACCCAATGCTATTTGAAGGGTGGTCCAACGTCTGACTGGTTCATATGTAACATAAAACTTTTGCCTATATAAAAAATATTTTATGTAATGATTTAAGTATTCTGTTAAAAAGGTACCAAAAAGGCACAGCAAAGTAAAAGGTTCATTCATTTACTCAGGTGCATTTGTTTAAACAAGAAACAGCTACAAAATTAACCCTTTCCCTATTCTAAGCTGAAGAAGGACCCTTCTTTTTTAAAGCAGGAGGAAAGCAAGTTTTGGACAAACTGCAACTTCCAACTGACCAAAGCCACCCCTGGAATCCAGTGCTGACACCTTTTATCCCTCAAGCCCACTTGTTCTCTGTTTTGCAGATGTTATACAAACAGTCCTTTGTGTAAGAGCAAACACACACACACACACACAAACAGAGACTTTCTCAAACATTTGTTGTAAGAGCTAAATTGCAGCTAAAATTTATTTTACAAGAAACTACCAAACTGTCTATGAGCTCTATCCCTCTAAGGTTGCTACAGATTTGTGAATGTCTCCCACTCACCTGAACCTGTTGGTTTTGTACTAGGCAAAACCAGGAGAAAACAGTTTTATTCTGCTTTGGTGTTACTACTTGAGCTACCACCCCAGGCTCTGATTCTGCCAACACAGAGCCATTTTGTACATATGAATAATCACTCCAAGCTTAATGAAGCTCCTCACATCTCCATTAGCAATTGTTTTGGCTGGAAAAAGGCCCTGCCTATCAGCCCTGGAGGAGCCTGGAAACAGAGGAGTGATAATACTGGGAGGCTCACTTTGGGAAAGGCTGTGGTTTTCTGGTGATAGGACACAAAATTGCAAGACACACACACACACACAGAAAAAAAAAAGGGAGGGGGGATGAAATCACAGTGCCACGGTCCTCAGGAGGGCTGAGATTTGATACCAGTTTTCTGGCCTTGTTCTCACCAACTCTAAACAGAAAGAGATTTCAGAAACCAGCATGTGAGATCAGATAGGACTTGGGGTCCATGTCGACTAGTCACAACATGAGTAGTATCTTCATCGCAGGCCAACACTGGAAGCCCCACCTTGTGCTTTGTGTATAGAGAAAAATCAAAGCAACAATTTTGTTTGCAAATGCAGTAACTGTCAAATAAAAATATTTTTAACTTATTTTGTTTTTGAACTGTTAGCAGGAGTGTTATGGGCAAATTACCTGCCAAATTAAATTTTAAGTCTGAGTTGTTTATCTATTACAAAGGAAGCCTCCTATGTAAGGAAACAAGCATTACTAATACAGAACTTATAGACTGCAACTTCTTTCTCCATCTCACTCTTGTCTCCAACACCTGTCCTTCCACAGGTGGTGAATGCATTGGCACTGGTCCCATTTTGTCCATGTGACTGTCTCATATAGATAATGACAGATCTATAGCTTGCACTTGGTTCATAATGGAAAATTTATTTCTGACATCTCATATACAAATTCTCTAAGAACCGAGGATGCTTTTATGCAGCAGGACTTACATCTTCTACAAGGGAGTAATAGAAAACACTCTCCTGAGATTCTGAAACAATCCCAAACTGTGGCAACCTTTAATTGCTGAACCAAGTAAAACCTACAACGACTAGCTCTAGCATTTTCAAAACTCAAAATAATAGCTATGCAGTTATTCTGCACTTCCCTTGTAGTTATCGCCTGTTGAGGAAACAATTTCTGTCTTAAGCTCTGACTTATATTTCCAGTCTATTTCAACTCCTTGTTCACTGTAGTTTAATCCTGCTTCAGGAGGTGTCAATTTTCCACAAAAATAACTTTGCTGGCAACTATTAGAATTGTGAATTCACCGGATTCTGGCAGAGCTAAAGAAGAGATGCTGCGGTTTAGGCAGCAGAAAACAAAACATCTAAAAACCCAAACAAAAAGTACAAGCCTAGGAACTAATCCTGATAATTCTCCTGGGCTTTAAAAATCTTGAATTTAACAAAAGTACCAATTTCACAGCACACTCATTTCTACCACAGCACCCCTTCCTCCCTGTGCTCACTATTCACAGTTCCACAGGCAGTCAGCACCTGCCTCTCAATCTGCCTGAAAAACACTCCCCTGTCCAAGACTTCACTTCTCATTTCCAGCTCTGACTCCAGGCCCAAGTGCCCCCTCTCAGGAGCTGCCCAGATGAAGGTGTGCATGCCTTCTGGAGGGGCAGAGATCATAATACCAGGATCTGCCTGACCTGGCTGGCTGTGTAGGAGCAGGTCCATGCCCAGCAGACCCCAGCCCACACCTCCTGAGTCACCCTCCTGGCACACCACAGCTGGAGGCGTTTCTTGGAAAGGGAGTGTTGGACTCATCTAACTCCGCATGGAGGTCTGGGCTGCAGATTTTAACTGCTATCTGTTTGCTCGTCCCTGGGACTCACATCTGTTTCTGCCACATGTGGAAGAGGGGGTGGGAAGCAAACACCAACAGAAATCCTTGCAGAAAGGAGCCTTTCCAATGCGAGGAGAAACACCCATAGAATTTATTACAGAAACAGAGCAAATACATGGACATATTTTGTCCCTTATCTTGCTTCAGTCACAACCTTCCACTTTGCTGTCTGTCAATCTCCTCCACTAGACAAGAGGGACACAAAAGGGGAGCATACCCCTGCTAAGCTCATTTCAGTTCTCTCTGCATCTGAGGCCAAATCAATTGCCCCAACAGCTGGGCTACATTCTCTCCTTTGCTGTGCCCTCAAACATCTGCATGCTGCTAGCTGAAGGCTGGTCTGTCCCTAACTCATGAAGGCCATGTGCCTGGTCAAGCTCTTGTGGCCAGAGCATAACTGGCTTTTGCCCCTCAGCACCTTCTCCTGCATGGAGAGGCAGCCACCAGCTGAGGTGCTTGCAGAGGATCCACGGGCACATCTAGGCTGGAGGACCAGTGCTGCCACCAGGGTGATGGAAACTGGCTACTGTAACTAATTTCACCCTAAGTTTTCTCCATCAGTCTAGGGGTGTTCCAGCAGACCTGGAGGGGTTGTGCCAGCCACACCTTGCACATACTGCTCCTGAAATGGCTCAAACACTACAGCGTCCAGCTCAGCCTTCTGACCAGCGTGGGCAGAAATACCTTCCCAGGACAATGCTGCTGTTCAGACTGCAAGGTCTCTGAAGGAGATAGAAGGTAGTTTTCCAAAGTTTATGATACAGTTTTCCCATCCTAACTGAGGTCTCAACGAGATAGTTTTGTAGTAATATAAAAATGTATTAAGTTGTACAGAATCCCAAAGGGAAGGAGAATATACAATAAAATGTCAACAATGTTTTCAAATGACAAAAGACAAGTGTTTCTGTTGTCACGTTGTCAAGAACACCTTGCCAAAACCAGCCAATAGTTGCAATTTCTGGTATAAATACAATGCCTCTAACGCAAGTCCTATTTAGTATCTGAAGGTTAGGCAGTCCCAAAATCTGTTTACGAAGAACAGCTGATGCTCATACATGCACACAGTACTATACAAAATGTTTAGTCAGGCTCAGAGAAAGACAAATAGACTCAATTACTTAGACTTTTAAATTATGTTAAATCACATTACCTCTTCCAAATTGCCTCTGTTTTTCATAATGTCCATGCACAAATGTTCCTTGAACTCAATGGATGCTTGTATTGTAGGGAAAACTGAACACTTGTAGCATGGCTTCTCCAGTATGTTTCCAATTAGAGGCTTAGGGTGGCTTCATGTTGATAGCTGAGACTTCAAATTTCACAATTTAATTCACCATCACAAAAAACCATTAAAACCCCTGGCTTTTCTTTTAAATTCCAGGTTACAGGCTTTTCAGTCCTTGAAGGTTAAACCTCTCTTTAAGCTAGAACAACGTCTGGACTTGCATGGTAAGCAAATGTCAGAATGGCAAGTTTAGGGGAGATCTGACTATGAATCTTAAATTATGTGGTGTTTCTAGAGAATCTAACACTTGAAGAAATGCAATAGAGTGCCCTTGGTTTTTCTTCTACTTAGCCCCTGACTTGCTATATGATTCTTTACGCCTTTCTGTGCTTTACCATTTGTCATATCCTCTTTGCAGAGCTCAGTCGGGTTGTGATCCAGTGCCCTCAAAACCAAGCAAGCCTTTTTTGACTTACTGCTAGTCTAATCCTTGGAAATACTAGACAAATATATTTCATTATTTTAGTTATTATTATTAAATGAATATGAATTAGAAGGCAAGAGTGACCCAGGCAAAAAAGAATGACCCAGAAAGGGAATGAGCCAGCAAGTGACCCAGAAAAAAGAAAGTATTTTGGCTTTCTTCCTCAGAATAGCTGTTGCTTTCCTCAAATGACATTTCTTAAATTTTTTTATCTGAAAGTACTAAAAAAATGCTGATGAACATTACAGTAGAAGCAAGCTTGACTCTTGATAGAGAAACAGAGTGACTTAGAGCCAAGGACTTTTATTTTTCACATGTGAATTATTTTTTGAACAGCATTTCCTGGCTCAATGTCACTGCACCACAGATAGATATGACAGCAGATAAGTGTATGAGATTTTTAGATCAACAAGAGTGTTACTTTTACAATGAATACATTTGTAGTCAGAGCTCAAAAGTGGTTTTATTTCTGCTGTTCATGGAAGATGTATTGCACACTGTTTTATTAATACACTTTTCTTCTTAAAATTGAATGTAATTCAAATTTTCTGACACTGCAGCTGCAATTTGATGGCTGGATTTACTAACCATGTGGATTTACAGTAACAAACTCTTCAATTTTCATTCTCTGTCTAGCTCACCTTACTGCCACCTTGATTTATTTCTGTTTCACAGCTGTGCCTACCAAATGATTCTTGCTCTCACTCCACACTTTTCCACCTCTTTCTGCAGCTGATCTAAACTAAAACACAAATTTAAATTTTCTGAGAATGTGAAATTAAAAAACTCTCACAGCAAGAATACAATGTCCAGAACTGAAGGGTACAATTTACCAAGGGGTGGAGGATACAACCTGAAGGCTAGAGATTCAAATTTGTAAAAGTTAAAAAATTCTCAGCTTAGATTCCACCATCAGTAGTAACTACAGCACACCAATAATTCTCCTAGAGCTTCTACAGAATTTACCTATCTCTGGTATTTACAGCACTGACTACTGTAAGCAGTAATTGCTGGAGTTATATTATGTAACTCCAAATATTACTCTCTCAAAATCGGTATTGCTGCTGTTAAAACTGGCACCAGAAAGCCTTAGTAGCACAAATATGATCCAAAATACAAACCAATCCAAATAAATAATGAAAACCAGATCGAAACAAAGCACAGAACAACTAAACACTGAGAGCAAACAAAGTGAAATTAATAGCTAAAATAATGATGAAAACTGGTGCTGGGTACTGTGTCCCAGCCAGTGCAGAGCTTCCCCTCAACAGAGTCACACAGGGATTCAAAAGGGCAGAGCCCAGGATGAAACTGTAGCCCTATGTTTATGTATTAATTACTGAAAAGTTACTTAACCTTGAGCCATATCCTAATGTAATGAGCTTGGGCTTCCTTAAGTCTCTCGGAAGGGGAGCTGAAGGCAAACCATCTGGCTTGTCCTTACTTCTGAGCAGCCCTGCCCTGGGTCCTTCTTTATGGGTACTCCAGACACTGCCCATCAGAGGCAGGCTCAGACAGACCAGAAAAGTGTGCAGACTTCAATTACAGGGACACTGCACTTGCAGTGCAGCCCAGCTGCCAACCACGCAGAGATCTGCAGCGATAACAATTATACTTAAAAGCCTCACTACACGTTTGAATGCATTTACACATTCTCCTTTTACTCTCTATTTATTATTAATGGCAACTCAACTAATATCAAGACCCTAGTGTGTTTGGAGCTAGAGGTGCACAGAAGGGTAGCAAGTTCTTGCTCTGAAGAGTTTACGGTCTAATTATAAATGACAGCAGATGGAGGGTAAGTACTATGAGCTGTTCTGCTTTTCATCAGGAAATTTAACTTGGGCAACAATTTTTAACCAGATAGGAACAATTACACATTAAATCAGGTACCACAGGCTAGGCTGCAGACATATCCTTATCAGTGTTACACACTGTGTGACAGTGGCCACTTCCCAGACAGATAACCAAGTGACTAAAGATTTGGGGCTTAACAGACAACCACCTGCATGGAGATTTTGCAGGAAGCAAATGGAAAATTTAGTTTTGTTCATGTAAATCACAGTCACACTTATATGTAATCATGTATTTAAATCCACATCTGTTCAGCAAAGGACTTAATATGTATTAGGCCCAGAACATGCACCTGATGGCATTTTTGCACTTCCTCACATTTTAGGTGTCATTCCTAAGTCCACCATAAATTAGCTGCCCATGTACCTTCATATTCATCAGCTATGAGATTGTAAAAGTCACAGGTGACTGTTACAGATCTCCACAAAAAAAGGATTTTGAGGCCATAATTCATAAATTTTGTCCACCAACTGTACAGAGAAGCCCTGAGGCTGTAGCTTCAGGAGTGGGTTCAAGTGAACAAGGAACCATCGAGCTCCTAGATGACAGCTGAACCTTGTGTCCTACAGCTCTCCTCTTCACTGGTGTGACCTGAGCAGAATGGTTTTGCATTCAGCCGTCTTGGAGGCCATACCTCAGTACTGAACAGCACCAGAGACCTACCAGCTGTGCTTTAGATATGAGATTAATGTCATGCTGAGACTTCATCTGCTGCATTTCCTACTGCTTTACAAGATTTGGACTCTGCCTCTGCAGACTGTCCTGTAGGACTGGTGGCTTGCTGAGCCCTTCCCAGGGCCCCAGGAGGATCTCTTGTGCAGAACATCGTGCTCGCCTTTGTTCGCATACAACTGACCCACAAGCGCAGGAGGTGCCAAGCACCACATGTTCCACTGAAGCCAACTTGTATCACAGGGGACTCACCACTCCTCCAGGACAAGAACTGAATTTGCCAATGTGAGGTACAGAATCATAGGCATCACTTCCCAAATTTGACAGAAAATGGGCATCTAAAGTTCAGATTTCCACAAGTGCATGCAGCTGTTTCAGGAAGCCAGCAGTACCTAGCAAGCTACTGATTACCAGACACATCCATGTAGAAGAAGGGTTATTCATTGCACCACACTGTGCATCAGCTAAGAGTCCTGGGCTTAAAAATCATTTTGTTCCCATTAGCAAATTCACAAACAGCTCATAGAACAGGAGCAAAGGTCTTTAGGGCTCCCACATTTCCAAGGTCTCCTCAGGCTACCTTTGTCCACTTTCCACAGCCAAGACACCTAAGGCTTCTCTGACCCTTCCCCATGCAATGAGAGCACTCTAAATCACATGTTGCCAAGAGGGATCTCTTTCTCCAGGAAAAGTACAGATACAACACATTTATGCCAGCAAAGGATACAGCAAGAACCAAATTCTTGCTGGTTATCATTCTCCATTCTCAAACAGACAAAGATTCACACAGGAAGATCTCCAGGTCTCCCCAGGAGTCCCAGCACTGCAGCTTCCTGGGCTCAGCCCCCTGAGTGCATGGAGGGTTGGCTCTCACACTCAGGCCTGTTGTCGTGGAGTCCAAATGGGAAGTCAAGCTATTGTTCTACAGTAATAGTACAAATATGGGATACATTTCACAAAAAGAGTCTGAAAACCATTTTGCTACTGAAAAAAAAATAAAAAATTTACTTAGGGCACAATTGGACAATTAATCTTCTTGGATTCAGTCTAGTTGAAAATAGCCTCTGTGTCTTACAGAGATTCTGCAACCTTCTTTACGCCACAGGCACAAAAAATGGCAACTTGGAGAAAAATACATTGTATTTCAGACTTCTCCTTCCTAAAAAGTGAAGTCCTTAATACAATACTTTTGTCCCAGCCAGACTCATAAGAATGATGTACAGGAACTGCAGAAACTGAATATCTCTGAGTATCCTGATGATTCTCCCTCATGGATCAGCTAAAGAAGAAATTGGAGGAGGACATAGCTGCATGTCCAGATTACACTCCTTCCTAGATACTGTGCAGAGATAAAAATGTTTATACCTTTGGAAGACAGCATAATAATTTGAATTATGGGTCCCTCCTCCCAGGCAGAATCAGAGTTAGAGAAACTGAAGTAGAAAGCATAAGATCTGAGAATGGCTTGAGCTTTATTACAGTGACTATATGGCACATTTTGAAAAAATCCTCAAGCTGTCCTTGAAGCTTCTATGTCTCCAAATGATTTCAGATATTCTAACAGGCCAAGGGAGAGGGCAATGAGTACATGGGTGCTGGTGCCTCCAAAGTTGGCTGCCAAAGAAAGAGGATGAAATCTCAAAGACAGCAGGGTGCTTTCTATCTCCTACACTATAATTATGAATTAGATTGTCTGGGAGGGCTCCTGCCTCTGCTGTAGCACACATGGCAGCACGTTGCAGTGCAGCTCAACACCAGGACTGATCCAGAGGCAGCGTAACTTCACTTCAGCAGCTGTGAGCTAAGAGGGATTTCTCACCAAAACCGTAAAGCAGAGATGCCTGGTAGGACTTGGTGATGCAGATTAAGGAAGCCACAAGTGGTTTCTTGTTGCCCTGCACCTTCCACTACATCAGTTAGGAGCTGGCAAAAAACCTTCCCCTCTGGCTTTCTCAGGCTTTCAGCATATTCCAAGTAGGGAAGGGCACCTTGGCTCGCAGTAGCACATGCCTGGCCTCCTCTCTCTTCTCACTCAGGTAATGAAGCTTCTAAAGGACTTCGAGTCAGGACTAACAGCATCAACAGCAGAAGAATCTGGACATGACATGTCTGTCACTAGGCACTGTGGGTCAGGGAATGCTGATCCTTAATAATTCCTACCAGTTTCAGTGTGAATTCCGCAGCTGATATGACACTTTCAAAAAGCAGCGCAAGAGAGACACAATAACCCATAAAAATGCCCTTTGTATGGGGGACCCCATACCCCACTTAACCTGGGAAATGCCTATTGAGGTACACTGCACTGGTAACACACAAAGGTTCTCTTTAATATGTGGTCTGATTTCATAGGAATATTAGGGAACAAAGGAAAAAACAAATACATGCACACATTCATGCACAGCTGGAAGACATGAGCTTAATCTTGCAAAGTGAAGAAAGCGTCAGATCTTGTCAGTGACTTCATACTCTGAGTGGAGCTCAGAATGTTTGATTTCTACATCCTATTCCAACAAAGTTGCTCTGATCTTCAGGGATTTTGGCTTTCACAATTGGACAAACATGGTTATGAATGATTTGCATGAGGGACTTTCCCAGGCATGCTTTACAAGTTCACTAAGACTTCTCAAACTGTGTCAGTCTTTTCTATCTCACAGTAAAACTTCAAGATTTCTTTCCCAGGGTCTTGGAACTGTGTGCACAGTATTTTGCCATTAAGTGAAAACCTTTTCTATAGAAAAAGTATGCCAAAATCAGAGTATCTGGTTCCCTGTACCTTCTTTCTCATCTTTCTAGAGCCTTTCTCCCACCATTTTAATGTCATATGTTCTGCAAACAAGAATTCTTTGGGCAAAAATTAGGAAATGTTCTTTCCAGGCATTTAGCACTGAATCTTTATCTTTGTGTATGAGCCCACTGAGAGTTGCACATAAATTCCAATTGCTTTTCCACTCCCAATCTTTTTTCCATTCTTGAGGATGGTTGTTGCATAAAGGACTGTAAGATTCGATGTTATTTTTTTTGTTATTATTTTTCTTTTTTATACTATATAAATTATCTATTTCTACCTGGTACTCTTTTCCTTTCAATGATTTACTTTCTTGTGAAAGAGGGGGAAGGAAAAAGCAAGTTTCAAACACGTAAGTAAATACAGAGATAACTGCAGAAATAGTCCAGTAACTACACAGTATGAGATGGAAATCAGAAATAAAAAGAACAATATGCAGATAATAAAAACTGTCACTTGTTAGACACATCAAGAGACTGCTGTGACCTCAGACCTGTGGTCACAGGAGCCAAAATCAGTTAAAACCTGCAGAGAACATTGCAGATTGTATTTAAGATTTCCACCGAGATCTCCACATTAGAAACTCTGCCATTATTTTAATTCTTGATTGATGTTTGAATGTTTAACCTAATTTTGGCTTTTGGGTTTTTTTTAAATGAACACTAACTAATGGTTTCATTGCAGTCTTAAGGATGGCTTTGTTTCATGTGCAAAGCAAACATTTAGCAGCGGGTGTGATTAAAGCCAAACAAGTAAATGTTTTACAGAGATAGTTTAGAAGCCACAGCACAACAAACTAAGTACTTAGTTAAATGCTGAAAAATCTAACCTGTGTGCAGAAAATCTAACTTGTGTGCATAGATGTCCCTTTTGTCTCCCCCCAGCTTCTTTTTTCTTCTGTCTTTTGCTTGAAATCTTAGTCAGAACCACAAAGAATATATTGGGAGCAAAGCAACTTTTTTCAGCCCCAAAACAAGTTCTGGTGCCCAGGTTTTCAAGAGGATGTTGCCAGTAGTGAGCAGGCTTAACACACAGTTTACTGAAACTGCCTTCAGCAAGTATGGCAGAATGTAAAAAGTGAGTAAGGGGGAAAATCTGTGTCTTAGACTCTCAGCAACTGCTGGAACAGCAGAGCATACTTTTACCTCAACTGTTCACCCAATAATTCACCAGGAAGTAAACAGAAATTATGACCTCTCAAATGGACATTTATGCCCAGACATCAAACTATCAGAGAGGGAGGGGAGATTTCTAGTTCACTTCATAGGGGAAGGAGTACACATTGTTCGATGTGCAGATCCACAGAGCCAAAACACGGAGAGGTGCAGCAAAGTTGGACTCTTCTCCGTCTGTTTTGTTCTTCCCCAGAAGCAGGGGACGTTCTGCCAGCACAGCACATCCCACAGCACAGGGTACACCTCCAGAGCCTGGTTCAGAAGCCCAGGGAGGGGGCGAGGGGCTGGCAGGGCTCTGCAGCGGGAGCGCTCCCGGCACCGGGCGGGGGTTGAGCCCGGGCCAGGTACCAACCCGAGCCGAGCCATCTGTGCGGGGAAGATACGCCCATTGTACGGGAGCAGCGACCCAGGCGTGATCCTTCTCTGTAGGAAAACTACCGTCAACATAAAAGGCTGGGTTTCTGCTAAACAGGGAAAGTAATCATTGGGAGCAAAGCCGTGCAAAGCCATTTACTGAGCTTTTAAATCTAAGGGGTTTTCCTTGCTCCTCAAAAAAAGTTTCCAAAAAAATCCTCGCTGTTCCTATCTGTAAATGATAGTTGATGGAGAGGAGGGAAAACACAGGACAGGCAGTAAATCAGCTTACTAACTGATCCAGAGTCTATTACCAAATGTTTTTTATTACATGTATGGCTTCACTAATTTCTGCAATGCATTGTAGGCTATTTCTGGAAGCGTTAAAATTGCATGATGCTTCTGCATTTTAATACTTAACAGTATGGTTATTTCAGTTTATTAAACAAGAAAAAAGGGGGAATCTGCTTGACTGCAATTGGCTTTCACGTCACAAAAGGACTAAGCCAGTGCAAAAGCAGCTAAGCAGGAACCCTATTTAAGTTCAGCATGAAGAAAACCTTTCCAACCTCTTACACCAATTAGGATAATCTGGATCTTTTGATGTTAAAATCCCCAAGAATCATATGGAAATCATAAAAAGCACAGTATTTAAAACAGATTCAGAGTGCAGATAAAATCATTTTTCCTTCTTAACATTTCCACCAGAGCTGGGGGCACCATCAGCTAACAAATTCTTTGTAAAGCTTATGTCACTTGTATTGCAGTGCTTGCTCTGGGACAGGGATGATGAGGGAGGCCATCTCGAAAAGCAGCCACTCATAAAACAACGGAGCACCTGGCAGGCAGAGCTGGGATGCAGCTGGACCCAAGCCAGGAAGGCACCAGGGTGAGCAGCAAGGCCACCCCTGGGCCCTGGATGCAAGCTGCTCCCAACCAGGAGAAAGGAGACCCAAGATGGACACAACGTGATCCAGTGGCCAGCCTCGGGAATCTCAGCCCTTTGGTGCTCTGGTGGGCTTTGTACAGCCTTCCCTAAATGAATGGCACTCTTATGGCCATAAACAGAAGCTGCAGGCATTGAAATAACATGCTTGAATCTGTGCAATGAGTTATCTTTAGGTGAAAAGTAGCCTTGCATTGCTTCTTTACATTGGACTATTCCTGAGGCCTCCTAATTTCTCCAAGTGTCTTGCTTCCAAGGAAACTCAGGGCAAGAATTCTGTTTGCCTTGACAATTAAATAAAAAGACCATGGGCAGGAAAATGAGGGATGTATTGCTGGATGCAGTATTGCAAAGCTGGAGGGATGTTTCAGTTCCTTTAAATGGAATTCTGATCAACATATTCTGCTGTGAAATCTGACACAATAACGAACCTTTGTCAAAGCCATATACATATATAGATAATCAGAAAAGGCAGTTTTACAACACTCTCCCAGATCACAACATAGTATTTTCTGTAATGGGAGAGGATAAACACACTTTCTCATGCAATAGGAAGCATCAATACAGCCTCCCAAAGGGGCTAGTTGCATACTACTACTACGTGTGTGTAAGATGTTGTAGAAAGCAGTTCCCTAGACGCAAGGGGATGAGGAGGTGACACTACTGGGGCAGGAGTAGGGGCACACACAACTCAAGAATCTTACAGTGCCATTCGAATAAACTGGAAAGTAAGCAAAACTGTTCATGTTTATACAAGCAACTTGACTGTATTCTAAGAGACGACAAGGGTATGAAACTATGTCCTTATAAAGTAATGCTCATCTTTTACTTATCTAATGAAAAGAAACACAGGAGAGGGTCAGAGGCTGCTAAAGGAAAAATACCCAAGTGTTAAGGCCAGAGAAATGGAAAACAAAATTTAACAAAGATAGGAGTATTTCCAGATAGAGCACACAACCCCCCCCCCCCTTAAACACAGCTTATTTTTCTATAAAAATAAACATGGAATATTGTTGTCAGTGTCATGCCCACCTCTATGAGAAACTGATATTTAAATCGTCAGTTTGACAACCAAAAGAAAATAGTAAAAAAAAGATTAGCATTACAGCATTACATTTCTATAAAAGAAAATCAGTACTAGTGTGAATTATGGATGTGAAATCAGTTGTCTAAATAATCATCCCAATTTTCAGTTATGTCTTACAAAATTCTCATACAGATTGTGAGTTTCCTTTTATGTCTTTGAGTAATACCAGAACTGTAATCAATATTAATTACAACTTCCATAATTTCACAGTGCCTGAATTGCTTACTATTCCTGGTATTTGTAGGAAACAAGCCATGCAGTTCCTGACACAAATATTATTCCTTATTAGTTTTGCAGCTGAATAATATTCAGCCTGTAACAGAATCCTCCTAGGACTGAAAAGTACTCTTGTGTACACGGGTACACGCACAAAAACAACAACTGAAAGCTAAAAGCAAACTTGCCGAGAACTTCTGGGTCAGCTTTTGACATCACCCATAGGAATGAAATCAGACACCGACCAATCCGGCACCGTGAGGCTGGCAGTACAAAATAAACAAAAGCTGGGCCCAGGGCTCCACAATGAGGAAGGGAAGTGGAAGAGACTATTGTTCCAAAAGCTTTTAAATGACGTTGCTTTATTTATTTCTTTTGACAATGCCTGAACTGAATCTTTAAAAAGGGAAAGGACCCTCTCCCCCCACCTCCCATGATCTGTTAAAACAGAGTGTGGGGGGGTTTCTTTCCCCTGTCGCTATTTGTTCTCTTGAACAATGTTTTGCGAGCCCTGTAAAGCAAAGAGCACTATCCCGGCGCGGCGTGTGGGAAGGCAGAGTTCTTCCCAGCATCTCCACAGAGGCTCAGCTCCGACACTCAGTGCCAGATTTTCTGAAAAGCTGGGCAGGCTGGGTGCTAAGCTCTTTTCAAAATCTGACCCCTATTTAGGTGCCTTCCAGGAAGCTGAGGTCTTTAGAAATCTGGCAACTAGCACAGATACCGAGCATTTCGGGAAGCTGGGGCAAGAACTATGCCAACAAACCACCTATCTGGGTGTTCCCCCCAGAAGAAAAGTGACCCCAAAAAAAAGGACTCTTTCGGTCCCTTCTCTGTGTGTTGCTGAACCTGGCCAAGTCAAACCCCCTGCATGAGACTGTAGACAATTATTCACACGAGTGGGCCGAGGAGGACAATGCCCCCGCGCAGTGTCACAGTGCGGACAGTGCACCGCCGATGAGTCACTCCTTGGACACTCTAACCTGTCACTGAACTCAAAAGATTTAGGATTAGGCCCAGAGTTCACTAAAAGCACACGTGGTGTGTTTTTTTCAAAGTTCAGATCAGCTGAACAAAGCTAGCTGAATGACTTCAATCCTCCCAGTGCTTCCCCAAGGGAAAAAAAAGCAACATATGTCTACAGTTTGGACAGGACCCGCTGCCCCTTTCCCATTTCTAACCACGCTGCATAGACAAGTGTATAGGGACAAGTAAATGCATTCCAGAGGTAAAAGATAAACATAGATCCTGGAGTTGTACAGGTAAAGAATTTAATTCTTACATCTTTAATAAAATAGACTTTTTCTACTCTTGCCAAGAAAATTAGTCCTAAGGTGCACACAAATAATTACATATTGTGGAACAGTAAATTATTACAAATGCCATAGAATTCAAGCAGCCCCAAGTCTGGGCCAGATTTTCAAATGTTTTGCAGATGTTTATGGTTTGCTGCAAAACTTTTGTCAAGTTACCCATACAACACTGCATTTACTGAAGGATTTTGGCACATGGTGATTCATTTTCTTCGCACAGGTGTTGCATTCCAGAAATATTTTGTCTTCTTATAGAAGACTGCTGGAATTCTACTTAAAAAAATCATTATGAAAGAAACCAGATCCTCTCATCTGAGAGAGAAAAAAACACACCCCAAAATCAGTTCATTTGCCTTTTTTTTCTTTTCAGGTAAAAGAAAACCCCTTACAAATAAAAATCTATTAAAAATATGTTACAGGTGTCTGGTGTTTCTGTAAAACTCACAAACTGCAAAAGCACAATCACTACAAGGTGAAGCCCTAAGTTACCTCTGATAGAGAGACTGGAGTATCAAGTCCCAAGGTAGAGTTTCTGGAAGCTCAGAGTTAGTGGGACTACTAAGGCTTGCTACTTCTTGACTGCAGTAGTGTCACACCAGTGTGGGCAGCACCAGCTCCCCCACGTGCATCCCTCGGTGTGGGCAGCACCAGCACCCCCATGTGCATCCCTCGGAATGGGCAGCGGCAGCACCAGCATCCCCATGTGCATACCTCGAGGTGGGCAGCACCAGCTCCCCCACGTGCATCCCTCGGGGTGGGCAGCACCAGCTCCCCCATATGCATCCCCCACTGTGCCCCTCAGCCTCACCACAAAGGCACCACGTGCACCCGCAAGGCTCCCTTTTTTCCTGAGCTTTTATTCCACACTGCGTGGGGCAGGAAGCAAAACACAAAACGGGGTTGTGCAGCGCTGTGGCCCCTTCCCTGACTGAAAGGCTGCCTGGAGGCAAAGCAAAATGAAACTCCTTGGGATTTAACAACTTTCCCTTTTAAGCATATGGAAATTAAACATTAAGCCTAAAAATTTTTCCAGCAGCAGATATGAATCCAGATATAATATCACTTTGTAGATATGGAAAAATACAACCAGCTATCTTCGACTTCCTAGAGATGCAAGCCACTAAGTTTCCCTTCAGGGTAGGAAAGCAGAGATGAAAATGCCAAAGGACTGTTAACCTTTAGAGACACATTTTAAGAGATAACATGACTGAACTCAGATAAATCGGAATTAAATTTAATCAACCTCCCACTCCCAAGCTACACTATCAGAGGAGAAAAATTTACAATTAGGAAAGAAACAGAAGGAAATTCAGACATCTTAAACTGAGCAAGCTTCCATCTCTGCTGTGCAACTTCCCTGATGATACTGAATACTGCAATTCCCATGTGCAGTATTACAGACTTGCTGTCTTAACAGTCCTTTTATGAGTAATCAGTGGAAGGGAACATTGAAATAATGTTTTGGAGTGCATATTATCTCTATTTGGCTGCTGTTCTCTCATTTGGAGCAAAATGAAACTAAATTTACAATTTAAATACTTTACATCAAATCCTTAAATCGCCTTCTCATTCTGTGAATGGAGCTGTTAACGCTTATGTGGTAGCTCTGACCCGCTAATTCATGTGCTCCAATACAGCAGCTAGGAATATATAATCCTTTAATCTTTTGTTCTTTGACTCCACCTACAACTCCCTGGCACTAATTTAAGAATACAGACCATGATGTTTCTAATGAGCAAAGCATTAGAGTAAAACAGACCGTCAACAGTCAGCAATCTGTTGCCAAAAGTGCTGCCATGAAAGTAGGTGTGAAGGTAGGCACAACAGGCATCTTAATTTCTACGTTATGAATGAGGAGTGCTGCAGCATGAATATAAAAGCCTATATTAAAAGAAGTTTAAATGACTATTATTGAAATACAGACCCTTCCACTGAGTGCGTTTTTGTCTTTCCAAATGAAATCATTAACTTATGATAACCTAAACTACATTTTACCTATTCTAAACTTGTTTTTAAAAAGGTTCACATGTGTGTCACTATTAAATCTGTTATTTTTTTCTGGAGAAGACTAACCATTGAAGGGATAGCTTTCACTGTCTAGCCTTCTAAAAAAGTTTGTGGAAGCTTTATCCAGGGTTTTTTTCCACATTATATTTTCCAGCAACAGTATTCTTCATTTTCAGCCAGTTCAGTTTATAATTAGTTCATTGTAAGTTAGGAAAACAATTAGGAATTCAGAAAGCAGAAAAGTTTGTTTTCCTCTTTGCATTCATGAATAAAATTGAGATGTGCAGTGATAGACTACTTGGCTCACAAACTGATGTCCAGAACCCATCAGCACAACACACTGGCTGTAGATATCAGCTTTGTGTAACAGATCAGTTCCAAAAGCACAACATGTTCCAATATAATTTTTCCCTTGTATGCCAGATCATCAACCATAGTTAAACCAGTTAAGCAATTTTGAAACATAACTTTTGTGTATTTTAATTCAAACTACAGTATTTCAATACACATGACCTTAAAAGATCTAGTATTTCTATCAAGAAATGTGAATAACTGTTTTCTAGCAAAAGTAAAGTGTAAAATGCAGAAGTGAGTAAATGTATGTCTTCAGTATGTGTGTATTTAGAGAAAACCAACTGTGTACGCCAAACAGCTCTGGTTAGCAAATTATATTGACCAATAAATCTGAGCCTTTGTTTAGGAAAGTAACTGGAAAGCAAAAATACAAAACAAGATTACACTTAATTATTTAAATCAAAGTGCTCTGCTTGTTGATTTAAATTGTGATTAAAATCAGGATTTAAATTAATCCACTCTGGATTGCATAAACACCACCTTAATAAGAGGAAGCAGTAGCTTCACCACCTAAGAAATCATTCAGGAAAAGCACTCTGAGGGAGCGCAAAGGAGGACTGAGGCAGTTTGTTACTGGACATCCCTCTGCTGCCCAAACTCCCTTCTTCCACAAGGAGAGAAAGCAAATGCATGAGTGGGAGGAAGTGTTTATGGGAGTGTTCATACATAAAAACACGCACAGGTATGATGAGGTAAAATACTTATGATAATATTTCATTAAAAGCAGGATTTCTCTCCTCACACATAATAAAGCAATTACTCAGGCATTCCAATTATTCTTACTTGTTTCTATTACTAAGGTCCTTAGAATAGTCCATATTCATGCTTCTCCTCCCTTAGCAGGAATATGAATCATGTTTATCCGATACTAACATTTAATCAATGTGTCATTTAAACAGAAAACAATAATAAATATTATACTGAATTGGATTTAGCTGTGCACTCAGATACCCACATACTCCTGTTCCAGATTATACCAAATCCTGGACTCAATATTTCTTCCTAGATAGCAGGGAGGTGAATAGCACAAATGAAACAGTGCAACCTACTATTGAAGGAGATCTCCAGCTTAGCTGAAGTCCACTGCATTGCCAAGGTGACCAAAATACCAGTATAATGACAATGGAAAAACTAAGGTACCTGACAATGCAACTTATGGCACATTTATTCCAAGAGTCCTTCAATATCTTATATGAGAACATCCTCTCAAATAATATGAATTAATTTTCAGCAGAGGCTCAATTACAACTAAATGAAAGCAGGTAAGTCTTTCTTCTTCCTGTTTGAAGGACAAACTACTCTGGTTGAGCTTACTTCTAATAGGAACTACTTTTCTTCTTTGATTTTACAAGAAAGCGTTTTACAATCCAGAGAGGATGAGTCATCAGAAAATCCTTGTCTGGTTGCCAAAAACCTGCCCCTCTTCATTATGAACATAAAGATAAAAGCTCTTACAGTACATTAACTGGCATACGCCTACACAGACAGTACAAATAAATTAATTGTGCCTAGCCTCAAACATCCAAAGAGGTGTAGTAGGAGCTCAGTCCATCTTGTTTCATTAACAAATTAAACTGTAATAGAGCATCAACTGTTGTCTTATGTACATAAGCTTGGCTGTTGTACAGAAAGGTTATGCTTTCTTACATACATGGTAACTTGGGATATTTGCCTTAGTTTGCATACACTACATAAACACCAACAAAAATTGTGTATGCTGGGAAAAAAAATCAGAGAAATTGAAGTGAGTATGTGGGATGTTGGCCATCCTACAAAACGATTCAGAAACTAAGTAGGACTTTGGAACCAAAGACTGAGGTAGTGGTGTATACTAAAAAGAAAACTTTGGGTATGACACTATTCCACACATGCAAAATGTACAAATTGTACAAATTATGTCCACTCTGCTATATTCAGGTTCAATTTAAAACTGCACTACCTGCAAACATCAAGGTTATCTCATAAAAATATACAGAGGTGCATTTTACAACTTGGCCAATAAGAATACAGACCAAAAGGAAAGTCACCGTGTAAAATACTGTATATGGACCAGGGGCCAGAATAACTGGAAATAATCAACATTTACCATCAAGCTCCTGCTACAGATGAACTGTTTTCCTTCTGGAATGCTCACAATCTTTAGCATGAGAAAGTTATACATAACCAACTTGAAAAACAAGTTTAACTCTACTTAGCCACAAGCTAAGATTACACCCTCAAACACACCTTTCTAAGATTTCTTATGAGAGGTTTGTTTGTGCAATCCAGTTAAGGGCAATTTGTTAAAATTGCTCTGTGATTTTCTTTATCCTTTAACTGCTTAATTCAAGCAACCTTCATTTTATAAGTTCAAAGACTTTTTTCTGTAATTATGTATTTGTTTTTAACTCCTGAAAATCAAAAAGCTGAAATAAGAATACAGAAAAATGAATGGATGAGGGAGACTGAGCTCAATCTATCACAGAAAGCAGCTTCTCAACTAATGAGAATAGAGTGAGTTAATGTAAAACATGAGGGTGCAAAAATATCTACAGTGTGTTACTGCTGCTCTACCTCTTTGGCCTCTGACCCCTGGGCTGGGAAAAGCCAGAGAGAAAGGCAAGGCAAAGCAGTGCTGATGGCCAAAGGCTGCAGCTCCCATCTGTCCTAAGCCTCAGTGATCCTACACAGAGAATTTTAGCCCCTGTGTTTTGAACAGGCAGTTGTTTAGGTCTCACCTGCAGCAGGGCACTGCTATGGCTCTGATGTTCTGGCTAATTCTCAGCCCCTCCAGCTTCATCCCTCCTTGAGTTCCACCTTATATCTTCCACCAGAAACAGTATTTGTCTTCTCTTCCTATCTCAGGAAAGCACACTGACACTCTCTAATGTTAATAGCTGTTACATCGTACTACACATGTGGACACAGCCTCAGCAGGTCCCAAACCAGCTCCAAACTAGGTTTGCAGAGCCCAGTGTTTTTCCTGAAGCGTGACCCAAGACGTGGATGTGCATCTTAGAGCGGACTGTGGCTCACTACTTCCATTGTACATGTACTTTGTTTTTTTCCAGAGATCAGTTTTGACAGGCACCGAGGCCAGTGCAGACATACTGGCCCGGACTCATGACATCACCTGATTAATAAATCCAAGGAAGGTTTGGCAGCTCTGGCTACGGGCAGCCAGCCCGCGGGAGAACAGCAGCCACGCATCAGATAATGCAATGCTAACTCACTGCTCTGTGCAGTGCTTTGATCAATAAACAACTTTCTCATGAGCCCACTGTACAGAGAACATCATCCCTTTACACAGCCCCTTCTGCAAGCCCCAAGGGCCCCACTAAAGCACAGAACAAACCCTGTTGGCCACCATGGAATCATAAGAGCTCCAGCTTCTGTCCCCCAGCCAGTGGGACACACAGGGTGCCAAGGACATTATCCTCATGATAGCAATGGCAGTACCACGACGGGGAGGTAACAAAGAGTCCTGAGATGGCAACTTTGCCTCACTGAACAGAGGCCTGACTGCACCAGCCTCACAGTTGAGCACACAGGAGCCTCACCGAGCCCACTCCATCCCACCAGAGCACAGACAGTCTTGTGGCCCTCAAAAATGAGGCCACTATATGTCCCTTTTTTTCCCCTTCCTTTAGGAACAGCACCTCATTCTTGCAGAATGATGGGAGTGCTTAATTAGTGCTATGGGTTAATCACTGTGCCCAAAGAGTTTCCCTCTCTTTCATGAAAAAAGGAAGCCAACCCAGCTTTCCATTATCCAGCTACCAGTATTGGCTCTAATAAAGCACCATCTTCGGCCAAAGTCAGCCACAGCCATCACACAGATACGTAATGTCTGATATACAACTGTAGATATCCTCTCTTTTATGGGGTTAATACTTGCCCTTGGGGATAATTGTGCAGGACTTTAGATTAGAGATTTCCATAAAAGGCAGTAAGAGTCACCCAGCTCAAACCACACATAACTCAAGCTAGTTTACCCCTTTGCATTATTTAAATGTCTCTCTTTAATGTGAATGCATCAATTTAAAGGCACAATGCTGCCAGTGCTCCGGGCAGGCAGCTCTTCTCTGGTGACAAAATGTCTCTCCAGAATTTAAATGTGCATACATTTCAAATATGTGCCTATTCCCTCCTGGCTGTCAGGAAACAAAGGCATAAGCCTGCCATTCCCATTGTTGTCAGGGAACACACGGTGTCAGATTTACTTCATCCCTGTACCTGGGTGTCAGGCAGCTGGGGGTCAAACCTGCTCTCTGACCTGATGTGGATATTGAGATCCAACATGCTGGCATTTCAAACCATTGGTGCTGGTGATCCTCCTGACTCTGGATGAGCACCTGGCCACTTTGGGAGCAGACCGAGAGAAGGAACCACTGGCCCCCATGACCTTTCCATTCAGCTTCCCTGTTGCTGGCTCTGGCTCATGCTGTCCTTGCGAGCACTTCTGCTAAATCAAAATTTACACCAGCACATGCAGGTAACCGGAGACTTTTCCAAATCACTTACAGCTTGGCCTTCCATTTTAAGATTATGATTTTTTCCCCCCAGGTTTGTATTTGTTCAAAGAACACCACGAGGTTCAAGTTTCAGCAATTAATGAAATTTAACTATGTTCATAGGGAGAGAGCCTTTTTAAGAGCAATTTTGGTTTTAATGTTAAAAAAAAATTGCAGTAATAAGAGTGAGGTAGAAATATTTTCATTTGATTGCCTCTTTCTTTCTCTGGCTACACGTATGAACTTGTTTCCTGGTCAAGGGGAATTTTTGTGGGTAGGAAAAATAATTCTGCCATCCACTCAGTCCTTGAGTGTCTTGTTTTTACAAGGCAGAAAGGTTTTGTCAGTCAGGTTACCTAGAAGTGAAAGTTATGTCTCATAATCCGTAATTCCATTGCCTGTTACACACCATCTGGTGACACAGTCAAAGATAATCTGATTTTTGCCTTTTAAAAACATCACATAGCTGTATCATATGGTGCATGTAATATGATGAATGACTCATTTAAATACGGTGTTTCTGTACAGTTTAGAAATCCATGGTCATTCTCAGTTAACTCAAAAGCAGCTTTGAACAGGGGTTATTTTGAATGCTATTTCAAATATCTGAGTCCCTAGCTGAGGTTTTTACCTATTTACAGTTACACCTAAAATTGTATGATTAAACAGCTAACATCTAACCAACATTTAAGAAGCTGTTATTGGAATTCAAAGTTTTGCATATACAATGGAACAAATATCATGACAAAGCTGTTCCGTCTCCCAAAAGCAGGAATATCTTATCACAGTATCTTTACTGGGAAGAGGCTGATATAATTTAATTCTAGGCTACTTGTTCAGTGTGATGCAGGAGTTTTCAAGTATTTCAAGTAGATTCTGGGAGTCTACCCAGAAAGAGCTCCTTGCAAGATAAAAGCCCATCAATACATCTGCAGGTTTGCAGCAGGTTTGCTTTTGTCCCTTTATTTTCAGTCTCCAAAATAGTTACTAAGCTGCCAAAAGTTCAATCCTCAGAAAATAAATCAAAAAAAGATAATCAATCATGCTGGGCAAAAGAAAGCTCTTACACAACTAACCTGGTGAAGGGAAATAGACAGTTTGCTATTGCTCAACTCCTTTGCCAAACTATTTCAGTGGCCCTTACATTCTCCCAGGCCAAACCTTCAAACAACAGTCTCATCCCCTTCTGATGCACAAGACACACCTGAAACATTTTCAGGAGGGGTGGAAAGTAGTAAAAGAAGATTTCTGTGATTTGCAGTCAGGCTCTCCTGGGGAGATTACATATTTCTAGGAGACTATAATGTACACATACATCTGTGCCTCTGATACAATCACATAATCACCATTCAGATCTAGATAGCTATTTTTCCATGCAGATTTTTATTACTTTCTTTTCCTGGAATAATTAACCACTTTCAAGTTTGGGTTTTTTAAACTGAAGTCTTAATTTTCACCTGGCTCTTCAATTACAATTCTGAATAGTTCCCATTTTTCTTTCAGGTCAGCTTTATATCAGTCTATTGGGCTGCTGTGTCCTTTTGCACTGGTAGGTTCTGTTCCCACCAGAGCCTCTGGGCAAGCCAAAGCCAAAGCACATTCCTATAATAATCTCATTTACTGATACACCTGCATCACTCACCAGAAGTTTCCACTTCTCAGACTTCATTTAGGGAGAGGAAGGCAATAATGCTCCAGTGAAAGACAATTCCTCACAGAGTTTTATGCTGGGATGCCAGACCACGCTCCATGGGGAGACAGGGAACATTTCCCGAAACCAGGCAGGAACAGAGATGGCACACGAGCCCCAGGTGCAAGGTCACAGGTGTTCCATTACACTGCTCCTCAATCACACACACCTGCAGAGCCCTAAAAGCACCAGGCCTTATCCACAAAGCATGTAAAGTTTGTCCCATTTCCTCTGCCTTCTAAATCTAATCATCCCATTCGTGCTCCCTCTGACCAGGCTGTCCAGCTGCCTATGCCCATCAGGTATACTCTGTTACTAGAAGGGATTTGAATAGAGCATTTAAGTATCTGGCAAGCATTTTCTTCAATGAAGACAAGCTATGAACTAGGCAATCATATTTTCAACTGCATTCCCTGCCAGAAAAGTGCACAAACTTCCAATAGCAAAGAAATGAGGTCATTTTGGTCAACTGCCAAAATCAGCACATTTCCTCTTTTGGTTCTGGATGCAGCACCTCCGCACTCCACGATGTGTGACAAGTTGTGAGAGGGAGGTGCCGTCCCTCAGTAAAGAAAATGAAAAGTAAATTGGTGGATATAAAAGAGGGAAAAAATAAAAAATCATGAGGCATCCTGATGTCCCATGACCTCCTAAAGATCTATTTAACTGGAGTCCAGTAGAACCTCCCTAAGAAGATTCAGTACCTTATCTTGATGTTAAAGAAATGTAAAGTCTCATCCTGTTAAGGAATTCAAAAGGCTTACATGAGGGCTGCAGCTTTTGGTTAGAAGGCTGGACTAGAATTTAGTAGATAAGGATTAAACCCTGATCTTACCACAAGTTCCTGTGGTGCTTGAGCAAGATTCCTAAATTCCCTTGCCTAAACCCTATCTTGTGCCTGTCTTGTGCATTTAAAAACGAAGTTTTCCTGAACTGGGAATATGTCTTTACAGTAGAGCAGAGTCTGGAACAGTGGATTTTGGGTGATCATTTGGGCCTGTTAATGCTAATGCAGCACAAACCAAAATGACAGTAGTAGTAATAATAATAATAATTATCTCTCAGTCTTTATTTTCAAGGTAATGTCTGCCAAAAATGTTAGAGAAGTTTCTCATTGTGGCAACTACTATATTTATGTGCATAATTTACAAGCAGCTCATCTGAATAATTTGATTTTTTTATTAAGATTATTTTCTCATTTTCCATTGAGAAGCCTTCTTAGATACTGACTCACTTTCAGCCTTGTAGGGAAAAGTGCCAAGCATTTGTTTTTCTTCTGTCTGCAGTAGTTATTTGACTCCTGCATTAAACTCAGCAAAGCCAAAACTGAATAGGAACAATCTTAATTTAATTATTAAATATATTTCAAGGTTCACTGTGATTTTAAAAAGAACTTTCATGTGGGGTAGTGGAAATGTGCCAGAGAAATTTAAAAGAACTCTATGTAATCCTCTGTCCCCACCCCTTCTTTCTTTCAACCTCTCTCAAAAGGAGGTTAGGTGAACCCAAATCTAGCGGGGTTAGGGTGAGCCAGTTTCACTTCAGGATTGCTTGGCAAAAAGTTACCAGGGCATCACGCCAAGCCTGCCACTTTTGAGATAAATATGACTTTCTTTCAGGGCAGTTTTATGAGGGGCACAGCAAGAGGCTCATATACTCTGGCAATTCAATTGCAGATTTAGCTATGCAGCAGCTGCCGCTGCTCCATTATAAACAACAGCTCACTCTGAAGTTCTCTTAAGAAGTTTACAAAAGGGACAGTGTATTTATCTGACGTCTGTTACAGTGGTGTGGAGATACAGAGATGGCCTTTGACTCTCACCTTCTGCATCACATCAAGCCATGCCCAGTTCCACAGAAAGGGTTAGACCTTAAATTTGCCTGCTCTTTTCCTGATGACACTCCCTTCATCTATCTGGCAATCAGAGCCAGCTTACTTTCCTTGGGAGGGTCAGATTGGCAGATGAACTATAGTGAAGAGAGGAAACATGTTAAGTATGAAAACATTCTCATAAGCTCTCACAGGAAAAGGATGTAGCTAACAATAAAAGAGAATACTGCCTCTTTCTGCCAAACTTTATCATACAAGATTATGCATTTCCAAAACTTACATTTATACCAGTTAAATTTCATTAGTGCTACATCTGCAGGAGGCATATTCCAAAATACTCTTCCTATATTGCCCAGAGTAAGTCAGTTTAGGAGGTTTCTTACTGAGGTTAGCAACAGGCAAATGTATCAGTACTGACTTAACCCATGATACCACGAGCGTGCTGGGAGTTACAAACTGAAGTGCTCCACTACCATCCGACCAGCACTGTGAGTGATCTGTCAGGGAACACCTCCAAGAGCCACTCAGGCAAGGCTGTCAGAGACTGCTTGAAGCAGCTTCATTCACCAGGTCCTCACCCGCAGTATTGATGGCCTGGCCTCATGCCAGGCACAAATACTCTTTGCTGTGCAGTTGGAAGGCTAATTACTTAAGGTTTGTCCTTCCTCCTCTGGGGTTCCCTGCACTTCTTCAGTTTTGCAAAGCTGGAACAGTAAAGCCAAAGAGCTGATAAAAGTATGGCCCAGGCATGGCTCTGAACCACTTGCCTTCTCTTGGCTTAGCAACCGTATCATTTGTGGTTTCACTGAAAAGCTTCAGCTCTGACTGTCCTGGCCAAGTTTCATGGCTTTCAGTACCTTTCCAGGGAGCAATCAGAATGAGTTGTTGATGGCCCATCCCTAGTCAAGCATTATTCCCAGAAACACACCAGCCAGCATAGACCTATTGACCTTTGCTTGGTTTCCTCAGTCCCACCAGGGTAGCTGATTTTGGCTCATTCCTCATTTTGTTCACCTGTGGACAAATGTGCCAAAGAGGCAGCACAAGTGGTTTTTCTTCCACACAGCCTGATGGACAGACATTTGCAGGCAACACTCAGTTTACATTCGGTGTCTAATCAGTGGAGTGAATTCCCAGGTCAACACCTGTGGTCAATTCTACAAAGATAAAAACAAGAAAAGCTGCTTGCTGCTGGGTCATCCTCAGTAGGGATCCAGGGACTCTGTAACTTGCTTTGTTCTCATGGGTCTGGAATTACTGCATGCAATGAAAGCAGTCTATTAACAGTTCATCATAAAACACGCTCTGAGATTTTATGTCCTAAATTAGGTATATGATAGTTTGGCCTGTTTGGTGACTTACTGTAGTGGGGAGTCTAAATCACTATTATTACACCACTAACTAAGGATTTTTTAACTATTATTTTAATTAAAAATAAGAAAAGAAAAAAAAAGACATTCTCAGCAAAAAAAAGTATTCCAAAAAAGCTGTGATCATTCTTTGAACAGACTTAAACATGAACTTGATACTTCCTCTGGTCCTGAGATATGCCAGTTTCACCATGTTATTGCAGAGGAGAATCAGCTTGTCTACAAGGACTGAGATTTATGCATTTGTTTCTCCCCTTAAATATGGTGCTTCACATGCATTTTCATAATAAAGCACTTTATAACTGTTACCCAATTATTGCTTAGAGCATTAAGTAACAGGGTATTATTACTCTAATTTTACAGAAGGGAACAAATCATGGAATCCAAAATACTTATTCTGCTTTTGCGTAGGCTTTCTCATATTAATTAATTATGAGACTTAATTACACTCAATCTCACCACTCCAAGCCAATTATGGAAAATTGGGTAAAGTAAAGAAGTAGGGAAATCTCTGTCTCGGAGACAACACTTCCACTGACAGCACTTTCCACATAGGTGTGTGAAAGGACTTTGTAAATATATTATCTTGCACTCTTAACGTTACAGGACGGATTTTTCCCTGATTTCCCCCAACTGCCCCTACACCAGTAATCTGAGCAATGAATGTTTCTCCCAGCTTCCTCTCTCAACTCTGCCCCAGAAACTAAATGCAAACCTCTGCTCCCTGACTTGTGCCTTAATCACATGATTACCTTCCTGCCCAGAAGCAGTAAAAAAATCCCCAGGCATGTTAAAATCACCAGATTGGAAGAGCTCTAGTTCAGTGATTTTGAACATGGATTGGTTAGAATTGGTATATGAGAGAGAGAGACAGATAGAGATGTTGCAAACTATTTTTTGAATCTACAGCAATTTTATTTACTGAAGTTTAGCTCACTACAGGAATGGTAAATCCCATAAAACATCACTTTAAAAGTTTTTGTTCCACTGAAGTATCTATGAACACACTCTGGTGAAACATGAATTCATGATTTCCCACACCACTTAGCCACAGGGATTCACAACACGTCTCAATGCCTTCAACAGCAGCACAATTCCACAGGGAACCATTCTCCAATTTCCAAGTCATGGCTCTTACAAAGATGGACTAGGCCAAGGCAAACTTGTCTTTTTATAATGCTACCAACTGATCCTCCCATAAAATGTGCACATCGAAAACCAGAGGAGAAACAAGCAATTATCATCTTTAGCAGTTTGTATAAAGAGGGCTATGAGTTCAAGTGAGTCCACTTGATTAACACTGGGGAGAGACACTGAACTGACAAATATTGGAACTTTACTTATTTCCTTACTTAGCTTGCCAGTGAGTAAAGATTTTTATAAAAGACTCTGTGAATAAAGGTGTAGGAGACTATTCATATGTGACTTTGACTTCTTTGGAGCCAATTCCCCCCCCTCAGCCTTCACAGTTGTGACATCTTGTGTTCAATCTGGACTATTCCAGAAGAATATTCAGTCTGTGCTCCTTGCAATTATGCCTTGTTTGCATCATACCATAACACACGTGCTACGAGAGTTTCACGCACCACAATCTACCACAGTTTATTTTAAATGCTCTCCAGTTCCCCAAGTGAGCCTCATGGCATGGCAGCAGAATTAAATACAATGGGATCTGGCAGGCTGCACTGTAAGAAAGGGGGGAAACAAACATTAACATTTTGACTGTTTCTTATAGTTTTCCTAAATATTCTTAAGTAAAACAGAAGATACTTTCCTGAGCCTGAAAAACCAAAGAACTTGCAGGTGCAGTTAAATTAGGCAGCTTTCAAATGCACGTTCTTCGTTACTGTGCAAAGGTTTCCCCTCTTTGCCCAGCGATACTTCCATCAGGCCAACAAAGGGCAGCACCAATATAAAACAGACAGAGACAACCTGGGCATCCAGGAGATTGAGATCCTCAAATCTGCGCCTGAATTCCCATACCTAATGACATCTTTACCCCCACCCAAGGAAACCAGATGCCATCCACCTTCATTCAGGTACGGAGGGTGGATGGTCAGGATCTCCTTCAGGAAACCTTCAAAGACACACAGCTCTCTCATCTGAATCTACTGATAACTAGAAACTTTCTTTAGTAAGACTGGCTTACCATGCACCAAAAAATTAGCAACAAATTAAGTACGCAGCTCTCTTACTTTGGCCTCCATTCTCCAAGCTTCAGAACTGACACTTTCCCTCAAAGATGCAAGCTATAAAGCACAAGCATAACATGAAGGCACGCACCTATATTACCATAATATTGTTAAAACAAATATCAGCACAAATTCTGTGCTAATGAGAGTCATGTCTCTTCCATGCTTTTAACACTAGCCCCTGAGCTTAATTATTATATTTAGTGTTTAGGGCAGCAACACTTCCTACCCAGCACCTGTCATCAGTCCAGCAATTAATTGCATACCACTGACCTTCATAGAACACCATGGAAATTTTATTCCTGTGCAGCTCAATTGCATTCGTACAACACTGCCCCAGAACTATGTCTTATTACAAAAAAACATGTGCTTACAAAAGGGAGAGATGAGCCAACTGAACTATTTATAATTTGCAAGAATAAAAAACATTTCACAAGGTTTGCAACATACACACACAAAAAAAAAACTTTGCAGCCTTAATACAAGACAAATGTTACTCAGCTTCACATTATAGACAAAAGCAGAATGGAAAATATTCCCTGAAGTCATAATGGCAGGGTTATGCAGTATGCTATTTAAAACCTATTCACCAATGTCCTCTTCCTTTTCGCCAGAACTCTATGGTAGAAATTCAATTGAAGAAAGTCAATTAATTGAAATTGTGGTTCTACAACCGAGGGATTGGATGTATAAGATGAAGCAGCTAAAAGAAGGGACTATACCTGCACATACTCCTCAGTACTAGCAGAGAGAGAATAGTCATGGCCTATATGTGCTGCCTTGGAACTACCTCTCTGCAAGTTTGATGCTTCTGTCCTGCTGTTGTGGTTTAACCCCAGCCAACAAATTTAAAACACAGCCCCATACCAGCCCCTATAAAGAAAATTAACTCTATCCCAGCCAAAAGCAACAGACTTGTCCTACTCGCCTCTTTTTTTTTTTAAGAAAATGCTGCAACTCAGCATATTTATTCTAAATTCAAGAGTCTCCTTGCTCTTTTCCAAACGAAGAGGTTCACAAAACAAATAATTAGTACATGACTACTCTAATTTCAAATTGGCACACCAATGTAAGAGCTAATGTAAGTCAGGGCAAGAAGACTTTCTCCCTGGTTTCAAGGGCTGCTTCCAAGATGAAATACCTCGTCACACCCAGACTTTCAATGCTGGCTTCCAAGTTCCCAGGCTCGAGTGACCCAGCAGGACACAGCCACAAACCTCCACACTTACATAGCTGCATCTACCACAGACTCAGAGGAGGAAAGGGACAGTGCAGGAGACATCATAGGCCTTGTGGAAGGTTTCTTGCAATATTTAAGAGTAATACCTTATTTAATTTGCATTTTCCAAACACCTTGTTAGATTTTCCACAAGCAATGAAAAAGGCCTTTTACCATGGCAGAAGAAAAGCCTTATACCATGGCAAATTCTTCACATCTCAGGCAATGCATTTAATTTCACCAAAATCCAGTTACAACTGGGTCTACCATGTTATTGCAGTTTCACACCTATTTTGGTTAAAGATTTGTAGTCTATACTTCAATGACAGTAAGATTATCTAACAAACAAAGCTCATCAACAATGCTTTGCTTTAAAGAATTTCTTACACATCGAATGGATGATGTCTCCAAGGCAATTCAGGGCTATATGATGGTTGTGATTTTGTTTGAGAGAGAGGGGTGTGTTTAAGAAGTGCATCACAATTTTTCAGTTGCTATAACAGATTCTTCTATTTCTTCAATACAGCAGAGAAAATGAAGTGAAACTCAATTCACTGAAATGGAAAAGTGATCTCAATTTAATTCACTTTGCTCCCTGATCACAAATGCACAGGGAGCCACAAACTAGGGAAGAAAGGTGCAAAGTGATGTTACAGTGTAGCACCCACAATTAAAAAAATCTTCATTCCTGTAGAAATCTGAGTTAGAAATCAAAATGGAGCATACATTTTATTGAGATTAATGAAAAGTTTGTGGGCAAGGCTATGATTTGGAGGCAACAACCCTGCTCTGTTTGAAATCAAATTCAAAATTCCCATTGATTTTACTGACACCTTGGCTTAGGTATTTTTGAGGCCTGACCACAGAGCATAGTAATACACATATAGAAGCCTGCAATGACTTGCTGTACATCTTAGTGTAAAAAGATGTTGCAAGACAAATGCAAAGATGACAGACTAGCCTCCCTTCTCCCAGCCAGGAAAGCTTTTATTGCCACCTCTTCAACACTTTCACTTGTGCCAGAAGTCCCCTCTGGCCCCTCCAGCTGTCCAAAGTGTCTTCTCCACACAGCACTGCTGAGCAGGAGAAGCATGGATTAAACAGCATTAGATGTTCTTTCTGACATGTTGTTTTCAGTAATTTAGAAAATTATTTTCCCTGTTGTGGATGTTTTTGAATAGGCTTAGGGAGATGTTACAGAAAACAAAAAAAACTCTCCAAGACCAGAATATATCAGAAACTCAGCAATACTTAACACGGCACTGTGACCATGAATATATCACAGAAACACACACACATGCATGCACACACACATAAAATTACAGTCAAGTCACACAGAAACACACACACATGCATGCACACACACATAAAATTACAGTCAAGTCACACAGAAACACACACACATGCATGCACACACACATAAAATTACAGTCAAGTCACACAGAAACACACACACATGCATGCACACACACATAAAATTACAGTCAAGTCACACAGAAACACACACACATGCATGCACACACACATAAAATTACAGTCAAGTCACACAGAAACACACACACATGCATGCACACACATAAAATTACAGTCAAGTCACACAGAAACACACACACATGCATGCACACACACATAAAATTACAGTCAAGTCTATTGGAGGAGGCTCAAAAAGTAAAAAAAAAACCAAACATGTTCAACAGGAAGAGTCTGTTTAATGTGGGATTTAAGCAAGGCTCTTCCATTTGCATAGATCACTTACAGCAACAGCAATTCATTAAATTCTCCCATAAAATCGTGCTGTATTTGTCTAAAGCGACACATTCCTTGCAGATCACAGTGCCTTTCTCATGCTGTTAATAAGATAATCTGTTACATGAGGCTTACAAATCCATTTAAATTGATTTTAATTAATGAATCAATCACTAGCCACTGATGACTTGGTCTACAGACAGCAAGCAATTCAAAGCCTCAGGCCTCTAATCCCAAACCAAAATCCACATTAGAGCAACAGAACATCTCTCTGATCGATAGCAACACAAAGATGTTCAGTTCATACACATTTAAAGTGTATGAACTTGATCAAAATGTATCTCCAGATCTTACGCATTACAATTCCCATATTCAGGACTGTTCAACTAGAAAAGCAATATTAAATCATTTACATTTCTTTGCAAGGGAAAAAAAATTAAACCAAGCACAACTATAACCTGCTTTTAAACTTTGGATGCTTATTCCACTTGAAGGTTTTTTCCTTTGTTCCTAAACAATCCGTAGTTTAACATTAATTAATAGAAAATTGCACTTCATATGATCACAAACAGGAACAATGCCTTTTACGTATGCTTTGATCCTGTGAAAAGCCACTGCCCTTCTCCACTGCTCAAGTACTTACATTTTCCCTTAAACAGAAAACAAGAAAGAAGAAAAATTTTTGTCCCAGAACCAGCATGCAGAAGTAGCATGAAGAACATCCTTGTTATTTTAGTAAGTTAATTATTATAATTATTGTTATTACAAGAAGTTAATTACAATGTAGTAAGTTAAATCCACAATAGGTGGTGTGATGTTGAACACTGCAATCCCTACAGCATCAGCATCTGGCTCCCTGTAGTAGAGGGAACACACCTGAGTGAGGGTTCTTCTCCTATGTGCATAAACAGCAGGTGCTCCTGCACAGCATCTGTGAATTAAGCACACCTTGAACTAGCCAAGAGAAAGGAAGAAATGCCTGCCTGCCTTCCTGGGAGCCTCCTAAGCATCAAGCTCTTCTTCCAAAGGAGAAGATGCCTCTTCTTCAAACTTGACAGAGAAGGGAGGGTGACACAAGCCAGCTTGCCTCCAAAATAGTCTCACTGTTTATATAGTTACACTGTGCTAAGCCCAAGCCACTCTGCTCACATGATGCTCTGCACTGCACAAGCTTGATGGCACAGACCTCTGATTGTTTGGGATGTGACTCTGCATTGAGCTCCACAGCCCGATATAGACTTGCCCTCTGAAGCAGAGCAGGAGGTACCTGGAGATCTCCAAGAACTTCCTCTACTAGAGCAGCTGGTGCTGTGAGAATTGCACTTCTGTACCAATTACACTGGGTTTGATTTTTTAAAATGCTCTCTGCACCTTTATGGTCCACTAGCATCCCATTAAATATTATAAGAGAAATCCTACAAAACTGACAAAGCAGCTTGCTTGGATGCTCCTTGCCATGCCAAAAGTCACAGCAACTCACCTCAGGGACAGTGCTATTATTATAAAACACATCCAGTGCCCTCTCCCTGGATGGATGTTACGAGCCCTACTGTGAGGAAAAGGAGCAGTTGGCATGGGCTGTCAGCAAAGTGCTCACAAAACCAATGCTGATGCAAACCTGACAATCAGGAGGGGATAGTCTCTTTATTTCCCTTACAGGCAACTTTACCTACAACTCCATACAGCCCCCCAAAGGCTCCAGTGTTGTTGCCTGAGCAAGGCATTGACCCTGTCCAGGTCTTTCCCATGGGCATGGAGTTGCAGAGAAAGGGGGAGAAGGTGGCAAAAGTCTCTATTATGGATATTTGTCTCCACGTGAAAAGGATCTCGGCACACGGCTGTCCATGTTCCTTCTTTTTTCCCCAGTCCAATCCTCTTCTGTCCTGCCTGACAAACACAAGATTCCAGAAGCACCCTGATGGACACCAGCATGGGATCATCTGCACTACCTCTTTGGCCCCAGAACTCTGTAGGTGCCCAGAATTACGCTGAGGTCAACTCACCAAACACTGAAGTGCACCAGTTAAGGAAGAAGCCTACTTGTAGCTTGCTGTATTAAAGCCATTCCACATGTTATCTAATATAAAAGGTGTTGTTGCCTAATGTGCAGTAATCATTCTGCCTGTTTGAATGGAGAGCTCTGTATTTGTTTTTAATCAATACTGCATATACAGTTTAACCAATGCTGTCAAAAGCAGATTTTTTTTTCAATGCACTGTCTACTAATTTATAGCTCTTAGTATTCCCATTCTTCCCAGTTTGTCAAAACCAAATGATGCTTTGGAGGGAAAAATAAAAAGAATTTTAATTAAATTATTAAAGAAGGTGGGTTTGGCTTTTGTGTGCTGCTAATTAATTAGAGAGTTAAATTAACCAAGTAATAAGATACCAAACTATCTTTAATAATATTTAGGAAAAACAAAGGGTTGAATATTTTCCAGGTGTAAACACATTAAGATCAACATTGTACCAAGCTTGAATCTGGCCCTGTGAGCTCGAAAAGGTAAAGAATGCATCCTCTTGCACAGATGTCATAGTGTACAGGCACTCCACATTTAAAGGACAGATTCTGCAGCCAACAATGCTCCACTGACATAGAGACAATCAATATGTCCTTGATTATGAAGAGGCAAACAGTTTTCACTACAAAAAAGGAGACTGAAAAACAAATCATGTGTTTTTATTTTACAAGTTCCAAGTTTGGGTTGGGTTTTTTTCAAGCCCTTTTGGAGCACTGAAACAGAATAAAAATAGTTTGTTGCACAAGCACAAGACAAAGTAACTGCTAAATAAACATTTTAAATTTACTCCTATGTGTTCAGCTCTCGTTCCCATTAGTCTTTAGGAGCTGGATGATTTCACTAAAATATCTTCCTGTTTTCTGGAAAACTGATTAGATGGGTTTTGTCCAAGAATTGTGCCATAATGTGTTCCCTCTATTTCATATTCTGAATATCACTGCTGGAAAATGTACTGCAGCACAGAACGTAGTATATGCCAATGTATCCTGACATTCAAATCAAGACCACAAATTATAAACAGTTTCAGCAAATTGACTTGAGTGCCTTTGTTCCTCAGACATACATCTTCCTATTGCTTACAAAAGCAGCATATACTAACCACTAACGCTGCTATAGCCAGTACTGGGAAAGGAAGTTATTGAAGCCTGGATTTCCTGCTTTCAGCCGAAGCCAAGAACTGTGAGGCTTGTAGTGGTTTCAGGAACTGACTCATCTAATGATTCATGGATAAGATACTGGTTTTAATATATTTCTGATCATAAGACTCAAACTTCAAAAACAGTGATGCTTAATTCTTATTTTAAAGTTAAGAAAAAGTACATAAATCAAGTAAACAAATATTCTCATGGGACACACTGGCTAATAATTATAAATCTGTTTTACAGTGAACTCGGTTAAAAAAAAATTGTATGTTAAACTTCCTGGAAATTCATTTCAAGAGCATGTTGACAATGAATTAAAAATCCACTGTCAAAAACTGGAATACTTTTGTTGCAATCCTGATACAGCTGAAATTCAAGTGGAGGACAGCTGGGATATTTTAGATCTATCCTTAGGTACACATATGACTGCTAATACTAATCAATGAATCCTAGAGCTACTATTGTTAATGCACCTGGTTTCTTTAGCTGTGTACAAAAAGTATCATCAAAGACTGGCTGGTAACAACACATTAGGGTGTTTGAAACAACAGGAAAGTTTTGTTTCAGGAGTCAGTGAAACTGCCGAGGTCAACCGTAAAGCAATGACTAACACTGGATCTCAAGTGTTCACACACACACACACCTGCATTTGGTGCTAATTCAGAATTCAAACGCAGCCATTTTTATGCACTTAGCTCTTCCAGAGGGAACATGCCTTCCAGTGCATCAAAATGCTTTTTGCCCACAACACAAATCTCATCAGTATGCTGTAACTTGAACTGCCAGGCTCTTGCACCTAAAAAACAGCTTGTGATGGAAGCTGAATTCGGCTAGGCTCATGTATGGAAAAGTACTGGTTTACTTTTTAATTTTTGAACTGCAAGCTGCAACCACTCACATGCTCTGTACAGCACTGTGGGGACAGAGGGGGACGTTAGCATTTCTATATTTCACTGTGAGCACAAGTAGCACAAGAAAAAAAAGAAAACAAAATGCATCTTGCTTGGAGGGGGGAAAAGAGAAAAAAAAAAGGAAAAAGAAAAAACCAGCAGTTAAAACACTTGACAAGAAAAGGCCAAAGTGCGCTCAGTGGCTGGCAGTCATTTTATGGCTATAGTCCTACAGCAGATTTACTTAGATGACGTCAGTGGCTCCAATCCAGCTTTTCTTTGGTAGCATTTACCACTTGCCTCTTGAAGCCTCCACTATGCTACAGAGCAGTAGACCATAATCAAAATTCCCTTTGTGAAATAGAGTTTACCTCAGGGCACACAGGCAATGCTAGCTGAATTGCAGGCTCTTCACCCTGTACTGCAAGCCCAGAAATAAATAACCTACAATACTGTACTCTCCTTAATACAGAAGAACCATTAAAAACAGCCTGCTACCTAAAAAAAGGGTTCTTTAATTTGTTTCTAAAATCTCACAGGCCAGAATATTAGTTAATTTTCCAAGGAACCAAGAACTATAATTATACAACCCTTTGGACTTCTTTGCATTGTTTTTAGAGATTTTGGACAAAAGTTATTTATGGGTCACTGTTTCACCAACAAAAATTATCACTAACACTAGAGACCAAAGTGAATCCGCCTAGGAAGCTGCATATTTAAAACTGTCTTTCAAATATGCCCCTTCAGCTCCTTATCTACAACTGGTCAATAAGCATATAGCAAATATGCCACAAAGCACAGCAAGAAATTACTATGCATAAGTAATAGTCAATTTAAAGAGCAAAATGCACATTATTTGGAGCTATGGATTTCCTATCACAAAGCAATAACTAGAACCAATAAAACACTAGTAAATCCAAGTCAAGCAGACATCAAATAAACTAAAACTTCCCAGGTCCTGAAGCTTAATCGACCTCCTCATACCCACCATAGGAAAGACGCATCTTAGTGTACCAAATAAACATAGATTTGTTATGTTTGAATGGACCCATCAATCCAAAACCAACCATAATCATTATGAGTGAAAACTAGATATAGTAGTGGACTGAAAGTTGCCTCTCACACTTAAGCACTTACAAATTACTTATGAAAAAGCTGCACACATGCCTCAGAGAGCTGGAAGTTGAATACCTCTCCTGTCCCAGCATCTTTGCTTACCTTCCCTCTAATCACACCAGAATGAGAGATTACAGGTCTAATCTGCAACAAGCCAGAAGCCAAAAAAACGTTATTATCATCAAACTGCATGAGTCACACTGTGGACCTGAAGACTAAATCTGAATTTAAAACAGATTTAAAGTTTGAGGTGACCCCCAAAACAGCTCTAAGTGGACAGATGCTCACATCTCATGTCCCTGCAGAGAAACCAGAGGCCCGTTAGCAGCCTCAGATGCCAAGCCAAGGGCAGGAAGCATTTCTGGTTTTCTGTAGGTGTCAATGTAAACTCAGGCAGAGCAGCAAGGTGGGAGCATCACCTCTCACTTCACTGCCCACCTGGCTGGCCCCTGGGTGCCCTGTCAGCTTCTGCCTTTTTCCATGCAGTTCATCTGGGTGGACTTCAAGGGGATGTTAAAGAATGGCCGCTGTTCAGACTGTCATATTTCTCTGTTCCAAACAGACAGGAGAAAAATTTACTTCTCTTTGACCTCCTTTCATTGCTAAAAAAGTGGTGTCAGCAAGAAGATTTAGAAGACGACTGTAAATTTCTTTGAGAGAGAATCTGGTCCCTTTATTGGTCATTAAGGATCCTGGACATGAAAGGCATGACAAGCACAAGTGGTCCTTTCTTTTCAATAGCCAGGGCAAGGAAGCAGCAAGAAACTGCAATGGGCAAAGGGAGCCAACAGTGACACCGTATCCATGAGCAGCAGCAGGAGAGACAGGATAAGGAGGACCTGGCAAGACGGATCGCAAAAGGAGGAAAACAAAAAGCCACCATGATCCAAAGGAAGGAGAGCCTAATCACGTGCTGCCCAAAAGCAACTATGTGCATAGCCAAGGAAACAGGAGGGTCCAGGCAACCAGGGGCAGCTGTGGTGCCCTGTAAGGAACAGCAAGACAGAGCCTGTAGGGCAGAAGACACAGAGGAATGTGCTGCAAGGTCAGAGAGCAACAGGGACAGATCCAACCCTAAGGACACCACTGAGACATTGAATGGAAGACTGTATTTATTGCCTGAGACTTTTCCTGCAACAAAATAATTACAGCCAAAGAAAGGCAGGGCTAGGGGGAAGATGAAGGAACTTTTACTGAGTCTCCAAGTCTTTTCCAAGGTTTTCAGTTGATTGTGGAAAAAGCAGAAAAAAAACCTTGACAGATCAGCTGACACAAATGTTTTCAAAGGTTAATTTTTTTAAAGAATAGAGGTAAAGCCAAGGATGTGGAAAATAAAACTGTTTACAGAGTCTTGCCTTTTATTTTAAATTGTAAACCAGCTTTAAGACATAAAGGTACATACACATGGTGGTGATATATTGGGTGAATTAAATTTCCTTTCTCTCATTAATTAATGTCCCCTATCACCATTTTTTTAAATTGAGATACACATAACAGAGGCTTTAATCCACTAAACCTCTAAGAATTTACCTTTTCTTCCTGAGTCTGTTCTGACATTTTCTCCCCTCAAAACCAAAATGTCATTGCTGAATTATAATCTCCCAATAGAAAGAGAACCATGTGAAAAAACATGCCGGCTAATTCCAAAAATAATCACCATTTTCACAGCACCATGAGGTGACTGAATGGTGAGAGATTCCACCAAGGGAATAATTGTGATGTCTATAATGTTAAGGAATAATTTGGCACCAAAACTACCCAAGGCCATACTGGTTGGCGATTCAAACATGAAGCATATCAAAACGCTACTGATAAGCTAAATTAACAGATAGCTTATCTGAAGCATATACTAGCCATATGGTGCCACAACTTCTGTTGCCTGTTGCTGCCACAACAATAGGCTACTGCAGTCTTAGACTGGAATCACTATTTGACAAACTGTCAACAGCATTTTTATTTTTTTGCAAAGCTCTAGGGCAGTGGCACACTCGCCTATTTGCATTTTTTTTTAAAACAGGTGAACAAAGAGTAAACCAGATGTCAACTTTAGAAATCGAGCTGTCTGGATCAGGAGATTTAACAGAGGCAGGCATACTGCTACAGCTCAGATCTAGACAATGGGCTTTTCTAAAAACACTCTGGCCTAGGGGAGTGGCTATTTAAAACACTTGGCTTCTTTTATTTCAGCACTATGGAAGTGAATTCTGCTCTTAAGTGCCAGCTCAAATGAAGTCATTTTGTTTCACTGGGGCTTTCTTTGCATTTCAGAAATGTAGCATGCACTGCAGCAACGGAAGAGACAAAAACATTGGTGGGGGGGTGATGTGGAAACTAGCAATTTGATCACGTACAAAAAAAAAGAATCTGTGAAAGGATAATTCAAGTGCAAGTTAAATGAAATTTCTTTTCCCCTCAAAAATGATTACAAACAAAACAAAACGAAAACAATGAACAAAATATAAAACGCAAACCACTTTTGAGAGCTTTAGAAAGACCGGATACAACCCCCTCAAGCTTCACAAAGACAAGGTGTGAATCCTGACCAGTAAGGACCATTTAGAATGGGACTTGAAGGCATTACAGAAACACAACTGGTTAATTCCGAAAAGAAAGTTGTCCTCCTGCCTGATTTAAGAAAATTAAATCTTTTCACCTTACTGTTTGAGACAAAAAATCTTTTCATAACAACACAGTAATCCACTCAATCATTTCAAAAATTGACAAAATAAAAAGTAATGTCAATCAGTATATAGTTGATCTATCTATGGTATTCCATTATGAAAATTTGCTTTTGGCTGTGTCCTGTAGGACATAATAAGAAAAACAGATAACTTTCTGTTCTAATAATCTGTTCTCCTTTGATAGGCAGTTATGGGAACATATTTATTTTCTGACTTATACCCAACTAAGTACGTAGCATTTTTAGATTATCTTCTCAAATTGTTCTTGAACATTCTAAGTTAAAAAAAAAATAAAACCCCAAACTCCTTTCATGTTAAGTTGAGATTGCACTTGAACTCTTTCCAAAAGCCAGAGCTGTACTGAATTATGATAATTAGAAAGCTGTGCGCATAAAAGGCAGCACAGTTGATGCATTTAAAAAAGTTCATGCCAGAGAATATAAGTTCAATATGTTCTCACATAATTAACATTTCCCATCATTAGCAGCAGTTTTCAGTTCATGTATCTGTAAAAACAACAGCACTCGTCATTGTTTTAGATTCCCAGTCAATAGCATTTTAATAGTTTTACACATAATCCTGGACTTTCCTTCCCTTCCCCCTCCCAGCACACTGAGATTTCACACTCTACCTCCTGACCTGCTAGCAAACAAACTTGTGTTCTGTGCTCACATGCTCCTGCTGCCACGCAGACTAACTCCCATCAGAAAGTTTAGTGGAAAGCTAAGAAGAGCTGCAAACTCAAGAAGGCCATTTGCAAAGGTACAGCAGGATGCTGAGCGAATCATCGCGTTGTTCCGGTATACAATGAGCAGAAGACAATGAACAAAAAGTTGTAGGTGATACCTTCGACTGGACGGGAACCAAACTCAAACGGGCTGGCTCTGACAAACCAGGCACAAGCTGGAGGGACAAGGAAATGGGGTCACAGCCCTGCGCCAACCAGACAAGTGTCTATAACCCTTTACACACTGCGGATTTTCATCACGTTCTCAACACATGTACAGAAATTCATCTAAGAAATAAGGGCATGTAGCACATGATGCATTACTCTTTGAGACATTCATAGACTTCCTGTGTAGAATATCTCAAATTAGCTGTTACGATCCAGATTTTAACTTGAATCCCTGTATTTTAAAATTAATATAAATCTGGTGTAACATTAATAACCCAATACAGTGTAAGAGTTGCTGAATCTGCACCCAAACAGAGAGAAATTCTGGCTTTACCTATAACATGATAAAACACACAGTGACTGCAGTGGGATCGGGATTTCATTCAAAAACAGGAGACGTTTGGTGTATTAAATCAGAAAACTTGTAGGTGAATTTTATATGACAGATCTGAGGAGTAGATTTGAAGATGATGCCTTGAAGGATTGAAGTCTGAAACTTTTTACTCTCTTCTGTTTTAGAAATGAGCAATCGTTAAAACCAAACACACAATTATTTCAGTAAATATTATTCCATCCTTGTTTCACTTGCAAAAGTCAAAAGGAGTTCTGTGCAAGAACAGAGAGCAAGATACGGTCATAAGGTGGGAATTTATTGCCGAGATTTTTCTTCTGAAAATGTGTCCTCACCATGGCTTAGAGTCAGAAGGCTTAACAATAAATAATGCCATTAATCAGTTCATATATCACAGAATGCAATTTAAATTATACAGTACTTGCATAAAGTGTCACAAACCCTCTAACAGCCCTTGCTTTCATGGAGATGATTTACCCCTTGAAAGTTCTAAAATTTGGTTGAGACTCATTTAAATTATTTTTAACAGTAAATGACCGTAGTTTAGGAATATAAAACATTCCTACTTGTTGCAAGTCATAATTGCACAGTGCAGCATCGTGGCAAAACAGTAACTAAATCTCCAATCCCAGAAATACGTACTGTTTCTCTCATGAAAAAGTAGGCCCCTCTGATGAACTGGGGTCTGCAAAGTAATTTCTAAAGGCCCAATTTGCACCCTCATTATAGTCAATGTAATACAGCAACTGGGCATCTGAAGCTCATGGAATCACCTGCATTTAGACCAGATTTCTAAAAAGTCAGCCCTCACTTCGTATTTGCACATGCTATAAATAAGAGCCCAAATGAAATGAGTGATGAACTGTTAATAGAAACTTGCCTTGCAGTTTTAGACAAATTATAAGCAAATCAGAACTTAAGCCCCATGCAATAATTTGAAAAATTATATGTGTCAAATTGATAATCTTTTTAATCAAAGATGTCTTTCTTAGACATCAAATATCACACTAACCATGTACATAAAGCATGTGCTGTAAATATCTTAGTATTTGATCCAGCAAATGTTTATTCCTATGAGTCATCCTGGTCACTTTAACCCGAGTAAGGATTGGATCCAGCAAATATTTTCTCCTTAAATAAATGGAATCACTACAGGAAAACAGATTTTAAACTATCTCTGGAAAGATATAGCATTAATATTGGTGTCACAAGGAAATACCAGAGAGAAGGAGTGATGTATGCATGTATATACACAGACAGAAGCCATGAGTTCATAACATGTTTAAAGGTAACCTTCTCCTAAACACACATATTCAGAACTGTGCACAAAATTTTCATGTCTTGGAAATAGTATTAGGCACCTTATAATAAAATCAGGTTACTTCTAGTGAAATACCTCCAACAGTGTAACCACCCTACATTATAGACTGAAAACTGACAGCTATATCATGATACGCAACTACATATTTTTACCTTACACTTTTTTTTAAGTGAAAGACACCAGATTTTCTCTATAGCTCCAGAAATTTTTATTACAGTATTGCCTGTGCTATATCTTAAAAGTTTGCTTACAATATTACCCACAACAGAAAGAAGGAAGAAATCTTTTTTTTTCCTCTGCATGTGACTCAGCTGAGCTTAACTTTTTCAGGAATGGACAAACAAAGCCTAAAAGCCACTTTAACGATATCCAAAACCACTACACCGTCCAGCAACAACAACAAAACACTAGTTACAAATTACGCCAAACATGCTACACACATGCTCACACATCTCCACACATCACAATACACTATCATTTCTCAGCTGGAAACTCACGGCAGGTCTAGTTCATAATTAAGTTTCTGTTGTTCTTTTCTAGCTGTTTAATTAAAACTCCTTTAAGCACAGTCTGTCTTTACTAAGACTCCTGTCAAATCAAAATTTTTCCTCGGCTTCACTGCTTGTGTACACCCCACTCAGCACTAAGAAACTGTACAGAATATAAAACCATAATTTGAATCTCAAGAGCTGTTGTTAGACTCTCCTGGGTTAAAAGGCTAATAATATTTACTTCACCAAAGCAGCGTGCACAAAATTGATGCTCAAAATACACCTAACATGTTTAGCGATAAAGTACTTTCCAAAGGTATGTCTAGATTACTAACAAGAAAAATTGAAATAAATCCTTTGCATCCAAAATTTCTGCTTGGTCAGCTGACGCAAACCTGGAGCAAACAAAATGCAGAATTTTTCCTACTGGTAAAGAAAATGCCTTATGACCTAATTAAAAGCCAGTGCAGTGGTGAAAAGACATATTTTACCATGAAGGTGAAAAATAAATGCACCTCCAAAAAGTTTACCTTTAATGAAAAATTTCAAAAAGTTGATTTTAAAAACTTGCAAGTTAAGAATGGGACCCAAATTTAAAATCTTCAAATTTGTGTTTTAAGAACATCCGCTGCATTAATTCCTGTATTTCTACTTCCAAATAAAGGATCCATATGTGTGTGTATATATAAAAACATATATACACATATATACAAACATGCAAGCTTCTTGCCCACGCTCAGAAGTAATTTAATATACAGGTCTGTATCATTTTTAACAGCACCATCTTACCATCAGTACAATCTAATATCCTGTAATGGTATTCCCCAACTATTTATAGAGATAGAATACATCATACATTACAGACACACATTCCCTATTTAGGGTAGTAAGAAGAATCCTACATAATTTTAAATTAAGTCCTAATGTAATTACAATCACTTTTGTTTTCATATTCAGTTGCAGGTAGCACTTAGTTATTTACATGAATTTTCCTAAGAGGCATTCCCACAGAGGTTTCCATGTTAGATGTGCTACATAATAACTGAACAAGCAGCAAGAGAAAACAGTATGGTACCCATACAGCTCCAAACTTTGCCATTATCCAGGTTAGACAGCTCTATAAAACCGCTAACTGGCAATATTGTGTTTCTAAACTTTATCAGCATGAAGGGAAAGCAGATATGCTTCTGTTAATGCAGGCATACAGCTGCAGAGGCACTTTTTTTCCCTGAGGCACTGCCATTTCAGCTTACATTTCTTATATATGCTATTTTACGTCAGAAAACGCCAGTAGAACCTGATGTTTCTTGGCCTTTCTTTCCTAGATGGTGTTCAACAGGGAACAGTTAAAAAACACTGGGAGCCATTTACATTCAGAAAGCTCAGGGCAGAACTACTCCCTAACTTTCCAGCACTTCTGGAGGTCACTTTTCATTTCTTCATATCAAAGGCAGGCACTTGTTTCTAATAAGTTAACAACTCTCCTGAGAAACGTGGGTGGCTGGTATTTCATTGTTTCATAAATATTTTTATACTGGTAACACCATTCAACTTAAAACAGATTTCAAGAGAAGAAAAATCACGACCAGGATTATGCTCAGCAGAGGCAGGAACGCAAACTTTCTTCGCTTGGTGAAAATAAGAGATATTTTCCCCCTCCTCTTGCTTTATTCCTCCTCGCTGTTTTTGTTTGGTTGTGTGGAGGGGGGGCGCTTTGTTTTAATTTAGGTACAAAAGCCGCACTGTATAACTTTTCCCTCCCCCTTGGAAGTGTACTTCCTTTGAAAGGGCTCCTCTGCGAACAAAGGCTGCCACCGGCCCTCCGCACCAGCGCCGGGGACAGCTGGGCGATAGAGCTCTTCAAAACCTCGCCGAGAAATAAAAAAACCCTCTGCGGTTCCTACCGAAAGGAAGTTTTCCAGGGACAATCTCCTCGGTGTTGCTGTAACTGCGACTTTGTCTTTTTTGGATACAATGTTTCTGCTGACTCCCGAAAATTTTCCACTTGAATGTGCAATTAACCAGCAGCGGCGGCAGCAGCAGCAGCTCTGGAGAAGGAGAAGAAGCAACGAAAAAGGGGATTCCTTCTTTCATCTTTTAGAGGAAAACAAAAACAGGGGAGGGAGACGAAAACTCAGGGCAGCGCGGCGAGCGGAGCTGCGCGCCAGGCCGGGCGGAGCGGCGATAGCTCCGGAAGGCTGCGAGCCTCTTGCGCCCAGCGCGGGGCTGCTCCGTGTGCTTCCCCGCGGGGAAAAAATGTGAAAAATGCCAGGGATCGGTGCGTGCGTGTGTGAGAGGAGGGGAGGGAGAGAGCGAGCGAGAGAGGGAGTGTGTGTGTGTGTCTGTGTGTGTGCGCGCGTGTGTGCGCGCCCGGCTGCCGAGCGGTGACTCAGGCAACTAAGTGCGAGCGGGGGAGCGGAGCGGCGCGGCGGGGCGGGCGGCAGCCGCCTGTTGCAGCTCCGGCCGCGGCCCCGCAGCGGCAGGAACTCCGCGGGAAACAACTTCTCCCCCCCGCCGCGGCCCCTGTCCCGCCTGCCCCGGCACCTGCGGGGGCGCCGGCCCCTCGGCGCGACCCCCGGGCCGGGACCGGCCCCCCGCCCCGCCGCACAAAGCTCCGCCGACGACGAGCGCGCCCGCGGGCCCCTCTTACCTCCGCGCCGCGGCCCCCTCCGCGCACCGCCAGCGCGCCGCGCCCCGACGGCAAACTTCGCCCGCCGCCCCCGGGCCGCCCCGGCTATTTATGGCCCCGCGCCTATTTTTAATCCGCCGCTTGGCTATTTATACCACGGCCGTAGGTTGCCGCGGGCCGGCGGACGGAGCCCTCGGAGGATGAGTTGCTGCCCGGCCGGCGGCGGGGCGGGCCGGGCTCCCGGCCGGGCTGCGCGGCGCCAGCGATGCGAGGAATGCGCGGAATGAGGGGAGGAATGAAATGAACGCGGGAGCGGGGCGGCCGCGGGGCGGAGCGCGGCCCGCCGCCCCCTGCGGCCGCGGGCGGGCGGGCGGGGCGGCGGGCGGGGCCTCCGCGCCGCGCTGACCTCATAGGGGAGCCCGCGGGAGGGGGCCCCGCGGCCGCGGAGCGGGGCCGGTGCGGGACCGCGCTCCGGGATGGCCTCCCGGCCGGGCGGCTTCTGCCCAGCTGCGCGGAGGGGTCTCCGGCGCCTTGCGATGGACTGGCAGCGGGGTCTGCAACAGGGCGTGCGAGTATTTGCAACGGAGTTGCGGCATTAGGGGTCTGCCATGGGCCACAGGATCCAGTTGGTCACTGAATGCTCCTGGATGGGAAAACTCCCCTGGGAAGCCCAGCGTTCCCATGCTCACACATCCATCCAGCTCTTGGGTGCCCCCACAAAGCCCTGAGCAAACCCTCACTAGCCCTCAGGAAACGCAGATCTGTGCCCAGCAGGTCACCACAGCACCCAACTGAGCCCTGGAGCGTGGGATGAGCCGGAAGGCTTTGTATGCATTACCCACCAAATCGACATGAACATAGCATGGCCCAGAGGTTCAGTCTTCACGCTGAATCCAGAACATGACCTTTCTCACAAAACTGTTCCGAGCTTCAGATTTCACAATGCGTTTTGCATCACTCCAGTTGTGAGCCTAAGTGTCCTTAGACTATCTTTACCCTTCTTGTGCTGGCCCAACCCATCCCTCAGAAACACTCCCCAAGCGGCATCATAAGGCACGTCTTCTTCAGTTAACAATCCACTACCTTATGGAAATATTCGCAGGGCAGGCACAGCTGTTGTGCTTGAGAAAATTTGTATTTGCATAAGCAAAATGGATAACTGGACACCTTGGTGCCTGTTTGTGAAATAAATTGCCTATTTTGATGTGCAAACACACATTTCTATCCACCTTTGAAAGCTTACCCAGCAGGGCTGTCGCTTTTGGAGATGTCAAGAAAATCACATTACAACCTCTGAAGGACCACGTGTCAGTGTCATCAGACAGCATTAACATCCTCGCACCGTGTGTAAGTTCATGACATGCTGGTGGAATTCACAATAAATGCCCTGTATATTACTTTGTATGACATTAGAGAGAAGATGCTGAGCATGTCATTCTGTAAATACCAGAAACATGCTCACCCTGGTGCTTTCCCAGTACCAACCTTGTAAGACAGCAATGCTGTTAACAGACATCACTGTAGCCTGACTGACCCAAGAGCCTCTTGAAAACGAGCCACTTAAAGCTCACACTGCAGTTTACAAAGAGGCTGCAAGTTTGTGGACCAGGCACAGAGTGTGTACGACAGGCAGTGCAAGCAGAAGGTGCAGGGCTCCCACTGGTCATGCAAAGAACACTGACTGAAATCTGCTAAAACCCAACCCTACACAAAAAGTATGCAACAAACAACAGTATCAAATGAAGCCAAAGTTTGAGCAGGTCTTGGTCAAAGGATTAAGAGAATGCAAATATGAACATATTTTAGGATATTTTTTCCTCACACCATTCCACACTGGCTGAAAAACTTCTTCTCCAAAGTAGGCTAAAAGGAACCCCTTCACACATGCAGAATTTCTTTTCCACTCCTTCTTTCCAAACAGCACTAGCAATATTGTCTAATAAGTGTCTGAGTGCCTGCACAATTCGTAAAATTCAATCACTTTGCAGATGTCTACACAAAAGCCATAGTCTCTTGAGTGCACTTAAAGTTTACTGACTCTTTTCCAAAGCTGGAACAGAAAAATGTGAAAAAACATTGCCCCTAACACCTATACCACAGATTTGTTAGTCACTAGGCTTAAACTCACTCCACTATGTTCACTGCATGCACAGAAATAGGAAACATCCTTAAATGAATGTGACTTTTTTTTTCCTTAAGGCTTGCAGAGAAAGTACCAAGAATACTGATTTAAACTTCTATGCCTGTGCAGGGCCAAAAAGGTATCTGTACATGTGGTGTGAGAATAGAAAATCTTTGAACAATGGATCAATACAGTTAGGAAACTTCTTACCTAGAGCAATGCTCACAAATGAAAATGATGACAATTTTGTAGGACTATGTTCTCCTAATAGAAAAAAAAAAAGGAGTATTGTTTGTACAGTCATCATTGTGGATGAACACAAATCAGACTCAAACTAGGCTGTAGATGTTTGTCTCTGTCTGCAGACAGACAGTTCAGTAGCTCTTTTGCCATTCAGAACTTTCTAAAAAAATAATTAAACTTACCTGATGCCTGCATATTTTGCTGTTAACTGCAAGCAGCAGGGAAGGCTCACAAAATTCTGACTCTCAGGTTCTGAAACTTTGTACAGTAGTGTTCTTCGCTGGAACTGACAGGAAGCTCAACATGAGCCAACAGTGTGCCCAGGTGGCCAAGAAGGCCGATGGGATCCTGTCCTGGATCAAAAATAGCGTGGCCAGCAGGACCAGGGAAGTGATCCTTCCCCTGTACTCTGCGTTGGTGAGGCCACACCTTGAGTATTGTGTTCAGTTCTGGGCCCCTCAGTTCAGGAAAGGATATTGAGGTGCTGGAGCGAGTCCAGAGAAGAGCAACAAGGCTGGTGAAGGGACTGGAGCACAAGTCCTGTGGGGAGAGGCTGAGGGAGCTGGGGGTTGTTTAGCCTGGAGAAGAGGAGGCTCAGAGGTGACCTCATCACTGTCTAGAACTACCTGAAGGGAAGTTATAGCCAGGTGGGGGCTGGTCTCTTCTCCCAGGCACTCAGCAATAGGACAAGGGGGCACGGGCTTAAGCTCTGCCAGGGGAAATTGAAGTTGGAGATCAGAAAAAAATTCTTTCCAGAGAGAGTAATCAGGCATTGGAATGGGCTGCCCAGAGAGGGGGTGGATTCACCATCCCTAGAGATTTTTAAACGCAGATTGGACGTGGCACTGAGTGCCATGATCTGGTAAATGGACTAGAGTTGGACCAAGGGTTGGACTCGATGATCTTGGAGGTCTTTTCCAACCCAATCGATTCTATGATTCTATGATTCCTGTGCATCTGTGGAAGAAATGCAAAAACAAAAGCTTGGAGAGGCTGAAGGTCTTCCATTAGTGCAGTGTAAAAGCTCATCCACAATCCAGTTTTCAGCCCAAGGCTGAGTCCTGGCAGTATCTTACTCACAGGCAACTGTGCATACCAATTAAACTACCAAAACTGAGGCCAACATGAACAGCAAAGTAGAGTGGTGACTAAATCATGGCAATTGCTGAGTCCAGATCTGTGGGGGACAGTGAGCTCCAGACAAAACCAATACCTTCTGAACACCGAGGTAGGGAAACTGTCAAGTATTCATCTTTCTTGCCTCTTGGCTCATATATCCTGTAGGTTGTCATGTCATGCCATACCATACTCACAGTACCTTAAAAAAATGCATACCTGGAATCCCCATGAAATTCTGACAGGAAAAAATGGTGTACTGGGGAGAGAGAGGTCTTTGAATTTTGCCAGAGGGTAAAAAGGAGGAAAAATAGAATCATTATCACCCAGCCCATGAGTCCAGCCACTGCCTCCATGCCAGGGTAGGCTTAGGTGGATAAAGAAGGAAGGTACATTGGCGGCACATTCATAGACAGAACTTTCTCTGATGAATTGCCTGCCCTCTGTTTATTGATTAATGGCTTCTTCAGGCACACAGGTGTGCAGAGAACTACAAAAGCTGAAGAAAACAAAGGGACATTGGGACAAGCCCAGACAGGAGCATTTCCTGGGGACGAATGCTTATCTTGCCTAGAAAGGAGACATACAAGTGGGGAATATGGGAAAATGTGTTAAGAAAGAGGAAGAATGAGATTCAAGAAATGGAGGCCAATAAAAAGACTTTAGGGGGAGAGACTGGGGAAAGAGAAGAGACACAGAAATGAGGAGAGAAAGTGAGAGAATATTTGAGACTACAGAAAGAGGGTGGAAAAAATTAAAAGGAAGTTTTAAAAGGGTGATAAAAATGGAGAAAGGGAAACCTGAAAAAGGAGTTGATGGGGCAGAAATAACAGCTGAAGGAAAAACAGCTGGGAGAGCAAGGGAGACTGTAGTTTAAGAGAAGGAAAATAGGAAGTAGTAGAAACAGGAGATGGCAGTGAAGAAAAGGAATTAGCTTAACCACAAAAGGAGTGAGGTAAGGAAGGATAGAAAGAACAAGCAAAAGAATACAATTAGAGAATAAAGGTCTGTAGTACTATCAAGTCTTGCATATGTCAGTGAAACACTATTTTGAGTGCAAGTCCTACTGAGACTGGTACAGAGGCAAGTGTGAACATATTTCAAGATAAGATGGAGGCCAGACTGTGGTTTACATGTAGAAACCACTTCTGTTTTCATTAATGACACCACTGATAGCAGGGGGCATTAGGTACAGGGTACAGAACTTACACATTTTATCCCAGCCACCCAAAATCAGACCATGCTTTTAAGTCTCCAAGAAATTAAACAGTACCAAAAGACACAGGGTTAACAGAACTCCTTGCTGACTCTAGGAATAAGGAAACTCTCGTCTGTCTAGAGAGAACTGGCCGATGGAAACAAAATGGATGTCACGAATTCTAGATCCAGAGCCCATTTTGCACTTGGAATGAACCTCAAAGCTCAACACCCCTTGGAATCAGTATTTTGGTTACAAACACTGAAAAAATTTCAAAACTTTATATTTGGGTTGCAGTTCAGATTAGGAAAACCGCTAATCTCAGGAAATGCTTAAAAGCAGTGCATAGATTTGGGTTAATCTATAGTGTGCAAAGAATTAAATACCCAAATCAATGTGCCGTTGAACATGCCAACAAAAATACTGTGGGGATGCTGTAATGTCATGGAAAAGAATTCTCCATATTATAAATCCAGCTGCTGAATTTTGTAAAGCAGTAGACACTGTAAAGAATGAAAACAACAGTTTAATAATGAATTACAATAACTGAGTCGAGAGGAAGCCAATATATAAACCATGGCCTCAGAGTCCAACAGAGTTAAAATAGTGCAGATTTCAGACAGTCCTGGGTGCTTATTCCTAAAGGTGAACCAAGAGCTTTTTAAAATTACATGACCAGAGTCCAGGGTTGTATTTCCCCCACTGATGAAATCACTAACATCAAAATGGTGTAGCTCTTGTCCTGCTTTAGAGCAAACAATATAGGCACAGCAGCCCATTCCTTCTACTGATAGCAATAATTCCTAGCACCACTGATTGAAACAAATTGCTATCAAAACTGCTTGTGTGGATGGGCTTTTAAAATACATTTTGCACTACAAATTTTGTGGTGTTACCATCATTTTCTGCTGGAAGAAAAAAGAAGAAAAATATTCCCATTCAAATTCCCAAAGAATCACTTTCATTCATAACAATTTCAGGTTTGTGAGCATTTCTCAGCCTGCTTAATATGCAAATGGCATATTTTGTTCTGTCCCTTCATTTTGTCTAGGTTTCTAATGGTATTTAGGTGCTTGGTGTTGGGTATTTTTAATCCTCTTCAGTATCCAAGTACACAATTTCTTTTGATTTCAATGTTTTTGTAGGTGGGTACCTATTCTGGGAAATCTTAATGCTTGAATAATAATAATAATAATAATAATAATATGAAGAATAAGAATAAGAATAAGAATAAGAATAATAAGAATAATCGCAATAAGAATAACAGTAATAATAATAATAAAAGATACCTTGATGTTTATCTTAAACACCCAGGTAGTGTTTGAGGCTTCTTTTGGATAATGCTTAAAATCTATATCCAAGGAATATTGCAAAGCACTTAAAAGCATCATCTGCTGCAGGATATGTTGCACAAGGTCATTCACAAGCATCTGCTTATCTCACCAAAATGATTCCACAGGTGACTTGTGCAGGGAGAGGCAGAGGCCAGACTTCCCTCTTTCCAAATTGAATTATTTTCAAAGAGGCCTTTTCCAGTCACCGAGAAGGACACACAAACACCATTGCTCATGTCAGTTTGTCTTAGCACATCCCTGTGGCAGCCCATCCAGCTCTCCCCCACCTGCCTCTGCCTTGGAAGCTTCGGTGTGTCCTTTCATGCTTTTGTTACCCTTAACACTGCTGCTCCCTAATTAACCCAAAATGGCCACCTTGACACCACCAGTAAGGCAGCGGCTTCCAGAGAGCCATCTCCCTGCTGGATCTGGGCACCTCTCCACACCACTCATATGGAAAGAAGCCTTTTGTGGGATGGGGATGATAAAGACAATCATCAACAAAATTTCCAAGAGCAGTAGCAAGCACAGGAGTGGTTCTACCCACTTAACACAAGCAACGGAAGATATTTCACTAGAGCAAGTGCCAGGCAGCTTCACCAGAATCAAGATGCCTTCTGCAAAAATTCCACACTCACAATCAACCTTGCTAAGACTGTAAAACATGTAAATCAGTGCAGCATTTGGACCTGTTTATCAACAACCTCGGGCATAAGTAGGCACTTGGGTGACATGGAGCCACTGGCCAAAAGCTGAGCTGAGGCTCCTCCTGAGGGTCCTCAGCCCCGGGTCAGGAGTGTGAAGGACACTTCCCCTGTCACACCAAGGGCAGCAGACTCAGACTTCCCTAACTGCTGCCTCACCTAATCCTTGGAAAGCAATGTGCTAAGGGACAATTTGCCAGACACAGGAAAAGGTTACCAACACCAGTGAGCCATGAATGACGATGCCTAAAGTGAAAACAAACTGTCCCAGACAGGGAAGAATTGTTAAACTCTCCTTATCCATACAAAATCTGAAGTATCATTGAAAGTTCTGATAAATGCAAACCCAAACTTCGTGAGAAAGAAAGGGATACCTGATATATGATCAAGGCAGGTAGGACAGACTGAACACTGAAAGCCCAACTAGAGTATAGTTACCCTTATATTACACTGATTTTTCCATTTCTCCATTCATAATGTAGATAGGGTTGCACACGATAAATAAAATTGAGACAAAACAGAGGTGAGAAAGTCTGAGCTCTGCAGAGGTGTTAAGGGCAACATTGGGAAAAGTCAGAGGAGAAATGTCCTCTTGTCACACACTCTCCTATGTCATCTGCATAATGCAACTTGTAAAAAGTACCTGAGTTCCTCTTGTTTCATCATCTTCTCTGTGCATATTCTTCTGGCATAACATAGTAACTTATTCCAGCCACCTGCAAAGCTCAGGGCTTGTTCAGAACTGAACAGAGGAGCTGAGAGAGGACAGAACTAGTTCTAAGACAGTTCAAAACTAGCAGGATTCAGTGGGAGAGAGAGAGGCAAAGGGACTCCTAGAAGAGTTTATTCCTATTTCCTGTTAAACTTTACTATTTGGATGTTCAAAAGAGTATAACAGGAAATCTAAAGAGAGGTAATGCATTCCTTACTGCAACTAATCCTTGAAGGCCAGTTTTACATGGCTTTTCAGTAGGAAAATTACAAAGAGTAATTTGCAGTTGATTGGGTAATGAAAGAAGAAAAAAATTACCTAAAGCTGCTGGGAAATCATAATGGTGTATGGGTATGTAGTTAGATGGACTCAGTTCACAGGGATGAGAGCTACTGAATCAAGTTTCTGGAATGGCCATTACAGAATTTGTAGTAGTAAATATCACCATGTAAATCCCGACCTTTCCTCATCCTTCCCAGGGGGGAACCACAAATACTCTTCATCTAGCCTGTATTTAGGAAGACAGTTTAGAAACAGCAGTAAAAAAAAAAAAAAAGAAAGTCAGCCAAAGATGTAAACGCCACTGAGACAAACTGGTGCTCTAGCCCATCAGAATAGGGTCCTCACTTTTAATTTTAATATTGGACTGTCTCTTCTTTTACTACTCTTTCTGTCATGTTCCAGAAGTAACAAACAGTAACTGAACTGACAGTCCTAGTTACTTGAAATTAAAACAACTTTTTAATGTGTTTATAATTCAGAGTTTTGCAATTTTGCAAACTCCAGTGGATGGAATAGCTGCTACAAAGCTTAATCCCAATTGCAAATGCTCTCTTCATTCTGGCTTTTCTGCTCATATGCTCATGATGTGTTACATCCCATAGTGAGCCAGTCAGGACACATTGCCAGTGCTTGAAGTGGTCCATGGAAATGGAGGACATCTCAAACCCGTGTCCTGCAGGAAGAACAATGCCTCCCAGATGGAGGAGCTGCACAGTCTTAATGAGCAGATCTTGTCAGAAGGAAGATAGGGCTGGTCTCAAGCCCTGCAGGTCAGTAAGTGCTCCCAGCTCAGGGCCGTGTGACACACAGCACAGCAGGGCAAAGTGCTCTGCCCACAGTGGGTGTCACAGGTAAGGGACACATTCACACCTGTGAATCACAGTGCCTGTAAATGGTCATTAAACAGTTGGGTTGAAGAGTGTCAAACAATGAGATGATGTAATGGACAAATGTTTATTATAAACACTGAGAATCCTGACCTCATTTCACAGATGATTTCATCTTAGGTGATCTCACAAGCCCGGTTACTCTACCACCTGCACAGCCTTGTATGTTTTATGCATCTTTTACCCTCTAGATCCTGGAGAAATGAGTTAATTTCTTATTTTTCAAAATCAGTCCCAGATGGGTGATGACTGTCAGCATTTCCCAATATACATAACATTTATCCTTTTCAAAGCACTTTATAAACACTAAGTAGCTGATCCTCACAGCACCTTGTGCCCTAAGCATTAGTATTTCCTTTTTACCAACTGCAAATTGTAATGGGAAGTCAAAGCAATCCTCACAATAGTTGGGGTAACAGTAAAATTCAGTGATATCTAAATACACCTGCAGTACATCAGAAGTTCCTAATGCAAATGCACATACCACACTGCCTTCCAGTAATTCTTTTTTCTTTCTTATTTGCATATAAAAATCCTCTCCTTGGCTCTGTTATTTCTTGCAACTTTTTGGTCTCTGATATACGTGAAGAGCCAAAATCCCAACTGATCCAAAAGTCAACTTTCAAAATACTATAAAAAAAAAATGAGTACAACTTTTGTGCCTGAAGGTATTTTATCCCAAACATCTGTCAGCTACAATCAATAGCTTTAAAAAAATCATCTTTCTAATTTATTCATTTGATATGAGGTCACAGAGTCATCTAAATACCTTGTGGGTACAGAACTGAGGTTCACTGAAAATCAGGCCTTTGGTGGATTTTTAAAGCAAGCAATTAAATGGCTTGTAAAATAGAGGTATTTAAAAACTGACATCAGTAACTCTTGAAAAGAACCAAATCTCATGAGGGCTGCATTCTCAGCTGCATTCACCAGTGTTAAACTCCTCCCAAGCACATACGAAGGGAAGTAGTTTGATTTACTAATAATAATGGCCTTACATACATAGTTGTAGGCAGGTGAAGACTTTTGAGTCACTTCTAACAGCCAAAGGCAAGTAAAGAAGAACCACTGAGTAGTAGTTAGACAAAATTAGAAGCCTGTAACCCCTTCCTTGGGCAGTGTTTCCTCCTCTAATCCTGTCCATACTAGCAAAGAGAAGTTGTACACAGCTGAACTCTGCTAAAGCACCAACACCTGCCAGCCTCTCAGCACAAAAACACTCCATGAGCCCTCTGCTCATTTGAGTCACACCATTCACACAAAAAATTACCTGAATAAAACCTCAGCAAAAGCACTTTTGTTCATGATAATGTCTTTTCCTCCATAAATGTTTTCCCTGTACTGGCATATGTAGGTGACCTCAGACCTGATGCTCTTAAAGATAAACCTCCCCAACAGTCAGCATTGCCACTCATGACTTACGTGTTTGCCTTCGTGTTGGATGCAGTGGACAATGCATGGCTAAAAGGGAAATCCTTAGGAAAGCAGTTAGAGGTCTGCCTTCTGTCGGCATAAAGACTCCTTATTTGACATAACAGGAAGTGTTCTCTTGCAATTTGGAACCCAGTGGCCTCTGCTGAGGGTGGATGTCTCTGCTCTTGCTTTTCAAACTAGCAGCTGGCCTCTGTGCTTTACAGCCAGATCACATTGCAATTCACTCTCTTGTAAGTAGTTAAGCTTTGGTCCTCTGAGGACTGAAGGAAACTGAAGTTTAGTGTCGCTCTCTGCCTAAGACAAATCTGGTCCCTCAAACCCCATGGAGAGAGCACTGTGTAGCAGGAAGTAGCTCTGCTGCAGAATGGCAGGTTCTTCAGAGCTATTAATTGCATTTTACTGTGTGCCTTGCAGAAGAAAGCAATGAGTCTCTTCCAGCATTTCTGGGCAAGCCATTAGTGTATATTCCCCTCCAAAATGGGAACTGAAATTCCACGAGACTGGGAGCATGGCCACTCATATACCTTCTGGAACAGGTAGGAGGACTTCATCAGTTGTGTGGCCTTGGTATATAGTCTGTTGGCTTCATCTGGAATGGAATTAGGCATTAAGATATCTCTGTATTGTAACTTCTGCTCACTCTGCTCCCCTTTGCAATAAAAGAGGCAGTAGGAAATCTAAAGCCAGTTGGAAGGGACAACTGCTGAGAAGAGGCATTCATTGACTTTACATTGTAAGTCACTAGCTGGGCATGCACGCTCCTTCTGACCATGCATTCTCCTTCTGACCATGCATTATGGCAAACCAGCAAGGAAAAGAAACTTGCATGGGATCAAGTTGTTTAAGTAACATATCAATATTAACATACTTTGTGTATAAAACATTGTCCATACCCCTTTGTTCTGTTTTCTCTAGGTGACTGTTGTCTAACCTGTAAGTGTCTCATTAATTCAGAGGAAAACAGTAAATGAAAACTGTTTGTTTGAGATGTGGGCTTGTTCTGCTGCCCAGGTTGAAGGGTTTGTAGCTATTTACCTCCATCTCATGAGCTTTGGCTCAGACACCCAAGCCAGTTGCAGTGGTTTAGCAAGGCAAGGCATATCAGCTGAACTATTGCTGCTCAGTTTTGTCACAGCTTTTCATGGCACGTGTGTGAATCCTACAGGGTATAAATTTGGCATCCAGGCTGCAGCACTGGGGAGGGACTTTTATTTCTGCCTAGTTTTTAATCTCCAAAGCCATGAAAAGATCCATTACACTGTGGCAAAGGAGTGACCACAGGACACGTGCTTCTTCTATAGCACCACTGTCAACAACTGGTGGCCTATGTTACTGGTGAGGAGGAGAGTTAAACTATTAAAAACTTAATTTATGTCTCTTTCTTCAGTGTGTGACTCAAACCAGTTTTGCAATCTGTTACAGGTTAACTAGCCAGGGTTAGGCAGGGTGGGGCCTGTTGCAGATTGCAAAACTGGTTTATTTAATTCACAGCGCAAGAAAACATCCTTAAAAATAGGCATTCAAGAAGAAGACCAGATACCTTGCTGTCAATTACGGCACATGGTGCAACAAAACAGATTTTCAGGCCCCTCCACTTTGGCTGCTGTGCTGAGTGAGACGCTGTATGCGAGTCACGCGCGGAGGCCACGGCGCTGCAGCCGAAGAGCCGCCGTGCGCCCAGCCCGGGGCTGCGCTCAGGGGCACACCCTCACCTGCTGCAGCCTCCCCGCGCCTCCACAACGCCGTGTGCCAAGGGCAGCTGGTTAATAGCTCACAGATCAGCCCGACCAGCTGCCTCCAGCACACGGGGTCAGGGAGGAGGGGTAGCTGCAGGGCCGCTCTGCAAACGCGCGTGAGATGCAGGTCTGGAGCTGTCTGGAGATCAACAGGTGATTTCAAGTAGGGAAAGAAATGGAGAAGAGCTGTACTGTTCTCAGGAAAAGAGAGTGGGAATGCAAACTGTTGTCTCCTGCACGGTTTTGCTCTTTCTTGAGAGGGCAGGCAGAAATGCAGATGATAGTTGCAGGCTTACCTTGTGGGGTATCCTGTAGAGCTTTATCTGGCTGTGAGATGTATCACACAATAGGTGTATCTGAAAGCACCTCTTTTGATGTTAAACTAAGGAGGATGAAATACAGAAAGCATAGGGAAAAACTCTATTACATCAAAAATCTATTGTATGTATGTTAAAATATATGAGAGATGATTTTAGAATCTTGCACCATCTCGTTATCAACTTTTTTTTGTTAGTAACTTTTTTATTACTTCCAGACAATTCAAATTTTGACACTGTACAACACTATCGGGGAAAATATGAAATGTATGATCTACTTTTCTTTATGCAGCCAATACCATCATTGTCCTAGGGAGTTTTTCTAGGCTATAGCTTTAGAAAGGCTATCAGAAACTGAGAGCCCTGATTCCACTTAAATTAGGGAGCCCTTCATATCGCTCCAACAATGTAAAATGTTCTAAAGTTTAAGTTAAAAACCCACTTTAGCCAATTTTACAGATATGACAGAATATTCTGAGCTGGAAGGGACATACAATCATCGAGTTCAACTCTTAAGTGCTACATTGTCATAGCAGTGAACATCTGTCCCTACTATGAACACAACACAGCCATGCTCTGAATCTCTGCTATGTTATGTTGTATTGCAATGGTGAGACACCAGCACAGACCAGGGAAGCTTCCTTTCTGGAAGCTTTTGGGAAGTTAGGATGTGTGTGTGCCAGGGTGGTCTGGGAGTATTTGATCCCACCTCAGTGCAGGGCTAGACTGATTTTCTGAAGTCCCTGCCAGTTATGCAGTTCTTAAGGTTTCTGTTTTCTTAAGAGACAATTTCTTTGTGTGTCAGTCAGTGTGGTCTGGTTGCTCCATACTTTTGCAAAGGCTATCAGTTTACCCACCGTATAGTGAAAATTAAAAACTGCATTCCTGAAATTGGCCCATTTCCTAACAAGAAGAAAAGCAAACAGAAAAGGTGTCACACATGATTTGGTTAAGATTGCTTCTTCTGTGTTTGCTACAGTGTAAACATATTTTCCTCTCCTGCTACCCTAGACTGTTCGGCGCAGCTAAGTTGTGAACTGTGATTCTAAGAACATCCCACTACTGGGCTTTTAAAAATATAATTAAAGCTTCCTCCTTTCATCTATAAACTCCCCAAAACTGCTGGAAGTCCTGCTCTGCCTACAGGGCAGACTTTTTTTTCTCAAAAGATGTCACTTAAACTGAGGCTGTTACCTTTGTTTCTGATCACAGTAGCCCCTATTTGTTTCACACCCCTATTTAATTCACAGCAGTAACTGTTGGGAATGTTTCTCAGCGAAGCTCCAGATTTAACAGCTATAACATCTAGAACCAAAACCAGAGTTCAAGTCAAGTGTTAATCTACCACTCTCCTGTCCCTTCCCTGTGGAAGTGGCCAGTTCAAATGTCCTCATGCTGCCCACAGAAGAGAAGACATGAGAATGCCCTTGCTGCAACCTGCAGTGCAGCAGAGAGAGCCAGGTAAGCAATCTGGCTTGGGAAATACTTCACTGTTGTCCCACAAAGCTGCTTTGCAGGGTGACTAGCCCACAGAGTGATTTGGGTTGCTCTGGCTGGACCACCCATGGTGCTCAAACAAGCTCTGTCAGCCCTTGCAATATCAGGGTCCTCTCCAGTGCCAGTGTTGCCCAGCTCCCAGGATTCCACGATGAAAAAGAAACTTCAGTTTGCATATGCATTGGTGTCAGCCTTTTGTAGTGTCACATCAGTCCTAGAGACAACAGTCCCAAAGGAATCAGACCAGAGCTGGCATTTCCCTTCCCTGGACTCAGCAGAGCAGCCCTTGCTCAGAGCTGCACTCTGGGTGACTGAAGTAATGAAGTTCTGCAGTCCATAACTTTTCACTGTGCATTTCCTCCCTAAGGACTCGCATGGCTGGTTTATTGAAATCACATACAAATAGATCTTCGTGCATTTCTTAGAAGTAGATACTAGAAAAAACTCAGCCTAATTGTGAAATACGCTGGTGGAACCTGCAGAAACGTGGGCTTTATTCCTGGCTTTGAGATTAGTTGGAGGGTGGACTTCAAACAAATCTTTTAACCCCTTTGTGTTTTAATTCCCTCAGCTAGAAAAGGGACGCTTACCCCCTCCCTCCATGCTACTGCCGTGCTGGCATGGGCTGAGCTCATCTGGGAGCAAGGCTGGCCAAGCCCACTGCTGACCTCCAGCACCTGTTCCCTGGATAACTGGAGAGTGTCAGCTCCAATGGCAGCCCATACCAGACCTTTACCAGCACCCCATTCACTAAACAAACATGTCTTTTTTGTTGCTATGATTGCAGCTGGTTGACAGAAATCCCATAAAACTTGAGGTTATAAAAAATAATAAAAACACTCAATGTTACCAAAAATGTTACTTTAAGTGCCAAGTTGGCATGGCCAAAAATGAAGTGTCACAAACGGCAAAACTACTAGTGCTCCTTCCACTCAGAGGACACTCTGGACAGATCCCTTGTGTCCCAACACCCCTCAGCACACACCTCTAAGGAGAAATTCTCAGCCAGCCCTTCTTCCACTCTCAACTGAGGCTACTTCTGTAAAAGCGGCTCTGGGTTGTGCTGCTCAGCTCCTGTTCAGAAATTGCACTTGATGAGGCAAAAGACACTTTAATCTTTGCCATGACTTCATGCTCTGGACACCCTGTCTATGTAATGGCCATACCTGATCATTTGGTGTAAGCCAAGGTCCTACTTTTTAAACTGCTGCTCTGCAGGTCAGCCATTAGATTTGATCTGCAGTTATGTATTATCTTGGGATGATCTTTTATAGCATGTGAAGTATTATGAAAGTTGGCATTTTTCTAGGACAATAAAATTTGCCTTTCAGAAAATTTTGAATAAATATTTAAGAAAAAATAAATCTGTTAGGTAAAGCTTAGTTTATTTTATTTTACTTTTTATGACTTCTTTGGATGGCAAGACAGCTGTATTGGCTGCATAACATATTTTTTGGAGTTAGAAATATATAGCCATCTGTTCAGCTCATAACATGTGTTAATAGGTATCTCAAATTTCAATTCAATAAATAACCATCTTAATAAATAACGTAACAGCAGGAAACTTGGGTTAACTAATGGAGACCTAGCTGTAGTAGTAGTAGTGCATCTGCTTAAGTTAGTCATTACAGAAATATTCAGGTACAGAGTACTTGGCTAAATGGGACATTTAGCTGAAAAGCATTAGAAAACTGCATTTCCTGGAAGTTTGTGACTGAGACTAAAACAAAAAAGACCCAGCCAACAGACTGCCAGGTTTATCTTGATACTTGGATACATTTTACAGAGATGAGAGATCTTTACTACTCATTTACTTACCCAAATTTCATAAATTTCTCCTAGGACTTGCTTGGCCAGAGGTGACCCTTTAGATAACTTCAGACCTACCTGAATTTGAAATTCAGACCCCTAATTCTAGATAAAGAAAAAAACCTGAGTAAAGAAAAAATTCCTGAGTTAAGATCTCCATTAAACTAATCTCAAATTGTGGAGCCCCATAGGACAATATGCTGCTTAAGTGGTCTCAGTGCCGATAATGGTCAGCTTTGAATTTATTCTGAAAATTTAGTTAGGACTGGATGAGAGCACTGGATAGCCTTGCACAGGTATGCATCAAGCAAGATACAATAAAGGAAAAGTATGGTTTGGGGGGTTTACTGCCCCAAGAGGCTCTTTCTGCTGTACAGTAACAGGAAGTGTAAAGAACTTTAACTCTAGGCCTTTGGTTGCCAAGATGAGGAAAATGTCACTCTCAAGCAGATGGTACTGATAATACAGAAGGTCATAGACTTGGAAATTCATTTAAACAACCCAAAATGAAAGCAAAGTAATTATAGCAACAGTCCATTATTATCTTTGAATATTGGAAAGATGGTTGAGGAAACACAGCAGAAAATAAAGATGATTTATCCTTGGATCTGCTGTAGGAAATGTATTTGACTTCCTTAACAAGAACTAGAGGCAAACATATACCACCAAAAGAAACCATGGTCAGATTCTTGGATCTCTACAGATGTGGATCTTACCTGAGTATGGGGAACCACAGAGGATACCATGTCAACATAATTAATGGTCTTTATGTCATTTTTCACTGCAGGGATGCATTCCACTTCCCCACCAACCAACTGGGTGCTGGAGGAGCCTAAATGCTCTGGTTTATGCTGTTCTTGGCTCAACTCTTAATTTTAGGACTGAGAAGAACAGAGAGCAGCTGCCATCTTCTTCTCCCATCTCCAGACAGCTTCCAGCTCTAGCTCAGCAGACTGGTGAATTCCAGTCCCTTGTGGCTAGCATAGGGCAGATGTGATACTGGAGAAGTTGCAAGAATATGACTTTATGATTTCATAAAGTACCTTCACCGGAACTAATTAGGGAGTAAGTTATTAACGGAGAAACCACCAAGTTATGAATGAACTGTCAGTTGCTGTGCCAAGTAACTTGCATCAGCAATTACAGTCGTAAATGTTCTGGGTAAAAGCACACTTAATAGGACCCTTTCACGGGCTATGCAGTCTGTGTCACAGGAACAATTTAGTGGTTCCTTTGTCTGTGCAAGCCACAGAAGGGCCTGGAAGATCTGTGATCTCTATTCAACTTCGATGACATGACTTTGCACCCATCTTTGCTATTCATTAGCCACTTCCCTCCCCTTCTCCAACTTTTAGCTCTTGTGTCTGGGGAGAAAATGTGATTCAAACATATTTTGAAACAGCAAGATCTTCCAGAGTCTGTGGAGAGCCTAATAAGAGGCTTGTGAATATGAACTGTCCCATTCATATTGATCGGTACTTTCCTTGGTCTTGCAGCCATAGAATTGCTAATTTCTTATCAATATCCCAAAACTAATTGAATTTTTCATGTGGGCTTTGCCACAGGCACGGCACATTATACTTTGTTTCTCTGCTCTGCTGGAACCTCACAGCAGCTCTTCCTATCTCAATTGTCTTCCTAGAAGCAGGAATCTGTGGGATTGTGGTACATCACTCCCACTCTCTCCAGTCATTTAGGCAGCTGTGTAACCTACCTCTGGCTCAACCCCTGGCAGTGTGGCCACACTGAGGTGCCACCAGTAACCTGGAACCCACACCAAAGTTACAGCTCCTGGCACCCACACCATGCCTCTGTATCTTCAAGCTTGCTTATAAATCGGTATTATCATGTGACAAACTGCCAAATCATCTACCTAAAATAGGCAAAATCAAGCAGTATTTTGTAATGCTCTCTTTATCACCAGAACAACTTGTAAAAATCTGAGCAGTTTTTAGCAGTTGCCTGCTAGAGCACACACATCAACAAGGTTTTGCAAATGCACAGCTCCAAACAGAAATACTTCCCACACAAATAGCCTGCCATAGCTCAGCAGGAGACACAGAGTTTAAAGACTCTTGCAAAACAGAGAGAAGTGACATGTGACTGGAAAAAGCAACTTTCTGCTTTAAAACGGAGTGAAAAAAATTACTATCTCTTGTTTTCATTTGTTCCTTATTAAAAATGACATTAAAATACTCATCTTAAAGTTTCCTAAGTAAGAAACTAGCTGTTGGTATAATATTTCCTATGTGTTAGTATTCAAGTACTTCCAGATTATGATTAAAATATTATGAGCTGCTTTTATGGGAGCTGAAGTCATGTAAGGAGATTTATATAGGCTATTGCAACCTTCCTATCAACTGTAACTTTGCTTAAGGCTACTGTTTATGCTTTCAGAAAATACTGAAGATATCTGAGGTCTAAGGCACCAGAAAAAAGGAAAGGGAGACAAGCATCTGTCATGGTACATAGAAAATGAATCCTCCTGGCAACTCCTGCCCAGCCCTAGATTAATATGGATTTACAATTAACATCATCAGTGAATCAAGCAGCGTTATAATTGTTTTTGCAGCTATTCCAAAACTTTCTTCTGCACAGACATAACCTAATTCTAACTTAGTGAGACAGAACAGCTTGACACATTTGTTATCTAAAGACCACTTCAGCCAAAGAACATAATGAAAAAGCATGGGAACTTGACTCAGAAGCAAAGACTCTTCTTTAATATTTGTTCCAAAAATAAAAAAGCCTCTCCCCCTTACAACTCTCATTATTTCTTAGTCTTGAAGCTCTAATTTTGCCCTAAGGACTGCTTCAAAAATACACTCTCTTTGATAGGATTGCTTAATACTGCTCAGTCAAGTGGGATTAGAGCCTTCTGAGGGAAAGAACATATTTCTTATTCATTTTCTTGACTAATTAGTAAAAATGACTTTGGGAAACCTTAGTTGTAGAAGTATCACCCAGCTCTTCTTCAGAGTGGGGAGTAATAACCGGTGCACCATTGCTGGAGAGTAGTGGCAGGCAGTTCTGTGGCAGCAGCCCCAGAGGCCCCAGGAGCTGCTGCTGTGCCTGCTGTCCTTCTGCAGCAACTTGGGATTCCTCCTTGCCAGGAGCAAACCTGTTAGTTCCTCTCACAGGCACCCTCTTAGCCACATCATCATCACAGTATCTAAGGCTTCCACAAAGCAGGACTAAGCAAGTACAACCCCTTTCTGCAGCTGTGTCTCCAATGAGTCTTCAGGGAGATTGACTAAATGCTCTTCTTATGCACCAGTGGAGGGTATGGAATATACCTGTGCCCCAATTTCAACACATAAAGTGACAGGAAGATGAGCTGGAAAATACCAAACACAATGATGGAATCAGTTTCATGTCCTTCCTTCATGCTACAGCCAGATCCAGCCAGTTTCCTGAGAATTAATTACCTCATATTCCTCCCAAACCCTTTATTTTCCTTCAACTCAATGAATTTGCACAGACACACACAGTAAATAAACAGAATGTGCCTGAATCTTGCAAACATTGAAAGCTTGCTTCCATAGTTTGTTCAGCTATGAAGTTTAAGAAGAAAACTCTATGTGTGGTACTGTGTTTTCACTATGTATTACACCATCAATACACTAAGGTATTGACATTTGAAATTATTTCCAGTAAGGCTGAGACAAGACAAAATCAAACCCAGGGAACTGAATCTACAGTTCTCAGTAAATCAAAAGCAGGATTGTTGCTGACGTGTATGCAAAATCATGACTCAGACCTTAAAAATGCATGATGCTGACTTACATTTGTGATTTTTTTCCCCTTTTTGTTTTATACTCCAGACTGTATTTAGAGTTCTTTACATGTGTCCAAGAACAAGGTCTGACTACTGCATATCCTACAGTTCATTTGCAGGAGTGTTTTTATAGTTCAGTAGGTAAAACCATCAGGATGTGAGGCAGAAAAACAGGCTTTATTAAAAAGCATGAGACAAAACTGAAATGAACTTCCCAGCACAAGGAGAAAGGGATTTTTCTTGCTCCTCAGCACCACTGCCCACTAGCTGAGCTTGCCTGGAATGGCCACACTACAAACAAACACCTCAGATGTTTGGTTCAGCTGTGGGGCTACAGAAGGTCTCCTGACTTCCTTGGAAGGCTGTAGCTCTAAGCTTTGCTCTCTGGCTTCCTGGCTGATGGTGGATGCCAGAGCAATGCTAAGAATTAAGAAGAGAATGCAAATCCTTCAAGAGGTGTTAATCTTTTTCCTGAGACACAAAAGTATTCTTAGAACAAAACTCCCATGCTTTGAGGCAAGTTTCCACTCTGAAGTTACTGAAGAAAGGATTTCTTCCTTTGACTAAGGGTCTATTAATGAGTAGCACACTGAAAAGTGGCCTATTTTTGTGTAGCCATTGTGCACCAATCCAGGTAATATCAGGCTAACATTAGACATTTTCTCATGCCCAAACAGCATCTTTCACTTGCTGTCAGAGGTCAATAGATGCAAAAAAAATAAAACAAGAACCAAAATAACCCAGCAATACCATTCTTAAAGAACCATCAGAGCTTTCTCTTAGACAAAAGCAGCTGGGTCTATTAACAAAATACACTTCACCTGACAAAATGGGATCTGATCATATGATTAGTTACTTGTTTCTCTTTCCTGAAGAAGTTCTGTCTCTGAACTTGACAACATTAATAATATTAGTTCTGCATGACAGTATTTTGGGACCTTTGCAAAGATGCTTCAGCTAGAGCTGAGCTGTAAAAAATTCTGATTTTTTCCTAAATGTATCAGAATACGATGCTTTGCCATGTCCACCAACTGCAGACATGACTTTTCATTAGCTATAAGGATTGATGTAATACAGCTGTAACTATGAAGCTTCTGAAAGGCACAATGGGACCTCTGGGACTCTACAAGCCTCCCTGAGACTTTGAGAGAGGGATTCTGTGTCCAGATTTCTCTCTTAGGACTAAAATTCACCACACCAGAAAAAAGGATCCTGTGAAAAGCTTCCAAGTTTGAAAGATTCCAATGCAGTGTTTTACCTTCCTCCAAAATACCAGAGCAAGTCTGAAGAGGCTTCTCTGTAACCCTTTGCTAATACACCTGCACAGAGCAAAAGAACATCCATCAGGACCAATACAGGAAACACAATAGCACAGGACTTTCCCTGCAAGAGGCAGCACCAGTGGGAACGTGGCATGTTTTGCTCTGTTTGGTTGCACACTCACCATGGATCACGTGAATGGCTCTGAGTTCACTGCTGCAGAAGCACAACTGGCATCATGTTCAAAGCTTGTTGCTGAACTCCTCTGTACCAAGGAAGAGGGCAGCCCCTTTCCTTGACAGATCCCCCATTGTGGTGAGGCTGCTGTGGTGTCTTGCAGGCTGTTGGCAGCCTCTGGGTATCCCTGTGTGCATTTACCAGCCTACAGGGTTGTGTAGCTGGGAGGCAGATGAAAAGGCGAGGTTTTTGCTGAACATCCTATGAGACTTGTGAGAAGTTAAATGTTAGATGTGGACATCCATAGGGTTTGATCTCCAAAGATGCCAAAATAACAATCTAGAGGAGGGCTGTGAACAAACAAAAGTCTAATTCTTTGTGGTATTTGGGCACCTAAATCCTGTCTATATTGGTAGGCATTAGGCCTTTAAGGATGTAGGACAGCAGTTCAGATTTACTTGGACCAGTGACCACCACAGTCATATTGCTTCAAGCTCCTGCTTAACTATGACTGGAAGCCAGACAGTAAGGAATGCTTGACATTGGCAGTGAGTGGACATACCTGACAAGCCCAGGTAAATTATCCATGGTCTTGGTGGAAAGAGGGTGGCAGAGTAAGGAAAGGAAATCATCTTACTGCCAGACACATGATTCAATGCCTAAACTGCAATACTGTACTTTATTTCAGAAGCCACAAGCAGTCATAATGGAATAACTAAACCAATCAAAACCCTCTGAAAATGTTTCACTGACAACAAGGTGACTGGCTGGTTCCTTGCTGCAACCAGAAACAGATGTACATAAGAAGAGTAATATGATGAATTGTTGGTACAAAATGAAGTTACAACAGTAATTAAATACAAAACTGTATAGCAATCAAGTTTGGTTATTAATCTTGCTGGGATAATATTTGGCTAGGAGGCAGTTAAACTTCTGTATTTTGAATTTGATCTTGTTTTGTCATGAAATTAATTTGAAAGTTCTGTAGGTGGTACCTATTAAAAACCTTTCAGTTTGAAGCACATGATTAGCATAGGACAAATGTTCTACATTGATGTGCATTTGTGATCACATCAAAGATTTTCCTGAAGCCAAAACACTTTAACATGCACATGTTCTCCATCTAGCCATTGGGAAGCAGGTCCTGTGGGGTCAGGTGGACCACTCTGGGCTATTTCATAACAAAATGGTTAATCCGCATCACAACAAATTGTCACGCTTTAGGAAAAGGCACTTTTACCATGGTGTGTTCTGAATCACAGGCAGGCCTCAAATGGTGTCCAGATGCCAACTCAGCTGCAGCCTGGGCCTGACATCCCATCTGTCCGAATGGCTGTTGCATTTCTTCAGATCTTTGGGTGCACTAAAAAAAAGTAATTTCTGTTGTCTCTCTTCCCTCTCTCACCTTCCTCCTCCAACATTACCTCCTTTAGGATGTTAAGCCTCCAAATGGCTTTGGAGGCAGCTTATGCAAAGGAGTCCCATTTTGGATGTTGTTCCGACTAACCACAGAATAAAATAGTCTTTTCCCCTCCTCACAAAGTAGTGTGCATTCTTAATTTTGTAATACAAAATCACTGAACCAAACACTTCTGAAGTCAATGAAATGACTTCAAGAATGGGTTTGTATGTTGGGTTTAATACCAGAAAAGTGCCTCATCGGGCAATAAAGTAGAAACTTAATACAAACTTTGGTGGTGTTAGACAGCCTCTTCATCACAGCACTGTATTTGCTTTTGAATAGGCTTTTTATCCGTTACTTCTAAATGGGGATATTGCATTTGTTACGCAAAAGAGAAAATTAGTTTTATTACTCGAGACAGGCACTGCTGAGACAGCTGAGTTTCAGCATATGTTAATAGTCCAACTGTCTTCATTTAAAGAGGTATTCAAACCTCCAATAAAATTTTCGTTTTTAAAGGTTTCCTGTACTAAAGTACACGTAACTCCCATGTACCATTGCCATCTAGTGGAAAGGTAAGTAAGAACACAGGTTTTCTTCTCTTCAATAGTTATCCATGGTGATCATCGAAGATTATTTTAGCTAATTTGCAAAACCTCTAGAAAGCATCCTTGTTGGAGCCCACACATCTCTCAATGCCTGCCCTGCTCTCAGAGAAATCGATAGCTTCCTGTGTAACTTACCTTTTGCTACGATAAAGAGAGGTGTTTGACTGCTGTCTACTGAAAAGAGGGCTTTTTTCTGAAACAGAGAAAACTTAGCTTGTTTTCTTATCTTTGATTAAATGTAACATTAAATAACTTAGTATAAATAAATCATGTTAGTGGATACACATGGTCAATAAGGATGTATTTCAGAGACAACTGTTGTGAAAGGGGAGGTGGGGGTACAACAGAAATAGAAATAACACTGTAGCAATGCAGCTTCTCCTTGGCTTGGCTAAAAGACTGAAATGAGCACAGCTTTTTGCAATTAAAAGCCTACAGAAGTTTTGGGAAGGCTGGCAGATTAAGCATTAAATTGAGGAGCGTCTATACAAAAACTCTGGTCAGGCTAAAAGACTTATTTTTTGTAGCCATTTGTTTAATGAGTTTACATCTGCTGTAACATTCAAAGAAGTCAGCAGAGCTCAAGTGTTTGACAGCTGCTCTTAAAAAAACCAAGGAGGGTGCACTTTGCTCATCTTCCTCACAGATTTTAGATGAGGATGAGAAACGTTACAGAGATCCTCTGGAAGTCTCAAAAGCAAAATACATAGTATCTAGTTTTACTAGATTCTTATCATTTACAGTTCACCCTAAAACTCCCACACATTTGGTTCTTAATGCCCCTCATGCTCCGTTAAACCTCAGTACAGCAATGTTCCCATAGGAATGTGGCCCCTTGCCAGACTCTCTCATGAACATTTCATTAATCTTCTTGGCTCTCATACAAACTACAAAACATTATTTGTTAGCAATTTAACTGTTTTGCTCCCAAATGTGCCAGAAATGTGATCTTTGCTATGCTTTCATTCAAGAATACACAAGGATAATTATATAGTAAATGGCAAGAGGTTTTTTTACATTTAGCATGATACAGTGCCAAGAAAGGTAAACTGATTATATCTTGTCTCTGGAGTTAATTCTTATGCTATCCTAAATGCCAAATAACTCTCAAATGTTAAGATCTAACTAAAACTTAGCAAAGTACATATTTAGATACAGTTTTATTTCATTACACTACACAAATACCTCTGAGTTTTTTAATAATTCAGACCATACCATGAAATCTACTTACTTCACAGGATAACTTACCAGAAAATATTATTTCTGTTTTCCGGAAGCCTGGCCTGACCCATGTCCAGTGATGTTGACAAAGGACAATCACTGGTTTTGCAATAAGGATGAAGAGTCTGTTACTCTAAAAAGCTTTCAAAGCACACATGATTTGCAAGAGAGAAGGAAAATTATTTAGAGAAAAGCAGCTTCATCTTCTGCAGAGCAGGGGGAATTAATTCCAGGTATACACATACATAACTTTTATTTCATAAAACAGAAAGCTTCAGTGGTACTAGTGGATAAAGCTGTCCCTAGGTGTCTATAACACTAATAGTAAAGAAGCAGGTTTCATCTGGGCTTAAACCCCAACAGTATCACATAGACAGATATGCAGAAGTAACTCACTTTCATGTGAGAAATGTAACATCTTCATTTCCCAACTTTCATGTAATAACCTTTGTATGGGACAACTCCATGTAAGTGTTTTTGGGGTTTTGTCGATTTGTTTTGTTTAGTTTTAAAACTAATATGTAATAAATTCAGTTAATTCCTCAAATCCCATGTTCATAACATGCAGCATTAGCAATGGAGGTGTGAAGGATAAAGGGCGAGTAAAGACTGCAGCCATTTAAAAGGATAAGATCAGAGAATTAAAGGGATGGCAATGAACAATAGTGCATTTATAGGTCTTTCTGTTTTCTCTTCTGTCTTCTCTAAGTGCACACAAGAAACAAAAACATTTGGGATGTATCCAGACTCAGGCACTGTTGATGTTTTCCCAGCACATTTCTGGATTAATATTGCTCTGCAATGTAATAGGCAGAGATGTGGAGCCATACCCTTCATGTTGCACAGTCACTAAACTGTAATCTGTGTGAGCAGATATGTATTTGACCAGCCATGAAAGAAGCGAGGGCCACCGGCTGTTTGCTGTGTCAGAATTTGGATTTTTTTCTTAGAATAATCTTTAGGAGAAAAGAAGAAGGTATTGCAAATTATGTTGCAGAATTTGGTGGGTCATGGCAAGAAGTGATTGGTACAGTTGTTTCAATCCTACTTTTTAAACTTATGGCAGGAGGATGAGCGAGAGACTGTTGTGAGTATGCCCATAGAACATGAGAGGTTAATGATAGATGCAAGCAGCTCTATCAGTTGATGCATGCAGCCAGATAAAGAAACCCTTCAAAACCTTTAATGTGGCTTGGAGAAAAGAAGCAGGAATGACATAGTGTTTAAGAACAGTTTGGAAAGAATGGGGGGTTTGGTGAAACAATTGCATGGTCAGCTGCTTGATTTCAATTGTTTGGATGTGGGGTGTAGCAGCTGCCTTAAGCAGGGAGAACAGACAGCTAGATGAGGTAGGTCACTGGGTACGATCAGATGAAGGGGGATTTGGGAGCTGGGAATTTCTGAAGGGCTACAGTAGTGAAGAAAAATTTGGCACAAAAGCTACAAGATCTCAGGAGAGTCAGTCAAGGAGGACACAACCAATGGAAGGGACAGGCACTCAGGAAAAAGTCTCTGTTGTTCTTAGATGGTGATGGGAGAGCTGATGCAGCTCTTTCAGCTCTGGACTGAGAGTACTCCCCTGCAGTGCTGCAAGGATTAAAACCAGAGGCAAGTCTGTACGACTTTGTCCATGTGTGCAAGTCCAGAGACAAGCACATATGTAATGTGCCATTTGGGAAAAGCACTCCCACTTTAGCTTTCAAGTGGTGGCAAAGCCTAGTCACAGCACTGAAATGCCAAATATAAATTCAGGCAAAATTATGCTGCTATATACTCCTGAAAGCTGTATGACTAAAATAGAGTGTAACTGACCTAATTTCTTATTTTTATTTCATAACTAAAAACAACTCAAGGGAGCCCTGAATACAGAGTCTTGCTCAACTCTCAATAATTGGACTGGCTGATTGAACTGGCTGGTTGGCTAAAATTGTATTCTGATTAAACTATAAGACCTTTTCTCCAAATGGCAAAGCTCTCCTCCATGTAATTCCTGAGAGACCCATCCAAGAATCACAATGTAAAGAAGAGAGTGCACAGTGTCAGGCAGCCTCTGTTGTTCCCCTCAACAAGTTATAAATAAATATAGAATACTTACAGTGCTCTGTACTAGAGAAAGCCAAGATCAAGGCCAAGTGTCCTCTCTGAAAATAATTGCAGCATGCAATATAATCCTACATACTCTAGCAATATGTGGTCTAAATAGAAACCAACAGGATAGAACTGGATTGTGGGTGGTGGAATTGTACCAGACCCTGGGAATTTTCTATTAATTAAGAAATGCTGATTAATAGAGAACGGTAAGTTTTAATAAGCCACTAATAAAAGAGAATTGTGTTTAAATAACAGGCGTGTCTTGATTCCTTGGAACAAATCTTCAGATTTTTAATTGGGGGAATTCACCTAGTGGAAAATTTTGTCTGACTTAGGACAGCAGTTTTTTGTTGGTGTTACTCACTGTGGTTTCATTCCCTGTCCCAGGGGTCTGCCTGGGTAGCTGAGCAATGGGGAAAGAAGCCTTAGAAGCAGCAAAAGTTAACGGTCTCAATACCAAAATTACTGGGTGAGGCTGTGTCATACTAGAGGAGAGGACAGAGGATCACAAGACTTCTGGGGTTAAAGTGTTGAGGTGCATACAAAACACTCAACACAAGACAGTTCAGCTAATGTCCTCAAAGTGCTCAGAATGCAAGTTACAGATTTCCTAGGAAGCATTTTAATAAAGGTGCTGGGATTGTACTGCCCAGCGAGATCCATCCTCTGTCCCACATCAGACTACAAATGTTCCTTCCCTTCTTGTAGTACTATACAAAACTTCCTTAACCACAAAGTGAAGGAGAGCCCTGGATCTTTACCATGTCTCAGCATGCACATTAACAGGGACATCCTGAGGTTTGATGCAGTTTCCTTGTCCATATATCCCCAAAGAAGACAGAGCTGACTCAGAGAAACTTGTCCATTAATATCCTATCTTCATATCAACCTCTGCAGCTCTACAATGATTTTTAGATTATTATATAAAGGAGCTCTGTCCAATGGAGGCACATTATTGCAAGCATAAAACAGGAATCCAGACAGGTTTGGTAATCCAACCTCAATCAATGAGGATGTAAAAAAATCCACTGTGGCAAAAGGAAAATGAAAAGCAAGGTCTAGTTACCAGCAATGAAATTTTAGAAGTTAATGCTCAAAATTTCCAACTGAGGAATACATGTTCTTGGAAAGCAGCATAACTCTTCCAAATATCAGCAGACAAATCTGTGCCCTAAATCTGCTTCCTACCAACTGGATAACTTTCTACAGTGATTGGGAAGTGCATATTATAACAATTTATTGCCACACCACTTTTCTTGCATGGGAGGACAGTGTCCCTCCAAGACAGAAAAAACTCTGAATGTGGACATGGAGCTCTGGCTCAATGAAGCTGAGTCTGCTACGTGCCTTTAATTTCTTTGCCTTGATGAAAGTCCTAATGTCACCACTTAGGCAACAAGAAGGTGAGTTAGGGCTTTATCAGGACTAACTAGCAGCAGTCAGAGCTGAAGGCAGATCTTGATTAAGTGCTCTAAAGACACTGGAGTTAAACTGTGGGACTGCAGAATCTGAGAAGCAGTGGTTGACATGCAAGTTCCATTTCAGTGCCCCTAAGACTAAGCCTCTTTTAAAACCTGATCTTTATCCTCCAGCTCTCCTCTTCATGCTACAAGTAACCTGGAACCTGCCAAAGTTGAAAACTAACTTATTAGTCACCAGATAGTTGGTGGCACACAGAACATACTCCTGATTAATTTATCAGTCTAGGTCATTTTACGGCCAGCTGGCCCACCCTCCCTGTGTTATATGAGCATGCTGCAACTCTAAAGTGTTCACAGAAAGAGACATTTCTCTCTCTTTCCCTTACCCTCTCTGCTTTTATTCTGTGCTTGTTCCTTTAGAGGTCCTGTTGTTGTGGGAAGGCTCTGAATGCCTGCTTCTGAATTGCATCAAGATTTCCTAAGGTGCCACGAGGAAAGGTAAGCAAGATTCAGGCTTTGATTTCTGTGAGGGTCAGAGAGGGGTGGTTTTGTTTTCTTTTGATTCCTTAAAAATTGTGTAAATACAGTTAGTATTGCTTCTGTTTTGACAGGTTACCATAAGTAGTGGCTCAGATTATCCTCTCTGCATATTATTTTTGAGTTTATGTAATTTTAGTATTGCTCTATTAAGAGAAGGCACAATTACACTTTTAGAAATACTGATAGGAATCCTGGCCAATTCATTGTTTACATTTTATAGAAAGAAGATGAAAGGAGGGGAAGGGAGGGGTGGTAAGTAGAGGAGAGCAAAATTATGAAAGTCACAGTGGGAAGTGTCACCTTAAGACTGTACTTCTATTGAAATTCTAACACCACAAACTTGTTTTTCCATTTATCTGAAAAAGACTATGACTATTTTCCCCATGTATTAGAATTGTGCATTTTTTTTTTGTTCTCTTACAGTTTGCAAGCCAAACAAACCAACCAGATTAATTACAATACTTTACCAGCCTGTCATATAAGGCAGTTCAGTTGCTTACCTTTTAAACTAGTGTATTCATGGGAATCTTATTTTTTTTTTGTAGGATTATCTTATAAAAATACACATGTAAGTTTAGCACAAACCATTAAAATGTGTTGTAGACTTCAGCTAATCTAGTATCTTTCATTTCTAAGGAGGATTTGGGTGGGGGCCAAGTTAATTAAAACCAGAATAGAAATGTGTTCTATTCATATGAGTCATATACCTCTGACTCACAATAGAGTCTGTGCAGCTAATGGGTTAATTTGCCTTGATAACACAGAAAAAATGAAGCTAGAGGTTATGACACTGTTTGGATTGAGTGATGGTTTCAGCCAGTGGATGTACAAGGTTTTTATGCAATTAAGAATAGAGATCTGCTCTAATGATGTCCTTTCTGTCTATTCAAGTGTCGTTACAAACAGTTCAGAAAGATCTGGAGGCACAGAAGGCTTAGAAATCCAGGACTGACACCTTCAATACTTTATTATTGTAACAATATGCACATAAAAGTGTTTAAACTACTATCACATAGAGGAAAGTCTAAATCACACGGGTCTAACTTCTAATGGTGGCAATCTCCCCAAAGCTGGTGGCCCTGCAGCACTTCAATAAGAATTCCTCCCTCAACCACCTAACAAACCTCCTCAGTTACTTTGCCTCAGTGGCCTGATGCTGAGCACCTACATCTTTACCACAGGAAGTGTGGAAATCTTTTAAGCTAACAGCTTTTGTAACTCCCTGGCCCCTTTGCCTTTGGGGACTGGTATCCACACCAGCTCCATTGGTAACTTTTTAGCTCCCTGTTTTACACCACAACTTAAAGGCACAGAGAGGGTACAGAAAGGGAAACTCAGTTGCTAGTCCATAGTATTGTTCCCAATCCATAACTATTATGAAGTTCTGTGCAAAGGTAGAGAAGTTCACAGCTTTTCGCCTCCTGCATTCCTGCAGGACTGTGAGGAAAACAAGGACTGTATCACAGCATGCATTCATGGGACTGCTAGTGCAACAAAACCTGTAGGCATGGACAGCAATAATAACCACACCTGAGCTGTGTCTGCCTAAAACTTAGAGGTGAGGTTGAAAGCAGACAGCAGCATTCTGCTCCACTGCAGTTGATTTAGTTATCTGATCTACAAGGGCCTCACAAGAGAAGACATAAACCATCCTGGTTTTGTAGTGCTTTATACAGGTGAAACTCTTAATGAATGCCAGAGTGGACAAGAAGCAAAGGGGTTTTATGAGCTATTTTACAAAGCAGCTATAAGGGATCCTTTGAGGAAAGCAGGCCTTAAAAGTAGTGGTTTTGTGGGTGTAATTATATAGGGTTGTGCTGGGATGTGAAGACAATACAACACAGGCCTCAGTGTGAATGTGACTGAGGCTTCCCACGATGATATGAGTATTTACCCGTTTCTAGGGGAAACAGACTGAAAGAAACCACAAGGATTTTTCTCATGTATTTAAAGCTAGTTCAGTGTTTGCCCCCTTACCTGGGTACTGCCACCCAACAACAACAAAAAACGCAACCAAATAAAACATAAAGTTCTGGTCAACAATTTCCCTTCACCCCCCTGCATGTAATTTAATAGCCCTCATCTGTTCACCTAATATAACAGTTATAAATTTGGCATGTGATCCAATGGCCTAATCATTCAGAGACATGACTACAGTCAGCACCATTCATTCCTCCCAGCATCAAAAGCCCTGAGAAGTGGAAGGTGCTGATTAGTCACAGCTGAAGACTGCAGAGACTCAACATGCTAGTTTAGTATTAATTTTCACCTAACTGGAACAGTGCAAACATCCAGGAGAAGGAAGAATAGTTAAAACATGTTTTCAGGCTTATTCCCAATAAAATTAAACTGAGGCAAGTAGGAAACAGTCTGTGCAGTCTGCCACAACATGGAGATGTGGGAAGAAGATGCTCTTCCTGTTTTCCCTCTCCAGCCCATGTGAGGAATATAGCCCTAAGCAGAATATCTGCTCTTTGCACAGAATGTAGACATGAAGGTTGCACCACCTCCCCCTGAAGCCATCTAAATTTCACCCTTGATTTTCACTTGTAAAGTCTCTAGCATGTTATGCCTGCACATGTTCAAAGCTGACCCAGTCCCAATGGGACCGAGTAGTTCTAGTTGTAATCTTGCTGAGATCCAAAAATGAGATACAGCATTCAATCCAGGACTTCTGTTCAGAGAAGTCCCAAGAAACCTCAAGTGGCTTCACAAATGAAATGCAACAGTGTCTGCAATTTTCCTAAAACACAGCTTGTAGTTGATGTGGTGCTCACCCTCCCACAGGAGCTCACCTAATGGCTAGAGCAGGTAGGAAGCACAGGAGGAAACCCATTTGCTCTGCCTGAGAGGGAAGTGAAAGCCACCAGAGTTCAGCAGGAACTTTGCATTGAAACAGAGGAGATGTTACCGTTTCCTCTTCATAATATGTTTTTGAATTTTAGCATCTTTTGATTGACTAAAATAAGGCAAGCCTTACAGGAGGCTCAGAAGAAAGGTTCTTCCCCCAAATCCCTTTCCACCTTTTCAACAGCTTTATCACCAGCTATGCTCCCTCCTCTGCTCTCTTTTACTCTGTCAGTTAAGGTGGAATTACTTTATATACAGAGTTGCAACTTCCACTGAGATGTGAACTAAGGTGCCGCTCCAACAATACTAAAAAAAGGGTATCACCTTAAATTCATACTGCAGGTTTCTAAAAAGGCAGAGAAGTGACCCCCACACCTGTAGCAGGGCATTAAACCCAGATATTTTACTTTCTGTGTGAATAGCAATGAAAAAAATGGAGGTAGCCAGACTGTGACCTTTTTGTTGTATTGCAATGTTTGAAGAAGAGCAAGTCTACTTGCTTTTCAGGACAAAAATCCATAACATTCAGGACAAAAGCTCTAAGTGCATTTGGTGGGGCTTATGAATGTGGATCCTGAGCAGGCAGAGGTACTTCTTTCCAGCCCTGAGTAACAAGACCGGGATTGAAGACCAGTGTTAAAACTCACCCTGTCTTTAGTGTTCCCTGTTGATTAGGCAGCTCAGCTTGGGGGGTTTCAGCTTTACAAGCAGACCTAAAGATCAAACACCTGCTTCTGGATTCATTCCAGTAATCCAGGGGCTAAAAATGTCGATCTGTAGCACTTTAAATGCCTATATTTTGGACTGCTTCCAAGTTCTGCACTGAAGATCCTGCATTAAGGGGTCACAACAAAACCAAGTTTATTAAAAAACAGCTCTCAAAATCTTCCTAAATGCAGTTATTTTCTGAAATGGGCAGTTTAATTTCAATAAATTTAACATTTCACAAACATTTTGTTAGATTTCAAATCAACAAAATTACTCTGCAGAAAACTGCATTATACCCAGCTGCAATATCACCACTGAAGTGTTCAGCACAGTAATGTTAAAGTATACTCTGCTATTCTGAGTCAAAGACAGCATTTTCCTGACCTGCCGCTGTTAATCATTTCGAGCATATGTTTACATGACTGTTTTTGCCAACCCACTTCCAGCTGTCACCAGCCCCCACAGAACATAATAATAAACACCTTGTACACCCACCAAGAGGTAACTGGAAATGGCTTAGATGCATAGAGAAGTCTGGAAGCTCTGAGAACATAAACCATACAACTTTCCTAATTTTTAGTCAGACATTTCATAGTTTGACCCAACAACAACATGCAGTGTTGATTTTCAGGTGCAAGTTTTATTGTGGATCATAACAAAAGTTTCAGAAAAAGCACAGGGAAAAAATCAGGAAGACTGTCTTTTACACATATCCTGTGAAAGCCACTAAGTTTGCAGTTGAAGGCAAAGCAGCTTAATTTAAACTAGTAGTTATTTTTCAGATACATGTTAAGCAGCTTTTGTAAATATTCTTTTTTCTCAATTAGTTTGATATTGAAATTGAGAACCAAATATTTCAAGGACTTGTTGCAGAGTGAATAGTACTAAATTGTTAGACAAAAAAAGAAAAAAACAGTCACACAAAATATTGTGAACATACATAAAACTGGCCCTTGTAAATGTTAAATGATTCAAAACCTCTTTGGAAAATCTGTGGATGCTGAGGTATGCCTAATTGTAGAATTTTGGTGATGCAATCTGTTTTTCATATGATACATCAATATAAAATATCTTAATTCAAACTAATTATAACTTCTTACAAAGGATTTCTTCAGTCTGTTGTTGTACTTTGACTGTAAAGACAACCCCCACACCAATTCTTAAAGTAAAATGACAAAAATCTATTAGGTAACAGTGTAGAAAATCTTACAAGAGGTCTTCAAGGCACTGTTTTCTCTTTGGGTGCTTGGCTGTTCATGAAGGCTGTTTTGATAGGAAGACAAGAATAACAAAAACTAGACCTAAAGCTGGTATCTAGTATATTAAATACCATATATATCTTTCTCTAATGAAATAAATCCCATTACTTCTAAAAGCCATTCTGCTTTACAACACTGTCGCTTGCAGTAAGGTGTCTGTTGAATTAACCTGAAACATGAATTTAAGAACATAACTTTCAGAAAAGAAGTTAGAAGAAAAGTCAACCAGGTAGCATTTACCTCAATCAACACAGTCTGCCTGAATGTAAACCATTCCCAAGTGGTGTTACCCTCTGTAAAACAGGGGCTCTGCCATTTAATGCCACCAGTTTACATGGAGTTACACCAGTCGGCAACTTGGTCCACAGTTAACTGAAGTAGATGAGGATGTTATCCAGCTCTCACTGGTCCACTTGAATCCCTGAGCTGTGTAGCTGCAGGGGCTGCTGCCTTCTATAACAGGAAGATACCTACTGACTAAGACATGCAAAGAAGGAGGTATTCTGCTATCAGCTCATTTAGTAAGAAACTCAGTGCATCCATACTCCATCAGAAATACAGAGCAATCCAATTCTGGACTTCATGAGTGTGTCTCAGGTAAAATTATGCAAAGGTTCCTTCAATACCTTTTTTATAGGGCCTCTTCTTCATGGCAACTAAATGGCAGTCAGCTGGGAAAGAAACCTGAAAGGAGCTCACCCCAAGTTATTAGGAATTTAGGGTGATTATTTTGAAAACATCTTACTGACACACTATGAAATATCTGTAGTTCCTCTTTGAAAAAAACAGTAAGTTTTGTGTGGTTGGGAGAGCATGCCAGGATCCATCAATGGGGAAATATCTCCAATCACAAAACAAATCTGGATACCATATTGCTGGATGCAATGGGTGAATTAGAAGTCAGAGAAGTACAGAAAGCTGTTCTTTTGGCAGTTTCATGCTGCCCCAGCAGCAGAAATACTCAGTTTTGTTACTCAAGACAGGCTAATAGTCTGCCAGGTTTTGGTGGACTCAGCTTCCTGTGGGTCTTTGTGTGACAGAGCAAAACAGACAAACACATTGGTCGGGTGGATGAGATCCAAATACCACCATGAGATCTTCAGGCAGTGGCTTGGATTCACACTGTCTGGCTTTAGAAATCCAGCCAAAGTGCTGAGATGGCAGCCTTTGGACCAAGAGCTCTCTCTGGGACCAGTGGAGAAACTGGCCTTTCCAGGTGGCTGCTGATGTCTTACATAAGCTAAATCAATTGATTTGGATCCATTTAATAATTTAAAGTAATTATAAATAAACCCGGGACTGACCTAAAATTTAAACAACTTCTATCTTAATATAAACAGTGAGGAAAACTCTGCATTCAGCAGTACAGCACTATACACAGCTATGTATCAAGAATAAAAGCAACGTAGGTGTTGGCAGAATTTGGCCCAGCTAACTCAACATTTCCCTGCCCCGAAGGAAGGGGCTGGTCTACACCAATGGCTGAAGGGGAAACTGTCTACAGTAGTATTCTATATTTCTATAATATTCTGTATCAAAGCAATAAATATTAGATATAATCTGTATATTAGATTTTATATTTATCTGATAGCTATTTAAATCTACACTGTCAAAAATATAAGCAGTGACCCAGTTCTACATGGCAGCATATTCTACTTGTGTAATTCTGTTAATCACATGGATCTATATTTACATAGGATACTTTTATTTTTATAGCAGATTTCAATTTACAGAAATTCTTACCATAGGACAGATTATTGTGTAAAAGCTGGATATTGTTTAAATGTTTCTCTGGTTCTTAAATGTTTCTCTGGTTCTGCATAACTGCATTTCAGCATGAGGATTTCATCATTCTGTTTCAGTCTTATGTTTTTTAAGGATGGAAAATGGAGTCTGATTGGCTTCAAAGTCTCCAGAAATGTTATACCAATATAACGCAGGATACTAATTTTCAAGTCCAGGCAAAAAACAGTTTTACTGTTAATTTTACATATATAAATCTCTTCTTTAAAGAAAGTGCACTCTTGAAATCAAAGGCAATCAAAATGTTTCATCACTGTTGAAATGTAAAAGTGTTTCAGCTGAGCATAATCTGCATACGACTTTTAATGAACTATTAAAAGTACTAAAATCTAGGTGTGCAAATGAAAAACTTACATGTTAAACATTAAAATAAGCTGAAATTGCTGCTGGTACGTACATGAAAATTTCTGTCTTAGTCTGCTCAAAAAATGTGTGGTTAATTCCTATTGTTTCTCAGATAATAAAGCTGTAATGAAATCATGTTCATTTTCACCAAGGTCAAAATGTCCAGTTATTTCTCTCTGCAATAGGCAAATAATTGTTATTTTCTGTACCTCTAATTTCAGAAACTCAGTTAAAGATACAGAGGTAAGAAATTATTTTAATAAAGATATTTAGAATGCTTGTAACAATCAGATAATTTCTGAGTTGAGAACATCCAGGTGTTGTCCTTTAACTTGAATACTGACTTTCCTTTGAAATAGCGGATAATTACTTCTAAGAAGAATAATTTTGTAGCCTGCAGCACAAGTCAGTATCACCTTATTATTGAACATCAGCTGGTCTTAAAGACAGAAAAAAAATGTTTGAGTTCTCTTTATGCTAATATTGTACTGAAAAGTCTACATTAAAAAAAAAAGCCTGGAAAATTGAAAAATATGTAATGCTTTACATAATAAGTAACATATAGCTGTTAATGACTGTTCTTGCCAGCACTGCCTTTCTCCTGAGGAACTGACTCAAGAGCCGACAGATCACTTTTCCTTTTACCTAAACAAGTTCTGCCAGAACTGGATGAATATTAAGTCTCCTTCCTGCACTGAACAGTTCACAGATTTCGGAACAGTTGTCTAGTAATTTCAGCCTGAGGATTTTTTTCCTTACTGTGTAACTCAGGATCCCAAGAATCTGTGGCTGCAATGGAACACTTTGTTTAGAAAGTGATTCAGACAGTCTCTATCAGGTTCATTATGAAAACATAACTGGTGCTTGGTATCACTAAGGGAAGAATCAACTCCCCTTACTCTTTTGTGCCTTTGTTAAAGCTAAAAACAAACAGACAACAGCTTATACTTGGTGATTATTAGATAAAAGAAATCTTTATAGCCTTGTAAAATCACCAACAAACCTTACACTGTAATGGAATCTTCGCAGATGGGAGTAGTTTTGACCATAAAGTAGTGCTTTTGTATTTGAAACACTATGAGAATATTTCTAGACAATGAATCTTGGGTTTTTTGTGTGTTGGACATCATGCAGCAAAATACTTTCATTTTAAAATAAACCGAAGAGATAATTCTAAATCCTATTTAGCAATAAATCTAAACCTGATAATCTTGTGATTAAACTACCAAAACAAACCCAAGCCATTCTTCTACTTTCTAATACTATGTAATAATACAAATATTATAGAAAAACTGTATTATACAGGTATGTCTTCCTGAAATGTGTTCTTTGTAAGAAAGGTCTCTGCCTTGAACAAAACCAAGTGACAAGCTGCAAAGTGTGCTGCTGTGGAATGCTCAATAACACAGATTTAAAGCAGAGTATCACATTATAATAAGCCTGAAGGAATGAGTAGCCACTTCAGTTTGTACCCATAAAATTAAAGCATTGGATATATATATTAATCAGCTTAAGTCTCTTCTTTTTAGCTGTCATGTGAACAAGTGTCTTTAACTGTTTCCCCCATGCACATTTCTCACAATTGGAACAGAACCGTCTTATCATGGATAGAAAATATTCTTCTCTTACCCAGACTAAAAAAAGATATATGGAAAAAAACCTAAAGTACTCAGTACAGAATCTTCCTATGATTGGCTTCAAAGGCTGATTTGAATCAAAGTTACTACATTTTTTTTTCATTGTTGCTTCACCTAGAAAAACAGTGTGAAGACCATTATTATTGAGCCATGAATTACCCCAGAACATACCCAAACACCTTCCTTCAACTCTTTTTTCTTTATAAGTTACATCAGTTTTAAATCTACTATGAAAATAGTAGTGCAAGAATAATGAATAAAAAGTTCTTCAGATAAATGGTATAGTTCCTTTCAGGAAAAAGATGCAGAGGAATATCAATGAAAGATACGCTAGTTATGATGCTTTCTTTGTTAACACTCCCTTCCAACTGAAATCTTCACTCCACATTCCTGTATTTGGTAAACAAATTGTACAGTACTCTCAGTGTAGACTTCAAGTCACAATTTACAATATCTAAAAAAAAGACAGGGAAAAACAAATTAGTAACTTCATAAGCACAAAATATTTTTCAGGAAAAAAAGTCCCTATTCTCTACTCCCATTCCTTGCTTGGATAATATCTATGAACATTAGACCACAAAGATAGTAAAAAACAGTAGAAATATCAATAAAGCACAATTTTGAAACTGTCAACTCAAGAACTGCATTCTAACCACTTTTAGTTAGGGATACAAACAGCTAATGCTACTGATGTTGAAATGCAACCAAGATTTAGATGCCTCTGAGACAAATTGTGCCTAGGGTTACATATATTTTTATGACTTAATTGTCAGTCAGTTGCAGCTGAAAAGTAATTATTTTTAAAAAATCATCAGGCAGGAAACAACAGAACTCTCCTCTTATGTAAGAATTGTAGGACTTAGCACATTCTGGGCTGCAACATCCTTTATTAGGCCCAATTTCAGCAAGACAGATAGAGGTCAGTTTAAATTCTTCAAAGAATCTAAAGAAGCAGGTATACAAGTGCTCCTTGAAGACACTTCTGAAATTTCTTTGAGCTAGCTGACATACATGGCTGAATAAGTCCTCAGAAAATCAACATCGAAAGTAAGGGACTTACATGAAACACAAGCTAATGAATACCTTCTGCTTCAAAGGGAAGTTCTTGAGAAAGTCAATATTATTTCACAAGAAATCTATAAAACAAACTGACAAGTACTATGTAGCAGTCTATGCTAGTGCTTCAAGGAACATTCAATCTAAAACAGGGATTTAGAACTGCCCTCAGAAAGAACAGAGTAGGATTAGAATTGTCCTGTTTCTTTCTGTTGACTGTATAGGAACTCAAACTCTTGACTTTGGTTCTTGGAATTGGCCATTGAAGGTGTAAAGCTGATGGTGTGCATACTCCCATTATCTTCAAAACTTCCAAGTAAGCCTAGTAAATAGTGCATGTAATCATTAGGGAATTTTGCCATTACATTTATCTACACTGACATTTCTTGCAGATTGTGAAAGGGTCACTGTTTGAAGAACAATTCCAATCAAAATTACACATTGTGTTCCGAAGTATGCAAACTTTGAAGGGTTAAAGATATGGGCCACGTGGTAAACTGACATCCATGGACAAAGAATGAAAACACTCAAACCCAGATTAATGCACGGTCATGAAACCACAGGCACTATGGTTTTGTGGCGCTTAGTAAAAAATCAAATCAAAAATTCTTGGTATAAAATGCAGAGGAAATGCCAAAAGCTGCAGGAAGGGTATATTGCTCCCACAACATCCTGAATAACCTGCAATATGGTTTGCATGTAACATAGGAAGTTTCCCCTTTCGGGCCAGCAGCAAGGTGCATAACCCTTTTTTTCCCTAACACAACTTCAAATTAATGAGGAGATAACTGTGTTAGGTCTTTGCAAAGATACCAGGAGACTCCATCACCACAACAGAATTCCACAGAAAGGCCCAAACTAAAAGAAGCACACTCCCACAGTAAGATGAGTTATTTCCACTGCTTCACGTGTTTGACCAGCATGGATAACATTTTACCAGTTGCAAGTTTCAAAAAGAGAAACTTGAGTTTGACTTTGATGTACACATTTCAGGAACTAATCTGAAAAAGTTCAAACTGCAAATGAATTCATTATAGACTCAGTAGATTAATGTTCCAGTCATTTTTAAAGTAAAAGGTCACGGAAAGCTTTTTAATACCTTTTCAATTATATTGCAAATAACCCAAATAAACTGTTGACCCCATAAAAATCATTGGTTTTCATACTCATTTATTTAACTGCATTCTTTTTTCCACTAAATATGTTTTTCATATTCTAAAGCACTTTTCAGCATATTTTTTCCTCAAGAACCTCAAAGAAACAGTGTAGGAATTTAAAGACTATTTAGTGCACACATTTAGGGTAAGATCCTTTTCAATACTTTTTTGCTCACTGGAAATTTTAAGTATGGGCATTGTGCCCAATGTAACAACACATAAAACAGATGTGTTTTTCCATTCACATCGGGCAGGAAGTTTCATATTAAGCATTTCAATAATTGCACAAGAAATGTCTTATATATGCTGAAATATCCTTATGGCTTGATTTATACTGGAAAAATTAGCTGTCCCCTAGAGCAATAAATACCTGAAAAATTAAATGCCATAAGAATTTTAAACCTCCATAGGGAGTAAGGGATCACAGATATTCTCTGTTTTACTTGGATCGCTCAATTTCACTGTTTCCCCCTTCTCTCTGACTATTTCAAACGTAAAGGTTTGTGATGGTTTAGTTAAACATGATTGTGGATAAGAGTTCAGACAATCAAAAGAAGGTAAAATAATTGGCTGGGTAGGTCCAGATTTAATGCACACATAGCATAGGATTGATACTGAGATGTATTATTTTCTGTGTGTGCATATGTCTGCTGCTGTTATCAACTAGAAGTTGTGAGGGACAGAAAATAAGCAGAATGGAGCAGAACCTGATTCACCAATGCATGCCTGAATCTCCAGAGGGTTCTTACTATTAGAAGCAACACTGACAGTAGTTTGTATCAACTCCCTGGGGAATGACAATCCAATATTATGGCAGGAAAAACCTGAAAGCACCATATAATGTGAGTCTGCAATTGGTCTTGAAAACACACATCTATGTACTGATTATTCTGGTGGGTAACCAGCAGAAGCCCAGCTATCATCCTGTTAGGGAAGGGGGAGCACAAGCTGCATGTCCAACTCCTGCATGGTAGGAAGTGGTAAATTGTCATGGGAGGAGTCACAAGAGCACCCTGTAACATGGGGAATCCATATGCAGACCAAAGAATGGATTTAAACACTGTATTTATATGAGCAAAGAGGAGTGGAACCCTGGGACTCCTAAACTCAGCAGCAAAAACTTTGTCTTCCCTGAAGACACCTTTTACTTTCAGTCACCAACTGCATGATTAGTTCCTGTATTCAAACACAGTTATGTGAACATTTGAAATTCTTCTTTCACAACATCTACCTCTTTTGTGAAAGTCTTGTAAATTACACTATAATACTTGAGGTTTAGTATGAAGATGTGGGATGGGGGAAATGGACCAATTGCAGCAATTCACATCTTCCAGTGACACTAATCACAACTGTGTCTCTTCCAGTGAATATTTGAGTATTACTGCATACATATGGTCACAGAAGTTTTACCCATGCAATTGAAGAAAGGAAACACTGCAAAATTTGAAAAAGTGTATCTATCAGCCACTTAAAATACAAGAGTTACTTGAGTACTTCAAAATATATCTTGTCTTTTGCTCTTGGATTAATGTTTTAACCTTCCTTTAGCCATCCCATGACCCTGTAACATTGGGAGATACAAAAATGTAGAATAGATACCTTCTGGTCTTGGCTTTGGTTTTTCCAATCCACCATCTTGCATTAACTCAAATGCAAAGGATACATTGAGGACCTAGAACATAATGAAGGTAGTCACTATTGTGAACTGTGTATTTTATAGCACAAATGTTCAAAACAAGATGTATTTAAAGCTGCAGATTCAGATTTTCAGAAGGAAAAAATGGTCAGGGCTCCATAGATCAGTAGCATATTTGGTCCATGGAATCCAGACAATCCATTGTTTTGGTGCTTCTGGGTGATGGCGATGTCAGAGATATAAAGGTAATGGGAAAGATAAGACATGAAATAACATTACCCACAGAAAAATTACTTAAAAATAGCCCACCTCCTGCAAGTTTGAAAATTGGAATATGATGGCCCATGAAGTGCTCTTGTCTTGAACAGACATCTGAACTGCTGGGATGGCAACATACACTGAAGTAATGGTTGGTCTCAAACTGATACATTGTACATACATGCCTTTAAGTTTCCCAAATCCATTAAAACTTTCAAATGTTAAATGTGTCTTGGATTTTGGAAACAAAAAAAAAATCAGAAATCAGTTCCACCATCAATTCTTGTATGTAATCCTGTATGTACTTAATGAACAGTCAGTCTCGTTCAATGACAGCATCACACAGTGGCTGCCAAAATCTGTTAATACTTGCTAAGCACACCATCACTGATACTATTTTTTAAATGCTTGGAAATGGTTACCAGTACAGCCCTTTCTTTCAGCGACTAACATCAAACTTATGTGCAAAAGTTTATGTCATACTTGTAAAACTAGACATGGCTTATATCTTTTGTTTGTTTTTAACAGAAAACTGAAATGTAATTACCTTTTGTTCAAAACTATCAGGAGTCAAGAAAAAGCTGTGCAGGGGAACAAAATAGCCTTCTAGGAGACCCATTAGCAGGACTAAGTACACACCATCTGCAAACTGGAAAAAAAGACATTGCTCAGTGCATTTCCTGAAAAATGTATCATCGCTTTTCTTAATGAACATGATAAGTATTGTGTAATGCAGAACTGCCAACAAACTACTAAAACAAATATTTTAAATTTCAACTAAAATATTTTGTCTCCCTTCTTTGATTCTATTTAGTTCGTTATTTCTGTTATGTCGAGTTTTAGGTATCTGTAATTACAGCAGAAGATACTTAATTGCTATATGTTCATTTCTATCTAAGGAAATAGCAACATCCATAAGAAGGACATGGATCTGTTGGAGTGAGTCCAGAGGAGGCCACGAAGATGATCACAGGGCTGGAGCAGTTCTCCTACGAAGACAGCCTGAAAGAGCTGGGGTTGTTCAGCCTGGAGAAGAGGAGGCTCCAGGGAGACCTTTGTAGCACCTTCCAGTACCTAAAGAGGCTACAGGAGAGCTGGAGAGGGATTTTTCACAAGAACGAGGTGGAATGGCTTTAAGCTGAGGGAAGGCAGGTTTAGATTAGAAATTAGGCAGAAATTCTTTACTGTGAGGGCAGTGAGACATTGGAAGAGGTTGCCCAAAGAAGTTGGGGATGCCCCATCCCTGGAATGGATCATGGTTGGATGGGGTCTTGAGCAACCCGGTCTTGTGGAAGGTGTACCTGCCTGTGGCAGGGGCATTGGAACTAGAAGGTCTTTAGGGTCCCTTCCAAACCAAACCATCCTATGATTCTATGGTTTTGTCAAAGGCCTCTCACTTCTACCCCTGTGGCATCAGGTCTATTAGTGCACTGGTATCTACACAATCAAACTGAGTTATCTGAAGCAATCCATCACCTTCTTGAGGTAGGTAATTTTCTTTCAATTGATAGAAATACAATCTCTCAATTTAAGGAATGTTGTTTCAGATAAATGCTTAAGTAGTTTCCAGGTACATTTGAATAATACTCTTTTCCCCAAAGTAAATGCAATAAGCAGAAATAGGGGATATCCTTTTGAAAAAAACCTTTACACATTATTTCCACCTAAATCTTAATTTTACCTTTGAAAAATCTCTATCAGATTTACAGCTACTTAAATAAAGCAGAGATTCTTAATAACATGAATCAAGACATAAAATAAAGCCTGACCTGAAAACGCATGGGGTTTTTTGATAGTGCAGAAACCATCCCTTCCTGCCTGACCCTGTAATTTTCTTATGATAACTGCTGCAATTGTTCACATGGGGAGGTATTAATACAGCAGGATTAAGCTTTTCTTTTAGCTTCTTTTCAGCCAATTTAGCAGCTGAGGACAAGAAAGAAGACCATGTACCACATTATTTCTGTGGTGCAATCAAGCCTGCAGCCCAGCTGTACAGCTGCCTATACACTTGAGTAGCTTTACCCTGGAGAATGTATCTCACTGAATAGAGCCATTGTAACCCCATGTGACCACGTGCTTGTGCAAAGGTAGGCAGGAAACAACTGCTCAGCCTGACGCTGGATCAAACCAAGCAGACAGAATTCTTTCCTGACCAAAGCAAGGAGGTTCTCCTTATAGCACTTGGCAGCACCCAAAAGGTAGCATTAGTTAATTAATTTTTATGGTAATGGAAGTACAAAGCTGTTTTAGATACTTAACTCATGAGGGTCTTCCTCATATAAATGTATTTAGAAATTAAGGGTTTCATGCTGAAATAACATCTTAGAGCTGAATCAATAATAATTCAATGAAATGTCTGGATAAAGCACATAACAGTGCAACTATCCCTCCCCTTTAAGAAAGGCTATAAAATTCTACCTGCGTCTCCAATTCAGTCACCTCCAAATTCAATTTATTCAGATGCTTGTTCACAAAGGTGATGAGAGTCTGAAATATGAAAACAGTATAGTGAAAGCCTATTCAGCAGGGCAGCAATCCAACATAAGCAGCATAAACTTCACTTCGAAGAGAGAATCTGCATGAGTGAAGACACTGCAACACATTCTCTAAGTTTTAAAACTGAAATGCAACATTAAAAAAATTCCTTTTTCCAAGAATAAAGAACAAAAATAAAAGTGATAATAAAAAATACTGTTAAAACATAATATAAAACTCTCTTGTAGGTAACTATAGGGAAGTAGGGAATCAAATTCCACTCAAAATTGACAATAGCCAAAATACCCTAGAGGTCAGACCTCTGGTAGTTGTAAACTGGATTGTGTAAACCTGATTGTTGTAAACTGGCACCAATACAGTCAATGTACCAGTTGGGTTCTACTCACACATACTTTATGAGAACTTTTCTGAAGGAAACTTTGAGAACTATATGTTGTTGTGTATTTCAAATCATGAATTTGTACATTTAAGTATAAATTGTATTTAATGCATGCAAACTATGTCTATTTTATATATATATATATATATATATATATATATATATATATATATATATATCCACACACACTCACGACATACCTACAGAGACACACAAGCATGCACACACAGACATTATGTATTTCAAGAATAAAAACCTTCCAACCTTTTTCACTACATTGAGCTTGTCTGGAGCATGGTCAAATAAAGTGTCAAATGCATCTCTTTCTGAAAAAAATTCAGTAATATTAATATACCAAGCAGCACTTGTTCCAGTTCAGAATCAAAACTTACAGAGACACATACTCATTTGAGACAACACAGCCAGCAAAATGTTTCAATATAATCTCTGTATTCCAAATATCATGTATTTTGCATACTGCACTTTTGCCATAAGCTGCTAGCAACTTATTCTCTATTATTTACAAAAAGCATCATTTTCAAGTAGGATTTGGATTATCTAATGACCCCATTCCCAAAAATGAACAAAGAATAGTATCTTTATGCATAAAACCTTAAACAGTCAGATACAGGCAGCTAAGGAACCAAATAATTTTGTGCAGAAGAACATGAGTTTACTTTAGAGTCACTACCCCTACAGAGGAAGATTTTCCCCATGGGCCACTGAGTGCTCTGTGGTATAAAGCACCTCAAGAAGGCCTGTGATTACACATCTGCAATACAATCCTTTGTATAGATGTTTTGGGGCATTTTGATATGCAATTTAGGACATTATCAGCAGTACAGGCAACCTAAGGTACCATGACAAGAGTGCTACTGTAGTGACCTTCTGAAGAAAACAAGAAAAAAAAAAGCCACCAGAGCCTTCTCTGAGCAATTTCCATTTCAAAAATCACTTGAATGATAGCAAATGACTTCACAAACAGTTACAATCATACTCCTTGATTTAAAAAAAAAGGTTAAGTAGATCCAAAGGCATTTGTAGAAGACAGACTTTATACAAAGCAAGACTGCTCAGGGATATCCTTGGGAAAAGAGGTCATTCATGTAGCCTTTTAAATCAGCTCTAAGGCAGCCATTGAAATAATACAAGAAGCAAAAGATAAATTCTTGGTGGCAAAAAAATAAAGAAGCCAAAGCTAAATTCTCCACCTAAGCTTCTCAGGTGAGTGTTTTCTGCTGGCCAGGCATGTGGCCAGTCTCAATCCTGGCAGCAAGACGTGCTATGCATAGGACCTTGCATGGTGTGTAGGCCTCCTGAATAATGACTCAAAGTCTTTAAAGTGTAAGCAGGTAATGGATGTAAGAATATCAACACGTTCAAGCACCTGGTTCATGGTAAGCCACCATTTTACATTGTGCTGGGAACTTATGACCATTAATACTATCACAGTCATGTTCTGTAGGTTAAACCACAAAGCACCTGCAAATTAACATGTGCTGAAAAGCAACGAAATGTGTTTCAAAGATGGTCAGAATGATTTTGATGCTTTCCTCCCTTTTGTTGACTGCCACAATAGCCTGTGGTGCATGTATTTGCCAGGACAACTTGAAATCCTCTCCTTCCTTGTAGCTGATCAAAGTGACCACCCCCTGCCCAACTAATGTATACTCTGGTTGCCTCAAGGAAAAGACAATAATCAAATAAACTTACCATGCCTTCCTGATAATGCCCTATAGCAAAACAAACAAACAAAAAGAACAGTTATATATCATGCACACGCAGATGTGCTGCAAAGAAGAACAGTATACATGGTCACATCTTCAACTTGGTGAATACTGGAGTGGATCCATGCAATTAAGAAAATGTTCATCAAGTTACTCCAGCTGAGAAGCTGGATTAGTCTAGAGTCTATCAGTATAATATCTCTTGGTTTCACTAAAGTCTCACAGTAGGCTAGATCTCACATTGTCTACTTTGAACCAAATCAACCCACTTTGCCTAAGCAAAGAAGGCTTTTTCACATTGCTTTTGTGAAAACTTGGGCCTCTGCTTTAAAGATGAATTTACCACACCAACTACAATACAACTGCAGCCAAAATAAGCCTTGGTCTGGATTCTTAACGACTGCAGCATTTTGCTCCAGCTGATCCTTCATGTAACTATCACACATAAACAAATCCATACATATAAATAATAAATCAATAGTACAGCTTCTCTCCATTCAGTTAGAAATTGTTCAGTGAGATGACACATGCAGGACTTACAACAGTCATCTTACATTCCCAAAGTCAAAACACCTAAAAATAGTCGCATCACATCACTTTTTGAATGAATCTCATTCTTTATCAAGTAAAAACCAACAGAAAAGAGTGCAATCTCTTGTTTGTTTGAAGAACTTTTGAATAAAATACTAATAAATATAACAAACAGAAATAAATTAATAGTAGATAAATACAGAGATTTTGTGTATCTTCACTCTGTCTTCTCTTCTACCCTGGTCTCCTGTTTTTAGTTCCCCCCCATCTCTATTTCCTCCCCCTTTTGTATTTTTAGATGCATGTTTGCAGCTCTTGAAAAGGCTAAAATACAGTCACTGGCTGATGCATCATCTTCCCTGGAACCCCAATACTGAAATCTAAATATCAGCAAATGTTTGACTTTCTGAGAGGCATCTGTGTTCAATTACTGAACTGCTGGCAAAAGTGGTGTTGACATACTCAGTGTTACCAGTTATTTCCTCTTGGATTTGTCGAGACTGGAGGATTCCTTCTCGTTTCTGCAAAAAATAAAAAAGTGACATTTTTCTCAGTAAAGTTTAATCCTTAGAGTAAGGCAAAAATTTATTTGTGATCCCCAAAAGTAATTAGTTAAAAACCTTGCAAAATAAGAACTTTTCTTAAACAAAGTTACAGTAATATATTATTTTACTTTACAAATATTTCAGAAAACTCTTTTGTACATTAATGAGAAACTTGAAACTCCACCTGTAGAAGGAAGTATTTCTTTTGCTTTCCTTTCTCCATTGTTCCTAATTCACTTTTCCTTTAAAGGCCCCAATTCAGCAAGACATTTGAAACACCTAAACACATATGTAAGTATTTTAGTAGAGGTATGCCTAGGTGAGCTGAATTAAACCTTGTATTTCAATGAACAGCTTGGCAGATAGTGGCCATGCTTCTCTTCTGCAAAACTCTTGCTCCCAGGCTGTTCTTTCTGCCCTGTTCATACTCCTTTTTTTGCCTCAGTGCTTCCCTTTTCTGACTTCTCTCCAGACAAAGAGCATCTGATGGAAAACCAAAATGGAGCTTCCATTCACACTCCCAGTCTCCTTCAGAGCCCAGTCACCTTGTGTTAATATGAGCATTGACTCCAATGTTCTTGAGATGCAAGAAGCCCTTCCTACATTGTACTGAGTGGCCTCTGTCTAGAGGCTGTTCACAGCATGGCAGAATCAAACTCAAATGGTTGCTCCTTGAGTCAGTTGGAAAGTAAGTTGAAAAGTTTGACATTGCTTCCAGTGTGCAGATCACAGTCATCTGGTGGTGGTATAAATACCTCGCATATGTTTTGCCTCTCTTTGTGTTCTCTCCGTTAATTCTATTCACTGGTATTTCTAAAATTTTGCAATACAGAAAGAAAGAAAAGTCAGGGAAATGCTGACGACGTGTAAAGTCTAGACATGAGGCAGTTATTCACGATTCTTCACTCCCTGTCATACAAGGAAACGAGAAAAATGAATTTGTGCTGGTACCAGACTTGCCTTCCACGTGGAAAAGAGAAAAGGAGAATAACCTCTTGGAAAAGTCCTTCCTGGCGTGTGAACTGGGGCTGCTGCTCTTCCCCACCTTGGAAAAGACAGCACATCCCTACCTGAGGCAGTCCTGTTGTATGATGTGCTGAGGATCTAGCCAGGCTTTAGTCTATTAGTTCTATACAGCATTAACAAAATATATGAAGAAATATATTTATTTCTGAAAGAAAGCTGAACATGACATCCTCTGGGTTACTCCAGGCTGGGGCCTGGGGTAATCTGGACTGTCCTTTTAGCTATGTGATAATTTCAGGGGGTTTCCATGATACTTTTTAAAGTCCTCTTACTAAGTAACTTGCACCACCACAGTGCATTCAGGAACGACCTTTGAACATTAAAAAGAGAGTGGTGTCCAATGTGTTTCATACTGAAAGAGAGGGTACAGGACAGCTGCTGAGACATCTTCTGTCACATACCTTGAAAGTCTGAAGAAAAATTAGGTAATTTAGGGCTATCTACACTTTCAGCTTGTGCAGACAACAGTAACTGCTTGTAATTCAAGTTACAATATAGTTCATGCTAGCTCAAGTTAGAATTCCTCTCTGAGATTTTTGTTTATTTTTCTCTTTGCTGCAGGGTGAAAGAAAACTTTTATTTCCTCCTCGTGATGACTCTGACATGCCAATGATGCCTTCTGCAACAAAAGCTCTATTGCTCTTGTCTCCTAGAGGAGTCGAGCATCATAGCAATGGCATCTGTAGTGACCAGTCTGGTAGTATGGGAGCAGAAAAACATTTCTAATACTCTACCTTCTCTTGTAAGCATGCAAAAATTACCTCAAACATGCTCCAGTACCCATATAAACATACTTGTTTTTTTGATACACTACAACTACTAAAAAAAGTATTTCTGCACCTTAAGCCTGTTGTGACAACAACAACAAAAAACAAACGAAAAAGTGCAAACCAAGATGTTACCAACCCCTGGTTTTGCACCTAGTACCTGAGCATTGACATTAATGGGATTTCCACATTGCCCAAATACAACACTTATTTGTCCAGAACATGTAAAGACAGACTTTCCTATCTTTTGATTTGTACAAAGACTTGTGAAGTCCCAATGGCAACAACCAGAATTGACCTTAAAACACTCATCTAAGTACCTTCTCTGTGAAGGCTGCTTCTTATATATCTTTTGCACTTTAAAAACTGCACCTCAAAATTGACCCTAACACTGCTGTCACCTACTGCGAAGTTTGTTTTAGACTAGACAGAGAATGACACAATATTCCTAAAAATACAGAGGTCCTACTGAGGACTGAAAGACTGTCCAGCATATTCCTTAAATGCAACAGTAGCTACAACTGAAATAACAAACTAGAAAAATCAACATCTACTATTTGAAAGTCGCTGAGAAATGAGGCATGAATTATGATTTCCTATCAAGAAGAAAAGCTGGGGGCAATTTCTAGTGACAGCAGGAGGCTTTGGTGGACAAGCTTGACATTTTCTTCCCTTTCCCTGAAAGACTCCTACAAAAAGCCATGAAGACCTTCCTAGTTACTTACCATTTTAAATTGTCAACTACCCCAGAATAAAAAAATACATCTGAAATTTGGGTACTATGTCTGGAAATGGAAAGGGGTTTCTCTTCATCTCCCTCTGTGTCAGCAGTTTTATGTAAGTGAGGGCCAACTGCCTAAATTCCTCCACAAAATCCCACTCCAAAAACCTTCCCACTATGTGGATGGCTTTTTGCCTATGTATTGTTGCTATCCACTTCATCTGGCAGATTATGTGTTATAATTGCCTCAAATGAAACGCAGAATTATTCTGGAGCTTGAAAGAACAAACACATTTGTCACAGGTTCAGAAAAAGCCTTCTTGGAAACCTGGAGGCAATGCTGCTCTGAAACATTTCAGACCTTTGCAGGTAGTGGGATCAATGACCTCCAAATAAGTTTGTGATGTACACCTTCATCTAATCTCATTAATTTCCTAGCTTTGCCTAAGAGTGGTTTGTGTATCCAAGAATTACTGTCCCAGAATACACTGAAGCCATTCTGGCTGCTCTGTCAGTGCATTCTTATACTCCCTGACTTCCAGCTCTTGCACACAAACAATCTGTCATCCAATCATTCATGAGTGGCATAAATAAATAATTTTTTTAAAAGAGGCAACATGATGACAAGATCCAGCTTTCCAAAAAACCTCTCCCTTGTTTCAGTAGATATGATCGAACAAAGCCTGGGCTTTGTTCAAAGTTATTCATTCTGGAAGGAAAAGAAAATAATGTAACAGAATAGCTACAGAAAGTCCAACTATCACATTTTTTCCCAAATCAGTTTATAACCCAGATTTCATATTACTCTCATTGCTAACAGCTTTTGTACAAAACAGCCAAAGGAAACAAGCTTTCATAAAAACCTGTTAGGCACGAGAAGACTTTTTGTTTCACAAATACCATTGTTTCTACTTCAATGAACTATACCCAGCCAACATGGCAACCCTCAGATTTTATGTGTTTCTACATCTAAGCAAAACTGTGAGATGAATTAAGGTAGGCCTTCTTAAAGACTTCATGAAAGCACTTTCTTCTTTTAATTTCTCTCTCTACTGTTCTCTATTGAACTGTATACCACAGAATTAAAAACCACCTACCACATAGTCTGTTAAGCTTCCTTAGGTTTGATCTTACTTTATAGAATGTATGAGAGTTTAGAACTT